>NC_081408.1:33419148-34619148 GCF_030272615.1 Cryptomeria japonica | reverse complement strand
AATGATTCAAAAGCTTCCATTTATACCATCTGCAAATAATTACAACTTAATCAAGTCGGCCCAAAGACCAACCGGTTCATGAAATGTGCAACAGTAACATGTCGGCTCAAATCACTAAGAACAATCTCCAAACGATGCACAGACCTTCGAGAATACCGACCAAGGCCCAAAGCAACACCTCAAATGATCCACAAGTCACATAGATCAACCGCAACCCAAAATCATCTTTGCTCAACATACAACCAGGCTAACCGATAAGAACACACCAACTAGGACAATATCGGATACAAAGTCAAATGCTATGAAACTCAAACATGATAATAACCATGAACACAAGGGAATAAACCCAAAACCACAATGCTAAACACTCAAACATGAAGAAATGCCATTCTCTCAAGCAATTCCACTGAAAACTGTCCAACCGGTAAGAACTAGACCGGTGCTCCTACATCAAACTCGGGGTTAATTGAAAAATGAGTCTCATCGCTTGATCTGGTTCGGTGATCGATCAATAGGTACTTGCAACTGCCTCAGGGATTTGAGGATCTAACCACAACTTTCAGTTGCCTCTCCATGACGATCTACCGGTCCAAATTGCAGCCTGCTTCAATTGGTGATTTGTTCAAGTCTCCACCCACTAACAGACTCAAGCTCAAGCTCTAGGATCGGTGGTCTACCTGCAAACCTTTCTTTGCCTCACACTCAATGATCTGAACAAGTCCACAAGTTGCCTCAATATTCTCTCCAACCAACCGGTACACAAACTACACTCTTTCCAACAACAGGTTCATGAACTAGCTCTGATACCAATTGATGCAGCCATAACTGCTGAGAACCCTGAAAAGAGTCAGCCGATTTATGCAGCAAGAGTGACACAACGAAAGCAACAAGAAAACATAACAAATTCATATAAACAGATCATATTCAAGCCATAGAACTTTCGACAATCATCGGTTAATCATTAGATTATCATCAAAGAACATCCGGTAGTTAATCAGTTACATGCAAGATTCAAGCCAAAAACATCCCAACCGAGACTCTAAAGATCAACCAGATCACAACATACGAATCTCAATCCCTATTCTAAGTTCTACTTCCTTTGCCCTTACAAATGATTACATAACATCATATTTATACCCACTGGAACCTATCCGGGTTGGCCTCAAAAGATTACATTGACTGATGCAGGAAATGAAACGTGTAATTAGGTCGGCCTTAAGATTTAAGAAATCTTTCTGGAAAATGACAACCAAGTGATGCAGATTAGTAGAAAGGTCGGCCACACGCCAAGGAACATCGGACAACACCCAAGATGGATCCACATGCCAAGAATTGCGTAGGTAATGAAGGAAAACCAACTGGTACTTGAACAAGAACTGTCCCAGGAACCCAAAAATAGCCAACCAGAAGCGATAATTGACTGGAGAAGAACCCAAAATGAGCTATAAATCTGGAATCAACCACATGAAATCGCCAGGAAACTGCAAACAAGATTTGTCATGAAGAACAAGCAACTATCGGTACATATTTTGTAGTCATTAAATTATTGATATATTTTATATTTATATTGGTAAAACATAATATATAAATACATGTAGTAGGTATTTAATAAACGTTTTAAGTGTGTATGTTCATAAAGGGTCAAGAGTGCTTTTGTTAATGAAATTATAAAACATATAATATGAGTTCAAAATCTACTAACATGGATTTTCCCACCAATGGTGTGAGAGGGTAAAAATTAGCAAGTAATAAACCTAATGTAGGTCCATCTAAGTGAATTTTGTCTTGAAGATGAACGTCAAACATCTACTATAGAAAGAAGGCTAGGCATATTTGATCTTAATAATCCATGAATATTTGGAGAGATCTAGATGAATCTCTACATAGACACAGTACATTGATGTACAATATCACTTAAATATTCATTACATGGTGGAGAAAATGAGGGTTATGAACAAGAAAGTGGACAATTTTGTTTATATTGTAGATATTGATAAAGGCAATGAGAACAAAGAAATTTAGATGGTATAGGATATTTGAAGGTATCAACCCCTAATTTTTACTCATTTTGTTGGAATCCATTATGTTAGTTGCAATCAATGCTCTTTAACAACACCACTATTTTCCTTACTTCAAATACCTTTGAGTGAATAGGCATTGCTAGCATTGAAGACCCAGTTATTCTTTGGAAAGATTGTACAATGAAGACATGATTGTGCCTCTAAACAAGATCAATGCCACGAATCTCAATTTCTCAAATTCTAGTAATTATATCCTTCTACTTATTAGTTTAATTAAATTTTCTTACTAACATTCCTGTATAGTGTCATCACATAAAGTTCACTATATACTAATTTTAAGATATGAGATCTTAAATCACCTCATTTCCATTTCAATACATGTTTAAAGATTGTTTATAATACTTTATAATAATTTTAAAATTAATCTCAACTCTTATATCTAGATCTATTTAATTACATCATTAATTTATCTACCCATTAACACTTTAGAAATAATTGAATGGTCATTTTATTTATTTTCAAACTATAATCATTAATTTCATAAATAATAATTAAAAGTCTAATAAACAATAATCATTTGATACCCATACACTCATACCCCACTCAACTATCAAGTCCTCTTTAAATTATAGTGAAATTACCCTGGTTCAAGTCTTTCCTAATAGATACCCATGCCATAATTCTCAAAATTCTGTATTTATATTTAAAAAATATTATAATATGTATTTATAAATTACCTTTTCATATTAAATGGTTAGCTTACTAAAAGGTTAAAATATCTATTAATGTATTTTAAAAAAGAATCTACGCTCACACCCCACTAAAAAATTGAATCCTCTTTCATAATGTAGTGAAATTATCTTGGTTCAAGTCAACTTGAATATGGCTAAATAGATAAGCATTCCATAATTCTCAAAATTCTATATTTATAATTAAAAATATTATAATATATATTTATCTTAATATTAATTGATTACTCTACTAGAAATTTAAAATATCTATCAATCTATTTTTAGAAAGAATCTTGAATAACAAGTTTCTAAAGGACGTATATAATTGTCAATATAAATACTTTTGGTGAAATGCAACAATCAATCTAAGTAGAACATGATCAATTCACAAATTCTCTAAAATTGTCAAAGTGTCACTCTAAATTTAGATTAGCTATTATTAAGAGGCTGCAGCCGCCAATCAGCATTGAAAAAGCGATAAAATAAAAGAAAAGCAAAACTAAAAATAGCCTTTCTTTAGTGGGAAGGAATTCGATTTCTTATAAAGCTGAGACCCACAAGCAGTGCTAATAATAGATATGGTTCAACTAAAAACTAAAAATACTCTTTTAATGGGAAGGATATAAATTAGGCCAGATTTACATAATTTAAAGCACATCGAAAAGAGTGGGATACTGACGAATTGCAGGTGGTGGTGATCTTACTATTATCAAGAATGTCAAAGAGAATTGTAGTGAAAAGAGAGGTAACAGAGATATTTCCTGGGCTTTCAGAAGAAGTTGCAAGAGAATGCTTGTCAAGGGTGCCATGCACATCTTTCTTTAATCTCAGAGCTGTTTGCAGAAGTTGGAGGACTGTAATGAGTGATCCTCTGTTTTATCTAGATAGAAAGAGACTTGGGAGGGCAGAGGATTTGTTGGTTATAGTTGAGGTATTTCCCCTGTCATATGACCAGGCTCGTTTCAGATTAACTCCTCTATCATATGACCAGCCTTGTGTTAAGTTTATTATCTACCACTGTCCCAGCAATTCATTTGGAAGACTTCCTCCTATACCCACTGAATCTGGATTACCATACAACTTCAGTTATGGTTCCTCACACTGTGTTAACTTGGGTCATAGATTGATAGTGATAGGGCTTGTGGGTCCTGATAAAAAGGGTAAAATGGGGCCATTGGAAGCCACATTTGTGTATGATTTTTGTTCTTGTAGATGGGAGAAAGGTGCCAACATGGTTGTGGGTCGTTGGGGTTTTTCTTGTGCATTGGACTCCATTAATGGACTGATTTACACTGCTGGTGGAAGAGACAGAGATAACATAATGGTATTTGAAGGAGAAGTTTATAATGTAGAGGAAGATCAGTGGAGCCTTCTTCCTCCTATGCCTACAATTGTGAATCGATGTAGCACTGCTTTTAGAGATGGCAAGTTTTTTGTTGTATGTAATTATTTCTATTCAGAGTGTGCACAGGTATATGATTCCAACACAAAGTTATGGACATGTGTAAACTTTCAGAGAGACAGTCCATGTGTATCTGGATGTGAGAGCTTATATTTCTTTGACTGTTATAAAGTTGGGGATTATAATGTTTGTGAAAAAGAGGTGAGAGTGATAGGATTGTTTTCTCCTGGGATGGAGTTTGTTGAGTGTGCTAAACTCTGGTATGATCAGATATCTGTGGGTGAAAATGTTTCTCAAGACATGGTATTTAAATTGTATGAGCCTTCATCGGAAGAAGGAGGGTACCCAGGGATGTGGACTACAGTGAAGAGGAGGAAGTCCATGCAACCATTTACCAGAGATTATTTTTTCAGTGCTCAAGACTACTCATACTATGAATTTTCAGTAGCTCATATTAAAATTTGATTTCTGAGGGACACTGTTTCTATTGTTTCCAAAGATAAATGAAATACCATTTTTCACCTTTCTGTTTTTACAGGATTATTTGTTTTTAACTGGAAGTTTTTTTCCAGAGAAAAAGTTTTCTTATAAATATCTAAATTTGATGTGAGTGTTTTCTTATAAATATCTAAATTATTAAAAAAATATATTTATTTTTGTCTTTGATATTAGTCTTATTTTTGTGATTTTGATCACAAATATTGTCAAATATTCTCTTTGAATTATTAAGTTTCAATAAGACTAGGGTTCTATGGGAGGACTTCAAGATCTATTTTGTAAGAGGGGGAGGTTCTACGTCGAAAAAAAAAGCTACAACATTAATCACTATTTAATTTCGAATTTGAAACAGGTGCAATTGAGATGGGGCTAGAAATTGCCTCACTAGCTTAAAATTTTCTTCTGTCATTTATCAATCATATGATATTTTTAAATTACTATGAATTATTTATTTTTAATATTTATTTAATATTAAATTAAATTTAAAAAATAATTAATTTAAAAAATTAAACTTAAATTAGATTATAAAATTAGATTATAAAATTATTGAGGCTACTTATTTTAAAATAAATCTCAAACAACACCCACTAATTTTTTTTAAAAGATGTATAAAATAAATTATTTTTAATTGACTGTTCATATATATCTGTATATTAATGAAATTTATGACATCTGTAATAAGCTTGCTCAAACTGTTTATTATATATTTGTATTTGCTCTCTATCACGGTTTTCTTCAGTTAACTAAATTAGCATACATTTTAAAAACAATTGTACTGTTAACTGGCTTTATAAGACCGATTTATTCATCACCTGTCTTTCTTTATACCATTATTGCATTATTATTCTAAAAAAAATGCATTTAATGGAATATACTAAAAAAAAAGAAAACCAAAGGTAAGTAGGTGGCAAGAATGTGATGCAACGAAATGGAGTGTAACTTGATTATTTATGTGATAATTTTTTTTAAATATTTTAATAATTTTTTTTTAATCTATGTTAAAAGTATGGATGTCATAACATGCAATAAATGAATCAAAATATTATTTGTTTGTGTTGATTTAACATAGTAAAAATGGAATAGATTGTCTTGGTATGCATTATAGTATTAATTAATATTTGAAAAAGTTGTTTTTATTTTATGTGTTTTCGACATATCTTTAAATGAGAAATATCAACATCCAAAATTGTTCTCACTATATTATCTTAGTACAATATATTTGTAGAGTCTCCATATAAGACTTTTTAAACATCAAGCTTTGTAAGAACACACTATATGAATAAGAAAATAATAATTGTGTAAATAATTGTATAATCAATCTTAGTCAACAAGTCAATGGTTATACAAGCCAGCCTTGACAATTGCTCATGTGATTTATTTTATAGAAATAAGATTGCACAAAAACACCAAGTATTACAAAAAACATATGCCTCTAAACCGTGATTTTATAGAACCATGTGCACCCCATTTACCTTTTCGGTACTAGCTTTTCTCATTTGTACTAAGTTCTATCTTATAATATTAAGTTTTTTCAATGTTAAATATTTTTATCAATGTATAACCCACATTAAATATTTACTCAATGTTACATACAACATGTAAATGGCCTCAAGAATTCCTAGCATGTGTGATGCAAGAATCCCTAGATTACCTAGGTGCACCACAATAAATATTAATTTTACATTATACACATCTTGCAATGAGAAAAAGAACCTTTTCCTAAAATTATGCCACTTGTTGTGTGTATAGCATAAGGGGTCAAAAGTAAAATTTAACATCAAGGGAACAATCCCTATAAGCAACACGTACCATAAACATATCCAAGTGCTCCATGTGCTTCAATAAGAGAACAACAATAATACCCAAGGTGACTACCATCTCAAACAAGAATCCTCTCATCCCCCATCATATAAATGCACAAAAAATATGATCCAATCCAAAGAGAAGAGAAGCACTAATCGTCACATAGAAGCATGAAACTTTCCTCAACTTGATATATAAACACAAACACTAAATCAAATAGTAACAAATAGGCTTGAGAAGCTACTAAGAATTGATAACCATAGATGGAATAGAAAACACAACTAGTTGCCAATAGATACAACTCACTATACCTCAAAACAAACATGCACTCATCATAACATGTACATATTGTGTCATTGATATACCCAACCCAATTAAATCTTGAGCATAAATTCTTATATATACACTATGATGGATAAAGAAGTCATCTAATGTAACAACACATAAACAAGAGATAGAAAACCTCAAGACCCTCAACACGCTATTATAATAAGAACATCCAACAAAGAAGACATATACAACTTGGAACTCCCATTATGGGTAATTTCAAATCTAAAATAAATCAAAGCATTTAAAAGTCCAAAAATAGATAGAATTTTGCCGCTAATATCATCATTACGATGTAGTAAGAATGAACATCCACAATGATATGCAAAAATACAAACTAAACCACTACAACATACTCTCTCCAGTAATGTCAATAGCTCCCCCAAGTTATTCACACTCAAAATTGAAAAACATTAAATATTTTCCAATTTGTTACTAAAAATAATGAAGTACAATAAGAATACATGACCACAAACTAAGTGATCACAATAGCTTGACACAAGCCTCAAATCCAACATCATGTATGTGAACATAATCCTCCAAGAAGAGACAAAAGACTCTAGAAAGAGATTGCAAATCAAAGCCATGTAGCATGTCCTTCTACCAAAACCTCTAAGTTCTCAATTTGTGATATATAAGATCTTCACAAAATTTTTGGAAAAAAATTCTTATCAACATCCAACCATTCAACTCAAAGATAAAATATATAATATGAATCATCGTAATAACCAAAACATAAGCAATAAATTCTTTAAAGATGGTTCAAACCAAAAAATCCATTCACAAAACTAAAGTAATGTGCCTAAAATCATCCTATATAATCCTTTAAATTATTTTCAAAATAAGTTTATATACATAAAAAGATGAAGGAAAAATAACCCATGT
The DNA here is from genome assembly GCF_030272615.1 of Cryptomeria japonica. Classification (NCBI taxonomy): domain Eukaryota; kingdom Viridiplantae; phylum Streptophyta; class Pinopsida; order Cupressales; family Cupressaceae; genus Cryptomeria; species Cryptomeria japonica. Next base: position 34,611,481 of record NC_081408.1, on the reverse strand, counting down.
TAAAAGAATCTTCAAATAAGCTCTCCAAAATTCACAGCCATAGCTAAAGGTTTTTTACATGAGAAGATAAATATGAAAGGAGATACATTTAAAAAATATGTGGGACATACATAGAATAGATGATTTACTACTAAGAGGACCAAGATTGGTGAATGAGAATTATCCTTTAAGATACATCAATCCAAATGACTCTTTATAACAACAATATCCTTAATAGGTACACGTTCAACTCATTTTCAACCTAGGTGTAGGATCCTTAATATTCCTATTGAAATCTCATCAAAAAGTAAGTATCTTGACACATGATTTCCAAGGATAAAAGATCTTTAGCCTCATAAAAACCTAAAATATGCATATATAATTGATTATCTCATGTCAACTGAACTCTAATTCAACACCATAATGATTAGAATAATGATCATACCACTTAACAATCAGATTACCAAAAATCAACATGAAAATTTCAAATACAAAAGTAAGATATATCTATAATATTATGATCTACATATCCTCAAAAGAATAGCAATCATACAAAATGAACAAATTTTCTATTAAGAGAACACATATCATGCTAAAATGCTTACATGAAATTTTAATAGTCCACCATGGCACAATAACGTTCATCTTCTAAATAAAGATTATTTGTCAAATTAATAAATCACAACCAACACCTCAATCAAAGAATCCAAGAGCCTTCAATGATAAAAACATCCCCAAATCACATTAATTTAACCATCTCCTATTAGTAGAAGTCAAGATGTCAAATAAATCCCTTTGCATACAATAAATAGAATCCAAGATTTTCTCCATGATACTTTCAACCACTATAGAAGACCATCCATTACCAAGTGATGAAAACATATTAGTACCAAATTTCCCACTAGATTTTTATTTTGAGCCACACATGACATTATGATAGCCATCTTTTAAATGAAGACCATGTTGTGTCCATAATCAGTTACAATACCAACACTTCTAGAGTATAAAATAGAACCAAGATCTTGAAACCAAGAAGACACACCACCACATACAATAAAGAATCAATATAAAACCATCAATAACGTACTTGTATAAACAACCATATTGTGCTAAAGTTCCAAGCGCACATGAAAACTCCATTACACCATTATCATTACCAAATGTACCTACATTAAATCATGTTGTGTCAAATCTCCAAGGATACAAGAAGCCTCCATAAATCCATGATCACCATCCAACTAAGTAGCATTGCACCATATAGTTAACAAGTCTACATCCCATGACACAACAATTGCAAGTACACCATCTCTTTACCTTGTAATTGAAACCAAATTAAATCAAACAAACAAAATATGCATTTACATTGAAATTTATATAAGTATAGAAAGCCTAGAATTGAGTTCTCTTGATAAATTATAAGTATAAAGTAGCCTATAGGATTACAAAACATGTAGATCTCACAATACGATATACAAATTCAATTATACATTATTAACAATGCAAACATAGATAAATAGGGATAAAGGTATGAGTTTTCCATGACTCAAACGCCAATCCATGTATAGATTTAATTTATCATTTTTCACAAACTTGAAAAGCATCACAATCAAATAAACCAACAAATATATCAGATAGAAATGTAAGTAAAAAATTCACAAATCAACACTTTGAAATTTGATCCAATATGAACTACTCAAAAAATACTTCCTGTCACTTATAAGAAGTCAAAATTAGACAACAATGTTAGAAGATATGACTGATGAAAACAAGAAATAAAAATTTGAATTCTCACTATAATTTTCTAGCCAAAATATAAATAACTATCATAAAAATATGTTAATACCAAAAACAATGTCAGTCAAAAATACCTTTCAGTCAACTATATAAAAACATGAAAATTTGATGCAAAAGGTATTCTTGTTGGAAAAAATATCCTCGTTTATTGCATTTAAATATCTTATTGTTGGTTCTTTGGTGGGGTTTTGGTAGCCACTAAGGGTTGAGAAAAGCTCCAAATTTCATGGCACTCAAGCATCAAATGTTAAGCAAGCTATTTAGTGGTTGGGACTAGGGTTGGTCCCCTTCAAAATATTTCTACAAATATGTAACAATTGACATAGGGAACTTAATAAAGGAAATCATTTTTTAGATTTTTCAACCAATTATTTACATCGGATAGGTGCATAGTTAGTACATGTCATTGAATATTATTTGTACCACAACTATATTAGCTATTAGGTGCATACTTAGTACATGTCATTGAATATTTTTTGTACCACAAATATATTAGCTATTTGGGTAATTACTCTCGATGTCTATACAAAATCTTTGACTAGTAAATTTCTCCACGGCCGCAATTCTTCAAACCTTATAGTGTTTTATATGGACCCATAGGTTTTTGGTCATCCTTGATTCCATAGTGAAATTTATTTATTATAGAAGGTCTTGAGTGAAATATAACCCCCAAAATGCTCATAGAGAAAGTCCAAACAAAAAATCCAATTTTTTAAATATTTCATCACAACCTAAAGATCTACATCAAATCAAGTATATCAACAAACATGTAATATTAAAAATGATTACATTATTTTCTTGCAAGTCCATGAATTTATTTATGTAGAAAAAATTACTTATAGTAAGGGTTACAACTAGGGTATAATATTCCCTTATAAAATTTCATGAAAAAAGTGAGTTTGATAGGACATTGCAAAAAGAAAAAGGGAGTAAATATTTTTCTCTAATTTGTTGTCTTCATATAGATTATGTGAAAATCTAGTGCATGGAAAGAATATTTTTTTATAATATTTCAAAGTCACAGTTAACCCAAACCATTGTATTTTTCACCAAACATCAATAGGGTTTGAATTTTATATTATTTTTGAAAATAATGTACCCACTTGGAGAGGCTTATTTGGTCTAGTGCATGATCTATTTTTCAAAAAAAAAGTTTTTTTACTAAATTTCAAATCATCCTCACATTTGATTAGAAAAACCTACTTAAAATAGATTTAGAAAAACCATAATAAAACTAATCAAAATATTTTAAAAAATTGGACTTTTAATTTGATCTTTATAAAAGGGCATTTTTTGATTTTTTATGAAAGTACACATGTATTTTGATTAATCTAGAATTGAAGTTTCTAAATTTTCCTTAAAAGAGGGGTTAAGTTGCCACATAACTAGCCACATAGAGAGTTTTGAGAAAAAAAGGGTTTTGATTAAAATCCTCTCAATCAAAAGCATTTCACTAAAAGCCTTTCATGTAAATTGAACCTCATTTCAAATTTATAATTGAAAAAACTTTATTTAAAGGTATTGGGTGAAAAAATTTCATTTCAAACTATATGTGCTCCAGGTTTTCCAATGGAACCATTTCACCTAAATTTTTTTAGGGAAAAATAGTTTCACTTGATACTATTTTCTTGTCTAAAAGTTAAATGCATCTACACGATTTTACTCACGTGGATTAAAATCCTTCCATTCCTTAATATCATCACTTAGGGAATACTCCTCTAGATTCTCTATATTCTCTAACCATGGGGTCTCTTTGGGATCATAAAAATTGATTTTAGTAGGTGACTAGGCTGGTGATCCTAAATATTCTAGAAGAATAAGGTCCTAGTATCAATAGGATCCATATCGTTTCATTGTCAATTTAACTATAAACCATAATCCTTTGAATAAGCTTCTATTATATTTAAGTGGGATGATACTATGTAGGAATAGTGTGTTTCCTTATAGAGGAATGACACAAAGAATCTAGAGCTCCCCTAATTATCAAAAGGAAACTTGTTTAGAGAAAGTGAATATATTGAACACAATTTACAATAGATAGATTGATGACAAGAATAATATTCACTTGTTCATCAAGGGATTCTCGTGGGTTCTTGGGATTAAATACTCTAATAATTTTACACTAGTTACCAAAATAAGCTCCATTGACTTGTCCTTGTTATTGCTACAAACCATAGATGAGAAATTTATTGAATGGATGTGAAGAATTTTCTTTTCTTCATAGTGACATTTAGGAGAGATATACAACCATAGCCACAAGGGTTCATTCAAGGTCCTTCACCTATTTTTTGTCTTACCTTAGGAGGAGGTATAAATGGAGAAATAGTAAGGGTTTGCATAGGATCCATGGATTTCAATATATAATAGGCATGGATTTTGACCTACTAAGACACATAGATTCAAATTGGATATGAATTTCTTAGTATCATATATCTACTTTAAGGTATTGCTTCCACTTGGTTCTAGTCTACTTTGTTGGTTGAGAAAAAAATAGTGTACTATAACTATTTCATCTATAGAGTTTGAATATCAAGGAGTAGTTAGTACCACTAATAAGGCCATTTGGATTTAGAATATTCTTCTATGAGTTCAATATTCTATTCCACAAGCCTATAATCATCTTTTATAATAACCAAAGTGAAGTTAATATTTCAAGGAATCTTATTCATCCTCAAAGGACCAAACGTATTAAGATACATATCCATTATATTAGGGAATCGATCTATGATCAAATGATTGACCTTCAATGCTATTTGACATCAAAGTAGAACATAGACATCCTAAATAGAAAGCAAGTTCCTTCACTTGAGAGCTTTGTTAGGGGTGTAGTAAGTGTCCTCTTTGAGGGGTCTTCTTATTCCTTCCTCTTTCTCTCTTATTAGGAGAAGCGTATTTATTTTTAGTGGGGAGACATTCTCTTTGAGGGATAAGTTTATTCATGGGCACCTTGTCAGGTTTCAATTTTTGGTACTCATCACTTTATCCATTTAAAATACACTAAAAGGAGGAGGTTAGTATAGTTTTTATCTTCCTAATTTGTTGATTACTTTATCATATTCCTAGGTTTTCCCTACTTATTAACTATTCTCATATTATTATAGCAATATTAATTTATGGATAGGTTATTGAGATTTCCTCATCCTATAAGGGAGTTACATGTACTATAATTAGACGGATTGGTGACCACTCCCTATTGGTTGGACTTTTTGCCCCCACTCTCTCCCCAAGTCTATAAAATCTCACTACCTAGCTTGTATTTTAATTTTTTGATGTAGCTTCTTTTGGTGAGTTCCTAATGAGATTCTATCATCTTGATATTTGCACATGTCTTGGATTCTCTAGCCAGTGTTTATGTTATTATTTTGTAGTATTTTTCTCTCATTTATCTCTTAATTATTTTCTCCAAGTTATGGATTTGTTTGATTTTTCTAACATCCTCAAGGAAATTAAATTATTCTTTTTTTAGGTAGTCATGCCTCTACCAAAGTCAACTCCTATAAGACCTCACCCAAATCTAGAGTTATTGTAGGTAACCTAAATATTGAGTTGCACAACTATAAGAAATAATGATGTACACAAATACACTCCTCAATATCAAATATTATTCACACATACACATATGTCTTTCACAAATGGAGGTTGACCATATAAACCTAGTATTGAGTAGTAAGATAATACATTTATTTTATTATTATTGATGGGAAATTACATAAATTGTAGCTATATTGGTGTTTTAGAAATATACATGCAAAATGGGTGTTTGATCTTTACCTACGTTTTCTTTGAATATGACCTTGTTCCTTAGATTTGTAGACCTCTAAAATGCTGGCCCACCAATCTAGATCTACTTTCCTTAAATGGTTGTTTCTTCTTCTCCTTCATATTACTTGGATGATTCCTATGATATTTTTCCTTGATAAAGAAAAAGAACTATCTCCATAAGATACACATTGTTGGCATTGCACACTCTAATGAGAATTGTAGGTGATTGAAGGTGTTGTCATTGATGGAAACTTTGCAATCTTATGGCACCAACACCGATAGGCACGAGCACCAACAGACTCTACACCGACAATGAAAATAATGTTTATTGGCACGCTAGCCGACATGATTTTGATTATTGTATTTTGTATTTAATTGTAATATATTTTGTAAGCTGACATGGCATATTGTAATAAGACTCATATATAAGTATAAGATCTTGTAGATCATTGTGTACGAGATATATATGATAAGATGGATATGTAGAGAGAATATCAAGGTAGATTCTGTAGTAAGGTTTATGGTTATTGTACGAGCTTAAACCGGTACTGAACTTGGCATAGCAGATGCTTTTTGTAGTAGTACATTATATTGGATTCTCATAATCCATTTTGTAAGTCAGTGAGACTTCCTTTTGTATTTGAGTAGTGAGCTCTAGGCAGTTGGCCTTCTTGCATGTGCATGAACCTCATTGTAAGTAATATCCATTCATTGGCCAGTGAGTGAATATTGTGGGTCACAAATCCCACCGAGGTTTTTCCCACACCAAGTTTCCTCGCCAAAAATCTTGTGTTATGGTGTGCTTTCTATGTTGTCTTTATTGTTCATATTTACTGCATTAATTCTTGTTCACCGGTACATTGTTTTGGAATGAAAAATACTAAATAAGTTCAGAAAATCTGTCAACCGGTTAGATATTGATTCACCCCCTCTCTCAGTATCTTTGGGAATCCTAACAATTGGTATTAGAGTCAGGTTCTCTATTTTCAAAAGTCTAACAACTTGAGGGAGATTCTGACACCGGTGCAGATGGAAAACTTGAGAAAGCAATTGGAAACAACTCTTGCAGACTTTGATGCAGAAAAGTTGAAGAATATCAAACTTGAAGATAACTTGAGGACTGCACAGGAATTCATTCAAGGACTTTAGGAAAATCTCACTATTTCTAGAAACAAAAGAAGAGAACTTCATGAGAAGATGTAGAGTGATGATGATGAAAAAGAAACTCTTAATGACCTTGTGAACAAATTGAGGCAAGAAAACTGTGCTATAAGGAATGAGATGCAAGATATGAATATGAGGTTTTGTAAAGACATTGAAGACATAAAGAAGAATGAAGATGACTTGACTAGGAGACTCAATGATGTTGGAAATGAAAATGTAAGATTTAGTCATGAAAATGATATGTTGAAGACAGATTTGATGCACTTACAAAATGATAAAACTGAACTTATGAGACAAAAGGGAATCTTGGAAAATGAGTTGGCTATTGCAAATCAACACAAAGAGAAATTCAAGAAAAGTTCAGAAGAACTTGATAATATGCTGAAAAATCAGAAACCTAATGGAGATACTAATGGACTTGGATTTGAAGTTGGTGAAAGCTCTGGTACTGCAAACAATCATGATCACAACAAACTAGTAAGACAACCTAATGCTTACAAATTTAATGGGAAATACTTTAACTGTAACAAGTATGGTCATAAAGCAAATCACTGTAGATCTAGAAACTATCAGAACATTAATGCACCCACCAGTCAATGCTCCAAATGCAACAAAATTGGTCATAATTAAGAAAACTGTAGAATGAATGTAAGATGTTATGTTTGTGGAAGATTTGGACACCTATCTAATCAATGCAGAACACATACCAGCATAGGATATGGAAAGGATATTTAGAAAAACAATGTGACTTGTTATGCTTGTAACAAGATTGGACCCAGTTTGAAAGGCAAAGAGAAGGTAGATGAGGTAAAGCAAGAATTTTCAAAACAGTGGATTAGAAAGAGAGATTAGAATGTTGATGAGACTATTCCTTCACTGGTAGAACAAAGTATCACTCCACCGGCAAGAAATTCTTCATCAAACTGAAAAGAAACCTTTTGGGGGTATGGCAACAAGTTGAAAATCATGCAAGTTTACCCTCGGTTGATGGTAAGAAGATGAATTTCTTCTTTACTGACAGATGTGTTAAATTTCATTTAACTGAGAGGCATTTATTATGGTTGTTGAAGGAAAAGACATTATAAATCTATGTTTTTCCCTCTTTTTTCATTCATCGAGCATTCAAATTTCCTAAGAGTGTGAAGAACCTGAGCGAAGACATCCTTAGCAAGAAGTGAAGCAAAGCTCTTTCAAGCATCCAAACTGATTAGGCAGATTAAGGTATTTATCAATGGCTTCCTCCTCTGCTCCAGAATTCATTGCAAACCCTACTGTTATAGAAGTGGTTAAATGCCCTAGGCCCGTATTCAAGATTATTCCTGAAGTAGAGAAGCGGGATGATATCCTAGGTGCATTTTCAACAATCCCTAAAGGAGTTGCATATGCACAAGACCCAAGAATTTACATACATTGCCACATTGAGGAATTAGGTATAGAACAAATCATGAAAATGTATAAGAATGTTATCTGTGATGAAAATGGAATTGTGAAACCAGAACATAAGGTTATAGAAACCCTAGGTTTTGTGGAAGTCCTTGATATCCTAGAATTTCGTAAGGAAGTAATAAATATAGTGCTTAGAAGAGTTCATGGTGAATTCTTTTGGTTGGACTCTATTCATAAAATCACAAAGGAAGCAGTTAGGGTAGTGACTGGATTACACTCCACCAGTAGCAAGCCAGATAAAACCAAGAAAGTTTCAAATAAAATAGTGATGACTTTAACAGGTACAACTTATGACAGCAAATCCCTGAGAGTTAATGATGTAAAGGATGAGAATGTTAGATTCATAAGCATGATATTAGGATATAAGGGCACACATGCTAACCGATTGAACTCAATTTCTAGTCTATGTATCAAAAGTGCATATGATATGGTTAACAATGATGCTAAGATAGATCTATGTGAGTGGTTGAAAGATGAATTGATTGATAATCTAAAGAAAATTAAAGGAGATAAGAAAGGTACTTTTTGTTCTGGTAATCTTCTTGTATGCTTAATGCTATATCTTACAAAAGAAGTTCCCGGTATAGGCAAGAAAGACTTTGGTTATGACATACCGGTAGGGAAACAACTGTTAGATATATTCATTGGTATGGGGACAGATAGGGAAAACAAAATAACTGAGTATTTCCAAGCCTTTAAGGCAAAAATGAAAACAAGGGAGATATTACCACAAAGCATTGTAGACAAGTATCAGAAAGAAATTTGTTTTGTGATCAAGAAGGATGAAATTTGGATGGAGGCATTTCTTCCTAGAACTGTTTGGGTGATAGAGATGGGATATGAGGCTGATGTGAACATAATTGAAACATATGCCAAAGCCCTACTTGAAGCCCCTAGAGAACCGAAAGAAAAAGTTTTTGGTAATGCCGAGACTATAGAGAGTGGTGCACAAACATTGAAATAGAGGAAGAGAAGAGAGAAATACATCAGAAGTGCAACCAAGCAGGTAAAAGAGATAAAGGAAAACATAATGAACATCACTGGTATCAAAGAGAGTGACTTAGAAGGGTTACAACCGGAAGCTCATCTCTCACCGGTTGGAACTTCATCAGACAGTGAAATCCCTATAGAGTTTAAAAGAGTAGATAGGAAGAGAAAACCTTCACTGGTACCCTCTCCTACACCTAAGAAGGCAAGAAATAAACATCAGGCAGTGAGGCCACCAACTAAAAAGATGACGCCTAAAAGGAGAAAGGAAAACAGGTTATTCCTCCACTTGAAAACCTATTGAATGAGATAACAAATGATGGTAATTTGTCTAAAGTAAGTAAATTATATGATACTTTTACAAATGAGGAGAAAGAAAGCATAGAAAACAGTATCATCTTACACCTAGACATTTATAAGAAAGTTTTGATAGAGGTTGTAGATGATTTGCCTAGTGATTTGTATAGGCGGCTTGATGCTAAAAGGTTAGCTATTATGAAACTTGACAAGAAAATAAAGATAGAGAAATTACTTGCTGTTCACCCTGTAAAATCAGTTGAAGAAATTGATGAGTTAATCAGTGAAGCCAACAGGACAGTCTTTTCTAGTGGACATCTACATGTAAGCCTAATGGCTAGCAGGGTTAATGAAATCTCAGAAGAGACAACAGATAAATGGGACATCTTATTTGTAGAGAAGGAGAAACAAGAAGAGCTAAAAAGACTGAAAACATTCAAGGTATACCAAAAGGATAAAGATAAGGGAAAAGGCAAGGTAGGTGGACCACCAAATATAAAAGTGACAGATAATCTACCACCACCTTCAGTTACTCCATTGATACTAACTAATAATTCACCGGCTACTGATGATGTGGAGACTCCACATGAGCATACAAATCCAGAGTCTAAAATTTTGTATACCATGAACATAGACACTTAAGAGGTCAATATTGTAGTTGATAAAGAAAGTACCGAGGAAAATAAGAAAGATGTTGCTTCTGAGCAACCGACTGATAATATTGAAGTTGAGATTCAGGCATAACACATTGAGACACAAGTTAAACAAGCAAAACATATAATGGAACACATTGAGATTGGAGTTAGTGAAATGGTTACTGATACTGTCAATATTGAGAAACCAACAGAGTCAGAGATATCGGCTGCAAAAATACAGAGAAACCTACTGAGTCACCGGTAGTGGATAGTGTAGAGGTACAGATAGAGAAACCGGCAGGGGATACCACTAAGAAACCATAAGAAAAACCGGCAGAAGAGAGCATAGTGAAACAAATAGAGACACAAGCTAACAAACAAGTTGATCTTCAGGTACACACAGAGACAGTGCCATCGACAACTGCTGAAAAGCCTAAACCTTTGCTAGTTGAAATACAGACACAATCTGACCTACCAGAGGTCGAGACAAGCAAAGTGCTTACTCACACCGGCAGCATGGAGATTGTGAAGGTAGTTGGGTAGACATCTGGAACTTCCATCACAAAATTTAGACCAACAAATGTGACTGAGGTACTATTAGATTCAATTAAGAAAATAATAGATTGTAATGTATTGGCATATAAGGCTATAGATGACACCATTCCTATTCTTAAATTGATTTCACCCAAGTGCAATGTAGATAATAAAGATTCTTTGAGTCAATTAGACACATTATCTAAATACATAACCGATAATATATTGACTATGGAACAAATAAATGAAGAGACATTTAAAGAGAAAATGGATAAGGAAAAACAAAAATTCTTTGAAGAGACAATAAAGAATAGCACGGAACACATTGACACCCTCTTACCAGCACTGAGCACAACAATAATGGAATTTAAGGAATTGTACAGGGACACATGTAAGACTAATCTTTTGACAGTGGATATTGATAAGGAGATCAGCAAAGTGCAAAAAGAAATTGATGATATAGCTGACAATATCATTGGTTCATCTGAACCAATATCAGTTATAGAATAGGAGATAGCTGGATTTGAGGAGAAACTTGAAAAATTGGAAAAAGAGAAGGAAAGAATAAAAGGCAATGCAAAAGAGCTAAAATGTAGACTCAGTCCTAAATTGGATAACCTCATCTCTTTAAGGAAAGAGATCTCTGGGGAACTTATTCAAGGACAAAAGACACCGGAAGAGCATATGCATCACCTCACCGGTACTATTCAGAGGATAGAGGCAACATTAAAGGATAGTAACAGGTTTACTCAGAGCCTGAATTTGGTATTAGCAGACTTATTTCAGATTGTAACCAACCGGTTACCGAACTGAAACTGCACTCAGTTGACATTTTGACAACCTTTGTCATTGATGTCAAAGGGGGAGTAGTAGAACTGAGAAAAATGAGTTGCAGAAGAGATCGTCTGCTCAGGGGGAGCACACAGTTTTGGTAAGATTTTTGGAACTCAATTTTGGAACATATTTTTGAATTTTTCTCATGAGTGTTGCCATCAATGCCAAAGGGGGAGATTGTTGGTATTGCACACTCCAATGAGAATTGTAGGTGATTGAAGGTGTTGTCATTGATGGAAACCTTGCAATCTTATGGCACTAGCAGGCACTCGCACCAACAGACTCTACACTGGCAACGACAATAATGTTTACCAACACCCTAGCTGACAGGATTTTGATTATTGTATTTTGTATTTAATTGTAATATCTTTTGTAAGTCGACATGGCATATTGTAATAAGACTCATATATAAGTATGAGATCTTGTAGATCATTGTGTGTAAGATATATATGCTAAGATGGATATGTAGAGCGAATATGAAGGTAGATTCTTTAGTAAGGTTTATGGTTATCGTATGAGGTTAAATTGGTACATTATATTGGATTCTCATAATCCATTTTGTAAGTCAGTGAGACTTCCTTTTGTATTTGAGCAGTGAGATCTAGGCAATTGGCCTTTCTGCATGTGCAGGCACCTCATTGTAAGTAATATCCATTCATTGGCCAGTGAGTGAATATTGTGAGTCATAAATCCCACCGAGGTTTTTCCCACACCGGGTTTCCTCGCCAAAAATCTTGTGTTATGGTTTACTTTCTATGTTATCTTTATTGTTCATATTTATTGCATTAATTCTTGTTCACCAATACATTATTTTGGAATGCAAAATACTAAATAAGTTCAGAAAATCTGTCAACCGGTTAGATACTAATTATCCCCCCCTCTCAATATCTTTGGGACTCCTAACACACATTACCTCTCCTTTGTCTCTTCCTCTAAAATATTCTCCTGTATTGCATTCTCTTTGTCGCTCCGCTTGAGCAGACATGTAGGGGATTCATGCTCCTCTTTGTTGCTCATTTTTTATCTTTATGTGCACTCCTCATTGTTCCTTTATTTCTATTTCTCTCCCCTTGCTATGTCACTTTTTTTACTATTCAAATCCTTCAAGTGCTAAAATAAGTTAATTGCCTAATCATGTAAACAATGACTTCCATCATTATATTCTCATCTAAATATTCAATTTGAGCACCAAAATGTATCACGCTAATAAAGTAAAGTTATCTTTGGCATATTCAAAACTAAAAACCCTTTGGCTCTCTTGAGCGAAGCATAAATGGTGTTGGTGGAGGTTGAATGAATATGTAGAACAAAACTAGCAACAAATATTTTATATACAATTTGGTGTTTTTATTGAATTGCACATGATGCTCCTACATCATCTTTTTGATATCATTTTGGTAAATCCTCAATGCTCCATTGTGCTAACAAGTCTTAGGCACATTCCTAGCAAGTGTTCAATAGTTCGTGGATGTAATTTTTAAAAATTTTAATTAAATTAAATAAAAAATTATTTAACTAGTTTAAAGTTTTTGAATTTGATTAAATGTATTTCATATTTTTATTTCAATATGAATTTCATGTTTTTCAATTTGATTAAATATGTTTTGTGTATTCTAATTTTTTCATATAGTTTAGGGTTCAATTCAATAAAATATAGTTTAGATTTTATTTTTTAATGCATTCCAAATGTTTGATTTAAATTTAAGTGTATAAAATGACATTTTGAATCCTATATCTATATGTTTCAAATTCAACATAGGTATTATGGATTAGAATCCTCTAAATCCACATTTTAGCCCACCAACCCTTCACACTAAATTTGAAGTAGAAAATGAAAAAAATATTAATGAAATAAAAAATATTATATGAACTTATCATCGCCACCCTCAATTATCCTTAATGATTTCCACCTTAGAAATAATTGTCAATCTTTTCTAATACTCCACAAGCCAATATGGTTTAGTTCAATAATGGTAAGAAGCCAAGAGGTTAAATATTTTATCAGCCTATCTTATGACCATGTGGAAGGATAAGATATTAAGGTATTGTTAATGTCTTTTAGCATCAATGATTTATTCCTTGATATTTTTTCATATAGCTTTGAGATATTTCCTTATTATGCTCCAATTTTTTTGTAAAAGGTTAGTAGGTAACCTATCCAAGCCTAGGGATTCAGGAAGTGTCAATTTAATTTTATGTTCTATGAAGGGAAATGTTAAAAATTCATTCTACTCAATTGATAGAAAACATGGAATGTTATAAAGCATATCTTCTTGGGATTTACCATTTGCATTATCAACATTGTTCAACAAAGATTCAAAGTAGTTTATTGGCACTTGCTAATTTCTTCTCCATTCCAATTCATATTGCATTATTCCTAATAGTCATTATTATGTTTCACGTTATTTTGATTTTAGCAAAATTGCAAAAACCTAGTGTTCCTATCCCTAGCTTTGGGCCAACATTTACTTGATTTTTGTCTCTAGTATAATTTTCCTCTTGCAAAGTAATTTCCTATATTGGCCTATTAAATATTTCACCTACAAATATGTATCTTGGTCCATTCCCTTCTTTAGATTAAATTCATTGAGAGTTGTCAACTCTACCTTTAATTTTTCTAAAGATCTTTGAATAATATTCATGCCTTTAGTTGCTTTTTGACATGCCTTAATTTTTGTAGAATTGAAATATCTTGGTTCCTTTAAGATTAGGCGGTTATATCTACCAATCTTAGATTTTGTTAACCAAGTTTGAATCCCTTTGTTACTTATTTTTAAATATATAGGGAGGCCGTAGAGGTCTATAGCTGGGAGATAACTTTTGAAGCAAGGGGAAGAGGTTTGAACTCAATATTGGGAGTATATAATATTCATGGAGAAATGAGAGTTAAGACCAATAACCTTCGAATATGAAACTATCTAGTAATTTTGCTATTGTGAATCCTTATCTTATGTTTGTCCATGTGATACATCCATTGTTTGGGGAAATGCCTTGTAGGTGATTTGTAAATCTAGTCGTGCTTGTGTTATTTTTGCGATTTTCTCTTTTCTCCAAACTATGTAGGATAACATTGAAATTGTCTCCAATTATTATGTATATTTTATCTACTATTTGCAAAAATATTGTTATATGTTTCCATCCTCCCTTGTCTTGTATATGACTCATAGGCCCAATAACATTATTTAGAAAAACAAAATATTTGACATGAAATGTTTCAATTTGCTTACTTGGCAAGATTATCTTACCTAAATGGTTTCCACTTCCACCAAGTTTGGGACCTAGCCTATGCTAAAACCACATAAAGCTCCATTGGATTCCATCAAAGACCCACTCAATCATTTCCAATTTAACATTGGCAATTATTTCAACATTATCCATTTATGTTTCTTGAATTAAAGTTGGTGGACTAAGTTGCATCATTTTGATTAGTCTTAGACTATTTTATGCCACATCAATTAGTCAATTATAAAGAAGGTCAAGGAATGAACATTGATATAGGCTAAAATGGGAATAGGTGCATGAATAATAAGTAGGAGTTATTTTATATAATAATAATTCAAATTAAATTTTATACCTATATTTTTTAGATATACATAAAAAAAAATAAAATGAAGATATGAAAATATATGTAATTTTCATATTATTAATATTTAAAACTTATTATTTTATGAAAGCAATGTTATATTTAAAAAAACTAACTCTCACAATTATTACATAATAGTTTAATATTATATTAAAATAAAATAATATCTATAATTAGCTCATTAATTGAATATCAATTTTCTTGGAATGTTTGGTTGAGATTATGGCTTAAAATAGTATTTCCAAGAGTCCACAAATAGAAGATGCAAGTAGTGATGGACAATGTAAGAATCGAGGGAGGAAACATAAGAAATTGCTCTTCCATTTTAATTTATAAAGAAATATTTTTGAGTTCTTTTAAAAATTATATGAAAATGTATAACGATCCATTGAAATATTTAAATATTAAGATGTATAGCCTAAACTCTTCTTTAACACACCCTCTATCTCTCTATATGAAATTCTGTTATAGAATTAAACTTCTTAATTAAAATCTTTCCTTGAACTCTCCTAAAAAGATAACCTACTTTCTTATCTAAGGTTTTATTATAAGGTAAAAACTCTTTTTAACAGAGAATAGAACTAGTACTCATTATTATTGAAGATGTCACTTTCTGCCTCAATTCCCATCTTTGGCAGAAGCCCTTTCTCCACACAACTTTGAATGGCTCCATCAAACATGTCATCAATGGTGTACTTGAATTTGAAACCCATGTCAACAAGCTTTTTTGATGAATATGGTACTACTGGCAAAGAGTCATCTGCATCTTTAAACCTGTAAACATAAATCATATCTTATCAACATTTTCCATGGCGATTTCATAGTTTGAGGTCAACAGTAATAAGCCTTAGCAAATTGTCTATTCACTTACTAAGTTGGAATATTGTACTGTGGGTATATTCACTTACTCAGTTGGAATATTGTATTGTGGGTATTTCTGAGCCAACATCTTTGCCAGCTGAACAATGGTGACATCATGGGAGGAAGAGATATATCTGCCCTTTGATTGGGGATGTTCATACAGAAAAATGAGAGACATACAGAGATCATCCAAGTGAACCAGCTGCACTTGTCTCAATATCATGTAATGTGGCTCATTTCCTGCAATGCATATTATACCCATCTCATTAGATCACTATAATCGGCACTTTATCTCTTTAATTGTGTCACGTCTCAAAATTCAGCAATCAATTGGAAGCATACTGGTTTGGAAGCTTTACAAAGGAGTGGCACAAACTTGTTAACAGTGCCAATGCTGTAACTAAGCTGGGAGGCATAGTCTGCATTATAAAGGGCCCAACTACCAATGTTGGTATAACACTAATGAAGTCGACATTATTTTTCTCTGCGAATTCACATGCAGCCCTTTCTCCAAGTGTTTTGGACACAAAGTACATCTGTACATAAAAAAACACCATAGGTTTATCAACTAACAAGTTATGTGAATGAAGTAGAAACAATGAAATACTGCAATTATCGTACCCATCCAGTCATTTTTAAGCTCCTACAAAGCTCCACATTGGTCCAACAGGTTTCATCATAAATTTTGCCTGGTGTTCCAAAATCATCAGTAAAATTCACTGCCCCAGCAGATGTGGTGAATAGAACTCTTTTCACTGACTTGGCCTTGGCACATGATCTCATTACATTCAATATCCCATTCACTGTTGGCTGTATCACCTCATTCTACCACAACGTATCCCAAGTCTCACAATTAAAATACAGACAATAATATAAAGAGATGAGTACATTAATATTCTTAATAAATATATAATATAATAAAATAGTAGTATTTCTACAGATCAGAGAAAGAGTGGAGAAGATCAAACCTCTGGATCTTCGGACTCAAAATCCATTGCAGTTGCAGCGTGGAAAACACCTTCACAACCATCAATGGCATTGTCAAAGCTTCCTTCATCATCCAAGTCTGCTTTCCAAAGAGTTAGTCTCTCATAAGCCCCAGGCAGTTTCAACAAATGACTGGTCTTGTTTGGATTTCCTGAATATTTACAGGTAACAAGAAAACCCCTAGATGTATTAGAAATATAAGGTTTAAACCATAGAAATCGGATACCGACTTTTGATATCCACAGTAAGAATCAACTGATAAAATCTACGAAAGAACATTAGCATTTCTACATATAACTAAGATGACAGAAAACTGGATGTATCAGACATAACAAATTATATAAAAAAAAAACTGGATGTATCAGACATAACGGATTATATTATTATAAAGCACAGGAAGATATTATATAAAGAAAAACTCAATGTGTATCAGATGTAACAGATTGCATTATTATAAAGCACAGAGATATTATAGAGAGAAGTCTCGATGTAGTATGATGTAAGAATCATCATCTTTGTTCTTACAGAACTTGAAATCAAAGAAAAGGTAAGATTATAACTCAAATCATTTAACATATGGAAATATGGAAAAATAGATGTATAGCTGTTTTTTCAAATCATAATATTTATCATAAAGATGAAATGTTAAGATTTTACTCTGATATTATTTTTCAGATGGTTGTTTTTTTTTCCAACTATAAAGAGGTACCAAAAAAACAAGGAAATCCAGTTACTACAGCTAAAACAAATGTTGAAATTCCAAATTTGATGATGTTTTAAAGTAGTTATATGATTTCTAGGATCTTCTCTGATTTCAGTCTTGTTCATAACTATTATGAGATGGATTTCAGTCAGGAGCTGTCTTTGCTGTTGTTATATTTCTTTTTGTATACACCTTTGCCTTGCTCATTTATATTAACAGCTGTTAGTCTGCCTTATATAATGTACTTTTTTTTCTTTTTCTAATTTTAATATATTAAAAACAAAACTGAAAGACAAACTCAACTTGATATGGTTTCCCTACAATTAAAACATATTTTGTAATTTCCCTGTTGATCAAACATATCAGACATCCTTAAACAATTATAACGCAACTATCTTTTATCTCACTTAAAATAAGCCATACAATCTACCAAATAAAGTTTAAAATAATAAATTCATATACAGCATAATGCTGAATTAAATTATTTTGTGTAATTTAAACCAAAGAAGCATTAACGGTTTGGGGAATTAATAGGCAAAACCAAAGTATAAGATTTTTTGAAAAAATGGGGAAAAAATTGGATTTACAAAAAAACTTAAAAAATTGCAGAAAAGCAATCAAAAACTATTTTTTTATATATTTAAGGGCATCTCCATAATATTGTAGGCAAATAAAATAGACACTTCAACACATGAATTGTAGAAAATAGATTTTCTGCAAATAATAGACACTTGAACACATGAATTGTTGAAAAAAGATTTTCGTTTTTTATATTCACATAGTGATTACATTGCACAAAACATAACACAACCTATAAACTAAGTACAAAATTTCAAAACTCTTTTGCTTTATCTCAAAGTTAAAATTAGTAAAACAGAAATTGCTACAATGGAATTCTCAGCATTTTAAAAACATTTTTTCAACCAAAAAATCATTAGAAGAGCGATTGGCAGCTCTAAATGACAAGATCATCTTGGTGGCTATGGATCAATAATCCTTTCAACAAGAAAAGCACCTCCTTTTGGAGTATAAGGATATCCTTTCAAAAGAAGAAATCTTTTGGAAACAAAAGTCTAGAGAGAATTGGCTCAGAATGGGGGATAAAAACACCAAGTTTTTCCATAATGTTACAAAGCTTAGAAGGAGCAAGAATTGGATCTCAAAACTAGAGACAAAGAAAAATCAAATCTTAGAGGACCCTAAAGAGATAAAGAAAGAGATCATCACTTATTACTTCAACCTCTTAAAAAACACTGAAGACTCTCAATTGTCTGAACAAAAAAAGTTTCTGGAAGTGATCCCTAAGATTATATCAGACGAGCAAAATCAGAATCTAAACGAGAAAATCAATCTGGAGGAAGTATTTCAAGCCCTAAACCAGCTTTCCTCTCCTGGCCTAGATGGCTTCCCTACAGATTTTTTCAAGAAGTGCTGGCATATATTGGGTTAGGAGCTTACAAAAGCTTTAGAATGCACAAGAAGATCAGGAAAAATACTCAAATAAATCAATAATATGTTTATTGCTCTCATATGAAAGAAGGAGAAAGCAATAAATCTAAGAGATTTTAGACCCATCTCTCTATGCAACATAGTTTACAAAAGTCATGACAAATAGAACAAAGCCTCTCATGGATAGCATTATATGATAAGAACAAACAAGTTTTGTCCTGGGCCACTCAATTCTTGATGGGGTTATTGTGGCGCAAGAAGCAATCCACACTCTTCAAAGCACGAATAGACCAGGTATGATAATTAAATTAGAAATATCAAAAGCTTATGATAATGTAGATTGGTGTTTCCTTTGCAAAATCATGCAAGCCTATGTAACAGTGGATCAACTGGGTCTATGAATGCATCTCGACACCAAAATTTTCAATCCTGATAAATGGAAATCCAACAGGTTTCTTTTCTGCCTCTAGGGGCATTAGGCAAGGAGATCCCATATCTCCTTTCCTCTACATCATAATGGGGGAAGCTTTAGGAAGGGCAATAAAAACAAGTCAAACTAATAATCTACTAGAGGGAATCAAAGTAACCAAAATGTTTGTAGTTACTCATCAACAATTTGCAAATGACAATCTCCTCTTGGGTGCAACAAAAGTCAAGGAAGTAACTCACCTAAACCTGCTATTAGAATCTTATAGAAAGGCCTCAGGCCAAATAAGAAACAAGGAAAAAACCAAAGTTTTCGTTTTCTCCACCCCAAATCTCCTACAGGCTAAGATTCTAAGAATCCTCGATTGCAGAGCAGGATCTCTCCCATGTATATATCTGGGCATCCCAATAGACCTAGGACTAAGGAATATCAAATTCTGGGATCCTCTAAAGTTAAAAATGGAACAAAACTCAAACTCCTGGAAGGGGAAGTGGCTCTCATGGGCTGGAAGGCTACTTATGATTCAAGCAATGGTTTCGGCCCTACCTATTTACTTATTATCCATCTTATCTCTAACAGCTAGTGCAAGTTCCTTCATAATTAAGAAGATGAGAATTTTTTTTTGGCAAAACATTGAGGAAAAGTACAAAATTGCCTTAATTGCTTGGGATAAAATAATCAAACCCAAGACAATGGGGGGTTTAGGTATCAAGGATGTAAAACTACAAAACAAAGCTCTAGAGGCAAAACTAGCTTGGAAGTTTATAAAAAACCCTAACACAATATGGGTCAAAGTGCTGGCAACTAAATATTTACTAGATCAGGATCCTCCTAATCTGCTAAAAATAAGAAATCACCTAAAGGGATCTAGAACTTGGAACTTTATTATCTCTTGCAGAAAACTGATTTTAGATTCAATCTCTTGGGATATTCATGATGGTTCATCTAGCCTTTTCTGGGATGACTCATGGGGAGGTTATCCCTCCGTTGCAAATTCCCTCAACATTCCAATAACAGAGCATTGGTTTAAACAACATTGGGGTGTTCAAGTTAGAGACTACATGGTAGAGGATAACACTTCGAATATCCAAAGTTGGAGGTGGAAACCAATGGTAGGATTGCCAATCCCAGGGGAAGAATTAGAACAAATTTTAGACTAGCTAAAAGCAAGAAACATCAATCCTAGAAGAGGAAAAGATACCCTAATTTGGGTTTCCTTCAAAAAAGGGCAATATAATTTTAAAGATGGCTACAGAGTTCTAGTTAGTAATTCAAATCAAGAAAAGTAGGACATTCCAATTAAGTTGTTTTGGAGCAGTAAGATCATTCGAAAAACAAGGATTTTTGCATGGTTAGCCTTTCAAAAAAAAATCTTAACCACAAAAAAGTT
This sequence comes from Cryptomeria japonica, assembly GCF_030272615.1. NCBI lineage: Eukaryota > Viridiplantae > Streptophyta > Pinopsida > Cupressales > Cupressaceae > Cryptomeria > Cryptomeria japonica. Next base: position 34,590,649 of record NC_081408.1, on the reverse strand, counting down.
CACTAAAATGGGGTATGAAGGACCATTTAGGTGCATTAAGTGTAAAGCACATGCAGAGATAGTGGATCACATCCTCCTGAATTGCTCCTTGCTTCTAAATGTTAGCATTGGCTCTGCGCTAAAATGGGGTGGATCACAGCTCTGCCGAATGACATTATCTCTCTTTTTCAATGTTGGTCTATCCCAGTGAAGGAAAGCACTTTGAGCCAAATTATGGAAGTGTCTCCATCATGCCTTGTCTGGGAAATTTGGAAAGAAAGGAATCGTAGGCTATTTGAAGACAAGGCCAGAAGGCTTGAACCAATCCTAAACTCAATAGAAACGATAATTTTGGATACAGTAAACTGCAAAATAGCTTTGTCATTAGAACCGCCAAAATTTTCTCTTCTTGGGATGAAAGCATAAGGAAAAATTGCTAGGGAATTAGGATTCATCCCTCTTTTGGGCAAAAATCCAACTCTAGAAAGGAAGCTATCTGGACCCCTCCAAAGCTCAGTTGACTAAAATTAAATTTTGATGGTGCCTCTAAAGGCAACCCAGGTCCCTCAGGCATAGGATATGTAATCAGAGATCACTTAGGATCAATCATAGGGAAAATGGCAAAGCCGATACCACCAGACACTAACAATACAACATAATTCAAATCCTTATAGCTAGGACTGATGGATTGCATTGAGCATGGTTTAAGAAACATCACAGTGGAGGGAGACTCAAAGATAGCAATAAATGCAATCAAAAGGAAAAAAACCCCAAATTGGTGGCTACAAACAATTTTAGACAATATACCAGAAAATATGGCAAAATTGGAGCATTATGAAGCAAAACATATCTTTAGAGAAGAAAATTCAGTAGCAGATGCCCTCTCTAAATTAGCAGCACAGGGCACTTTTATTCATTGGTGGGACTAGGGAGGCTGGTAGCTTGGACAAGTAGAATGGGTCAAAACAACAGGAATGTGTCCCTTGGGTTTGTTGAGTGCAAGGGAGGGATTCAATATAAGCGAGTAGACCCAGTAGAGGCTCTTTTCCTTAATTAAAGCTAAGGTCTATCTTAGGTGCCCAAGTTGGGGAATGACTACTCTTTTTTGAATTCAAATCTACACCTTATTTCGGCAATAAAGAAGGCCCAGTCACAGTGATGTCATCCTAATGCACTCTCAAATCAAGCCTTTCCTTTTCTGCTTCTCGAATTCTAGCTGGCGAGAGTCGTCATTTCAAGTTCAAGGAATGCGTCGTCGGCAGGACAATTATCATATCAGAGCCATGGAGATTTGGCACGTTCTGGGACAAATATACTCTGCCACCTTTGTAGGTGAATTTAATGCATGCAACTCCTCATAATTAGACATTAAAGTGAGTGCCCGCCAGGCTCTACTTAGCGTATATTGCAAGCCATTATTATTTCCTAACCTGCCAAAAAATCATTTCAAAGATTAATATGATTCAATCCTTCTCTTGCCCAAAGCCTCTGCAATTGTCAATCATGTTTGGTGAGGAACCTTATGGGTTTATCATGAGTGTTTATCCAAGGTCTACTTCTTGCTTCGGAGCAGACACTCCTATTTCTCTCTCAGCCTTGACGCACCAAGTATCATTCAGAAGAATAACAGACTTGAGGCTGAAGCGACTCTTAGTCCACATAGAGCCTTCGGTCATCTTGGTGGTTAAAATGATCCTGGGTAGAGGACATTTGAATAGAGAGGAATATCCTTGAGATAACAGAAGCATATCATCCAGGTTCGTCGCCTCTTTGTTGGACTTGAAACTGGCCAAACAAGCCATATGAAGCCTTACTAAGAAGTTATTCCCCCAGAAAATCCTGCAAGAATTCCAAGAAATCCTTAACAAGGCGCTTCATGAATTTGGAGCCCCTCGGCTAAGTGAAAGAATTATGTTCAACATTCATGGAGAGCTAATAAGGTACTACCCCTTCCTGCTAGACCTGGAAGGTAAGGACTTGGACAAATATAGGGCATTTGCTGGAGTGGGGCTCAGATACCTCAAGTGGTGTTTCGAGGGTGAAAATCCAGAACACCTGGGCAGAGAGGAAGAGCTTATCTTATTTGCAAGGTTAAACGAAATCCTACCTCCTAAAGCTGAAGAAGAGGAACCCCAGGCTGAACAGGGTAGAAGAGGTGGTGCCAGAAGGGTGGGTCATGGGTTTGGTCGCGGCCGAGGCCAACCTCCATGCAGAGGTCGAGGAAGAGGCAAAAATTTGACTCCTCCAACCGTGCCCCTTGATGAAACTTGAAAGCTAGGTTTTATATTCTGGTTATGTTTTTAGACATTTCGATGGTTATAGCTGGACACAGGTCTTTGTTAAATTTTTTGGCTATAAAATTATGGTTAAAAATCTTTGTTAATCTTGTAGTTGAGAACCTGCTACTTAAACTTATTATAGTTAATATGATCTTCGATGTCATAAACTTGATATTTTTTTGGAATGATAGAAGATGATGCATAGGGTTTTTTGTTTGCTTTGAGATTTTATTCTCGAAAGTGCAGAGAATGGTTTCAGTAGCATTCAACAAGTTTATGATCCTACATCATTCATGTATGTTTATATTGTATTTAATTAAAATCAATATATGGACTCGGCTTTGCCTTTACTCATAAAAAAAAAAATACAAAATTTCAAAAAATCAACACAAACTGCCATAGATCTCGGGAGTATAAACAAAACATTTTTTGTTGTTTTTAGAGGTTGAGGCATATGAAAATGTAGTCTTCCAATGTTTCATCTAAAATGAGATTTGTACACCTTTTTATTTGTTCAAGTTGAAGATACTTTAAGCTCTATTTTTACAACTCTATTTGTTTGTTGCACATTTGAATCCCATTGAGCATTTTTGGTTATCTGTGAACATTTCTTTCTTTTGTTTTTTCTTGATTAAGAAAATATCACTTTGTGTAGTCTGAAGCAAGCGGAGGCTTATCTATGATTCTATGTTAACAATTATAATGATGATGGTTTTGCCTATATTCAAGTATTAAGATACAAGGACTTAGTTTTTGTTGTCCTCAATAATAAAATGAAGAAGGTCTATTAAAAGTTATAACATAATACCAAAAAGATATTGCATGTATAATACATGGAAGGTTCATATAACAAGAATCACACTATTAAGTTTTCAATGTAAGATGAAATTGGAGGTGTCTAATAGGTTTTATGTATACTCTCATCTGTGAAAGTAATAGTGTGCTATTGATTACTTGTATTGAAATATATATAGGATGGACATTAGATGGTTCCATTTAATAAGCAACGTTAATGTAAGCATTTATTTTCATAAGCAACCAGCCGAATGCCAACAACCCCCCCACCCAATGTCACAAGGTTGGAGTTTGAGTTTGTTTTAGTCAGCCATTAAATTTAGACGAAATTCAACAAAGGGAAAAAGTTTGAAAGAAAATTCGTAATTAAATTCAGCTTTATAAATTTGATTTTCTTAAATATAAGTAATAAATCAATAAAAATAAAACACCATTATATTAAATTTGAATACATTATAATAAAATTTTAAAAGTTATAATATAATATATTAAAAAATTTAATTCAATTATTATTAATAGATATATTAAATTTTAAATGTTAAATAATGAATATATTATAATTAAAATCTAATTTAAATATTTTAAAATATTAAATTTTAAAATATAATAATAATTTTTTAAAATTAAATAACAAATAGACATGTTTTAAATATAAAATATGAAAAATATAAATTTTATTAGAAAAAACAAAACTTTAAACTAAAAATAAAAAATCGAAATATTAAATATTAAAACTATAGCAGCATCACAAACAAACCCTAAAATTTAAGATCGAAATATTAAATATTCAATATTGGCATTACCCTTCTTTGACCCAAGGCATATCGTGAGTTGGAGATTCAGCAAACCAACTAATAGAACAAGGAATGCCAAAGAATAAATTGCAGGGCTATCGGCTATGTGCGTGTGATTTCCGTCGTTTCCGCTTCGTTTAGGGTTTCTTTTTTAATCGCGTTTTTTCCGTGTTTAAATCAGGTTTTTTTTTGGCGTTTTTCTGGCGATTTTTTTGGGAGAATTCGTTAACCTCGGGTTGACCGATTATATCCGATTTTTTTGGGGAAAAAATTGACAAGCTCCCGACTCCCGATTAATCAGGTATAATCGCGATTTTTAGCAGATATTTGCTTCCATGAAATTTTAAATCAATTAAAAGGTGAAAACTCTACCTAGTGAAGCTCATTCTGATTTCAATCTTAATCTGCAGGTTAGGTTGTAATTACCCTTTCAATCTTATCTTTTAGACAGCAGGAGTTTAAGGTGTAAACTACATAGTAGAATTATCTAAAACTACACAGTAAAACTGCCCAGGTTATACAAATTACACAATAAAACCATCTAAAACCATTTAATGGACAGAGGGCAGTTATAAAACAACTAAACCTGATGACTGGATGTTACATAATTGAAATTTTGACTTTTCATTCATGAAAATTATATTTAACAACAGTCTTCATCGATAAGAAATCAAAACTTCAGATCTAACCATGAATACTATGATATATCCTGATAGCTAGATAGCTATTGTGGCGAAATACAAGAAACTATCTTGACCAAACCAGTTCTCCTGTATCACAGGTCTCTAAATATAAGGTTTAAAGCATTGAAATCCATAAGCAGACATGATAGCTACCATTTATATCCTCAGTAAGAATCAACTGATAAAACAACTCTAGATAAGTATAATAATACTTAAAAACCAACTCGTTTCGGAGCAGCTTCCCCATTTAAAATTAACAAGTGTAGAAACCAACCTGGGTCTCTGACAGTTGCTCTCACAACATAACCCAACTCAAGTAGACGCATTGTAAGCCATGAACCAATGAAACCAGCAGCTCCTGTGACACAGACTGTGCCTTTCACTTCATTGCATGTCTCTTCTGCCATCATCTTTTAACACTATGTTGAAAGCTATAAATTGCAGCAAAATAAAGGAACACTATAAAAGCAAGAAACTACAGCCAAATAGAGAATGACTGTAAGATTTAGTTTCTGGCTGAAATAGGAAAGTTACCTGTCATTTTATAGGCATTATCGCGTGGTTGATTCCAATGAACATGAAAGAGTAGCTAGAAAATTGTTGGGAAAAATGCAAAAAATTATTCTGTTGGTTAAACAAGACAGGTTGCGTGCCATTCATTCTCTACGCATTATCACGTGCTTGAATCCAATTAACATGGAATGGTAGCTAGAAAACGTTTAGGAATATATTCTCCCACGTTTTGGTTTCCGTGGAAAACATGAGAGCCAAGTTTGATATATTATATAGAACAGGACGGCTGTGAATTGTTTTAAAATTATATTGAAGAGAAACTTTGACCTGTATCAGAAAGGTAATTATTGAAGTTTAGTGATGAGATTAAAGAAATAATTGTTAATGAAAAGCCCAAAAACAATACCACTGTTCGTTCACTATCAAATTATCAAATTAAACAAGAGCTACGTGGAAGCCTGGTTCCAGCCAAATATTGGCAGGGTAGCAGATAGATACCGGAAAGGACAGGGTTATGATCAGAAAACTTCGGTTAATCTTATAGATGGAAAGAAGCCGTATATCACTATGTTCCACCATGTTTTCTGACGTGGGGGCAGGGGATGGGGAATGTGATTTCGGGATAGGGTAGGGCATAGATTTGGGGATTGTTGAGGATGGTGGTGTTGGTTCTCTAAATCAACAAAATGTTAGGATCTAAAAATAGACAAATTTTATATTCAATCCTAACACTGGATTTGGTCAACTAATAGGAAATAAACAATTTCTTCTGCACTTCAGGCTGCGCAGGACCTAAGCAGGTAGACCTTTGTAATAATTTTGAATTTCTATATATTTTAGCAGAGTATTATATTTAAGCAGATTGGCCTCAACATATTTAACCAGAATACATATGATTTAATCCAGAATTAGCTCAATTCCGATTCTATATCACTTACTTATTCCCGAGAAAAAATAATTTAAATCCTACACCTAACAGCAAGAGGGCATAGAAGGATTTTGATAATTTGATTTGTTTTTGAAATACATCAAGCTTTTAATAGACGAGTGCCTGATCTTGAATCATGAATTTAAACATGCAACCAAAGTAGAAATTTTATGAACTAATGGAGCTCAATCAATGCATTTCAAGATGTTAATGCCTTACATTAACGAATTCATTTATCTTGTCATTCAAACTCTTCTTAAAAATCCAATTTGTTCACCCAAAACCACAAATATTTACTCAAAGTGTTAAACTCTTCCCTTGGAAAAGACCCATGAATAAACATCACTATCACATAAAACATTCTCAAGACAATTTCCAAATATCTTTCATATTTTGAATTTTGTATGGATTTGAATACAAAACTTGTGATTATAACTATTTGGAAACTGTTTCATGAGAATAACACTATAATTTCAGACACTCATTCACCTGTTCATAAAATCAAACTACTCTATTAACACATCTAATCTGCAACTTAATCAACAATACCCTATTTACATGCTTGAAAAAAGAAAAATCCAGAACCCCCGCAAAAGAGAAGGAATGCGAATATAAAGGAGAGAAGAAGCTTCCATAATAGTCTTGTTGCTGATAGCTATCCTTTCCCCCAAATTTGTTTTGTAGAATATTATTCCTTCACTTTGTCTTTGTTTGCTCACGGGGCTTCACTTAGTGATGTGCATTCATGACATATTAAATAATCCCCCTTTTAAAAAAAAATATATCACGTGCATTCATGACATTAAATAATCCCCTTATTTAAAAAAAATATATCACGTGCATTCATGACATATTAAATGATCTTCCTATTTTAGAAAAATATTGCCCTAAACTCCTTTTTTTCCACCCCCTCCCAATACACAACTTGAATTGAATGCACCTGATATGATATTGCCTGGCCAATGAAGCCCCCTTGTTTGCCACCAAAATTTATTTCATTTTCTATTTCACCTCTTTCTAATAGAATAATTGCCTTGTTGTTGAAAAATCACTTTGAAAATACCTTCCTCTAATCATACAATAATCATTTCACTTTTAGCACCTTTTGTGAAAATAAATTACACTTGGTAAAGAATGCTCTACTGCTCAAATTTCACCCAAGTTGGTAAAATACTCCTAAGTAAAAATATTTCCCCTTAAGACACTTCACTTAGCACCTTATTCCTTTTGAGTATATATTTTCATTTTGAGTACCACATAATCAATATACTATGCTTTTACCCATCATTAAAGCATTTTCATTTTCACCTATACAAAGACTAACTTAGACTTGCATTTTACCTCTTAATTCTCCCTTATCAATTCACATGCTCTGTAAAACATTTTACTGTATGTACTTTCACATTGCATTTTCATATACTTTTGTTTCCTTTCCCATCAAAGATATTCCTTATTTTGTGAAACTCATATGTCATGACATCTCAATCCTTTGCCCTTTACGTTTTAATGGATGTCGATATGTTGTTCTAAATCTCCTATAATGGCACTGAGAAGGCTTCTCACAAAAGTTGTTGAAGCTAACTTTGCACCTATGAATCGCATTTGCTTGAAATGTTTCTAAAATCCTTCAACCAATTAATGTTGTGCCTAATCTGTACTCATTGCATCCATGAAATGACATCTCTTTGAGGCAAAAAGATCATGTGCCTTGCCTTTGGTTCCACATTATGCATGTGTGTCTGGCACCTGCAACTTCACCATTCAACAAAATCCTCCATGCTTTGATAGCTTCGAAAGCCTTTTCCTCAAATCCATGATACCACATTCCTTTGAGGCATCTTTTAAAACTACCTACCTTCCTTACCTGTAACTTAATAGTTGTCCATACCTTTTTTCAAAGCCCCCATGTTGGCATAGGCATAAGGTTTGGAAGTACGCCTTCTCTCATGTCTACCTGAAAACCCTTTTAGCAAGCATATTTTGTGCCTACCTTGTAGTCAACACTCCCATGAGACCATACTTCTGTGAGGCATAAGACAATTCACATGCCTCGTCTATACTTCTACATTTTCATATTTCACAAGGTGCTTGCAGCTATACTGTTTGAAAGACTTCCTTTATTCTTTGATGGATGTGCATGTCCTACTTCAAAGCCATTACATTAGGGATTGGCGGAGTGGGTGTTAGTAAGGGTTATGAATATTGGCTTTTCAACTCCATTTTTTGCTTATTTACATAGTCATTGTAGGCCATGAGATGGCAACGCTTAAGGCAGTAAATTAGTTCATATGCCATGTCTGTGTGTTAAAGTTGGATCAGATTTATGTATATGATATTTTAAATTTTTTTTTTTATTGTCACTTAGTTTTATTCTAATTGTACGTTAGGAAATAGGAAATCATCACAAGACAAGATAAACATAATAGCTCAATCACAAATGCATTCATTGCAATGATCTATCCTAAACAACATCCAATAGAGACATGAAAACAAAGCATACAAAACTAAATATTATGCAAACCGGATGACGATTTGAATGCTCCTTCCATGCAGCTCCATTGTTCTTCTTTCCTCTCCAAATAGCCTTTGTTGTGGATCTCACCTACAAGTGCACACACATAATTGAAAGCAAGATTGACATTGATTATTGATCAAGAGTACTAGAAGCATAAATTCGATAGTCTGATTACCAATTATTAACCTTGATTGATGAAGATCATCCAATTTATAGATAAATTGGAGAAATGACAAGATTAGCATGATGCAATTCAAATGGAAATTGCAAATCAATTGTGTCAATTATGACAAATTATGACAAATTCTATGTCAAAATTGATTGATTGATAATTTATGACAAATTATGACAACTTCTATGTCAAAATTGATTGATTGTCAATTATGAAAAATTTATGACAAATTGACATGTCATTTCCATGAATTTAGGAGAGAAATAGGAGGAAATTGAAATTAGGAATTAGAAAATAATGAAATTAGAAATTAGGTAAATTAATTAATAATTTGTCATTTATTAATTAATTCACAAAGAGGAATAATTAGCCAATTAAATGAACATTTAATTGTAATGAGAAGATTTAGGATAAATAAACAATTTATTAATCCTAAAGGAAGAAATGACACACAAGGTTAAATGATTAAATCACGAAACCCTAGAAGACGAATTAGGTCTTGAAAGATAATTGACTCGATTTGATTTGATTAAATGATTTGATTGAGATTGGTTGACAAAAATCAATGACAAATTGACCAAATTGACATGATTGAAAAGGACAAGGATTGATGACGAATCGATCGCAATATGACAAGATTGACAAGGACAAAAATCGACCAAAATCATGACTGAAGATTGTTGCCGACAAGATCAAATTCGAAAGCGAGACAGATGAAGAATGTAGAAGAATGACTCGATGCTCGCAAATGATAAAGGTCAAGTGCGTGACATAGAAGAAATGTTAATGCGACGCAAAAACCTAAAATGAGGCAATGCGCAAATGTTAAAGTATGACTCCGCAAGCGTTGACCATTTTTAGGTGTCTACATTTTGCCCCTCTTTGAGACAATGTGATTTTAAGCGTTGTTTCAAAGAACAATAATGAAAATGCCCCAGACAATGATAATGTCATATGCATGCCCCCTCGAGGAATTGGCCGGAAACATGCAGAAAAGAGGCCAATTGATCGATAATAATGATAGAAAATGATAGGATCGAACGGACTGCCAAGACTGACGGAAGAAATGTTAGTAAGAAGAAATTAGACAGAGGATAGTTAGAGACGAAGAAAAACTTGCTTTCAGTAATGCACTTTGTAGGTGAGAACCTTTATTTTTATGTAGCAAAATAGATGCGTAGCAGCATGGCATTGAAGGCTAGAGCTGAAATGCAACCCCTTTTTGCAAAAGACAGACACATCATAGACAAACAACAATCACAATAAAAAAAGAAAAGGATTAGGATCCATCCCGGTCACTCTAAATCACTCAGTGACATCATCGAGCAACATAGGACCATGATCGAAGCCAAAGATAAATCAAGAAAAAGAGAAGATGCACAAATTCAAGCAAATCAAACAAACATCTTGATCTTCATTGTCAAAAGTTGAAAGTGCGGATAAGATGATCATGCTGTCTAGTTTCAGGACATGTGGCACCCCGTCTAAAATAGGACACAGTCTGGTTTCGAGTATACCACACCCTGTATAAGACCCATGATAGTGTGCCAAGGACAAATGATATCGATGCTGGTGTTCGATTGATAAGACAATTTTGATCAGTTTGAATGTTTGGGTTGATTGAAAAAGTTCATCTGTTAATGTGTGATTTTGAGGAATTGGCTGAAAACATGCAAAGAAGAGGCCAATTGATCGATAAAAATGATAGGATCGAACGGACTGACAATCGGATACTGGATGCACGAAGGACAAGCAATGTAAGGTGCACAAGACCACGACCAACATAAGATGGAGAGGATGCACGTCCATCTATGCAATGACAAAGATCTATAAATGGGACCAAGAGAGTGAAAATTGCTCATTTGCACTAGCCAAAGAGGAGAATTTGTTGCTTTGGAAAAAGACACTTGCAGAGAGATGGCGAACATTCCAATGGCGGATCACCTTGGAGAACGTGTATGCACATTCAGATGATTGGATGACGTAGGAGTAGCGGTATGGATCTCAAAAACCCATGTTTTCAATTTCATGAATTTTGATTGCGTGCAAGACATTGCGGGGCCCATAGGGGATGCCAAAAAGGACTCCTGCGCTTGTGTAGGGTGAAACCTACGCTTGTGTAGGGTCTTCTGCGCTTGTGTAGGAAGACACAAGCGCAAGTTACCTGACACAAGCGCAGGTTCTCTGACACAGGCGCAATTGTGCACTGAAAACCCTAATTTTGGTCAAAATGACATGCAAATGATCCGAAAAGGGGGGATAAGGGTAGGATAAGTCAGATTAGATGAAAAACACCCTAATTTGGACATGAAACAAGGAAATGCAGCCCGTAGGAGAAAACCCTAAAACTGACAAAAATATGCCCCAATTGTGATGCAGAGTTGACAGTATCCGTTGATCACATGGGAGAATTGACCAGATTGCTTCATGCTACGACATAGACTTAGGAGCACAGAGAGAGATACTTTAGCAGGACTGGGGATATACTATGTCACATTCATGCTCGAGATTAGGGCAAACACAGGACTGCTTACCGCATTGGCAGAGCGATGGCATTCAGAGACTTCCTCATTCCATCTGGTGACTGAAGAGGCGACGGTGACACTGGAGGATGTATGGCGTATCCTCCGCATTCCGATTCATGGAGAGATGATAGAGTATGACCCAATGATAGGGAGAGATGCGTTGTGTAGACTGTTTGAGTGCTACGCAGATGATCTGGACATTGTCGAGAGGGAGATTGGCTGGGAGACTATGGCATCGGAGTATGATCGACGATATGTGGTGATAGCATGTTTACTAGCAGGGGACAGATGAGGACATGGATTCCCTATTGGATGGGGAAGAGTGCTAGAGCAGATGGCGACAGAGGGGACGGTGTACGCATGGGGACCATGTGTACTGGCTATGCTCTATTTTCAGCTGCATCAGATAGCATATCAGGGAGTTCAGACTTTGAGCTGTGGAGTCACATTGCTTCAGGTATGGGCATTTGAGCACATAGCTATATGTTGACCGATTACAGAGAGATAGGTTGTACCACACCGACCATATGTGTATTTCTATGGTGGAGCACTGAGACAGGGTCCGTTTGGATATATATTGTACTAGCGACATGAGCTAGACAGACTGAGAGAGTTCACATGGAGGGCATATCGTGATTTCCCAGGATGGTCAGATGATCATGAGGAGCTACCATATTGTAGACAGGAGAGGTACTTGATTGGGCGACCAGTGAATCGCCAGAGAGTGATTGAGATTATGCTTTTAAATGAAGAAATTAATGTACGTTAGGAAATAGGAAATCATCACAAAACAAGATAAACATAATAGCTCAATCACAAATGCATTCATTGCAATGAATCTATCCTAAACAACACTCAATAGAGACATAAAATAAAAACATTCAAAAGAAAAGATTATGCAAACCAAAGATGTGATTTGAATGCTCCTTCATGCAGCTCCATTGTTCTTCTTTCCTCTTCAAATGGTTTGATTGTGGATCTCACCTACAAGTGCACATACATGATTGAAAGCAAGTAGACAAGATTATTGATCAAGAGTACTAGAAATGTGATTGACTAGAAATTCAATAGTTTGATTAAGGATTAAGAATCAAGGGGTTTGATTGAAGAAATTCATCCAATTTATAGAAGAATTGGAGAGATGACAAGATTAGCATGATTCAATTCAAATGGAAATTGCAAATAAATTATGTCAACTATGACAAATTATGACAAATTATGCACTTTCTATGCAAAATTTGTTAATTGATAATTTATGACAAATTATGACAACTTCTATGTCAAAATTGATTGATTGTCAACTATGACAAATTTATGACAAATTGACATGTCATTTCCATGAATTTAGGAGAGAAATAGGAGGAAATTGAAATTAGGAATTTAGAAAATTAGAAAAATAGGAAAAAGAGGAAATTAAGAAATTAGAAATTAGGAAATTGATGAAAATTAGAAATTAGGTAAATTAAGAATTAGAAATTAGGTAAATTAATTAATAATCTTTCATTTATTAATTAATTCACAAAAAGAGGAATAATTAGCCAATTAAATGAACATTTAATTGTAATGAGAAGACTTAGGATAAATAAATAAATTATTTAACCTAGAGGGAAAATGCCAAACAAGATTAAATGAATAAATCATAAAACCTTGAAAGATGAATTAGAAATGCAAGAACGACAATTAGGTCTTGATGTAAGATTGATTTGATGTCGATTCGATCATGATTTTGAATTAATAAATGATTTGATTGATAAATGCACCGAGGAACAATGACAAATTGATCCAAATCGACATGATTGAAGAGGACAAGGATCGATGACAAATCGATCGTAAAACAACGAGATTGACAAGATCGACCAAAATCATGATTAGAGATTGTTGTCGACAAGACCAAATTCGAAAGCGAGATGAATGAAGAATGCAGAAGAAGGACTCGATGCTCGCAAATGATACAGACCAAGTACGAATCATAGGAGAAATGTTAATGCGACGCAAAAAACCTAAAATGAGGCAATGCGCAAATGTTAAAGTATAATTCCGCAAGTGTTGACCATTTTTAGGTGTCTACATTTTGCCCCTCTTTGAGACAATGCGATTTTAAGCGTTGTTTCAAAGAACAATAATGAAAATGCCCCAGACAATAATAATGACATATGCATGCCCCCTCGAGGAATTGGCCGGAATCATGCAGAAAAGAGGCCAATTGATCGATAAGAATGATAGAAAATGATAGGATCAAACAGACTAACAAGACGGACTGAAGAAATGTTAGTAAGTAGAAATTAGATAGAGGACAGTTAGAGATGAAGGAAAAACTTGCTTTCAGTAATGCACTTTGTAGGTGAGAACCTTTATTTTTATGTAGCAAAATAGATGCATAGCATCATGGCATGGAAGGCCAGAGCTGAAATGCAACGGGCTATTTGCGAAAGACAGACACATCATAGACAAGCAACAATCACAATCAAAAAGAAAAGGATCATGAACCATTTCGGTCACTCTAAATCACTCAGTGACATCATCGAGCAACATAGGAACATGATCAAAGCCAAAGATAAATCAATAAAAAGATAAGATGCACAAATTCCAACAAATCAAACAAACATCTTGATCTTCATTATCAAAAGTTGAAAGCGTTGATAGGACGATCATGCTGTCTGGTTTCAGGGAATGCGGTACCCCGTCTAAGACAGGACACAGTCTGGTTTCGAGTATACCACACCCTGTATAAGACCCATGATAGTAGAGACAAGGACAAATGATTTTGATACTGATATGCGATTGATATGACAGTTTGGATCAGTTTGAGTGTTTGATTTGATTGAAAAAGTTCATCTGTTAATGTGTGATTTCATTAAAGCACAGTGTTTGATTGCGAGTCATTGGATGTATACTCAGTGATCTGTCTATGCACAAAGGGGGTAATTTATTGCAAATTGTTTTTCGAGATTTTACAATTTTTTTGTTCGTTTTTTCAGGACTTTATTCGAGATTTTTCAATTTTTTATGATTTATTTTAGGACATTTTTCAATTTTTTAATGATTTTTTCAGGACCTTTTTAAATGTTTTTGGAAGATGTTTTCAGGACATTTTTGAAATTTTTATGATCTTTTTTCAGGACATTATTTGATTTTTATTTTTTTTGTTTTTTTTAGGACATTTTTCAATTTTTATGATTTTTTGCCCCCAGTGTCTAGCAAGGCAAGGAATATGACAGGTGAATAAATAGGCTTGCTGAAATGATGGTGGATAGAGGGAAGACAAAGGCTTTTTATCATGGAGACAATATGGATGCAATTTCCAAGGGCTGTTGTGTGATGGGACAAGAGACTGGATATGACAATGTAAAGCAGTAACATGGCATGAGGGACATGTCAAGAGGTTTTTGAAACCATGTTTAAATTTTGTGTCCTTATGTCAAATCAAGATCAAGGAATGAAAAAGAGTGTATGGATAGTGATAAGATATAGATAGGATAAGCAAGACCAAGAATGGATAAGGGACATGGACTGAAGGTCGGGATAGGATACGGGATAGTGGCAGAAAGTTGTAATAAGCCAGGGATATGGATGAAAGGTTATAATAAGCAAATGGATAAATGGCCAAAAGCTATGATGGACTAAAAGCTGCAAACAAGATGCATGATGCTCATGAAGATCGTCAACCTTGTCAAGATCAAAGGTGGAAAGAGGAAATGGACAAGAGGGACAATAGGATATGAAGGGTAATGACAGGGGTTTGATAGGACAATGAAGGGCAATATGATATGAAGGAGTATGATAGGGGTTTGATAGGATGATGAAGGGCAATAGGATATGAAGGAGTATGACAGGGGTTTGATAGGATAATGAAGGGCAATAAGATATGAAGGAGGAAATCTCCCCCCAAGTGTGGTGTGAAAGAAGTTCATAGATTACGCATGACGCCTGTTTGCCAAGTTTTCATCACAGTACTTGCCCAAGGCGCCTGTTTGCCAGGTTTTCACCAGTGGACGAATTATTTTTCTTTCTTTTTTTTTTTTGCCTTTTTTTTTTTCACTTTTTTTTTTGTATTTTGACTTTTTCAATAGAAGATAGATACATGATAGGGGATGGAAGAAGGACTCAAGCGTCTTTTTGTTTGGATAGTAGCCTTGAAAAAAATGGACCATGACCTTTAAAAGTATGCTCGAAGACGTTGGTAGGATAAGGACATGGAAAATAAGATGAAACTAAGGTGAGGATTTATGCAAAGGATTGGACCAAAGGGATGGAAGGATGGAAAATATGCATTGGATAATGGATAGTGTATTGGAAGAATTGGGCTTCAGTGGATGGAAATGAAGGAAAGATCGACATTGGCACACACCTTGAGGGGTGATGGACTGATGGAGGAAAGACGTATTTTGGATATTGAGATTTTGATGAAGGAAAGGCTATGGATTTTGGGACATAAGGGCCCAAAATGGATAAGGAAGGTGATGGAGGAATAGACTTGGAAGGTTTAGATGGAGGAATAGCAATTTTGGATGCCAAGTTGGATGTTTGTTTAGGCTTTTTTGCTTCAAGGAGCCGCTTAGGGATCCACATGGTTTTTGATTTTTCATGCTTTTGTGGTTCCTTGGAGTGCATTGCTTGCACAAGGGATTTAGGAACCCATATATATTTTGACTTTGCTTTATTTTGCTCAGTGGGCCTTTGTGGCCTTTTGGATATTTATTTTTCTTTATAGATCATATTGTTCTTTGTTTTGACATGTCGATTATGTTGGACATGTTGATCCTGGAATACATGTGGATTGCTAGACTTATGACTTTTATACTTGGCATCCAAATTGCTTGGAGGAGAAAAGGAATGCAGGGATGTATATGAGCGAAATGGAGTTCTTTTGGATTGATGAAATTTACTCAAGGATGTGTGCCTTTGCTGACCTTGCATAGAGGACGAAGGGATATAAGTACCTAAGATGGATGGAAGGGATGATGGGGAAGGGAAATGTTTGGATTTTGACTTTGAAGGGATACCAACGTCTTGAGAGTGAGTTGTGTAGACATGACCCTTAAGATCTTCTTTGATATGGAGAGATTCTTGCTTATAGAGATCTACTCCTTTGCCTTTATGAATATCTTGACTGGTAGGAGACTCTTTTCTTTGGGAAGAAGACGCAAGTCCATTATGAGGTGGATATGATATGAAAGAAATAATGAGATCTTGAAGTGGATTGGATTGCACCAAAGTGGACGAACCCATTACGCATGTCGAGGGTTCATGAACATCTTGCACTGACACATTCGAATCATGAGGGAGATTAGGATCATAAGGGGGAGTAGGATTGTGTAGTGGACATGGTTCAATGACAGGCTCTTCAAGAGATGGAATGGGAGGAATAATGGGATCATCAAAAGAAATGCGATCTTGGAGTGTATATGGAGCATTAAGACAAGGAGATGGAGGAACAAAAGGATCTTGTGGAGGATTTAAAGGAATAATTTGATCTTGACAAGGAGGAAGATTATTGGAATCCTCTTTAAAGGTGCTTTGCTCTTGAATTTTAATGGGATCATCATAAAGGATGGAAAGGATATCTTGATCTTTCTCAGGAAGTGGAATGTCAATGGGATTTGAAAGGACATTGTGTTCATGAAATGGAAGGGGATCGTTTGGGATTGGATGGACTAGGATATCTTGATCTTGCCTGGGGAATGGAGTGTCAATAGGACTTTGGATAGGATGGACAAGAATAGGGGAATCATCATGAGTGTCTGGGAACATGGGGTCCTGGTCAACAATTGGATGGGATGATAAGGTTTCAGGATCTTGATCTTGATCTGTTTCAAGACACGTTTCTTCATGCTCTAAATTATCCTCTTGACATGGGGTTGGACATTGGATATGCATGGGGGATTCTGGCAAGGAATCAATGTTTTTGCATGAAGGGGATGCACTTTGAACATTTGTGATGGATTCTGGCAAGGAATCAATGCTTGAACATGAGGAAGAGGGACTTCGAATGGGGTCCTCTAAAACAGGTAATGACAATAAAGTGCATGGTTGCATTGGGTCTTGTATTTTTGAAACATGACAAGGATGTGCATCATGAATTGGATTATCGTGGCAATCAATTATGGATAGCTCTTGGATAATTTCATCCTTGGGTGTATTGTTTGATGAGGACAATATGGAAGGTTCCTACGAAACTTCTAAAGGTGTAGGGATAGATGCCACTGGAGAGTCAATTTGTTTGCGAGGGGATGAGGCATTGCTAGACATAAGTGTATTATCTTGATCTTCCTCAATAAACTCACTTGGTAATTTCCTTAAGAGCATTGCAATAAAGCCACATTTCTTTTGAGGTTTTGACATGATTGGATCTGGAATTTGAACTTGTTTTTGGTTTGATGTCATGTTTTGATATTGGACTTGGTTCAATTGTTCTGACATGTTTGAAACTTGGGTTGGTGTGTGCTGCAACCTTTGTTTTTGAATGTTTGGTAGTGGTTGTTGACATTGATATTCCACCATTGGTTGAACCATTTGTTGACATTGTATAGTTGGTTGGACATATTGTTGAAATTGGACCATTGGTTGTATTGGTTGTATATGTTGAACAATTGGTTGAACCATTGGTTGTATTGGTTGAAAATCTGATTGATAGTAAACACCTTGTTCTTGTTGTGGAGGCACATAATGTTGAAATTGATGTTGTCTCTTTTCTTGAAATTGTTTCATCATCTCTATTTGGGAGAGGAGAGCTGGTATGTCTGATCGTTCAAGAAGAGATCTTACATCAATTGGCTCAATATTTGGATTTCAACCTGGAAGTTTTTGAAACATTTTGGACATTTGTGATCTATTCTTTGCAATGTTTTTCACTTTTTGTTCCAATATCTCATTTTCTTGAGCTAGTTTCTCCTCTAGTTTTTGTATTTGGACATTTACATCATCATGATAAGTTTGATCAATATTGCCTTGTTGTTGGGTTGGATATAATTGTGATTGCATTGTCGGTTGATACGTCAAACTTTGTTGCATCATTGGTGCTTGGAACCTTGTTTCAATAGACATGTCACTATGCAAATACAATATTTTTGGAATTTTTCAAGGATAATGTATGATATGCAACTAAATGCAAACTAAATAGATACAAATGCAATCTATGGCAAGAATGCAATCTATGTTTTTGGTTGTTTTTTCAAGATTTTGATAAACTTTTGAAATGCAAATCTAAAAAAGAGACCCTTAAGAAATTGAAATGATGTCTAGACCTTCAAGGACAAAAGACTAAGTGACAAAGACAAGATGACAATGTCTCCCCTATATGCTTGGATACTAAGCTAGGTTTGACGAAATGACATTGACGACAAAAGGACAAAAGGTTTGATGAGGTATAGACTTCTTAACAATGACTTAGGGTTTATCAAAGATTTGGATTACTCAAGGATGACAAAACCTAGTTTTGACACTATATGCAAAGGGACAATTAATATGCAAGGGACCCTAATATGATATGACAATGACTTAAGCTTAATGAAGAGACTTAGGATATGCAAATGCAAATGTATGACAATGGTATGACTTTAATGCAAGAGGACATATGCAAATGGATGACCTTTATTGATATGCAAAGGAGTGTGACTTAGATAAAACTTAACCTTGACAATGATCTTACAAAATGCAAAACCTAGGATGAGCCTAAACCTAAGTGACATGAATGTTGAGACAAGATTTTGACAAATGTTTGACAACCATGTTTGAAGATGTTTTGAACTTTGTTGGATAAAATGTTCTTGTGTTTAACCTTGTTTTGAATCAATTTGCCTTGTTCTTGAAATGAGATGCAATTCAACTTTTGACAAGCAAAGAATACAAGATATTTTAACATAGACTCAAGACAATCATGCTCATTCCCACATTTCTTATGGTAGGCAAGGACATTAGGTACTTGAGAGGTAGACTTGTTATGGGATTCAAGGAGAATACATAGATGCTTGACCCCACGGGCTCCCCTCCACGACACTCACTTCTCAGGGCAGCCAAGCATCAGTCCCCATGGAAATCTCCCCATGGCGAACTTAGTATCTCTTCCAAGTATCCGAACTTGTCCTTCTCAAGCAACTAGAAGGGTTTTTGGCCTCTAAAAACAAGGTGTTTAGTAAGGATTTCTGTTAAGTGTTACTCCTTGATGTCACGCAAGCGTGATTGAGACATTAAGCCCATCAAGATACCAAACAAATGTAGTCGCGCAAGCATGATTTAGACCAAGAGGCCCTACTTAGATGTTGATATGAGAAAGAGTTCAAGGGTCATCACTTCCCAAGTAACTGCAATTCCCACGTAACACTTCCTTCAAAGCTTTCGCCCATCAGGTATTTTTTTTATAGTGAGTTAGAATGCCAAGGAATTCTAGCCGTACTCACTTTGGGTCATTCCCTTCTCACGATTATCACTTGCTTGCAAAAGCAAAGTGGTCGGGAAGGCAGGCCCTCTAAAGGAGACACACAATCAAAGACACGAGCATGGTATCAAAGATCTGGATTTCTGATCACCCTAAGAAGGATGCGAGCATACTCTCCTACTCCAATGTCACACTCAACAATCAAAGCACAAACACGTTCATTCCAACCTATTTAGAAATCACTAAGTGCCTAATTAAAAATCACAAACACAAAAGTTTGGTTGTTTCTCCAAGGCAACCTGCAAAACCCAAGTTAGAGGTTTGATTTGTTGTCTTTGACTATCGATTCTGCATAACACATGTTAGTAGTTTGATTTATTGTCTTTTCCATGTGTACGCCAATATTTTGCATAGATAATTAGTACCAAAATCCAAAGCACAGAAAATAGAATGCAAAAACACAACAAATTTCAAGTAAACACTGCATTTTTTTTTACCTCTGTTCTGGACTTTACACAAGCGCAAAAGTCATGACACAAGCGCATAATGTCCTCTACACAAGCGCATAATGCTCAACACAGGCGTAGGTTGCCTCACACAGGTACAGAAGTCTCCAGAAAACCCTGCACGACCTTGTTTTTGGGTTTTTGGCCTGCAAAATCAACTTGAAAGCACTCCAAAACACAGTTAAAGGGTTAGATGGTTAGTGTTCACATCGGGTTCACCAATTAATG
Source organism: Cryptomeria japonica (assembly GCF_030272615.1). Taxonomy (NCBI): domain Eukaryota; kingdom Viridiplantae; phylum Streptophyta; class Pinopsida; order Cupressales; family Cupressaceae; genus Cryptomeria; species Cryptomeria japonica. The sequence goes on along the minus strand of NC_081408.1, from coordinate 34,570,358 downwards.
TACGTTAGGAAATAGGAAATCATCACAAGACAAGATAAACATAATAGCTCAATCACAAATGCATTCATTGCAATGATCTATCCTAAACAACATCCAATAGAGACATGAAAACAAAGCATACAAAACTAAATATTATGCAAACCGGATGACGATTTGAATGCTCCTTCCATGCAGCTCCATTGTTCTTCTTTCCTCTCCAAATAGCCTTTGTTGTGGATCTCACCTACAAGTGCACACACATAATTGAAAGCAAGATTGACATTGATTATTGATCAAGAGTACTAGAAGCATAAATTCGATAGTCTGATTACCAATTATTAACCTTGATTGATGAAGATCATCCAATTTATAGATAAATTGGAGAAATGACAAGATTAGCATGATGCAATTCAAATGGAAATTGCAAATCAATTGTGTCAATTATGACAAATTATGACAAATTCTATGTCAAAATTGATTGATTGATAATTTATGACAAATTATGACAACTTCTATGTCAAAATTGATTGATTGTCAATTATGAAAAATTTATGACAAATTGACATGTCATTTCCATGAATTTAGGAGAGAAATAGGAGGAAATTGAAATTAGGAATTAGAAAATAATGAAATTAGAAATTAGGTAAATTAATTAATAATTTGTCATTTATTAATTAATTCACAAAGAGGAATAATTAGCCAATTAAATGAACATTTAATTGTAATGAGAAGATTTAGGATAAATAAACAATTTATTAATCCTAAAGGAAGAAATGACACACACAAGGTTAAATGATTAAATCACGAAACCCTAGAAGATGAATTAGGTCTTGAAAGATAATTGACTCGATTTGATTTGATTAAATGATTTGATTGAGATTGGTTGACAAAAATCAATGACAAATTGACCAAATTGACATGATTGAAAAGGACAAGGATTGATGACGAATCGATCGCAATATGACAAGATTGACAAGGACAAAAATCGACCAAAATCATGACTGAAGATTGTTGCCGACAAGATCAAATTCGAAAGCGAGACAGATGAAGAATGTAGAAGAATGACTCAATGCTCGCAAATGATAAAGGCCAAGTGCGTGACATAGAAGAAATGTTAATGCGACGCAAAAACCTAAAATGAGGCAATGCGCAAATGTTAAAGTATGACTCCGCAAGCGTTGACCATTTTTAGGTGTCTACACTAATATTACAAATTCCTGTATAATTCAATTTGTAAAATATATAGAGATCATTGATGTCTTGATAATTTTCAGATTGCAAGTAACATTGAATTATACTCAGTAGTATATATATTAGAATTCTTGTAAAGCTGTTTACACTGTAAATTGAACTATCCATAGTTCGAATTATGTTGATTAAGTAACTGCAGATCACATGATATCCTTCAACAGTATCACAGACTTATTGTAATGGAGATCGCTCAATGATATTGTCTTCGCACATATATTAATATCGACCTACTGCACACTATGTATATTGTTCGCTGTTTTCATCATATCGACCGAATGTGATAGTCGATATTATATATATGCATGATGGTCAACATAGAGTCACAACACTATGTGGAACCGACATTGTTCCACATAAAGTCGTGACTCCTATGTGGAGCCATGTTTATTGATAACCATTGATAATAATAATCAACATAAAAAACAAACAATATGTAATCGGATAATTAGATTATGATAACAGTATTTAATCATTGCACATACAAATTGATATACAACTACAATCGATATTATGTATAATCAGTAATATAAAACTATTATTGATTATACATAGGATCGATGGTATGTATAAAATGATTGTCATATCGATGATTAAATCAGTCATCATATAATATTATCATCTGCAGTTAAGTATGATCAATGATAGAAATAAGGAATACTCATACAAATGTCTAAGGCCGTTTATGCGAATTAGACATTTGAATGGTTAGAATCATCCAACCGTTGCTACATAATTTGAACACTCCCTCTTAGCTAGGGAGGAATTCCTTCTATCCTTCTATAAGTAATAACACCTTGTTGTGAACACAATAGCTCCATTTATTGTGTGAGAGAAAGATATCACCTCACTATGATATCAGGGGTTATGGCATATCCATGGATATCACATCACATGATATCTACCACAACCATATAATGTAATATCGACCATTATGGCTTGTCCACAGATATCCTATCTCATGATATCCACCATTATGACATTTTAAGGATATTACTTCATGGCATGTCCACGGATATTACGTCACATAATATCCACCATGAATATCTCTTTATGTAATATCAACCATCATGGCTTATCTGCGGATATCACATCTCATGACATCCACCATTATGGTATATCAATCGATATTACTTCTAGAGATATCAATCATCATGACATATCCGTAGATATCACGTCTCATGATATCCATCATAATGGTGTGATCAATCAATATTGTAAGATCGTCACCTTACAATAATGATAAGATATACAAGTGTTTATCATTGAGAGATCGTCACCTCACAATGATATCCACCATGGCTCAACTAGAGGGTGAATACACAAGTACAAGAAGGTCATAATGGATTCTCTCACGAGATGTTGTCATGGAGTCTCACACATGATATTAATCATGAACCATATCAGATTAATAAGTTGCATTAATAAGAGTTTACACTTTAAACATCTTATAATAAGAATGAATACATTAGTATAATAAACAATACAACCAAATCAATGATGTTGAGACTCAATCTCAGCTAGGGCTACATTTTCCACCATACCAAGCTTATCTCAAAAGTACACAAACTTTATTCTAGAGAGAGGCTTGGTGAGATTGTTTGGCATCAATTCATTAGTACTAATGTTTCTTAACTAAATAACATACCTTTCCACTTGACCTCCACATGCTTTCACCTTTCATGAAATACAAGGTTGGAGTCTGCATCACTCTTGGTATATCCCAAGCTCATCAAGTATTCATCTATCCAGAAATATCATGACTTAGGAGTCAGCATAAAGGGCCTTTCAGTCTACATGGGACTCCATCCCATGAATCATAATCTTTTGACTGATCACTAGAGGAATCATCTTGACATAGTCCACTCCTTCCGAATCGATATGACCATGATTCTTAGATATCAATCAAAGCATATCTTCTTAGTTTCTTCCTCTGTCACGGAAGCATCCCTTGCTCACATGGACCCAATAATAGAAGATATCTTTCTTCAAGAGACTATCATTTTCTAGTATGATCCTCATATGTCTGAAAGCGCAAGATCCAAAATCACAATGGAACTAGTGTCATAAGATCAAGCCCTAGATGAGAATATGACCGTCCTGAGATTTAGAACAAAATCCCCTAGTAGTATGCTCCCTCTCACTTGGAGAGCCCTCTTGTCTCAACTTTTCTTTGTAACCCTATATGTCATCATCCCTTGTACGAATGCCTTGATAATTACCTCCAATGGACTATTGCACTTTAGTAGGTAAATATATAAAAAAATGGAAATGTAAAATCTTAGAATCTCCATTGAAAACACTATAGCCTGAAAACCAACAACTTGTGGCTCTAAAGATATCCTATATGTAAGGGACAAATTTCTCATAGTAAATAAGATATCCAGCTGCAACTTGTCGTAAACAGACATCTGTTGACAATGTTGATTCACAAATGAAATGCATAATGTAATTGCATGAAATAATAACTAGATATGGAATTCATGTACATTATTCAACCATTAAAAAAAATTCTCTTTCAAGTCATAATATGAATCCATCTGAATCCTTTTGTGGAAGAGTTTTACCAACACCCACAATGGAAGCTTGAGGCATAGTCTTGGTTGGACATTGCATCGCATCGTGACCATAATTGTCACATCTAAAGAATTGGATTTCTGAAATATCCTTCCTTCTTTTGAATGTAGGTGTACCATTGGATTCCTTATCTTTCTTCCTTTCGAAATATCCTTTCTTACCTTTCATCTTTGAGGAGTGCGAGGCAAGAACATGGATATATTCATTTATGGAGCTTTGGCCTATGCCTCTTATAGCCAATCTTGACTCTTCTTGAATGCAATCAGTTTTTAGATGATCAAACTTAGGAAGTTTAGATTGTGCACTTATTCCTTGAATAAATGATTCTGAAGAAGAAGGGATACCAGTGAGGGCCAACATGGTTAACTCTTTACTTTCAATTGCTTGACCAATGGTGGAGAGCTGGTCTCTTAGTTCTGCTATCCTCATGAAGTATGCAGTGATAGTTTTTCCCTTGATCATTTCAGCATGGTGGAGCTGTTGCTTTAATGCAAGAGCTCTACTAGTGTTATTTGTCTCATACATACTTTTTAATGATTTGAACATGTCATAGGCCATTTCCGATTTTGAGATAATTGGTACAATATGATCTTTCATTGCATCCACCAACATTTTCATAGCTTTATTGTTCTTTTTCATCCATTGGAGCTTTTCACTTTCTTCATCGGTTATAGGTATAGATTTCTTTACAAACTCATCCAATTTGCTGTCTCTTAAAGCAATCATGATCCTAAACTTCCAAGATACAAAGTTGGAAGCTCCTTTAAGAAGATCCTCAAATCTAACACCATCCACCATTTTGATGTATAGAAGGGAGTTGAGGAATTCGAGGATACATAGAGATTAGTCTCACCTATATTAATTTGATCTTTTCCTTAACTTGGCTTTGATACCATGTTAAAGTTGGATCAGATTTATATATATGGTATTTAAATTTTTTTTTTTTTATTGTCACCTAGTTTTATTCTAATACTACAAATTCCTATATAATTGAATTTACAAAATATATAGATCATTGATATCTTGATAATTTTCAGATTGAAAGTAACGTTGAATTATACTCAGTAGTATATAGATTAGAATTTTTGTAAATAAATCGAACTATCCATAGTTCGAATTATGTTGATTAAGTAACTGCAGGTCACACGATATCCTTCAATAGTATCATAGACTTATTGTAATGAAGATCGCTCAATGATATTGTCTTCGCACATATATTAATATCAACCTTTGTATGTCGACTGCAAACTATGCATATTGTTCATTGTTTTCATCATATCGACCGAATGTGATAGTCCATATTATATATATGCATGACGATCAACATAGAGTCACGACTCTATGTAGAACTGACATGGTTCCACATAGAGTCGTGACTCCTATATGGAGCCATGTTTATTGATAACCATTGATAATAATAATCAAGATAAAATCCAAACAATATGCAATCGAATAATTAGATTATGATAACATTATTTAATCATTGCACATACAAATCGATATACAACTACAATCAATATTATGTATAATCACTAATATAAAACTATTACTGATTATACATAGGATCGATGGTATGTATAAACTAATTGTCATATCAATGATTAAATCGGTCATCATATAATATTATCATCTACAATTAAGTATGATCAAGGATAGAAATAAGGAATAATCATACAAATGTCTAAGGCCGTTTATGCCAATTAGACATTTGAATGGTTAGAATCATCCAACCGTTGTTACATAATTTGAACACTGTGCCTCCTCATCTTGCACATAATTTTCTGCTATGGCATTTCAATTGCAACCATCAGCAAAATTCTTCTATCATTCGTGCTTTGGTGGGGGGTCGATACCATTTCTTTGGAGGCATCTTGGAGAACAACTTACACCTTGTGCTACACTCACACATTTTGCATTCATGCTTGCAAAACCCTAGCTTACTTTCAACACATACAAATTAGGGCAGAGCCGAGTTTACTCAGAGCTCGCCAAAGTTCATTGCCCTTGTCATCGAGCATCCGAGAAATATTTCCTTGGATATGACTTATCTTTCATTGCAGCTGATGTGGCTTCTTACTTAGGGCTCACTAAGACTTTAAACTTTATTTTGTCGAGCTCTAAGTGAAATATTAGCCCAAAAAGAAAAAAATGGGCCCATATGATAAAATGTTAATCTACATTTGGGATACAGATTTAATAATGTTTAAAAATATTATTAAATAATAATAACTTTGAATTCTATTTAACCCCATATTTCATTTGATTAAGAAATCAAGTGCACGATATTAAAGGCAGGTCCTCATAATCATTATTTAAAATATACCCTGATTTCTCACATAAATCTTATTATTTAAGGACAAAATATTTAAATCAACTTTGGGAAAGCAATTGCAATGCTTATGGATCATGTCAGGTCCGTCTATGGGCCCGACTTAAAAACATTTCGTTGGCAAACAACTGGGCTCTAGGAACTGACCTAAAATCATTTCAATACACATCTGGACCAAAAATATGCAGAATATAATCATTGAAATCAAATTTCTAACTAGTTTGCAAAATGACCAAAATGAGCTCGGAGCCTTTGGAAATGCTTTCAAAACTAATCAAATGACCACATGAGATTGTGGCAATTGATGTGCATATTGAATGATATGCTAGGAATCATGCTACAAAATGGATTCTCTTGACACTTCCTAGATTGCAAGATTTTAATCTCCAAAGTTGACTACTCAGTTGTTTTTGTATTGAAACCCGCAAAAACTCTTTCAAACCCTATTTCAAATGCACTATGAAAAAATAGTAAATAATCCTACAAAGGTCTAAGAACTTGCACAAGAGATTATTGAACCAGAAAGAATTTAGAGAATCAATTGGTTTTATATGTAGGTCACTGAGTTGAAAGATAAATATCAAAATGCAAGGTAACTTTGATAGCTCTAACACCAGTTTACCAGCAAATTTGAACAATTTGCATTTCATTTTGGCATGGGAAAGACATCAAACAAAATCTGGAGGACCTACCAACTAACACATAATCTCATCTAGATGTGAATAATCACAGGAAAATATTGTTTCACCATGACAGTCAATTGGATCTAAGATTTGAATACTGAAAGTGACCTCTGTTGAAAAACATTTCACCGTGCAAACTACAAAATATGACAAATCGCAAATGGTTCGGGCTTGGAAAATATATCAAATAAGGTCTTGGGAATCTGAGAATGGATAGAAGAGTACACAAAAATGCAAGGGACACAAGAGAATAAGCATTTTGTCATGACAATGAATCGGGTGCGAAATACAAGCCTCTGAAGTAGGCTACTTAGATTATTTTGAAAATATGCACACAATGAACCTTTGTTAATCCCTCAAATTTATTAGCCAATGATCCGAACTCCTCCAATCAAGAATCTTAGAAGTGGAGGTTCATATGTCCCCAACTGAAAAGTAGGAAACAAAGAATCTATCCAACCACCCAAAAATAGCATCATCCTCACACCTTCTATTATTCCAAGTGTAGATACCACTAGATGGGTTCACATAGATTAAATTGTGTAGCTCCATATGCTCCTATAAGATTCTAGGAGAGGGTTTCAATTTGGTAACCTCTCCCCTTTTTTCCTCCAAATTGAACACAATATTAAAGTCACTACTGATATCCCAAGGAAGAAAAGGAGCAAGAGACCAAACATATTTTATATGAGACCAAAGAAAATATTTTCCAATTAATTAAAGGCTAGAAAAGGTTTAGGTGAATTTAATTAAATAAATTGAGTAATTCATTTAATCAAATAGATGAAAATGAATAAATTAATTAAATAAAATTTGATTAATAGGGGGAATGAGGTTAAAATAAATATTAAATATTTATTTTGGAAAGTGGTCAGATTTATACATCTACATTTTGCCCCTCTTTGAAGTGACGTGTGTGTACAAGTTGATTCAAAGAAAATTAGCCATATATGCTACCAAAGTTTGATCAATATGATGTTGTGTGTCGAAATAATGATACAATGCCCCAGATGTAGATTTGATGATCGATGCTGATAATGCCCCCTTGGAAGATTGTTTGTGCACTAAAGGCATGAATGATCTCTCAAAAGAAGAAGAAAGCTATTTGAAAGATAGAAGAGTGGATAGTTGATGACATACATGGGTTTGATAAGATTGATCAGATTGATTGGATTGATAAGATTGATATCAAGTTTGGTTTCAGGAATGAAACCTCCTGTATAAGACAAATATGATCAAAGTGTCTAGTTTTAGGAACAATATATCCTGTATAAGACATGATCAAAACATTTGATTTCAGGAAAGATACATCCTGTATAAGACATGATAAAATGGATCAAATGCAATGGATCGATAAAATTGATAAGATTGAGATCAAGTCTGGTTTCAGGAATGACACCTCCTATATAAGACAAAGATGATCAAAACGTTTGGTTTTAGAAATGATATATCCTGTATAAGACAAATATAGATGAGAGTTGGATGAATGATGAAGATATGAAAGTCAAGAAAGATTCCATGATGATGCGATAGATATGCATGTGATGGATGCAATGATGAATGTGACTAGATGATAATGAGATGTATCTTGAAAATGAGATGTAGATGATAATGATAATGATATTAATACAAGATTGAAATGATATGCAACTAAATGCAAGTTTAAGATGATATGCAACCTACTGTAATTATAGGCAACTAAATGATCACTTTAATTCTATCGTTGTCATTCCCGTTTAGTCACTTGTTTGTGCTTCTTTTTGTCATCATTAAGATTTTGATATGTTTAAAGTTAATACAAGCATCATGGTATAATTGAACCATAATGACCTGAGTAAAACATATGGATTTTTGATATTACAAGATGACACAAGCGTCAAGGTATAATTGAACCAAGATGATTTGAGTGTTGCTTGCGTAAAATAGACAAGAGTTAACCATTTTTATGTGCAAAGTGGAAAATGTCTTCAATGATATGTTTCCAATCATGTCTCAAGAAAAAATTGCACCATACAAATGATCGCCCCATAGAGAGAAAACCAAAGAAAATGTCAGATTCCTTCATCGCTTCTCTAGCTCAGTGCATCCTTGAGTAGCTCAGGAGATCAAATAATTTAAAAAGCCAGATACAAATAGTCAAAACTTCATGCTAAATGTAATTAAATCATAATTCAAAAAAATAATCTATCGTGTGTGTGTTTAAAGTTGCAGTTGGATTATGATCCTGCTTGCTAGCCCGATGAGCAGTTTTGACATTTGTTTCTTAGTATGCTGCAATCCTTGTTTGTTGCCTGAATGCTAAAGTGAGATAAATGTTGCCCCCAGTTATGTATACTTCTTGATGTGGATATATACATTGATCACCAAGCCATGACATGATATGATACAAATAACTGTTTTTGTTAATCAAGGACAATGACTACACTAAGTATGTCCGGGATAATGCTGCGTGCATAAGTGTTTGGCGATGGCTATTAGCTAAGACTAGATGGATCAAAGATATGAGTACTGATAAATAGAGGAGTTTTTCTCTCACAAATAGCATCTGTTGCTAGGTTTTCACCACTTGTTTTTATTGCAATTTTTGATTTTTGCTTTTTGCTTTATTGCTTGATCTGTGCATTAGACGAGTCAACTGTAGAAATTATTCAGATGGATGTTGTTGGCTGGTTCATCGAGCACGTCCCCTTCTGAAGTTGACAACTGACATGCTCTTAATCCATAGGCTAATATGATGACAAAGGGTCCCAACTAGTTAGGTTCAAACTTCCCCTGCTTTTCTCAATCTTGCTAATTTCTGGGATTTTCCTTCTAGACAAGATCACCGACTTTGAAAGCCCTTGAGATGAACTTGTGATTATAGCTTCTACACATTCATTGCTGATATTCTTTGAGATGGTCATAGGCATGTTGTCATTTTTCATCAAGAAGTTCTAGTTCTTGCAACCTGTTTACTCGATATTCCTCGTCTGGTATGAGGCCCTTCAAAGATACTCAGAGAGATGGGATTTCAACCTCAAGAGGTAGAATTGCTTCTAAACCATACACCAATGAATATGGCATAGCTCCTATAGGTATCCGAATACTTGTTGTGTAGGCCCAAAGTGCTAGATTTAGTTGTACATGCCAATCCTTGCCAACATCATTTACTATTTTCTTGAGGATTTTTAGGATTATTTTATTTGATGCTTCCGCTTGGCCATTCCCCTACGGGTAGTATGGTATGGAGAAGCAATGTTAGATTTTGAATCATTTGCATAGCTTTCACACATCTTGATTCTTGAAAGGACATCTATTATCTATGATGATGGAACTAGGAATGCCATATCAACAGATGAGATAGTTGAGGATGAATGATGAGATTTGTTTTCTAGTTACAGTGGTCATTAAGACTGCTTCAATCTACTTCATGAAATATTCTATGGCGGTGATAATGAAATTATGCCCATTTGAAGAGGAAGGATGAATTTTACCTACCAAATCAAGTCCCCATTGACAGAAAGGCCAAGATGTGGTGAACAACTACAGCTCCCATGTTGGTGCATGGATAAGGTTGCCATGAATTTGACATTTGGGATATTTCTTAGCAAATTGATAGGACTCTCTTTCCATTGTCGGTGAGTAATATCCCATTCTCAAAAGTTTCTTGGCAAGAGTAGGACCACTTGAATGCATACCATAGATACCTTTGTGAAGCTCATGTAAGGAAGAGTCAGATTTGTTATGATCAAGTCATCGAAGAAGAGTACCATCTAGACCTCAATAGTAAAGTGTGTCAGCAGTTAAGGTATAGCGGGTGGCTTGCCAGATGAAGCTGCGTTTTTGGTTAGGAGATAGGTCGGGAGGGAGAGTGTTGTTTTTGAGATAATCATAGATCTCCCTATATAGAGGGGAATCAGAACTGGTTAGGGCATAGATGACTTGGGATGCGGAATTGTCATAGGCTGGAGAAACCAATTTCTCTACCAAGAACTCGTAACGACTCCATTTATCTAGAATTTGTAGCAGTGAAGTGATAGTGACCATTTCACTGACAACTTTGTTGTCCAATCTTTGGATTTACTCAAAGGTGATGTGCGCAATGTATTTTTTTAAATCATCTACCATTCTTTTGTAAGGCATTAGTTTATCATCCTTTGTCTGATAGTCATTGTTGATTTGGTTGATAACTAATTGAGAATCCCCATAGACTCTTTACTCTATGATTCTCCATTCCACAACCATTTTGATTCCCATTACCAGGGCTTCATATTCAACAATATTGTTGGTGCATGGAAACATTAGTCTATAAAATCTTGGAATTGTGTGCCCCTTTGGAGTGACAAACTGGATGTCGACACCCAATCCAAGTTGTGTATAGGATCCGTCAAGTACATGGTCCATTGCTTGGGAGTGATAGTGAGTACATCCATGTTTGGAAATTCCACATATAGTGGTTGTTGGTTTGGTAGTGGTGCTTCTACTAGTTGATCTGCAATTACCTATCCTTTGATAGCCTGACATTTTGTGTACTGGATATCAAACTCACTCAAAATCATGACCCATTTAGCTAATCATCATGTCAGAGCTACCTTGCTGAGTAGATACTTGAGAGGATCAATTTTTTCTACTAGCTTGATTATGTGGGCTAACATATAGTGGCTAAACTTTTGAGAAGCAAACACCACTGCCAAGAAAGATTTATCAAAGAATGCATAATTAAGTTCATATCCGTTCAAAGTCTTGCTGATGTAATACATAGCCCATTCTTTGCCTATTGGATCTTCTTGTGCTAGCGGTGCCCCTAATGATACTTCTATTGTTGGTATATAGAGAATGAGTGGCTTGCCTGCTATTGGAGGTACCAAAACTAACGGGTTCATCAGATATTGTTTGAGCCAGTGGAATGATTCCACACATTATTCTTCCCATCTGAAAGGTATATTCTTATGAAGCAGATGATTGAATGGGAGACATTTATCTACCAGCTGAGTGATGAATCATTTGATGGATTGCAACTGTCCCTACAAAGATCTAAGTTGGCTAATTTTATTAGGAGGTGGCATCTCCATGATAGCTTGAACCTTTGTTGGATCTACTTTGATGCCATTTTATGATACAATGTAGCCTAAAAGTTTGCCGGATGTGACCCCAAATACACACTTCTTAGGGTTTAGTCTGACCTTGAATTACTCCAATCATTGAAAGATTTTATTTATTATGCTGAGGTGTTATGCTTGGGTGAATGATTTAGCTAGTAAATCATCCACATAATCCTCCATGAAAGTATGCATCATATCATGAAAGATTGTTGTCATGGCTCTTTGATAAGTTTCCCCAACATTTTTCAAGCCAAAAGGCATGACGTTCCAACAATACGTTCCCCATAGACAAGTGAACACAATTTTATCTTGATCCTCTGGGGCTATCCTGATTTGATTATAGCCAGAGAAGACATCCATTAATGATAACATTTCATGGCCCACTGTTAGATCCATAACAATGTCAATGCTTGGCAAAGGAAAGTCATCCTTCAGACATGCTTTGTTGACATCCCTAAAGTTTGTGCATATTCTAATACTTTTATTTGGTTTGGAAACTGGTACAATGTTTGAGATACATTCAACATAGTTTATAGGTCGGATGAATCCGACATCTAATAACTTTAGCTCTTCTTTGACCAACAATGCCACATGTGGATTCATCTTTCTTAGTTTCCACTTGACCAGTTTAGCTCCAGGAGAAATGGATAAGTGATGCATGATTAGATTCGGATCTGTCCCTGGTATCTCAACATAAGACCAAGCAAAATTGATTTGCTTTTCCTTGAAGAATTTTATAAAATCTGGTTGTTCTTTAGTGAGTGATTATGCCAAATGTATGGTTTTGACTGCTACTTTAGTGCTGATGTTTATTGATTGAGTTGGCTCAATCAATATTGGTGACCTTTCTTGATAATGTTCAGAAAGAGTGTCAAGTCTCCCATCTTTAGGTACCTCAAAAAGGTTTCACCTTCAGATACATCCTTTATTTTGACTTTTTTGTGATCTAATACTGTCATTGTCTGGTTTTCACCATTAGATTATTTGTTTATTTCATTTTCATGACTGAGAGACTTGGCACTCCCCTGATTGCAGATATTGTTACTTTGTTCATTGGTGGAGCACGTTTTCAGTTTGACTGAGCATAGGTATTGGACAATTGATTCATCATTTGGGAATATTGGTATATCATGATGTTTGGGTTCTTCCTAGTCTATGAGATCAGGATATATGAGTGGTAAGGAGTCATTTGGTGGGTTAAGATTAGCTGCTGTAAGTGTCATGATAGATCCATTGTTATAATCATTTTGGATACTGGTGAGGTCTATGATATTTTTGAGGTCTTCGATGGTATTATCTTTAGTATTGCCTTGTTCGTATTGTCACTTCTCGTTCTCACTAGCCTCGTAGATATATCATGGTCCGAATTCAAGCAGTCAAGATTCTGAGCTTCGTCCGTCCTGAGAAATGAGTGTGTATGTGTGGATGGTATCCACATCGATGTCTTCATTAATATTAGAATACCTACCCCACTCATATTAATTAGAATCAGTTTCAGAATCATTGTCCCAGGTTACCTCGATGTATCTGATAGGTATGTTGAATGGTGAGAAAATATCACTGATGATTGACACCAGTTTAGCAACTTTTTCTGATTCAGGACTAGTGCTAGTTTATACTCTTTGCATTTGTTCATACACCATTTCTTTCCTATGAGTAAAAATTTCTTTAGGTTGCAGCTCAACCTTGGTTTGATCAGGTTCTTGTACATGATGTACTTTGTTATAAGAAACTTCCTCCTTTTGAATGGCGAGTTCTTCTTGGCATTTTTTGTTTTCTTGATGCTTTCGCTCCTTCCTTGTCATTTCCGCTGCTTGGTGTAGTACTTCTTGCCATGAGTCTTCATTATATTTTTTCTTTTCTCTCCATTGAGGTTTTTGCTGGTGATTTTGTTTCTGCCTAGGCGGAACATGTTGTTCATACCCAAGCCCTATTTTATTTTTTGCAAATTGTGAAGGAAGTTGCAGGGGTTCTATAATGCCTTCTTGGCGCTTGCCAATAGGTCCTTTTCCTTTGTATCCCATTTATTGCATGATTCAGAACCCATTTCCATACTGTTTTGTTGGTACAACCACTTCTATAGTAGCAACTCTCACTTCTTCATCATCTTTGTATAGCCAGCTAAGGATATCTTTCTCTTTTGATTCATCATCCAGTGTGCCTAGTTGGATAAATTTACCATCAAACTTGGTGATGGGTTGTGTTGCCTGATGTCTTGATGTGGAAGGTTGTCCATACAATTTTGGTGATGATGGTGATTTAGATAGACATAAGGGCTCAAAAGATTACTCCCCCATGCCTTGGTCCTTGATTTTCATATTTTTCTTGAATTCTATGGATAGAGACTCGAGTTCCTCTTGATGATGATTGGATGCTGATGAATCTTGGGCCTCCTTGTTGTGTGGAACTAGGCTATCTTGAGCTGCCCCCATAGCATTGCAATACTGAAAAGGGTTATTATCTGCAGATATTGAAATTTCTTGTCCGTTGTAGGGGAAATTGATACATTGATGGTACGTGGAAGGCACCACTTGCATTTCATGGATCCATGGATGACCCAATAGTATATTATATGTCATATATGTCCAAGACTTGGCACATATTGTCTCTTTGTACATGACCAATCTGAATGGGTAGTATTACAGTTCCCTCAAATGATCTCTCTTCATCATCATAGGATTTGATGGTGATTTTCTTTTTTGGATCAATAGACTATTTAGAGAATCCCAATGTATGGATAAACTTTAGAGTACAGATATTAAGACTATCTCCTCCATCTATTAACACTCTTTTTACTCAATGTTTATAGACTAAGACTTTGAAATGGAGCGGGGTGTTATGCAAATGATTCATGGAGATATGTTGTGTGGCATGGTCATATGGGCCGCCATGGCTTGAAATCGATCAATATCCAGATTATTTGGAATAGTTGTTTCGATAAGTGCTTGCTCCAAGATATCCTTGTGTTTTGGCGAAAGTTTGAGTAACTCAAGTATAGATATCTGGGCAGGAGTTCTTTGTAGTTGATCAACCAACTTATATTGAGTCTTGGGGAGAGTTATCGATGTTGATACGTTCCCTTTCAAGACATATTTATGCACTCTATTTGTCATGTTTATCGATGCATGTTCTTTCTTGTCTAAGTTGATTTTTATGACATTTACTTGATTGTCATATGTCGATATGTGATTGATGGTGTTTTTTCGTATATGTGATTAATACAATCTCCCTTGGTATTGTTTGATGTTGATTCTCCTCCTTTGTCGTAAGTTGGAAGAGGATTTTTGAAAGCTTCATGGTCACCATTTATTTTATGACCATCAACTGTTAAATCACCATTGTCTATGATGTCCTGAACTATGTTCTTGAGCCTCACGTAATCATTTGTGTTATGCCCTTTGTTTCGATGGAAATCACAATAATGTGAGTCATTCGACCAGGGTGGTTTGACTTGGGGTTCAAAGTTGCTTGTGCTAGCAATGTTATGATTTTATTTGCCAATAGTTCTCGAAATGATGATTCTAAGGTTTGTCCTAATGGCGTGTATATGTGTCGATACATGAAAGGATTAGTGTTTCCTCTTTGGTTTGTGTTATCTCCTTGGTTGGTATTGTTGTTGCCTTGATGATTTTGGTTGGTGTTTGACGTTGAAGCTCCTTGGTTGGTATTTCACTGATAAGTGTTAGTGCCTTGATTAGCACTCTTTTGATCATTATTGGATAGTGGGTTGCCTGATAAATTCAACACTGGTTGTTTAGACTTCACATTGTTGGCATCAATTACCTCATCATTAATAATGTTTTTGTTTCGTGTCCAAAATCTGGATTTGTCTGAAGTGTTGTTATTATTTTGATTGTTAAATGTGGTAGTGTTTGACGAATTAACACCTTCCTTAAAGAACTTCAATGTTCCTTTCTTGATGCAAGCTTCCTCTACTTGGATACCATTTTCTATTAATTTTAGAATGGTATGCATTGGAGTTTGAGTTGATAACTCATCTCACTATTTAGATTGTCGATGAAGATTTCTGTCTTTTCCTTTTCAGACACATCTCGAGGATATCTCGAGACCATGCACCTCCACCATTGTAGAAACACCATGAATGTTTCATTGCTCTTTTGTTTTGTGTTACACACATCCAACATGGTGATTGCGTGTTGAATGTTATAGGAGTATTGTGTTATGAATTTATTTACCAACTCATCAAATGATCTGATGGGAGGTGTAACTTCTTGGGAATAATCTCATTAAGTATGTGTCATCGTGAGAAAAATCTAAGATCATGGTACAAAATTACTGAACGTGATCACGGGGATCACTCTTACCATCGTATTTTTCATATTTTGGCATATTTGAAATTGGGGGAAAAGGTACCATGCTCAATCTCCTATCAAAAGGATAAGGACAAATTTTGTCCAAGGAGTATCATACCGCGGTTCCTTGTTGCATGTCTTGCATTTGTCTTTGAAGTGTTTGGAGTTATTGTGTAAGAGCAGCCATAGGTGCATTTGTCATTCAATGGGGAGCTTCTCCTCATTCATTAAGATTGTCCTGATTGCAGGTATGTTCTTGTTCATGGGTGTTGTCTTGTTCATGGGTGCAATCTTGGTTGCATATGTTTTCTTGATCATGTTCCTCTTCTTCTCTTCATTGTTCTTGATAGGCATAGTTTCTTGCTCTTGTTCTTGAAATTCTCTCATCTATATTCCTTAAGTTTTTTGTGTTGAAATCCTCAGGAATGTTGACTCCTTTTCTAGTTAGCATGAGTAGATATTTTTCCTTATCTTCTTCTATAAATCTTTCTATGAGTTTTTGGAAAGACACATTCTTTTGACATTCTTGGAGAAGTTCTTCGGTGATCTCTATTTATCCCATATTTGCATACTCATCAAAAAGATTGGACAGTCTACAACCCATACTTGATTCTGGTTGTGATTCCTTCTTTTTGTTTCTCTGAGATCGAGTGATAACGGGCATTAATATATCTCTACTATGGTGAATTATCCTTCTTGTATTGGGGTTCTTGGTGGAGTTGGTAGCTCAGGCCGAGCTTCGTTATAAGTGATAAGGAATTTTGGAAACAAAGCGGGGTTAATCTTTCCTCCACTATTAAGGCATTGGTTGAATGCCCCTTTTTGAATGTAAGCCCTACTTCTCAAAGGTTCTTTGTCAAATTCGTTTGTTTTTCCTTGGATATACAACTGCATATGATGCAAGAATGCGTGATGTGATGCAAAGAGTTGACGGTTGATATCGTATACACATAAAAATAGCTAGGAGTGATTAAATAAATATTTTATATTGATTTAATAATTATTCTTCTATTAAATAGTTAATTTGAAAAGATTAATTTATTTAATTCATTTTATGTCTTTCTATTAATTATTTTAATTGAAATGTTTTTATTAATTAATTCATTTATCCTTTTTTTCTAATCAATTAATTAAATATCTAATATTTAATTATTCCTCTAATCAATCAATTAAATATCTAATATTTAATTATTCCTTCAATCAATTAAATATTTAATATTTAATTATTCCTTCAATCAATTAAATATCTAATATTTAATGGTTATTCCTATAACCTATAGTCTCAATTATTAAATGATTTCTTAAATTATTTAATTTCATTCCCAACTCATCTTCCACCTCCACTTCATCTTTCCTGTGCCAACTCATCCATCATGTGGCTAAATTAATTCAACAAAATTAAAATAAATAAAACATTTATTAGCCACTTATCTTCAACTTCCAAAATAAATGAAATATTGTGTACGTACACATATTTCTTAACCTTCTTCTATATTCTCTCCAACATCCCTACCTCTTAGGAAGGACTTGAGTCCACTTGTCCTCTTATGCCTAAATCATCTCCAACCATCCCTAGATTCCCTCAATCAGCAAACCCAATCAAGGTGAGATGAGCGACACTTATCTTCTCCTTCCCTCTTTCTCTCAACCTTCACCTTTGCTCACAACCATCCAAATTTGTAGATATGATCATGACCGTTTATCTCAGGCCACATCATCTTATCCTCTCAAAGTCTATAAATGTAGGAGTTTGAGTGGAGAAAGAGTTAGTCTTGAAGTTAGTCTTCAAGTGAGTTTTCAAGTTAACAATTTGAGAAAACTTGTGCATCTATGAGTTTTAATCTTGAAGCAATTTAGCATAATCATTTGCATTGCACATCATAGTATCAGTTAACTATTAGTTATTAGTCCATTCTTCATATGCCATCTTGGAAGCTACTAGTGCTTGTCTGAGAGCAAATCATCTGCAACCAGGAACAGTAGAGTTGGGACACAATGAGACTTAAATCATGAAGGTAAAAATAGTGTTTTTTATTTTAATATTCATTTCATGTAGTTTCATTGGTTGAGTTTGGATTTCCTATAGCACTTCATTTGTATTTTGTGAAACTAACATGTTGCAGGTAGTATTCTGATGATGAAATTCAAGTCGACATATTTTGGCGCCTACCGTGGGGCTGGATCCTCACATATATCTTTCTAATATCCTGTCTAGTTCTTGCAAAAACAAGTTTAACACATTTGTAATCTAGATTCATGCCTGTGTGAGTTATGACAATACTTTTATTTAATAGATTAGTGCTTTTGTCTTGCAGGTTAGCGCATTTGACATTTAGGTTAGCACTTTTGTCTGCAAATCAACGCATTTCATCCTCAGAGCAGCACTTTTGTCTCATAGGTTAACACATCTATCAATTTGGTTAGCGCTGTTGTTAGTGAATTCTCGCTTTTTAGTCTACAGAGTAGCACTTTTGTGTGCAGGTTCACACTTTTGTCCTCTAGGTTAGCGCTATTGAGGTGAAAGACAACACATTTGTTAGAATAGCGCTTTTATTTGCAACTAACAAACTTTTTTTGCAGGTCTGAATGTCCAAGAACTAAAATTTTCAAACTACTGACATATCTATGTGTAGGATTGTTTTTAAGCAAATTTCATGCATTTTCTCACGTAGTTAATTAAGAGTTTTTATTTTGGAAAGTAACACATCATATCTTGATCATTTAGCTTAACTAAGGGGATAAATTGACAGCATGCAACTTGCATTTTGAGTGACTTCTTTAAGGTAGTTACACATAGATTTTAGAAGGATAAAATAAACTTGTGTTTTTCGTGCTTGATGAAGTAGTAGGTAATTATGCTCTCACCCTCATATGGTGATAAGAAAACCAAACATAATTTCTTTTATGTGTAACCTTTAGAGGGCCTTCCTTCCTGAGCAACCTTGAGGGGGCCAGTGAGAGGGGAATGACCCAAAGTGGGAATGGGCTAATACTGAGTCCTTTTGATCCACTCTAAATAAATCATGTTTGTGACAAAAGTCACAAGCAACATGTGCTGATAGGTTCATACCGACACTATGTTTCCCCATAAACCCTATGGAGCGTAACCTCTATAGGTTGGGAACCTTCTGTATTTATAGAGCTAAAAGTGCCACATGTATGGCCACATGATTGGAAGTCTTTACTAAAAACCACTTGTACTAGTTGCCAAAATCCTTCTAATTGTTGGCGTAGGAGGTCGAACCTCTGAAGCGGCTAACATACATACGGTTCTTAGTAGAGATATAAAGTTTGCCATGGGGAGTTTTCATGGAAACTGGTGCTTGGCTACCCCGAAGAAGTGAGTGCTGAGGGTGGAGCCAATGGGGTCAAGCATCTAAATATCCGCTTTGAATAATGTAGCCTTAGGGGAAACCCCATGTGGGATTCAACAATTATTGTCTTAGCCTTCCATAAGATTTGTACTTCCTTGTGCATTTTGTTTTTCAAACATTGTATCTTCTATGTCTATAACATGTTCAGAATGGTAAAAATTGAAGAAAGTCATCATCTAAAAATGAGCAAAAATCCAACAACTTGCTGGAAAAATTTAAAAAAATCCTTGAAACATAGTCAGAGCAACGCTTTCAAGCAACAAAATAACACATTTGTCCCATAAGTTAGCACTTTTGACCAAAACGTTAGTACAAATGCTTTCTCACATCTAAGACAAATCATATCAAACCAAAATTTCAAAGTTAGTATCAAAACACTTTTTGAGTAGAATTGTTTTTAAACTATCACACATTTTTAAACTAGTTCGATAACTGGGTCACCAATCCAACAGGCTATTTCCAAAAAGGTTTCCATAAGCATAAAACATTCAACAAGCTATTGATTCAAACATGTTAAGTGCAAAAATCAACATCATTATCAATTTCTCATCAGGATATATCAAATCCTCTATCACGAAACTTGATGAATCTACCTTGTGTTCATTATCTTGGATATATCTTTCCTATTTTGAACCTAGGTTATATCAAAATCATAATTGGACCCACATTGGAATCAAGCAAACTTATTAACTATCATATGCTTATATGAATTTTAAGTATCACCTTAAGAAAAGAAAGCCCAATTATAAAGCTACTCAGAAAAGGATAAGATTCTTATATATCAATTGCAAGATCTTATTAAAACATAGGACATTCCTACACCATTTTCGTCACTATTTACGTGGCCGTGGGACAGAATTTGACTAAGAAATTTTGCAAGGATGTGCTTTTCAACAAAGAGATGCTTTATCGCAATGAACAAACTACAGTGGTAAAATCAACAAAGCATACCTTCCTAAACCATTAATCACCTATTCAGTTGTCTTTAGAAAACTTCAATTTTTTTGAAACAATCACATGCTAGTTTGGACTAGAGCTCAATAAGAGGAAACTTAAAAGACAACAAAAAGAAATGGAAGAAGAAGATAATTCAACGTTCCAAACTTTTGGGTATACAACTGTTGATGAAGAAGCAGTCAATAACACCATTAGAGACCTTGAGCAAGATTTGAAATTTGATAGACTAATGGAAAAATTATTAGCAAAGCAAAAAGAAAAATATCTTTTGATGTTGGCAAAATCAGGAGCTAAATTGCCACAAAACTTTAACATAAAAGGCTTGAAACAAGATGCAGATATAAGTAACACTCAAAACACAGATGATCCAAATAATGAAGATATAAACAAAGAAAGCCATGAAGAAACAAGAAAAGAAAATGATGACACAAGAAGAGAGCGTAATGATAGAAGAACTTATAAAGAGACAAGGAGAAACCGTATGGATAATCTATTGTTAAATCTCACTCAACAAATGCAAACTCTACAACAACATATACAAGATATGTAGAATGGAACAAGTTCCAAGAAGTATTCATTGGAAGATATCTATCTGTATCCTTTTGATAAAAGTTTGAATATGATACCATTTCCATAGCATTGCGAGATCCCTAAATATGATAAATACGATGGGAAATCTGATCCTTAGGATCACATTAGGGAATTTTGTACTATGGGTATGGAATTTACACACAACGAAACTTACTTGATGCATCTATTCCCTAGGATTTTAAATGGACAATCAATGGAATGGTTTTCAAGATTACCATCTAGAATCAAGTCTTTTGAGGAAAACGTGAATAGGTTTATTTCACAATACTCCTATAATGTAAAGAATGAGATAACAATGCTGGATTATGCAATGTAAAGCAAAAGAATGGTGAATCTTTCATGATCTTCTTGCAGCGATGGAAATGAATGTTTAATAGGTATCCAAGAGATGTACCTAATCAAGAAAAAATGGACATATTCATTGATAATCTTATTAGTGAAATGAGTTATTGTCTAAAAATCCAATGTCCTCCTTCTTTTGCTAAGATGATTGAGAATGGTCTAAAAATAGAAGATGTAATGGTAAAGAAAGGAGAGCTAAAACTTTACTAATTCTTACAACAACCACAACAACCATAACAACAACAACAACAACAACAACAACAACAACAACAAGGAAAAACCTAAGTTCTAATCAAAGAATAAGAATGTCATCAATGGAGGAAATGGTGATAATAATGCTACGAAACAACAACCAATCTTTAATCTATCGAGTCAAATCCCAAGCAATAATAATCAAGAAAACAATAAATCCAAGTCTTTCTTCTCCAATCCTCATAGGAAATTCACAAACATTGGAGAAACCTTGGCATCAACTTTGAAAACTCTTCTTGCGAACAAACTGATTATTTTACTAGAAATAAGAATTTATGAACCACAAGTCAAACCTAATTGGTGGAACAAAAATCATTTTTACAATTACCATCAAAATAAAGGACACCGAACTAATGATTGTCAAAGATTAAAACATCTTATCCAAGAGTTAATCGATAATTAAACTATTACAGTGGATAGTCATAAGGCAAACGAATCCCACCTAGCCTTCAAAACTCTGCTTCCAAACTATGAAAAAGGTGAAAAATCTAAATCAAAAGATGAAAAAGGAAAAGCCAAAGTGAACTACACTTATACATATGATGATGTTGTAAATGTCATCATTGTTAAAGATAACACACCTTTAGAACCAATCAATGTTATTACAAGAAGCAAAGCGAAGGTCACATTTCCAGGTATAACAAATGAATCAACCTCCACTTCACGATAATATAACTTAGTGGAACAATTGCAAAGAATACCTTATTAAATATCAATTTTGGAACTTCTCAAAGTTTCACCTATGCATAAGGAAAATTTAGAAAAAGCTCTAACAGAAACAATAGTTTCAAAAGACTTGGATGTAGATCAGTTCCAAAACATGGTGGGACACCTTATAGCCCCTCATTGCTTATCAATTTCTAAAAATGATGATGCATCCTTGCAACATCCTCACAATGCTCCCTTACATGTTGAAGTCACCACTAATAAAACTCGTGTCAAATGCGTACTCATAGATGGTGGAGCTGGCTTAAATATTTGTGCATTAAGTTTAATAAAGGCTTTGGGATATTTAAAAAATACAGTAGATCCAAAAAAGAAAATAACCATAAAGGCTTATGACGAAGAAGAGTGTTCTTCTAAAGGAACTGTGGTGTTACCAATAAAAATAGAACATGTGGAAAGGAATACATCATGTCAGGTTTCAGATTTGAACCTCTCTTATAACATTCTTCTAGGAAGGCCATGGATTCACAACATGCAAGCAGTTCTTTCTACATATCACCAATGTGTAAAGTTTCCTCATGAGGGACAAGAGGTCACTATAATTGAAAACTCTAGCCAATATTACAATAATCTAAAGCCAACACAAGATACAAGAGTTACAGATAGCAGAGAATCAATATATCCTACCAAAGAAATTCAAGAAAAGATATGGGAAACCTTTGAGAAAAAGATCAAATTAAATGATGAAGGAATGGGAAAATATTCTTTGCACAATTTTCCACTTTCACCTGAATCATATGGAAAACCTACAAATATCCAACCATGGATCTTATAAAAATCAAAAGAAATGTTTAATGGAGCATTTGTTAGAGCTCGAACACTTGCAGAAGAAACTAAAGACAAGGACATTCTTGGTTGGCTGTACAAAGATGAAAATGAAACTATAGAAACAACTACAGAAGTCAATATTCCCATAGAGCAATATGGCAATGGTTATAGGATCATGCAAAAAATGGGATATGAAGGAAAAGGACCAATTGGTAAGCAACAACAAGGTATTTCAGAACCTATTTATCCTCACTCACAATCTAAAGAAGATAAATCAGGACTTGGATATCCAAAATCAAATAAAAAACAACATAATTATCAACAACCAAAGTGGAGAAAGAAATCAGTCCCTAAAGAAGAACAATGGCAAGAAACGCTACATCAAGCAGCAAAAATAGTAGCCAATAAGCAAAAATAAGAAGAATATGAGAAACAACAAGAAGAAATTGCAATCAAAAGAGAAGAATAATCTTGTAAACAAGTTCAAGGAATACGAGCAAATGTTAAATCTGAACAAGATATTCTAGAAGTAGTAAAAGAAGAGATGGCAGAAATCAGAGAACTATTTGCACCATACAATATTCCTATATGGTACAGTGGTGTAATCCTAGACAATGGTTCAGAGATAGATTCAAATGAATATGAATGGGGTCCAGATGTATCATCTAGTGTATCAAGTTAAGAAAAGAATGAAGAGAAAGCAACTATCACAAATGAAGACTTGTCTTTTACAAAACAAAAGATAGAGTTAGAAAGAAAACAAGAAGAACTCAGAATTCAGAGAAAAGAGGCATGTACAAGAAAACAAAATAAAGAGGATGAAAAAGACAAAGAAGTAACGCCACAAGAAGCACAAACAGTTATTGATCAAGCATCAGGAAATATCAAATTTCTATCAAATGAGGAGCAAGATGTTCCAAGGTATGGAATAACCATAGAAGAACTAAGAGATAGTCAAGTAGGATTGACTATTAGTCCAAAAGAAGCTGAGTTTGAGAGAAGACAAAAGATAGAAAAATAATCCTCTATATCATGTGCACAAGTATGTCAACTTCAAAATACAAATAAGTTTATTGAAATTAATCAAGAAGGAACTTGCAGTATTAAAGATGTGTGTGTTGATATAATCCATTCATTTGAGGGACAAACGTCAGATGAAGAGTCACTTGGGAGAGACTATCCTCAAGATCATTCTATCTATGGCATTACCTACTCTATGCTAAATTATGACTATGATGCCATGAACCTTGAAGCACCTAACAATGACAATGACTATGACTTACCCCTTCTTCATCCAGAACTATTTGATTGAGATAACCTAGAAAACCCTGAATTGGATGTCTTTTCCAATGACCATGAATTAGCTATCTAACTTAATGCTGTCAAACTCATAATGCCTAAGATATCTTCTATTGCGAAATCAAGTAACGTTTCTTGCAGTCAGGAGAATACCAAACTTTCCAGTTGCAAAATTGAAATAAAACAAGGAAAAAGACCTAGTGCTGATAACCATTTCATGGCAACACTAGATCAATCAAGAGAAAAAATAAAGGAAATATCTAACGGTGAAAACCTCTTTAAGGCACCAGAAGATGGAAATTTTGACATCCTCCCTGCATATTTCAAGACAAATCTTCTATTCTAATAGAACCAACATAAGCAATAAACATTGGCACACCAAAGGATCCCAAGATACTTCATTCTGCTACTTTATTATCAGATAAAGAGAGGAAAGAATACATAGAATTCTTTAGACAAATAAATAAATTTTACTTGGTCCTATGTGATGAATACTAAGAGGGGGGCTGAATTAGTATACCAAAAAATACTGAACTCAAATAGTTTAACACTCTAGCAGTAAACCGGTATAACAGTTTAACTAACAAGTTGGTTAACACAAATGCAAACCAAACATCAAGTAAGGAATTCACCCAAAGAAGCACAATCACCATAACGCAAGAGATTTTGACGTGGAAAACCAAATGGGAAAAACCATGGTGAGATGAAACTCACAAGCAACTATTTGCAGAATAGTAACCAGATCGGTTAAGGTCAGACCGATTAAGGTCATACAATGTTCTTTACTAGAACAGATCCTGTTAGGAGTCTCAATCTCTGTTAGAAGATAAGTACGATTAAAGACTACCTTGTGAGAGGATTTTAGATCCATAGATGTGAATCACCTTGTTAGAGGATTTACAAAGCCTTTTCTAGGCCTACCCGGTTAAGGGTTTCTAACTTGTCAAAGATGTGAGTAATCAACAAGTGAATGATCTAGTAAATGGCACAGTCTACTTGATTAGATCCATATTCCAGCATTACTTCAATCTTTAGTAAATCCACACTCTGTTACAACACACAAACTTGATCTTCTCTCTTAAGATTGCACATACAAGAACTCATCAACCACCGAAAACCCTCACAGTTGCACACACCAAAACCCTAGACATGATGTCCTTAAAGGAATCTGATTTCATGTCAGTCCAATAGGATTACATTGCAAGTTCCTAGGTTCATTGTATCTAGACACATTTGGTAACATGACACAAAATCACCATCAAAGTGTCGGTGGATGGTAACTCATCACAAAAATATACCAGTTGGTAACTCATTACAAAGTATTACCAGTTTAAACAACTTTATCGATTACCAGTTGGTAAATCAGAGTAATTCTAGCTTAACTATTAAATAGATTACTAGTTTGACAAAAATGAAGACTGGGAAAAAGATAACTATCGCTTTTAGTTCCTTTGCTCCATTCTGCTTGAGATCCTCATGCTGCTTGAGATCTTCATGCCACTTGAGATCGATAAACACTTTCTGCAAAACACCGAGTCTAAAGACTAAAACATAATACTGGTTTGGAACAAATACTAGTTGAGCATAATTCATACATTCAAGAGGTGATCTCATAGCAAGTGTGTGTCCATCAATGACAATCACAACATAATCATCAAAAATGCCAACAATCTCCCCCTTTGGCATTGATGGCAACACTTAGGAAAAATTTTGACATCTAAGTGTTTTACGAAAAAAAATGCCATAATAAAAAATACTCCCCCTAAGCATATACACTATCCCTTTGCTGAAAATAAAATGTATACTACTCTCTTACAGAGATAAACATGAAAGTATACATAGTATGCATCAAAATTTAAATACCAGAATACTTCTCCCCCTTTGCCAACAATGACAAAATACAACTTAATAATCCCCTGTTTCTATTAGCTGAATAAATGTTTATGACAATAAAGAGTGAAACTTGTTAAAAATAGATTTAAAGTCCTGCATAAATTGCTTCATGGATAAGGACCATGACTTAAGTAATGAGGTAGCAACCTCACTCTCCATTTGCATCTGGAATACCTGTTCCTCCATGGCGTCCAAGGTACTCATCTCTTGATTAACCGTCAAGGCATCAAGATTGAGATAGCACTTCTGAAGTATTTGCAGTCTTGGTAGTAGAACCAGTTGTAGTTCCTACAAATCCCTGGTTCAGTTGGTGATCTCCAAATCAATTCTTACAGCCTAAAGTTGAAACCGGTGAACGGTTTGCCCATAAGCGGTAAAGGAATCATATGGGGTCTTGAAGGTTCTTATGAATGTCTACAAATTAGTTTGCAGTTTGTTTTTCTCGGCAAGCACATCATCACAGAATAGATGGGGTTGACATATCTTACTGAGTAGTAATTTCCCCTCATCCATTGCATCTCTGATGTCCTTCTGCGCCTTCTGCAAATCAGACGAGAGCTCATGTAACTTTTTCACCAAGCCAGTGTTCAAAGCCTTTTGATGCTGCTTCTTGGCATGCGCTTCAACAACCTCTTCCAGGCTTTGTACCTAGTCCTCCACAATTATGCATAAGAGTTTCAGTTGGGCCAGAGAGGAATTGGTGCTAGGGAGGTTGGTACTAGGTATCAAACCGGTAAGAGTGTCCACCGTAACTTGGATCATGTCTTGCTCCTTCTTCCTCCTTATCACCTCTAGGCATTACTGAGCAAGCTTAATGCTCTGCAACAGATTCGATTCATTTGCAGATTGGAGATCAATGGGACTAGTAATGTCAACCAGTTTGGCTTGACTACCATTTGCCTTTGGAGTCTCCACTTGAATGCTCTGTGCCGCTCCCTCCTTCTCTTTAGATCTTAGCTTGTCTTCTTCTGCCTTCTTTTTCTCCTCTTCCTCTATTTATCTTTTCTCTTCTTCTTTCCACTTCACTTCGTCCTCATCCTTCTTCTTCTTCTCCTCTTCTTTTCTCTTCTTCTCTTCCTGCTTCCTCTTCTCCTCTTCTTTTCTCTTCTCCTCTGCCTGTTTCTTTTCTTCTTCCTTCTCTACTTCCTTCTTCTTCTTCTTCTCTTCCTCTTGTCTCTTTTCTTCTTCCTTCCATTTCTTTTTTGCATCCTTCTCTTGTCTCTTATTCTCTTCTTTTCTCCTGTCCTCTTCCTATTTCCTCTTTTCTTCTTCTTTTCTCTTTTCCTCTTCCTATTTCCTCTTTTCTTCTTCTTTTCTCTTTTCCTCTTCATCTGCCTGTTCCTTCTTTCCTTCTTCCTGTTGCTTCTTCTCTTCCTCTGCCTATTTTTCCTGTCCTACCACTTCAGTTGGTGTACTCAGAGTAACATCTTCACCATTCAAGGCATCAACATGAATGGGTTCCATTTGATTAGTGACTGGTACTCCTTCACTATCATACACTTCATCTAGTTGATTGATTTCTGGTTCTTGGTCAGCTTTCCTGTTGGCTTCTTCCACTTGGTGCAACTTTAGAGCAGATTGAGCAAGGGAGTGGGTATCTTTTACCACTTCTGAGACTTTTCCTTCTAGCAACAAGAGTCTCCTTCTTCTCATGAAGAAGAGGCACTTATATCTTTCCACCACTTCATAGAGTTTTGTTTTAGGCACAACAGGAAAGTATTGTGCAAATACTTCCTCTCTTATTTCCCTTTCCTTCTCTATGACAATGCACCATTTGTTATCTAAAGAATTATATAAAGAATCAGGTGTCTCAGATTTAATTTCTGATGGCCACTGATCATTAATACATAAATGATTAATGACTTTCTGTTCAACTTCTTCCTTTTCATCATCATTAAAATCATCAAAGCACTCTTTCAAATCACCAAGCACTTTTCTTCTAATGTTCTTAATAGTTCTTTGACAATGTGTCAAAGGTTTGTAGGAGGAGATATCAATATTTACCAGTGCTGATGTTGCCGGTTCATTCTTTTTCTTTTTCCTCATTTGCCTAGTCTTCTTAGGCTATTCTTCAGACACAGTGTCCTCTGAGTCTGGTGTGGTGTCTTTTGTCTTCCACTTTCTCTCAAAGACTTTGGTGGGTGCAGCTTCCAGTTTCTTCTTTGCTAGTGACTACTTGGTCACTTTGGGACTTGCTACAGTAACTGGTGCCGATACTGAAGGTACTGCCTTTCCCTTCTTTATTGACGGTTCTTCAATCGATATAACCCTTTCCAAATAGGTGTTGGTTCTCTTTTCCTTTGGATCAAGAGGCAAGAAGAGTAGGGCAGAGGCATACCCATCTAGCATGTCATACATTACCTCATATCCCATGGGTTCCACTTCTTCCTGTCTAGGGTCAACTGCCTCCAATATGCACTCATCAACTTTGATGGTGAAGCAGATGTCATATTCATATTTCTTAACAATATCACCTGATATTCTCACTCTTTGGCTCATTTTTCATTTGAATTCATCAAAGTATTTGTTCAGAACTTCCGGATAACCAGTTCCAACCGCTTGAAGGCTTTCCTTGATTTGCTTTGTAATCGGTTGATTGACAGACCATTGAATATCTCCGATTCTTGGGAAGTAACCTTGGAAGTAGAAGAACAACCCGACCAGTAGTTGTCCAAACTTAAATCTCAAGGCATTATTCTATTTAATCCTTCAAGTTTTCTAGAAGCTGCCTTTGCATACAGTTGCATAAATCAAATGATGCATCTTCCATGATCATCCTGTAGGCAGCATTTACCACTGTAGTAGAGATAGAGTTGATCCTACTAGCATAAAATGTCCATTAACCTATTACCATGCAGGTATATTTGACTAGATCATCCTTAATGGGATTGATGGTCATTCCCCATTGGTCACTCATAGAACCGGTGAGCTTGGTCATTTCCATCTTGCTGATCTTCCTTAGGACTGGCACTTCACTGACATTACAGAAATTGGTGATGACATGAATCACTTAAGGTGTGATGTCATGCATCCGCTCTCAGTGCATTTTATCACTATGCACTCTGCTCAAAATGATGCAGATGTGATCATCTGAAAACTCTTCAAGGAAATAGACTGCATTGTGAAGCTTCTCCTTTTCCAGGATGCTGAATTCTGGTTTAATCTTCTTGTCCTTCCCGTAAAACAAACTCAACTGAGAATGGATTACGAGAGATCCTAGGTCTTCAATTTTATGGTCAATGTAATCAGAAATGCCTTCTTCCACTATAACACCAACGGGTATTTGAGATAGGGCATTGTATTTTGCCTTCCATTGGATGAAGTCTACTAAATCAATGGGTGCTCTAGAGCTAGAGTGTGATGCGAAAGCCATGATAAACAAATAATTTTGAAAAATACCTTCGTAATTTGAAATTTAGGGCTTGCAAATTCCATTTCACCACACACTCCTTCGGTTGCTGAAATACCGCTTTGTGTTCTACACTTGTCTGATTGATATTAGCTTCTGATTCTTCTTCAAGATTTTGAAAATTCATCGAATCGCAATCCAAATCACTTTTCGTCACTCAATGCTTAAAAAATTCTTCTCTATAGAACTGATAAGTGAAAAATGACTTGAAAAATCCTTTTAAACAAGTTATTCACCTGCCATAATAAATGCTCCACTATTAGGGCGTAAACCCTAATTGGCCTTTTACCATTTCTGGTCTTCTACTAGTTGACAGGTATCACATACCCATTAAGGTCTTTTACTGGTGTAAACTGGGGGTTCTAAAAATTTCATCATTTTCTCCCCCTAAGCTTTTCTAATACTTATTTTGCCGGTTCAGTGACTTCCACACTAGGTGCAAAAACTGGTTCTTCTT
Source organism: Cryptomeria japonica (assembly GCF_030272615.1). Classification (NCBI taxonomy): domain Eukaryota; kingdom Viridiplantae; phylum Streptophyta; class Pinopsida; order Cupressales; family Cupressaceae; genus Cryptomeria; species Cryptomeria japonica. The sequence continues at coordinate 34,540,080 of NC_081408.1, read as the reverse complement.
GAATCACTTCTTCTGGCTTCTTCTTCCAGGTTTTCTTCATATCTGCTTGAACAGTTTCAACATTAATATTTCCTTTTGGAGTGACCGATATATCATCCAATATATTCTTTCTCATTCTACAGAATCTTGCTATATGACCTGGTTTGTTGCAATGATAGCAAATCATTCCAGGTGCTCTCCAAGGTCCATTGTTCATGTTTCCATTCTTCCTTCTACATGATGCAGTAGTGTGACCACTATCATGACAGATCAAATAGGTTGCTCTCCATCCGGTTGCTGGTTGATAGCCATTTCTTCCTGAATGATGATTATAGGTATTAAACTGGTTTGGGTTCCGATTCCCAGAGGGTTCAAAAAAAACTCCTTGACTCCTTTGAGGATACCTTCCAGTGTTGTGCATGACAGTCCTGCATTCAAATGCTCTATGCCCAAACTTGTTGCATGCATAACAATTACCATTGAATCTAATGGGTCTAGGCTTATCATTTAGAAAATAAGGAAAATTATTGTAAGCCTTACTTCTACATACATTAGCAGTGTGTCCTTCCTCGAGACAATTAAAGCAAATAGGTTTGAACTTTTGCTTACCTTTATCCTTTGGTGCTGGTTGCTTCTTTGATGATCCATCTTTTGTTCCAAAGGTCTCACCTTCCTCATAATCAGAGAAATCAAGTCCATTGGTATTCTTTACCGGTTTAGCTGATTCAAGCTTCTGCTCTAGCTTGACAGTGCTTTTATTGAATTTGGCAAGTATTTCCTTTGACTCAGTAAGTTCTTTGGCAATAGCAGCATTGGATTCCTTTAAGGTTGCATTCTCAAAAACAACCATGTGTAGTTCACCTTGCATTTCTTCCTTTTCCATTTTATTTTCATGAAGATGAGTGGTAAGTACACTGATCTCTTGCTTCAGCTTGGAGATCTCATGATCTTTGTCTTTTACTAGATGTTCAGCTTTCCTCTAGTTCTCAAGCTCTTGACACATTCTGATAGTTAGTCCTTCAAGTTCTCTTCTTAGGTTGGCATTGGAATCATTCCATTTTTCAACTTCTTGAACTAGGGCTTCCATGTCCGCTTCATCAGAAGAACTATTATCAGTTAGCTCCATCAGTTTTTCAGCATGCTCTCTTCTTTTTGCCTGAGAGGCCTTATATTTGACTTTAAGTTCATCATAGGCTTTCTCAGTCTGAGTGAGCTAATGAGTAAGTTCCCTCATAGTGTATTCCCCCATGTCTCTTTCCAAGTGGTTAGACTTATATAAAGGTTGGCTTTGATACCAATTGATGAATACTAAGAGGGGGGGTGAATTAGTATACCAAAAAATACTGAACTCAAACAGTTTAATAGTCTAGCAGTAAACCGATATAATAGTTTAACTAACAAACTAGTTAAGACAAATGCAAACCAAACAACAAGTAAGGCATTCACCCAAAGAAGCACAATCACCATAACACAAGAGATTTTGATGTGGAAACCCAAATGGGAAAACCACGGTGAGATGAAACTCACAAGTAACTATCTGCAGAATAGTAACCAGACCGATTAAGGTTAGACTGGTTAAGGTCATACAATGTTCTTTACTAGAATAGATCCTGTTAGGAATCTCAATCTCTATTAGGAGATAAGTCTGATTAAAGACTACCCTGTGAGAGGATTTTAGATCCACAGATGTGAATCACCTTATTAGATGATTTACAAAGGCTTTTTTGGGCCTACCCGGTTAAGGGTTTCTGACTTGTCAAAGATGTGAGTAATCATCAAGTGAATGATCTAGCAAATGGCATAGCCTGCTTGATTAGATCCATGGTAGCTCATTGATAATGCATTCCAACATTACTTCAGTCTTCAATAAATCTACAATCTGTTACAGCACATAGACTTGATCTTCTCTCTTAAGATCGCACATACAAGAACTCATCAACCACCGAAAACCCTCACAACTACACACACCAAAACCCTAGACATGATGTCCTTAAAAGGAATCTGATTTCATGTTGGTCCAATAGGATTACATTGCAAGTTTCTAGGTTCATTGTATCTAGACACATTTGGTAAGACGACACAAAATCACTGTCAAAGTGTTGATGGATGGTAACTCATCACAAAAATATACCGGTTGGTAACTCATCACAGAGTATTACCAGTTTATACAACTTTACCGATTACCAGTTGGTAACTCAGAGTAATACCAGTTTGAAAAAAATGAAGACTAGGAAAAAGATAACTACCACTTTTAGTTCCTTTGCTCCATTCCACTTGAGATCCTTGAACCGCTTGAGGTCCTCATGCTGCTTGAGATCTTCATGCCACTTGAGATCGGTAAACACTTTCTGCAAAACACCGAGTCTAAAGACTAAAACATAATACCGGTTTGGAAAAAATACCGGTTGAGCATAATTCATACATTCAAGAGGTGATCTTATAGAAAGTGTGTGTCCATCAATGACAATCACAACATAATCATCAAAAATGCCAACACTATGTAGACATGCCAGGACTTAATCCAAATCTTATCATGCATCATCTCAATGTGGATCTAAAAGAAAAATTGATTAAAAAAAATCTAAGGAAGATGCATCCACACATCGCTCTCCTTGTAAAGGCTTAGCTAAATAAACTATTAGATGTGGGTTTCATAAGGCCTATTGCCTATCCAGAATGGGTTTCAAGCATTGTGTCAGTGTCTGTTGGCATTTGCATGAAGATTGCATTAATGATATGTTATGTTATCATTGATGTCAAATAACTGGTAATGATATTGTTGATATTGTTGTAATATTATTATTGTAACCGGCAGGAAGAATTTGTGGAGTGAACTGGTAACTGATGAAAACCTTATCTATTCATGTAACCAATAAACCCTACCTATTGTTTTGATAAACCCTAATCGATTAACTTTGGTGAATCGGTTATATTGGTTTATAATCTGATGATGAGCGGTAATGATTATGACACGTATGATTATTGTATGAAGATAATTCCAAGAGATTTTGGCAAGTTGTTGTAATGGTTTTTGTCTAGGGAATGAGCAAATGTATTGCATCTAATGCAAAGCGCATGATGAGTTACTAAGTTCAATGAAGCGGTGATGAAAGAGCGATCAAGGTTTTCTTGATTGATGTGCAGAGATTGCCATGTAATCCAATGGTCATACTTGAACTGATTTGTTTGTAATCTCTATGAGAATTAGGTTTTTGTTGTGCTATCGACCTAATTGATTTGTTTATAAGGTTGATGAAGTTGTTTAGTTTAATAAGTTGGCAACAAGTTGGCACCGATCGGTTGAGTGTGTGGTTGCCGAACCAGATGATGTATCTGCTATTTGAGTAAAGGTAGATAGGAGCATGGAATGGATTTGATCAAGAAAGTGTAGTACTATTCAGATATATCAACAAACTCCTATTGTTTTCTAATAATCACAGCAGAATTGAAATCCCCTAACTAGGTAAGCTCTAACAAGCTTGGTGTTATTCAAATCTTCTAACAAGGTGATCCATTAGATTGGATTTTTAAATCCTCTACCGAGGTTACTCCTTATAGGGTATTGCTTCTAACAAGGCATTTATAGTCAATCCCTTAACTGGGTGATTCCTAATAGGATTAGTTCTTAACATGCCTTTTTGTAAAGCTTTAACATGCTAGGCTCCTAATAGGGAAAACTTCAAAAGAATTCAGATAGTTATCTTGTGAGTCTCATCTCACCGTGGTTTTTACCTATTTGGTTTCCACGTCAAAAATATTTGTGTCAAGTGGTGAATGTTTTTGTGGTTATGTTTTCTTAGTTGATTTACTTAACTACTTAACTATTTTGATAAGTCATGATAACCATAAGAATTGAGAAATGAAGAAGTTGTTTACTGTTAATTTATTGTAACAATCAACCGGTTTATCTTATGAGTTGTTATCTTGAAATAGGTATTACATTGTTAGTTTTAAGTTTACTTTGAGAGATTGATTTTTGAGATTGGTGAAGTTTGTATCAGGTTTTCTATCTACTGATTCACCCCTCCCCGTCTCAGTAGTTGATTGGATACTTATTCTTTCATCATACCATCAATTGGTATCAGAGCATTACAGGTCCTCTAAGGTCTAAGCCTAACAACTTGAGGTAAAGATCTTGTAGATAATGATGAAGAAGGAAGGTCCAAATTTTAATAGAGAGAACTACAGGATATGGAGTGACAAAATGAAATTTATATCAAGAGTTTGGGTAGCCAGTATTGGGAACATGTCGATATTAAGTATTTTGCACCTACTGGGATGTTGACTGTTGATTAGAAGAAAGAGCAACAAGAAAATCATCAAGTATTGGAGGCTATTATGAGTTCTTTGTCTGATGCACATTATGTAGATGTTCATGGTCTTGAAACTACATATGAGGTATGGAAAACAATTGAAGAGATTTATAGTGATGATGAACATGTTAAGATTGCTAAAGAGGAGAGTCTAAGAGGAAAGTTTGATGACATGTGGATGGTTGAAGGTGAGAATATCCAGCAGTATGGTCAAAGGATGAAAGAGATAGTCGGTGAAATTAAGAGTGCAGGAGGTAAAGTGGAAGATTCTAGAGTAATCAGTAAGGTACTAAGAACCTTGCTACCAGTCTACGCTATCCACGTTGTAGCTATTGAGGAGATGAAGTCCACTGACATAAATAAGGTAACTCTTGACTCCATCATTGGTAAACTTACTACTTTTGAATTAAATTGTTATGATGGTAGTGTACAAAAATCTAAGTCTACATTTAGAGCTTTTGTTTCTAACCCATCTGTGAGGAAAAGTAGAGATGCTAGTCATAGTTATGAATCTAGATCCACCATAGAAGTTGATGATGAAGAAAATTTAGTTGAGCTTGAAGCATTGTTGGACAAGCGGTTGCCTAGAGGTACAAGTAAATATAGAGGCAAATTACCTTTGAATTGTTTTGCATGTAACAATATTGGACACATTGTTGGTAATTGTCCTAATGGTGATAATGAGCACAAACAAGAGAAATTCAAGAAGTACAAGGGTAAAGGCAAAAGAGATGGTCTAAGTATTGCTGTTGATGGTGGTATCATTGATGAGGAATCTAATGGTGATGCTAATGAAGAAATTATGCTTGTAGCCATTAAAGAAGAGATTTCAGACTAGAAGGCATTAGTATCCAGGATGGATAACTCTGATGATTGGATCATTGATAGTGGTTGTTCACATCACATGACTAGTGATCAGAGCAAATTTATTTCTGTAAATGAATTTGATGGCAGAGTTGTAAGATTTGGTAATAACTCACCGTGCATGGTTAAAGGTAAGGGAACTATTTCTCTTAATGGAAAGAGAAGTGGAAATGATGTCTAATGGGTTGAAGGTCTAAAGAAAAATCTTTTGAGTGTGGCACAACTCAATGACAGTGGATACCCATTAGATTTTAAAGATGGTATGTGCAAAATCTATGACAAAAAAGGTGAACTGATTGCAACTGGTAAGAAAACTAAAGGTAACTTGTTTCACCTTATTCGTAAAGTCAACAACTATTTAATTGCAAAGATAGATGATAGTTGGCTTTGGCATAGGATATTTTGTCATATAAACTTTGATAACATTGTTAAAGTGAGTAAGTCCAAGACAGTGAGAGGTTTTCTTCAGTTGGACAAACCGGTTAATGATCTATGCAACGAATGTTAGTTGGGAAAGATGACACTCAACTTTCAAGAGAAAATATTTTTTAGCGGAACATTTGTTAGATTTGGTTCATACAGATCTTTATGGACCAATAAGAACAAAAAGTATTCAAGGTGACAAATATTATGATCTTCACTGATGATTTCTCAAGGACAATGTGGGTCACATTCTTGAAGGATAAGATTGAAGCTTTTGGTAAGTTCAAGGCATTTAGGGCCTTAGCTAAGAAGGAGAGCGATAAGAAGATAAAGTGTCTGAGGACAAATCAGGGTGGTGAATTTACTTTTGAGGAATTCACTAGGTATTGTGAAGTAAAAGGTATCAAATGACAACTTTCTACACCAAGGACATGACATCAAAATGGTATCGCAGAGAGAAACAACCGGTTATTTGTTGAAGTTGCTAGGATGATGTTGATACAAGGAGGTGTAGCAAAAACTTTTTGGAGAGAAGTTGTTAGCACAACTATCTACACTATGAACCGGATTCTAGTAAAGAGAGGTAAGGACAAGACTCCTTATGAATATTGGTATGGTAGATCACCTAATGTTAGTTATTTCAAAATATTTGGAAGCAAATGTTTTATTAAGAGAGGTGATTATATTAGCAAATTTGAGGCTAAAAGTGATGAAGGTATATGTCTTGGCTATTCCACTAAGAGTAAGGCCTACAAGTTTTTTAACAACCAGACAAATAGAATTATTGAGAGTGTTGATGTTCAAGTGGATGAAAATCCTGAAGTCTCAAAGGAAATCAGTTCAGAGAAAAAGGATGAAGATCCTTGCATTTTGTTTTTGGAACCAAAAACTGTGAAATCTGAAACCGGCAAAGCAAATATTGATGTACCAGTTCAACCGAAACATATAAATTCAGAAGAAGATGATAATGAAGAAGTTAAAGCTAAAGATAATGATCATGTTATTCTAAGATATGTGAGACTGAATCACAATCCTGAACAAATTATTGGAGATAAGGATGCTAGAGAACTAACCAGTAGAAGAATCAGAGAGAATTCTTGCATGATCTCCACTATTGAACCAAGAACTGCTAAGGAAGCATTTGGTGATGATCATTGGGTTAAAGCTATGAAGGAGGAATTAGATAAAATTGAGAAGAACAACACATGAACCCTAGTACCCTGACCAGTAAATAAAAATGTGATAGGTACTAAGTGGGTATTCAGGAACAAGTTGAATGAAGATGGTGTTGTAGTTCACAACAAAGCTAGATTGGTTTACAAAGATTATGCACAAGAGGAAGGAGAAGACTATGGTGAGACTTTTGTACTAGTGGCAAGACTAGAAGGTGTCAGAACTTTACTTGCATTTGCAGCACACAATAAATTCAAGGTATACCAGATGGATGTTAAGTCAACATTTTTGAATGGGATACTAGAAGAAGTATACATTGAGCAGCCAGCTGGTTATGCTCTGACTGATAAGAAAGACATAGTATGCAGATTGCATAAGGCTTTATATGGATTAAAGAAGACACCAAGAGAATGGAATGAAAGGCTTCATACACATCTGATGAAGATAGGCTTTCTGAGAACTAGTGATGATAGTAACATATATCTCAAATCTAAAGGAGATAAAATACTAGTTAGTGAAGTATTTGTTGATGATATCATATTTGGAGGTAATGATGACATGAGAAACAATTTTGTAGATGAAATGAAAAATGAGTTTGAAATGTCTTTAGTGGGTGAAATACATTTTTTTCATAGGCTTGCAAATACAACAAATGAAGTGATATTTTCATCACAGAGTCTAAGTATGTGAAACAGGTCTTAAAGACATTTGGCATGAGTGACTGTAAACCAGTTGGGACACCTATGGTTGCACATTGTAATTTGTCTAAGGAAGATGAGTCCAAATCTGTTGATGAGAAGGAATATAGGTCAATGATTGGAAAATTGCACTATGTTGTTCACAATAGACCGAACATAGCTCATGCAGTTGGCATAGTTGCTAGATTCCAGAAGAATCCTAAGGAAACACATTTGATAGCAACTAAAAGAATTTTTAGATATCTGAAAGGTACTGTTGATTATGGGTTATTATATCTATATGGAGGAAATTTTGACTTGAAGGCATACATAGATGCAGATTGGTTAGGAAATGTTGATGACCAAAAAAGCACAACCGGTGGATAATTTTTTCTTGGAGGAAAACTTGTTTCATGGAGTAGTAAGAAGTAGAGTTGTACTTCACAATCTACTACTGAAGCTGAGTATGTTGCAACTTACATGAATTGTGCATAGGTTATTTATATGAGGTAAATTTTGGAAGGTTTTAAGATGAAGATTTCAAAACCTATAAAGATTTTATGTGATAATACAAGTGCCATAAATATTTCCAAGAACCATGTTTTGCATGCATGAACCAAGAATATTGAATTGAAGTATAATTTCTTGAGGGAAAAAGTACAGAGTAAAGATGTGATCTTGGAGCATGTTTCTACCAAGAAGCAGCTTGTAGATATTTTTACTAAACCTCTACCTAAGACTACTTTTGAGTATCTTAGAAGTCAGCTAAGGGTTGTCCCTCTTAATGAAGTCAGTTAAGTATGATCTAGATTACATCAGTCTCGAAGCTACTTGTAGAATTTTACAAAAGGATTGGTGTAGAAGTGGATTCATTCCATAGGGGGAGCATCAAGTTGTAGTTTGTTGATGATGCATAATGAATTTTTTCATTACATGTTTTACTTTCAATTTGGCATTGTTGTCAAAGGGGGAGAAGAACTCTGTAGTTATGGGAAGGAGAATCAGCAACAAGTTGAAGACATGGAGAGCATGGTGAATACTTGGTAATAGAAACCAGGATTCCTATTCATAATCACACAACAATCAATGGTATTGATATTTGTATTTCCATCAATGCCAAAGGGGGAGATTGTTGGCATTTGCATGAAGATTGTATTAATGATATGTTATGTTGTCATTGATGTCAAATAACCGGTAATGATATTGTTGATAGTGTTGTAATATTGTTACTCTAACCAGTAGGAAGAATTTGTGGAGTGAACTGGTAACCAGTGTAAATCTTATCTATTGATGTAACTAGTAAACCCTACCTGTTGTTTTTGATAAACCCTAACTGATTAAGTTTGGTGAATTGGTTATATTGGTTTATAATCTGATGATAAGCGATAATGATTATGACATGCATGATTATTGTATGAAGACAATTCTAAGAGATTTTGGCGAGTTGTTGTAATAGTTTTTGTCCAAGGAATGAGTAAATGTATTGCATCTAATGCAAAGCGCGTGATGAGTTACTAAGTTCTATGAAGCAGTGATCAAGGAGTGATCAAGGTTTTTTTGATTGATGTGTAGAGATTGCTATGTAATCCAATGGTCATACATGAACTGATTTGTTTGCAATCTCTATGAGAATTAGGTTTTTGTTTTGTTACCAACCTGATTGATTTCTTTATAAGGTCGATGAAGTTGTTTAGTTTAATGAGTTGGCAAAGAGTTGGCACATATCAGTTGAGTGTGTGGTTGCTGAACAAGATGATGTATCTGCAGTTTGAGTAAAGGTAGATAGGAGCATGAAGTGGATCTAATCAAGCAAGTGTAGTGCTATTCAGATAGATCAACAAACTCCCATTGTTTTCTAACAATTACAACAAAATTGAAATCCCCTAACCAGGTAAGCTCTAAAAAGCTTGGTGTTATTCAAATCCTCTAACAAGGTGATCCATTAGATTGGATTTCAAATCCTCTACTGAGGTTACTCCTTACAGAGTATTTCTTCTAACAAGGAATTTGTAGTCAATCCATTAACTGGGTGATTCCTAATAGGATCAGTTCTTAACAGGACTTTTTGTAAAGCTTTAACAGTCTAGGCTTCTAACAGGGTGAACTTCAAAAGAGTTCAGATAGTTATCTTGTGAGTCTCATCTCACCATGGTTTTTACCTATTTGGTTTCAATGTAAAAAATATTTGTGTCAAGTGGTGAATGTTTTTGTGGTTATGTTTTCTTAGTTGATTTACTTAACTACTTAACTATTTTGATAAGTCATGATAACCAGAAGCATTGAGAAATGAAGAATTTGTTTACTGTTAATTTGTTGTAACAGTCAACCGGTTTATCTTATGAGTTGTTATCTTGATAGAGGTATTACATTGTTAGTGTTAGGCCCAATATGGAAAGCTAATGTACTGAGAGGGGAGGGGTGAATCAGTACTTCAAAACCTTTTAACAACAATATCTTTACTGCTATGCATAAACCAAAAACTGCTACAACATAACATAAAGCTAAAATAAATAAATAACAATCATACATGATTCACTCCATAACTCATATATTTTGGTTACGCAAAAACTCTTGGTTAGAGAGAAAAACTATGGTGGGGATGGCACCCACAACTTCACTACTGCAATAATAAAGAGTGCTCAGTTAGAGCTACATGTTCAATTATTTTTGATAGCTTACCCTGCTAGGAGTATCAAGATCGTTAGATCTACCTTTCTAAAGGATTTTACAACACTTATTCTAAATGTTGCACCTGGTTAAAGGCTTTACAATTTATAGACTTTGTTAGAGTCTTTTACCCTGTTAAAGGTTTCTCTTACAACATCAAAATATTACAATAAAAAATTACAAATATTTGCAACTTTACATCTGAAATGTTATAGCAGATTCTATGTGCTCAAAATGAGATTACCTTGCTTAGAGCATACCTCGGTAACCCATAGAATAACTTGATAAACCCTTCTATTTACTCTGTTCTCTGACTCTTCTCTAAAATCCTTCTTGGTGACCTTTGTGTCTCTATAACAGTCATAACACTCAGTGCTTTCTTATGTATCACACATGTCTTGCTTCATACACCTCTATATCTCTCTTTCTATCACACTGTTATCCTTAATCCATGCTATATAAATAGATCTCTTATGTCGGTGATCTGATTCATTGCTTCGATCTTACAAACATGATTTATTGAATGAATAACCATACAAAATATTTCATTGGTTAGATGACCTCAAAATCATACACAATCGTTAAGTGTAATTCCCAATGTGATAACGGTTCTCTTGCTCCTCAATCTTGTAACACATTTCCACATGTGTGTCTAGGTTCAATGAATCTGGTAAAACATTTCACTCGGTGTATATGAACTCGGTGTATCATTGTTGCTGCTTGGTAGACATAGAATGTTACTCAGTAGACAGGTCGGTGTATACTGGGCTCTGCGACTGTTTTCCTCTTTAACCAACTATTCTATGCATACTGACTAAATGTTTCGGTAGAGGTAACCAACTAGAGTATATAGAATGACTTTGGATATAAAACTAATGGCAACTTAATAAGTAGTAACAATCTCCCCTTTTGACATTAGTTGAGATGTTTGACAAAACTACTTTCAAAGTCATAGCTCAAAAATCTATATACGTGCAAAATTTGACTAAACAAACAGTATATACATTAGTCAATGAAATAGTATATTTACATATACTCCCCTTATCACTATACAGTACAAAACTTTGATTTTGCATGCTCGGTGGTCAATGTTCTGTGATAACTGCTCGGTTCACTATTTTGTTCTCTGTTCCCTATCAAAATTGATTCTGCATTTGAATACTCTATTTTGCTTGGTATATACTCCCCCTATATACTGTAAGGAAGTTAAGTAGCGGAAACAAATCCCTACGCTAACCTTGAGAGGAGGGTAATGCAAAACTTTTTCAGATCATTGCAACAGTTACAGAAAATAGAAATAGATATAATAGCATTCATACCACAACACAATGATTTACGTGGGAAAACCCTTTCGGGAGAAAAACCCCACCCTCCAAAAGCAGCTCAATATTTTATTCAGCAATCAAAAACAGATTACAAAATACTCGCAGAGCAAGCTCTTCACAGGAGTATCACTAATCAGAGATTCAGAGGCAACTCAATAGCCATAGGACTCTTACACCCAACCTCTATATCACACACCTCATAAATAGGAGATACAATACAAGAAACCGTCAAACGGTATTACAAAACCATGGGCTAAAACCACCCAATAAGGTGTAGCCGACCTTATCTCCCTTCTATGACATGTTAAAGCACACATCAACACGTGTCGCTCCCTTTTACAGCTCATTTATGTATCCGATACAAATTATTTTTCCTATTTCAGGAGTACAAACTTTCGGAGGCCATAACTTGAGAACCGGGTGTCCGATTGACGAACCGTTTGAAGCGCCGGAAAGCTCGCGAAGTGCTCTATCACCTCGTAACCTGATTTGTCGGTTACGACAACTTTTCAGGGCGTTTTAGAGCCTCTAAAGTCCCCAAATTTAAGTTTAAACATTTTATTGCACCCCTCCAAGACGAAAACTTTAATATCTTCAAAACTAGCTATGACCTTGCGACGCAACTTTACCGGAATGCTTATCTAGCCAACCAGAAGCTTCAGGGAGAGTTTCGCACCATTTCGTGCTCAAATGAAAACTTACTATAAATAGTAACCTCACATAAATGCAAGGTTGAGACACCATTTTTCCCAACAAATCTCCCACTTGTCAAACACCTTGCATGAGCGGAAGGGAATGTCAACACCATGAATCAATTGCTAGGGGCCATAAGGCCCATAGACTCTGAACACAATCTGAACTTCTCTGTGCTCACAACCTTAGTTAAAGCATCTGCAACATTCATCAAAGTTTCCACCTTAACCAGCTTCACCCTACCATCTTCGACCATATCTCTAACAAAATGATACTGAACATCAATATGTTTGGTCCGAGCATGAAACGTCGGGTTCTTAGCTAGGCTAATTGCACTCTGACTATCATAGTAAACTGTCACTGTACCTTGTTTTATTCCAATATCCGAACATAGTCTCTTAAGCCAAATGGCCTCTTTACAAGCATGAGTAGCTGCCATATACTCTACTTCAGTAGTGGATAAAGCAACCATAGCCTGTCGCTTACTCATCCAACTAATTGCACCACCAAACAAAGTAAACACATAAGCACTGGTGGATCTTCTGCTATCAATATCACCTGCCAAATCCGAATCCACATAACCATGGATATCAAGGGAAGTCATGTCTCCAACTGAATTACCATGATAACACAAAGAATACTCTGAAGTACCCTTCAAATATCTGAAGACTCTTTTGACTGCATCCCAATGAACTCTACCAGGATTAGACATATATCTAGAAAGTAATCCCACTGCTTGGGCAATATCTGGTCTAGTACAGACCATAGCATACATCAAGCTTCCAACTGCACTCTGGTAAGGCACTCTGCTCATGTCTTCCATCTCCAATGGGGATGTAGGACAATCTGAAACAGATAGTTTCATTCCAACTGTAAAAGGAACACTCAACGGTCTACAATTCTGCATGTTGAACCTCTATAACACTGAATTCACATACTTACTCTGGCCTAGCCATAGCTTTCTGTTTACCCTATCTCTTCTAATTTCCATCCCAAGAATGTTCTTTGCTGCACCAAGATCTTTCATTTCAAATTTAGCAGCGAGCTGAGACTTCAGTTCTGAAATCATACCTTTCCCTTTACCAATGAATAACATATCATCAACATACAATGCAATGAATAAGAAATGATCACCATAAGATTTATAATAAACACAGTGATCTGATTTAGAACGTTCAAATCCCAAACTCAACACATATGTATCAAATTTCTGGTACCACATCCTAGGACTTTGTTTGAGGCCATACAAAGATTTCTTCAATTTACAGACCAAATTACTTTTGCCTTTCACCACATAGTGCTCCGGCTGTGTCATATAAATGTCTTCCTCCAAATCACCATGAAGGAAAACAGTTTTCACATCCATTTGCTCAACCTCTAAATTATAAGCAGTAGCAATAGAAAGCAAAAATCTAATGGACGTCATTTTTGCAACAGGAGAAAATATCTCACCGTAATCAACACCCTCAACCTGAGAGTAGCCTTTTGCAACCAACCTTGCTTTATACTTCTCAATGCTTCCATCTGAATCAATCTTTTTCTTGAACACCCATTTACAACCAACAGGTTTTCGTCCTTCAGGCAATGGTACAAGATCCCATGTATCATTCTTTTTCAAAGCTGCCATTTCTTCCTCCATAGCAATCTTCCAGGATTCTGCATCATTCATACCTAATGCCTCTTCTACAGATTTTGGTTCATCCACACTAGTATTCAGAGCAAAAATACATCTCCAATCATCAGGTGAATACCTTTCAGGAGGTTGTCTATGTCTTGTAGACCTTCGAACAAGCTGAGTTGGAGGTTCTTCCTCCTCTTCTGAAGATTCAGAGTTAGATGAACTCTCCTCAAATTCTTGCCTATCTAGGGGTCTCGATTCAACTCTTTCAGGTGTAGAAGGAAGTTGAATAACATCTTCTTTTTTAGTCTGTTCTGGCTGCAATGTAACAGAAGGAGACTTAATTTCTCTAAAAATAACACTTCTACTGTGAATTACCTTTTGTGCAACAAGGTTCCAAAGCTTGTATCCTTTCACACCATAACTATACCCGATGAAGATACATTTCACAGCCTTGTTCTCCAACTTTGTTCGCTTCTCCTTTGGCACATGTGCATATGCCTTGCAACCAAAAACTCTAAGATGTCTCAATGAAGGCTTGTGACCTGACCATGCTTCCATAGGCATTTTATCAACAAGAGCTGATGTAGGAGACCTGTTAATCAGGTAGCAAGCAGTGGCAACAGCTTCAGCCCAAAACTTTTGTTCGAGACCAGCACCACTCAACATACTCCTAGCCTTCTCCATCAGTGTCTTGTTCATTCTTTCTGCAACTCCATTGTGCTGTGGAGAATACGGAGTTGTCTTCTACCTTTTAATTCCACAGTCTTTACAAAATCTATCAAAATCATTAGAGCAAAACTCACCGCCATTATCAGTTCTCAGACATTTTATTTTCTTTCCAGTCTGCAACTCAACCATTGCTTTAAATTCTTTAAAACGACTAAAAACTTCAGATTTACTCTTTAGAAAATATACCCATGTCCTTCTACTAAAATCATCAATAAATGAAACATAATATGTGGATTTTCCAATCGAAGAGACATCTACTGGACCAAACACATCAGAATGGATAAGATCCAAAACACCACAAGTTTTATGAGAACTCGAGTAAAATTGAACGCGGTTTTGTTTTCCATAAATGCAATGCTCACAGAAATCAAAGTCAAGATTACAATCATTCAAACCTTCAACAAGATTTTTATTTTTCAAGGTCCTTAGACCCTTTTCTCCAATGTGGCCAAGTCTCTGGTGCCATAACATAGTCTTCTCTGCAGGTAACTTTGCTTCAGACGAAAGAGCACCCTTAGGTACCCAAAAACCATTTCCATCTACTGAAGGTGAAACCTTCAAATCTTCCAGTGAAGTATCCACAGATTTACTTTTTACAGAAGTGCTATTACACTCAACAGTGTATGCTTCAAGCTTATACAAAGTGCTAAACCTGACACCTCTAGCAACTACCATAGCACCCTTAATCATCTTACATCCTGTTTCAGAAAAGACTACCTGCACACCTGCATCTATTAGTTTGCTCACAGATAACAGGTTTCGTTTTAATCTAGGGATATGCAGCACACCATTAATCCTTTTTATTCTACCATCAGAAAACCTGATTCTAACTTTACCTCGACCAACAATGTCTAGAGGTGAATCATCACCCAAGTACACCTTACCTCCATTAAATCCTTCATATTTAGAAAACCAATTTCTATTGGAAGTCATATGAAAAGATGCACCAGAGTCAATTAGCTAGGCATCATTACCTGCATGAGTCGCCAAAGCCGCAATAAATGCATCGCCATCTTCCTTGTCGGACTCAGAATCAGAGTCGAACTTTTTCTTTTTCTTCTTCTTTTCTTCTTTGCAGTCCTTACGGATGTGACCCAGTTTACCGCAATTCCAGCAAATGACTTTGGACTTTCCAGGAGATTTCGATCTCCCTTTGGATTTGGACTTGCCACGCTTCTCATTCTTCTTGCCTTTCTCTTTAGGTCTTCCACGAACGGTTAGGGCTTCCTTTGAACTGATGGATACCTTCCTTCGCATCTCTTCACCGAGTAGGGCACCCACCACGTCTTCAAATTTCAAAACAACAGAAGTACTACCGATAGCCATAACAAGAGAATCCCACGAATGCTTCTAGGTGGTCTGCAATTCATCCACCCTCTTCCATCTTCAAGGAATACAATTTCTTTCTTAAGAAAATTTGATTTAATAAAGATTTCACTTGATACATCTCACCAAGCTTAGTCCATAGCTTCTTTGTAGAGTTTTCTTCATGGACATTGATTAGAACAGAGTCTGCCAGGCACAGTCTGATTAGACCCTTGGCTTTTCGGTCCATAACATCATACTGAGCTACCACAGTAGGATCTGAGGGCCTTTGGACATTCGCATCAACAGCATCCCAAAGATCTCGATCTATTAGCAAATCTTCCATCTTCAATTTCCACATCTCAAAATTACTTCCATTAAATTTCTCCACCTCTATTCTCCCTGACGAACTCGCCATCTGAATATTCCTGCAACAAGATCAAAAAGTGTCTTCTGCACAAGCTCCCAGTCAAATCTGGATTAGTTCAAAAAACCCAATTGCCCACTATTGAAACCAAAGGTGATCAGGCTCTGATACCACTTGTAAGGAAGTTAAGTAGCGGAAACAACTCCCTACGCTAACCTTGAGAGGAGGGTAATGCAAAAATTTTTCAGATCATTACAACAGTTACAGAAAATAGAAATAGATATAATAGCATTCATACCACAACACAATGATTTACGTGGGAAAACCCTTTCGGGAGAAAAACCCCACCCTCCAAAAGCAGCTCAATATTTTATTCAGCAATCAAAAACAGATTACAAAATACTCGCAGAGAAAGCTCTTCGCAGGAGTATCACTAATCAGAGATTCAGAGGCAACTCAATAGCCATAGGACTCTTACACCCAACCTCTATCTCACACACCTCATAAATAGGAGATACAATACAAGAAACCGTCAAACGGTATTACAAAACCATGGGCTAAAACCACCCAATAAGGTGTAGCTGACCTTATCTCCCTTATATGACATGTTAAAGC
Source organism: Cryptomeria japonica (assembly GCF_030272615.1). NCBI lineage: Eukaryota > Viridiplantae > Streptophyta > Pinopsida > Cupressales > Cupressaceae > Cryptomeria > Cryptomeria japonica. The sequence goes on along the minus strand of NC_081408.1, from coordinate 34,523,329 downwards.
ACACATCAACACATGTCGCTCCCTTTTACAGCTCATTTATGTATCCGATACAAATTATTTTTCCTATTTCAGGAGTACAAACTTCCGGAGGCCATAACTTGAGAACCGGGTGTCCGATTGACGAACCGTTTGAAGCGCCGGAAAGCTCGCGAAGTTCTCTATCACCTCGTAACCTATTTCACTGGTTATGGAAACTTTTTAGGGAATTTCAGAGCCTCTAAAGTCCCCAAATTTAAGTTTAAACATTTTATTGCACCCCTCCAAGATGAAAACTTTAATATCTTCAAAACTAGCTGTGACCTTGCGACGCAACTTTACCGGAATGCTTATCTAGCCAACCAGAAGCTTCAGGGAGAGTTTCGCACCATTTCGTGCTCAAATGAAAACTTACTATAAATAGTAACCTCACATAAATGCAAGGTTGAGACACCATTTTTCCCAACATATACTACATTCCCCTGTATACTTTGATATGATACTCACTCCCCATTTTTGACAAATAGCTAAACTTAGTTACCATTCAGTGGTGGCAACTGGTCAAAAATGGATTTGTACTTTGTCTTTGCATTGGAAAGGGCAACAAAGAGGGCATCCTTAACACAGTCCATAAATGAATTTTGAGTTATAATGTCAGCTAACAGTGAGATTAGTCCATCTAAGGTGCTTCCCTCTTGCTGAGTGGATAGGGAGGTAGCTTTGTTGATCTGCTCTTGGACGGATGAAAGATGAGGAAGAAATAATGTCTGAAGTGTCATTATGTCCATCCTTATCTCGTGTTCTTCATTCTTTAGTTCCAATTGTTGAGCCATGAGCTGTTGTAGCTTGGTATAAAAATTCTGAATGGAATGTGGCTTAGTGGTCAACTTATTAGAGAGATCAGTGATCTTATTCTCAATTACTTCTGTTTTATTTTTGATGTCCTTAATGAATAGAGAAAATGTACAGAGTTTCTGAAATAAATAAAGAATGTGCTTGAGTTGAGGGGTCAGCTCAGCAATAAATTTGATAAGTTTAATTTTGCCAATGGCAATAGCTTTCTATACCTCTTCAATCATTTTTGGAGTGAGCTCCTTGTCTTTTAACTTGCTCAAATATTTGGATGCATCTACTCTAGATGTCTCTATCTTGGTTAGGAGTTCATCTTGTTGAATGTGGATGGCTGCATTTTTGGTTATTGTAGCTTCAGGTAGCATATCGGTTAAGAGTTCTTTCACCTTCTGAAGTACTTTATTTTTCTTTTGAATAGCCATTTGCTTCTCTTGTTCAGCTTTGGCTTTGCATAGTTTACCGAATTTAATGAGTGCCTGCCCTTTTAATTTGGATATATCAACATTGGGAAACACTATTGGTTTTGACAAATCCAATTTGAAACTATGCTTTTTCATCTTCTTTTCTTTACCTTTCATTGGTTGAACTAAAACAATGGCTTGTGAGGCTTGTTGACCCTCTATAGGTTGCTCGGTAGAGGCAACACTTTGGTTAGTTTCTTTAGCCTCTGATGTAGCCTTTGTTGTGTCCTTCGGTGCTTTAGTGCTTGGGGTCTCAGATGTAACATTTTCAGTGCTAGAAGGAGCTTGTGAAGATTGTTCCCCGATGGCCTGAGAAGCAGTTTCTCCTTCTGTAGATTTGAGACCTTCTATCCCTTGTTCAGTATCTTGAGGGGCCTCGGTTGTAGTAGACTGAGTGACTAGAGGATAGGGCTGAACTTACTCCAAAACTAACTCATTGGATACTAGTTTAGCATATGCATTCCCTTCAATCATTTCATGTTCAGGTGCCTCGGTGTCCATGATATCCTCATCTACTTGTATAGTGTCAGCAGGGTCTTGCTTGGCGATATTAGGATCTTGCTCGGTGACATAACTATTTCAACTTCAGTTTGTTCACCAACATTCTTGATGTGAAATATTTCCTACCATTTTTCCTTTGTCTCATTCTCTACATCCAAGTAAAGGCCATTCATCAATTTCAAGGCTCTTTGCTTGACTAGGAATTTTGTGTGGCAGTTTTTCAGATGTTCGGTGATCTCATCTACCGACATGTCTGGGAAAAGATGTACCAGACTTCTTTCTCTTATCTATTTCTCCAAGTCCATGGCATACTTCCACCTATTGTCAATATGCAAATATAATTCATTTGGAAGTGACTTAGATAATTCCAATGGGGCCAATCGAAATTTCAATAGTGTGCAGATGACAACTTCTTCTATTTGTCTCTTTTCATCATTAGATCCGGATTCATACTTAACATATCTGAATGCTCCAAATCCACCATATTGCTTCAGATTAGCACAAAAATTTTCAACACTATGTACATTTACCTTTTTGCTCTTGACAATCTGAAATTTGCTTGCATCTTCAGATTCAGTGTCACTAGACTCTTTAGTCAAAATGAGTCTTTTAGTAGATTTCTTGTAAGTTTTTGTTACCTTGGGTGTGGCAACACTCTTGTTTTCTTACTCAGTGATGTTGCAGATGCTCTTGTGTTAGGTTGCTTTGCTGGAGGAGTCGGTGATACTTTTGATGTATCCTTAGGCAATTCGGTGCTCAGTGTTATAGCTGCCTCTTGGGCTTTAGATTCCTCTTCAGTGATTACTATAGTGCCCTTGACAAGTGTTGAGGAAGAACCTTCTGCAAATTTCTCTGTTAATTTCTTAATCATTGTTGTTGCCTTCCTTATAGCCTTGGGTACTACAATGCTCATTTTTGCCTTTTCCTTCACTTCTTCATATGTTCCATACCTTAGCTCGGTAGCATTCCTTGGTAATGTCAGAAAAGCATCTATCTACTATTGTGTGATGTCAAAATCAATCTCGTAACCCATAGGTGGTAAAGATTGAGTTCTTGGTTCCACAACATTAACATAGCATTAATCAGTGTCTACTTCAAAACATATGTCATCCTTGTATTTCTCCACTAGCTTGGGTGGAATTCGGTACCTGTTATGCATCTTTTCTTGAAACTTGCTGAAATAATCATCCATAATATCATTAAAATTATCACCTAGCTTCTTGATGAAGTCATTGATTTGATGGGTGATTGGTCGGTGTAGCTCCCAAACAACTTTACCGACTGATGGAACGAATTTCTCAAAATAGAAAAACATGCATATTAACAGTGATCCAAACTTTAGTGTATTAGCCGAATTGTTCTTCTTTGGCTTCCTTATGGTATTGATATTCTCAAACAATTTTTTCAACAATACCTCACATAAATCAATTTTCATGCCTTTCTTCACAATTTTATAAGCTAAGTCTATTGCTACACAGGGTACACTATTTTCCCTTGCTAATTGGAAGTAACAATAACCTAATACTCTAATGACAAACTTTAGCTCTGCATCTGTGACATTGTTTAGTTTCAGTCCTCTACAATCAGATTCTACTTCGATTAAATTGATCAATTCCTTCTGTGATATCATTTTATGAGCTCGAGCATGATCATAAATAGGGTAATCGGTGATCAAATGAATGATTTCCTTGGTGATCTTAAACGGTTGCTCTTCTAGCCACATGAAGTCATCATGAACTCTTCTTAGAACAAACTTGATCCACTGGGGTTTGAATACATGGGGATAGGTTAGGACTTCAGTCAATCCCTTGATTTTGATGTGTTCATATTTGCTATCCACTTTACCATCGGTACACAATTCATCATATGTGTCTTTGATCTCAACATGACCTAGTTCTTCAACTCAACACTTAGTGAAGAATCTCACATCCTTGACTAATAAAACTCTATCTGGAATGAGTTAAAATGCGGTTTTGTCATCTGGTTCAGATGCAATTTTGGTAGTTAAAGAGTATTTTAGTGAGGGATTTTTGATGTTCTCAACAACAACAGGATTCTGGAGCTTAGGTGCCATTGCAGATTTCAGATAAATACTAACAAAAGATCCTTAGGGTTTGAAGACTTTCAAACGACAGATGCTTTCTACTTAGCAAATAATAAAAACTTGATATGATTGGTAAACTATCTTGATAATGCGATGTGATTAATGTAAATACCTTTGAATTTGCTCGGGAGGTGGTTTGATCACCTTTGAATCGCTTTGCTCAGCTCTCTTGAAAACTTGGTAAGTGTAAAGTGACCGTGCAATAGCTTTAAGTATTCATTGTACCTCATTGGGCTTTGTGCAGTTAGGTCAAAAGACATTAAATGCACTCGGTTCCCTTAAACCAATTTTTTCTTTTACCGAGTAGCCAATCTTCCTATATTTACCAACTAGATAGACTTCCTATTTTTACCGACTTGACTATTGCTCAAAAAGACTTGATAAAATTTCAAATTTCCTAATGCATCTTTAATTATGCAGATTTTGAATTAAGTACACGATGAAATAGGAACTGTTAAGATTTAACCTTTGAAAGAATGCAGTCCCTTCATACCTTTACCGATTAATTTGGAATAGGTGCACCTAACTCGGTAGGTAAGGTGGTTTCTTCATTTGACACAATTTCCTTCTTTCTCCAAATCATCTGTAATTTGTCTTTTATTTCTTCAATATCTCCTCTAGGTTGATCTTTGCAATCTCTAGCCAAGTGTCCAATCTCATGACAATGAAAACATGCCATACCTGGATTTCTCCATGATCTTCGGTTGTTCATTCCAAACCTTATAAAGCAATTGGCACTTATATGTCCATATCTTCAACAACATTCACACCATATCCTTGTATTGTAATCCCATGGTACTGTAGAATACTATCGGTAAGGATTTGTGTGAGTTTGGTAACCTCTAGCATTTGCTCGGTGTGCAGACCACATATAGTTCTTTTTCTTAAACCAACACTTCTCGGTACTATGTCCATATCTATTGCAGTTTTTACAAAACCCTTTGAATTTTGCCTTTTGATAATTGTTAACAGTATTTGTCCTACATTGATTAGATGTGTGACCATATTTATTGTAATTGTAACAATAACCATTAGACTTAGTGACATTCAGTTTCTTACCTTTTCTAATTTGGCACAAGTTAGTAGTATTACCTTGATTTCCACAGTAGTTGCAAATAGGCTTCTTTCCTTTGATATTCTTCTTATTTCCAGCTTGCTTTGATGATTCTCCTTTGTCGGTTGTATGAATTCCCTTCTCAATAGAGTCTTTTCCTTTGTAACGGACTCCTGCATCTTTGTTGGGTCTTCTTGTATTCAGTTGCTCATCCAACATCTTTGATGCTTCATAACTCCTTTTTAGTGTTTCCTTGGATTTCTTTTCTGTTTCAAGTTCATTGGTCAACCTTGATACTTCAAGTTTCAATGCTCGATTCTCATCATCCTTCAGATTTGCTTCATGATGTGCATAACCTAATTGATCTGACAAATTACTTTGAATTCCAATCAACCTTGTGATTTCTTCATTCTTTTCAGATACTAATGCTAAGTTGTTGTTTTTCTCTTTCTAGATCTCTTACTTTATCTTCGGCTGTCCTCAATGCATCAAGATTTTTAGTCATCTGTGTGCTGAAATGTTCATGTCCTCTTTTCATTGCTTTTAGCTGATCAGTCAGTGCTTTGTTATTTTCTTTCAGCTATCTAATCATCTCTTTAGTCTCTTCAGATATACTATTCTCAGATGATGTTTCAATTTGTTCAACTAGCTCTTGAGAGTCTTGTAAATCATTAGATAATCTTCTTCTCACTTTCAATGATTTTTGCATTTGTCTTTGCATGTGTGCAATCACTTGATTAGCATGATCCAACTCTTCTTGTAGATACACAATTCTCTAAGATTTTTTATAGCCTTCCATTGATAAGATCTTTCTCTTTAGGCTGTTAAACCCTTTTCCAAGATTCAAGCTCTAATACCAATTGTTAGGCCCAATATGGAAAGCTAATGTACTGAGAGGGGAGGGGTGAATTAGTACTTCAAAACCTTTTAACAACAATATCTTTACTATTATGCATAAACCAAAAACTGCTGCAACATAACATAAAGCTAAAACAAATAAATAACAATCATACATGATTCACTCCATAACTCATATATTTTGGTTAAGCAGAAACTCTTGGTTAGAGAGAAAAACTATGGTGGGGATGGCACCCACAACTTCACTACTGCAATAATAAAGAATGCTCAGTTAGAGCTACATGTTCAACTATTTCTGATAGCTTACCCTATTAGAAGTATCAAGATCGTTAGATCTACTTTGCTAAAGGATTTTACAACACTTATTCTAAATGCTGCACCTGGTTAAAGGCTTTACAATTTATAGACTTTGTTAGAGTCTTTTACCCTGTTAAAGGTTTCTCTTACAACTTCAAAATATTACAATAAATCATTACAAATATCTACAACTTTACATCTAAAATGTTATAGCAGATTCTATGTGATCAAAATGAGATTACCTTGCTTATAGCATACCTCGGCAACTCGTAGAATAACTCGGTAAACCCTTCTATTTACTCTATTCTCTGATTGTTCTCTAAAATCCTTCTCGGTGACCTTTGTGTCTTTGTAATAGTCATAACACTCAGTGCTTTCTTATGTATCACACATGTCTTGCTTCATACACCTCTATATCTCTCTTTCTATCACATTGTTATCCTTAATCCATGCTGTATAAATAGATCTCTTATGTCGGTGATCTGATTCATTGCTTCGATCTTACAAACATGATTTATCAAATGAATAACCATACAAAATATTTCATTGGTTAGATGACCTCAAAATCATACACAATTGTTAAGTGCAATTCCCAATGTGATAATGGTTCTCTTGCTCCTCGATCTTGTAAGATGTTTCCACATGTGTGTCTAGGTTCAATGAATCTGGTAAAATGTTTCACTTGGTGTATATCAACTCGATGTATCATTGTTGCTACTCGGTAGACATAGAATGTTACTCAGTAGACAACTCAGTGTATACTGGGCTCTATGACTATTTTCTTCTTTAACCGACTGTTCTATGCATACCGACTAAATGTTTTGGTAGAGGTAACCGACTAGAGTATATAGAATGACTTTGGATATAAAACTAATGGCAACTTAATAAGTAGTAACAGTTAGTTCTAAGTTTACTTTTAGAGATTAATTTTTGAGATTGGTGAAGTTTGTATCAATTTTTATATCTACTGATTCACCCCCCCTCTCAATAGTTGACCAGATACTTATTCTTTCACCATACCATCAGTGTCAAAGCCAGATAAAAGCATAAGAGTCTACACCATTTTCAATGATTTGAAAAAGGCATGTCCCAAAGATGATTTGCCACTACCCTACATTGATATAATTGTGGACTTATCAGTAGGATATGAGAAATTTTCATTAATGGATGGATTTTGAGGATACAATCAAATAAGAATCACCCTTGAAGATCAATAAAAGACAACATTCACCAATGCATGGTGTACTTATTGCTGGAATGTTATGCCATTTGGGCTTAAGAGTGCAGGAGCAACTTATCAAAGAGCTATGACAACAATTTTTCATGATATGATGCATACATTTATGGAAGATTATGTAGATGATAAACTTGCAAAATCTCATACAAGAAAATAACATTTGAACATCTTGGGAAAGATTTGTGATAGGCTTGAAAGATATCAATTAAGATTAAATCCAAACAAATGTATATTTGGAGTAACCTCTAGAAAATGTCCTGGGTATATTATATTAGCTCATGGAATTAAAGTAGATCTGGAAATGGTCAAAGATATCATGGAAATGGAGTCACCTAGGAACATAAGTCAATTGCATTCTTTACAAGGAAGATTGCAATCAATCAGAAGATTTGTCTCTCAATTAGCAAATAGATGTCATCCATTCACTCATCTTTTACATAAGAACATTCCATTCAAATGGGATTAGAAGTCTGAAGAAGATTTTACGAAAATCAAAGAATATCTCATGAATCCTCCAGTACTTGTATCACCAATCAAAGGGAAACCATTGTTACTTTATATCTCAGCGAAATATGTATCATTAGGAGCTTTCCTAGCACAACATGATGAAGAAGGAAAAGAAAGAGCAGTGTATTACATCAGTAGAAAACTTGTCGACTATGAATTGAATTATACATCAATAAAGAAGATATGCCTAGCAGTTGTATTTGCAACTCAGAAGCTCCAACATTATATGCTAACTCATTATGTGTAACTGATAGCAAAAATAGATCCACTAAAGTATTTGCTGAACAAGTCAACTTTGACAGGAAGACTGGCAAAGTGGGTTATGGTAATAAGTGAGTTTGATATAGGATATGTTGATCAAAAAGCTATCAAAAGATAGGTCATTTCTAATCAATTAGGTGAAGCACCTTTATAAGATGACATACCATTGCACATTGAATTTCTAGATGCAGACATTCTGACAATAAGTACCAAATTTTGGGAGTTGTACTTTGATGGTTCTTATACACAATATGGATCAAGCGTAGGAATTTTGTTCATCACACCTCAGGGACACATAATTCTGAAATCATGTAGACTACGGTTTCCATGCACAAACAATATGACAAAATATGAAGCATTGACTATTGGTCTCAAAATGGCTATTGAATGGAATATCAATGAATTACATGTCTATGGTGATTCACAGCTTATCATCAACCAAATAAATGATTATTATCAAACTAAGGATGACAAGATCACACCCTACAAATAGTTGGTATAAGAGTTTAAAGAACACGTTGAAGAAGTATCATTCACTCAGATCCCAAGAAATGAGAATAAAGCAACAGATGCAATGGCTACAATAGCATCTCTCTTGCAGAATTAGGAGAATCAATAGGGTTACAAATTCCTCGTGGAAGATATCTTAACCCCTACCATTCAATCCCAACATACCTACATAATTTTACATATATCGGGAACCAATCAATCCTTATAAGACCAAACCTATCAATACTTAAAAGAGAATATCCTTCCTCCTGACCTATCCTGCAATCAGAGAAGGAATTTTATCCATTAGCCATCCCGCTATATTATTATTGTTGATACCTTATATATGTAAGGAAGTTAAGTAGCGGAAACAACTTCCTACACTAACCTTGAGAGGAGGGTAATGCAAAACTTTTTCAGATCGTTACAATAGTTACAGAAAATAGAAATAGATACAATAGCATTCATACCACAACACAGTGATTTACGTGGGGAAAACCCTTTCGGGAGAAAAACCCCACACTCCAAAAGCAGCTCAATATTTTATTCAGCAATCAAAAATTGATTACAACATACTTGCAGAGAAAGCTCTTTGTAGGAGTACCACTAATCAGAGATTCAGAGGCAACTCAATAGCCATAAGACTCTTACACCCAACCTCTATCTCACACACCTCATAAATAGGAGATACAATACAAGAAACCGTCAAACGGTATTACAAAACCATGGGCTAAAACCATCCAATAAGGTGTAGCCAACCTTATCTCCCTTCTAGATGCCCTATGACATGTTAAAGCACACATCAACACGTGTCGCTCCCTTTTACAGCTCATTTATGTATCCGATACAAATTATTTTTCCTATTTCAGGAGTACAAACTTCCGGAGGCCATAACTTGAGAACCGGGTGTCCGATTGACGAACCGTTTGAAGTGTTGGAAAGCTCGCAAAGTGCTCTATCACCTTGTAACCCACTGCACTAGTTATGGCCACTTTTTAGGGCATTTTAGAGCCTCTAAATCCCCCAAAATTAAGTTTAAACATTTTATCGCACCCCTCCAAGATGAAAACTTTAATATCTTCAAAACTAGCTGTGACCTTGCGACGCAACTTCACTGGAATGCTTATCCAGCCAACCAGAAGCTTCAGGGAGAGTTTCACACCATTTCATGTTCAAATGAAAACTTACTATAAATAGTAACCTCACATAAATGCAAGGTTGAGACACCATTTTTCCCAACAAATCTTCCACTTGTCGAACACATTGCAGGAGTGGAAGGGAATGTCAACACAATGAATCAATTGCTAGGGGCCATAAGGCCCATAGACTCTGAACACCATCTGAACTTCTCTGTGCTCACAGCCTTAGTTAAAGCATCTACAACATTCATCAAAGTTTCCACCTTAACCAGCTTCACCCTACCATCTTCGATCATATCTCTAACAAAATGATACTGAACATCAATATGTTTGGTCCGGGCATGAAATGTCGGGTTCTTAGCTAGGCTAATTGCACTCTGACTGTCACAGTAAACTGTCACTCTACCTTGTTTTATTCGAATATCTGAACACAGTCTCTTAAGCCAAATGGCCTCTCTACAAGCATGAGTAGTTGCCATATACTCTGCTTCAGTAGTGGATAAAGCAACCACAGCCTATCGCTTACTCATCCAACTAATTGCACCACCAAACAAAGTAAACACAGAAGCACTGGTGGATCTTCTGCTATCAATATCACCTAACCAATCTGAATCCACATAACCATGGATATCAAGGGAAGTCATGTCTCCAACTGAATTACCATGATAACACAAAGAATACTCTGAAGTACCCTTCAAATATCTGAAGACTCTTTTGACTGCATCCCAATGAACTCTACCAGGATTAGACATATATCTAGAAAGTACTCCCACTGCTTGGGCAATGTCTAGTCTAGTACAGACCATAGCATACATCAAGCTTCAACCTGCACTCTGGTAAGGCACTCTGCTCATGTCTTCCATCTCCAATGGGGATGTAGGACAATCTGAAATAGATAGTTTCATTCCAACTATAAAAGGAACACTCAATGGTCTACAATTCTGCATGTTGAACCTCTATAACACTGAATTCACATACTTACTCTGGCCTAGCCATAGCTTTCTATTCACCCTATCTCTTCTAATTTCCATCCCAAGAATGTGCTTTGCTACACTGAGATCTTTCATTTCAAATTTAGCAGCGAGCTGAGACTTCAGTTCTGAAATCATACCTTTCCCTTTACCAATGAATAACATATCATCAACATACAATGCAATGAATAAGAAATGATCACCATCAGATTTATAATAAACACAGTGATCTGATTTAGAACGTTCAAATCCCAAACTCAACACATATGTATCAAATTTCTAGTACCACATCCTAGGACTTTGTTTGAGGCCATACAAAGATTTCTTCAATTTACAGACCAAATTACTTTTTCCTTTCACCACATAGTGCTCCGGCTGTGTCATATAAATATCTTCCTCCAAATCACCATGAAGGAAAGCAGTTTTCACATCCATTTGCTCAACCTCTAAATCATAAGCAGTAGCAATAGAAAGCAAAAATCTAATGGACGTCATTTTTGCAACAGGAGAAAATATCTCACCGTAATCAACACCCTCAACCTGAGAGTAGCCTTTTGCAACCAACTTTTCTTTATACTTCTCAATGCTTCCATCTGAACCAATCTTTTTCTTGAACACCCATTTACAACCAACAGGTTTTCGTCCTTCAGGCAATGGTACAAGATCCCATGTATCATTCTTTTTCAAAGCTGCCATTTCTTCCTCCATAGCAATCTTCCAGGATTCTGCATCATTCATACCTAATGCCTCTTCTACAGATTTTGGTTCATCCACACTAGTATTCAGAGCAAAAATACATCTCCAATCATTAGGTGAATACCTTTTAGGTGGTTGTCTATGTCTTGTAGACCTTCGAACAAGCTGAGTTGGAGGTTCTTCCTCCTCTTCTGAAGATTCAAAGCTAGATGAGCTCTCCTCAGCTTCTTGCCTATCTAGGGGTCTCGATTCAACTCTTTCAGGTGTAGAAGGAAGTTGAATCACATCTTCTTTTTTAGTCTGATCTGGCTGCAATGTAATAGAAGGAGACTTAATTTCTCTAAAAATAACACTTCTACTGTGAATTACCTTTTGTGCAACAGGGTTCCAAAGCTTGTATCCTTTCACACCATAACTATACCCGATGAAGATACATTTCATAGCCTTGTTCTCCAACTTTGTTCACTTCTCCTTTGGCACATGTGCATATGCCTCGCAACCAAAAACTCTAAGATGTCTCAATGAAGGCTTGTGACCTGACCATGCTTCCATAGGTGTTTTATCAACAAGAGCTGATGTAGGAGACTTGTTAATTAGGTAGCAAGCAGTGGCAATAGCTTCAGCCCAAAATTTTTGTTCAAGACTAGCACCACTCAACATACGCCTAGCCTTCTCCATCAGTGTCCTATTCATTCTTTCTACAACTCCATTCTACTGTGGAGAATACAGAGTTGTCTTCTGCCTGTTAATTCCACAGTCTTTACAGAATCTATCAAAATCATTAGAGCAAAACTCACTGCCATTATCAGTTCTCAAACATTTTATTTTCTTTCCAGTCTGCTACTCAACCATTGCTTTAAATTCTTTAAAATGACTAAAAACTTCAGATTTACTCTTTAGAAAATATACCCATGTCCTTCTACTAAAATCATCAATAAATGAAACATAATATGTGGATTTTCCAATCGAGGAGACATCTACTGGACCAAACACATCAGAATGGATAAGATCCAAAACACCACAAGTTTTATGAGAACTCGAGTAAAACTGAATGCGGTTTTGTTTTCCATAAATACAATGCTCACATAAATCAAAGTCAAGATTACAATCATTCAAACCTTCAACAAGGTTTTTATTTTTCAAGGTCCTTAGACCCTTTTCTCCAATGTGGCCAAGTCTCTGGTGCCATAACATAGTCTTCTCTGCAGGTAACTTTTCTTCAGATGAAAGAGCACCCTTAGGTACCCAAAAACCATTTCCATCTGCTGAAGGTGAAACCTTCAAATCTTCTAGTGAAGTATCTGCAGATTTACTTTTTACAGAAGTGCTATTACACTCAACAGTGTATGCTTCAAGCTTATACAAAGTGCCAAACCTGACACCTCTAGCAACTACCATAGCACCCTTAATCATCTTACATCCTACTTCAGAAAAGACTACCTGCACACCCGCATCTATAAGTTTTCTCACAGATAACAGGTTTCATTTTAATCTAGGGATATGTAGCACACCATTAATCCTTTTTATTCTACCATCAGAAAACCTGATTCTAACTTTACCTCGACCAACAATGTCTAGAGGTGAATCATCACCCAAGTACACCTTACCTCCATTAAATCCTTCATATTCAAAAAACCAATCTCTATTGGAAGTCATATGAAAAGATGCACTTGAGTCAATTAGCTAGGCATCATTACCTGCATGAGTCCCCAAAGCCGCAATAAATGCATCGCCATCTTCCTTGTTGGACTCAGAATCAGAATCGAACTTTTTCTTTTTCTTCTTCTTTTTTTCTTCTTTGCAGTCCTTACGGATGTGACCCGGTTTACCGCAATTCTAGCCAATGACTTTGGACTTTCCAGGAGATTTGGATCTCCCTTTGGATTTGGACTTGTCACGCTTCTCATTCTTCTTGCCTTTCTCCTTAGGTCTTCCACGAATGGTTAGGGCTTCCTTTGAACTAATGGATACCTTCCTTCGCATCTCTTCACCGAGTAGGGCACCCACCATGTCTTCAGATTTCAAAACAATAGAAGTACTATCGATAGCCATAACAAGAGAATCCCACGAATCAGGCAAAGAACAAAGCAAGATCTGACATTTCTCCTCCTTGTCCATCTTAACACCGATGGATACTAATTGAGCCACCAACATATTGAATGCTTCCAAGTGGTCTGCAATTCATCCACCCTCTTCCATCTTCAAGGAATACAATTTCTTTCTTAAGAAAATTTGATTTAATAAAGATTTCACTTGATACATCTCACCAAGCTTAGTCCATAGCTTCTTTGCAGAGTTTTCTTCATGGACATTGATTAGAACAGAGTCTGCCAGGCACAGTCTGATTAGACCCTTGGCTTTTCGGTCCATAACATCATACTGAGCTACCATAGTAGGATCTGAGGGCCTTTGGACATTCACATGAACAACATCCCAAAGATGTCGATCTATTAGCAGATCTTCCATCTTCAGCTTCCACATCTCAAAATTACTTCCATTAAATTTCTCCACCTCTATTCTCCTTGACAAACTCGCCATTTGAATATTCCTGCAACAAGATCAAAAAGTGTCTTCTACACAAGCTCCCACTCAAATCTGGATTAGTTCAAAAAACCCAACTTCCCACAATTGAAACCAAAGGTGATCAGGCTCTAATACCACTTGTAAGGAAGTTAAGTAGCGGAAACAACTTCCTACACTAACCTTGAGAGGAGGGTAATGCAAAATTTTTTCAGATCGTTACAACAGTTATAGAAAATAGAAATAGATACAATAGCATTCATACCACAACACAATGATTTACGTGGGGAAAACCCTTTCGGGAGAAAAACCCCACACTCCAAAAGCTGCTCAATATTTTATTCAGCAATCAAAAATAGATTACAACATACTTGCAGAGCAAGCTCTTCACAGGAGTACCACTAATCAGAGATTCAGAGGCAACTCAATAGCCATAAGACTTTTACACCCAACCTCTATCTCACACACCTCATAAATAGGAGATACAATACAAGAAACCGTCAAACGGTATTACAAAACCATGGGCTAAAACCACCCAATAAGGTGTAGCCAAGCTTATCTCCCTTCTAGATGCCCTATGACATGTTAAAGCACACATCAACATGTGTCGCTCCCTCTTACAGCTCATTTATGTATCTGATACAAATTATTTTTCCTATTTCAGGAGTACAAACTTTCGGAGGCCATAACTTGAGAACCAGGTGTCCGATTGACAAATCGTTTGAAGCGCCGGAAATCTTGTGAAGTGCTCTATCACCTAGTAACCCACTGCGCCAGTTACGACCACTTTTTAGGGCATTTTGGAGCCTCTAAAGTCCCCAAAATTAAGTTTAAATATTTTATCGCACCCCTCCAAGATGAAAACTTTAATATCTTCAAAACTAGCTGTGACCTTGCGACGCAACTTTACCGGAATGCTTATCTAGCCAACTAGAAGCTTCAGAGAGAGTTTTGCACCATTTCATGTTCAAATGAAAACTTACTATAAATAGTAAACTCACATAAATGCAAGGTTAAGACACCATTTTTCCCAACAATATAGACGAGGTCTTGATATCGCTTTATTGAGATGTCTCGAATAAGAAGAATCTAAGAAAGTTCTTAACGAAGGTCACATAGGTATTTGTGGCACACACTCAAGTGGATTAACACTAGCTAAGAAACTTCTTTGTATGAGTTACTATTGACCTACTATGGAGAGAGATTCATTCGCATATGCCAAGAAATGCAAACAATTCTAGATCCATGGCAATCTCATCCACACACCAACACAATAATTACATCCTATAGCAGGATCATGGCCATTTTATAAATGGGGCCTTGATTTGGTAGGTGAGATAAATCCTTCATCCTCTAATGGACATAAGTTCATTCTGACTACTACTAAATATTTCACTAAATGGATTGAAGCAGCACCTTTGACAAAAGTGAGGAAAACAAATATCATCATTCATCTTGAATTATATAATCTATCACTATGGAGTTCTTATGACCATTATCACTGATAATGGATGGCCTTTTAAGAATCAAGATGTGAAGGAACTATGTGAGCAATTCCATATCCAACATAGGTTTTCTACTCCTTATTATCCACAAGGAAATGGTCAAGCTGAGGCATCAAACAATACTATCTTGAAAATCTTGAAGAAAATAATTAATGGAGCTGGGAAAGACTGGCACATTCAGCTAAATCCTTCTCTTTGGGCATATCGAACCAGCATTCGCACACCAACGGGGGAAACTCCATATTGCTTAGTCTATGGATCAAAAGCCATATTACCAATAGAAGTAGAGATACCTTCTCTATGAGTTTCCATGAAAGGTCTTATACCAGAAGAAGAAGAACAAGTCTCTAGACTTCAAGAACTTGAGTTGATTTAGAAACATCGCCAAAATGCAATAGATCATTTGAAGGTATATCGATAGAGAATGGAAAGAAGTTATAATCACATAGTCAAGCCACATATTTTTCAGATTGGAGATATAGTTCTAAGGGAGAATTCGAGAAATCAACAAGACCGAGAAAAGAAGGGTAAATTTGAAGCAAAATGGCTAGGTGCTTTTGTCATAGTAGTAGCTTATGGCTCAAGAGCATATAAGTTATCTGCCTCTTAAGGTGATTGGTTTGATGAACCTATCAATTCTATCCATCTCAAGAAATTCTATGCTTGAGATGTAAAGTCCTGGAAAAAATCAATAAAAAGAATATAAAGTCCTGAAGAAATCAGTAAAAATCAGAAGAGCAAAAAATCCCTAAAAAGTATAAAACAATAAAAATAGAAAAGAAGAAAAAAATCAAAATATGGAAAAAATGCAATAAATTTAGATAGTGAAAACCTTGTAAATAGGCGCTATGTAAAATGTGAGTTCTTCTATCTATGAGATCGCTTTGTGCACCTATCCACTCCATCCTAATTGCATCTATCGCTGCCATCTATCTTAGCTCATCCATTTCATCATTTTCTTCCATTGCTTTGAACCATTTAGTAGGAAATATACAGCTTAAAAAAATTTATCAATATTTGACATACTTATCGTAGTCGCTGTCTTAGATTTTCTCAGAATCAATCAATCTACATTTGTATCCTGCCATGGTTTGAATCTTGATCATTATTCATACATCCATAATAAATTTTTATTTCCGCTTGGGGAAAAGTCCTAATTCCTTTTTTCTAAGGTGATCTTTTGAATCTTTGAAAATCCAAAACATTAAGAAAACTTAGAAAAAAACCAAAACGCCTAGCATTTTGAAATGGATAACGAGCAACAAAGAAATGAAGATCAAGGCATTTTGTAACAACTGAATCATGAAACTTAGAAAACAAAGATTCAACCAGCTATTAATAAAGGATTATCAATGATCATTCATCAAGATGATTATAACAATTAATGACCATGAGAACATGTGAATGACATACAAGATTCAGTGTTTATATCTTGATTTTATTACTAATCATGTACTCTATGCGACTCAAGGATGTCATGACTAGAGAAGCTATGATGGGGCATGATTATTTTCTTTGATTTCTATTTGTGGTTTATTTCTTATTAAGGTATGTACTTGTCTAAGGATATGATCGATAAATAATCAAGGAGGACGTTCCGAGTCATGCAAGAAAGGGGGTAATCCTTGTCTGTTCTGCAAGAAATACTCAGGTTAGCTTGATTCATTATATCAAGTTGCTTGTATAAACCTTGCTATATCAAAATCCATGTAAGAAATACTCAGGTCATCTTGGATCTTTATGTAAAGTTTCTTGTATTTTCTTACAACATTTTAAAAAGCTCAATGATGAAATCAAGCACTGTTACATGACAACATATGAAGAATGGAAGTATCATTTTAGTTAGATCATTTTTTAGATTAGCTCATTAATTCATCTGCATTATAAGCATTCATTGTCGGTTGCATTATAAGCATTTCATTTCATTCATAGATCAATGGTCATAAATAAAGATTGAGTATACTTGGACAAACAAACAATTTGCATTTGATCATTGCATGTTCATTCATCTTTAGAATCATTTAGATTATCATCTTTCATTTCATTTAGTTGCATTTCAATCATTGCATTAGTTTGCATTCCATTAAGTGCATTTCATAATCATGTAGTATATCATCACTATTATTTGCATTAGGATCATTATCATTGTATTTCTTTTTATCCATTAAAGTCATTTATTTGCATCTTTGCACTTAGATTCATTAGATATCATAAGCATTACATATACACATAAAAAATATTAAAAAAGCAACATTCATTTGCATTCCTATATAGATCATTGCATTTGCATCATTTAAGTTAGTAATCATTTTTCATTTGCATCCATGATCATCAAAAACTCAAAAGATCAAAAGCATCATCATTGCATCATATAGAACATCATCATCATGAAAATAAAGAAAAGAAAAGATCAACATCCATGTAATCAATGCATATAGAAGATCATCATATAGAGTCCATGTTTGCATATAGATCATCATAAAACAATAAAAATTCCAACTATACAATGATATCAAATAAAAATACAAGTGCCTCATCAATATAAATCAAGTCAAGACTGTCCTGTGTCACTACCACCTGACTTTGTCCGTCTCTATTGCTGTGGGTGTGAAGATCCTTCAGATGCCTGTCTCACATGATCACCACTCGTCTGAGGAGGTCCCATGACTCCACCGCTGCTAGTATACATCCTCATAGTGGTATGATAGCTACTTGACCTCTGGCTTTCTATGACTAAATCCTCATATAATCCTTTCCAGTGTGTTATCTGCTTCCCAAACTGAAATAGTGCTCTAACGGTATTAGCTAAGAGATTGCCCAATCCAACTTGCTGAATGTGATCAAGAATAACCCGAGTATCATACTGTCTCCTAACAACCCTGTCCTTCTCTGTCATGAGTGTTTGCACCTATGCTCTAAGATTTTCTATCTGTGCTCTGAGACTCTCCAAGGTATCCTGCTCTGGTACATCCTATTGAGGAACATGACCCTGAATCCCCTCATCTCCACCTCCCTGTCTACCTGCTGGAATCTCAACTTGAGTAGCTCTCAGAACCTGTAATCTAATAAGAGGAACATAATCCTCCGAATCCTCCTCCTCTCCACCATGAGCTGCAATAACCGTAGGGTCTGGCTGAATTTGACCAAAATCAATGCCTCTCTTGCAACCCCCATCTAGTCTAGTAATCTTGCCTCCTCCTATAGAGGGGAACCCTCTCACTCATCACATAGCTTCCCTGCTAGTATCCCTCCCAATCCATCCTTCCTCTCTCCCACCCATGGGAAGTGGTCTCCCAATCCTGCAAACCAGTCCAAGAGGTCCTCTGTAGACTCTCAATCAACCTCCTCTCCATCCAGGTCTCCTACCACCTCCGCCTCCATTTCTTCCCTCATCTCCACCACCTCTGACCTCCTAAGAAAATCTAAGCTCTCATCTTTGTCTCTGTCTCCTAATGATAGGATCATCTGAATCATCCTCGTCATCTCCTGAGCTAGGAGGAGGGTTTGTTGGATCGGTAATACGAGGAAAAGGGTGTGCAAGCATGTACTGAGCATAATCCGTAATCACCCCAGGATCTAGAATGTGTAATCTGAAATCATAAGCCACCCTAGGAGTATCCAGAAACTCTGTGCATGCTATTTCAAAAGAAAAAGACGGTCCCCAATCTTGCCTATCCTTGTACCGCCGTGCATATATAGTGACAACAATAGGCATGTGCTGAATGATACCAAACTGTCTCAAAATGCGACTAATCAACTACCGCTCAATAATGAATGGAGTTCGACCAATGAGATATCTACTCTGCATAATATATGGTAATGTATACATCCTCGAGTGTCACACTAATCTCACTAGTGGGCAGGTGGAAAGGGTTATGCTTGCTATTCCATCTCTCTGATAAGGCCATCAACAATCCCCTATTATGAGTAATATCGAGCATATATAACAAATGATGTAATCCACAGGCATCTATGTGTCTAATCTTAGCCTGTGTAAGCTCTGGCACTAAGTTGCGCATGACCGAGAATTTCTCCCGACACTGGAGCACATCAACTTTCTCCTGTTTACCAAGAGAATTTGATCAATTATCAATCATCTATCTAGCAAATCAAAGTGATCACTAATTTATCACATCAACAATTGGTACATCTTTTCAAATGAAGAAAATTAGGCTACCAAATCAATATAAACCTATCAATCATGGTTTTCTATCAATCAAGGAGTTCAATCAACCTTTGTTATTCTCTTCATCAAAAACTAAATTGATTTCTTAGAGCTAATCTATCAATTCACCAATCAAATCAAATCAATCAATCATTTATCCTATCAATCAACATTATCAAGTTTCTATCAATCAAGACATCAATCGAATACCTATCAATCACAATTGCGCATCAAAATACATCAATCACATCATCAAAATGAATTTTAACATGAACAACATCAAACAAATTCATCTAAAACAAATGTGTTAATCTTTTTAACAAAAGCGTTGTTCTATTGAACACAGGGGGTGAAACACACATATGCGTGAACTTTTTTTCATGAAAGCGCTAACACTTGGAACAAAAGTGTGAAATAGTCATATACGCTACCCTTTTTAACATATGCACAAACACTCAAAGCATAAGCACTAACATACATCATAAAGGCATGAATAAAACAAACAAATGTGCTAACAGTATCAAAAGTGCTAACATCAAATGCATATGCGCTAACATACAAAACAAAAGTGTTAAATCATAAAGCCGAAAAATTGAAAAAATTCAAAATAGCCTCACACGCGCTAAAAAACAAGAAAAATCTTCCGACAAGTTGCAAAAAAGCCCAGGATAAGGTACATACTGGATAACCATAGTCAGGAGGTCATTGATATCATTAAACATGCTCAAATCGATGGTTCTCGTATGGAATCACCATTTTGCCATTTCACCGAGATAATTCTTTTCACTCCACAAGCTGACAAGAATGCCAATGAGATTAAAATTAACTTTGGTTAATTTTATATTTACCATTTGGAAGGGTAATTAATGCTTTTGAATGGGGAAATTTTATTTATATTTCATAAATGAATTTAATTGAAGGACCTTTTCAATTATTGTGGGATCAATCGTTCAATCCAAAAATTTCAACAATTTCACGATCAATCTCTCAAGGGGGCACACAATCAGGATTTTTATCTCCATTAGACACACTCAAGACTTGAGTTAATCTTTGAAGCAATGTTGTCTTGACATCATTTCAAAGAGGGGAAAAATGTATACACATAAATATGGCTATGAGCGATTAATAAATAATTATTCTTCTATTAAATAGTTAATTTGAAAATATTAATTTATTTAATTCATTTCACGTCTTTCTATTAATTAATTTAATTGAAATGTTTTTATTAATTGATTCATTTATCCTTTTCTTCTAATCAATTAATTAAATATCTAATATTTAATTATTCCTCTAATCAAATAATTAAATATCTAATATTTAATTATTCCTCTAATCAAATAATTAAATATCTAATATTTAATTATTCCTTCAACTAATTAAATATCTAATATTTAATGGTTATTCCTCTATCCTATAATCTCAATTATTAAATGATTTCTTAAATTATTTAATTTCATTTCCAACTCATCTTCCATCTCCACTTCATCTTTCTGTTTCCAACTCATCCATCACATGGCTAAATTAATTCAACATAATTAAAATAAATAAAACATTTATTGGCCACTTATCTCCAACTTCCAAAATAAATAAAATATTTTGTACGTACACATATTTCTTAACTTTCTTCTATATTCTCTCCAACATCCCTACATACCAGGAAGGACTTGAGTCCACTTGTCCTCTCATGCCTAAATCTTCTCCAACAATCCCTAGATTCCCTCAGTCAGCAAACCCAGTCAAGGTGAGATGAGTGACACTTGTCTTCTCCTTCCCCCATTCTCTCAACCTTCACCTTTTCTCACAACCATCCAAATTTATAGATCTGATCATGACCGTTGATCTCAGGACACATCATCTTATTCTCTCAAAGTCTATAAAAGTAGGGGTTTGAGTGGAGAAAGAGTTAGTCTTGAAGTTAGTCTTCAAGTGAGTTTTCAAGTTAACAATTTGAGAAAACTTATGCATTAGTGAGTTTTAATCTTGAAGCAATTTAGCATAATCATTTAGCTTTAAATCATTTGCATTGCACATTATAGTAGCAGTTAACTATCAGTTATCAGTCCATTCTTCATATGCCATCTTGGAAGCTACCAGTGCTTGTCTGAGAGCAAATCATGTGCAACCAGGAACAATGGAGTTAGGACAGAATGAGACTTAAATCATGAAGGTAAAAATAGTGTTTTTATTTTAATATTCATTCCATGTAGTTTCATTGGTTGAGTTTGAATTTCCTGTAGCATTTCCTTTGTATTTTGTGAAACTAACATGTTTCAGGTAGTATTCTGATGATGAAATTCAATTCGACATAGATATAGAGAAATTTATTACTTTTGATAAGTGCCTTAGCACTAGGTTGTCTCTTCTTCAACTTAGTTTTTTGATGTAGACTTCTTCTTCTCAAAATATGAGGAGTGGTCATACACAAATGATGAAATGTTGATGTTGGATATGGATACTTCATTTTGAAAACTCAAGTTTACTTTATCAAGTAGAGGTTTAGTTAGATTCTCCTCCATGACAAAGTGTGTCAAATGATATGAGTCAAGTTTCTTGATGTAGAAACTTAATTTGACAACTTGAGGACCTAACTAGGTATTGATAGGATTCGTTGGATGGTGGGACTTTGATCACTTGTTCTGACACTCTTTAATTTTGTTGGATGAAATTTGATCTCAAAATAGTTGATGATTTGAAAACTCTTTCTAAGATTTCTTTGTTGGATTCAAAGTTTTCTCACTTATGATCCTTTTTCAAAGTTTTGTTGTTGGATTTGTCAGAGGACCCAAAGGGGTATTTGAAACTATTGATAATTTTTTTTCAAAGTGACTGGTTTGCTCTTTGTTTTTTACTAATTTTGACCATGCGCTAAGAGAGAGACTTGATGGGCTAAAGGATGTTCTCAATGTGCTAAAAAATGTTTCAGACACGCTATGCTGCCTATACCACATGCTACTTTAGACTGTTTGATAATAAGATTGATGGATAGGTTATGCGCTAATATGTCCTTGTAACACACTAATGTTTAGTATGAAAGCGCTATAATTTGGTTTGAACGCGCTAGGCTGATGCTTGAATGTGCTACAGAGATGTTGATAGGCGCTATCTAGATTTTTACTAGTATGATACTGATCATGCGCTAATTTGAGTGATGAAAGTGCTAAGTGTTGGTTAGAATGCACAATTGAATGTTCGAGATGCGCTAACTATCCTGATAATTCTATTTTAAATTTTTTGCTGAGATATTGAGAATATTTCTTGTGATTTTGATGGATGATTTTTCCAAAAATGACTTGAAAACACAACAGATAGAAGGTATAACAACTTGTCTATACTAAACAAATAGTGTATGTTCTTTTGAGTTTTCAAATCGCCGATGTTTTCATTGGTTTGGATTACAAAAAGATAGATCAAGAAGACTCTTTACTCAAAGGTCATCAACAATATCATAGCACTAGTCTCCATACTCCGTCAGCTCAAACAAACTTGTCACCCCTAGGGGGCACCCATTTTTTGCCTTTGCCAGAAATTAAGCCAAAGTGAATTTCTTGACAATTGAGTAGCTATCTTGGGAGATATATGGTGAGTGATATTGGGGGAAGATTCTTCCCCACCCTTGCACTATGATATTGCCAATGTTTGGCAACTGACTTGGTTCAAATTTTCTAATGCTAAGGTTTGTAATCAGGTTTCCATTCGGTCTTTAGTGATAAAATCCCTCGGGAGGCTTCCCAACCTTTAGAACAAAGGCTTTACGTATCTTAAGGATACTAGGAGAAGACTAATCACTAAGAAAAACTGTTAGAGAGGATTTTCATCAGCCTCTGCTTTTGATTATAGTGGGCTGGAACACTTGGCGATAAAGCCATTTACTAGTTAGGTTGTTCCCCTCTCACAAGCCATTAATGGCACCCTGAGGGAAACTTGGGAGGGCAGGCCTTCTAAAGGATTCAAGTACTTGAATTAAAAGAAAGAAATAAATAGTGGTTTGGGTTTTTGGTTACCCAATTAAGGGGAGAGCATATACCTTCCCCTTTTGAGACAAGGCAAAGAATGTTCATTTTAACTTTCAAGGAAATAATTAGCTAAGATATATTTGGAGATATTTCTCCAACAAGCATGGTGTTCCTTTTAGCCCATAAAGATTTTTTGTTTAACTAAGAAATTGAAATCCTGGTCAACAAGAAAGAAAAACACATTTACTTAAAATGGAAATCACTTTGCAAAATAAATGAAAAAAAATGATTACTTCTTTTACTTTTGCAAGGAAATGAAAATTTGTTGTTCTTTTTATAGCCCAAATTTGAGGTGTATTCCTTAGTCTTATAAGAAAGTAAATGTGTTTGATTTGTTATTCTTTTTACCTTGCCATGAGGTTCCTTTTAAGTCCAAAATAAAATTTGATTTGGTTTAAGCCCAAAATAAAATGAGATTCTTTTTAACCAAAGAGAAATAAGTTCTTTTAAAACCAACTTGAAAAGCTAGGAAGAAATCAAATTCCTAAATCTAACTCCTCCAACCTGCAAGAAATGACTAGTAGCCTGCAATAAAAAGGAAGTTAGTGAAAAAAATTACAACTTTAGGTGGGCTTACACAAGCCTAATTTCTAACTTTGTTACAAACTATCCTTTTTCTTTGTAAGAGTTATGCACTAAACTTCTACACAAATGTGCTACAGAATGGTATAAAAGTGTAAAAGATGACTCCTATGTGCTACTCTGATTCCCAAATGTGCTACAATGATACTTTTATGTGTAAGAAAGAAACAAAGAAGTTTATGCGCTAAAAGGAAGTTTAAAAGTGCTAGAATATGGGTCCTATGTGCTAAACAAGGCGATGAATGTACCATTGTTTGCCATAGGTGCACTAAAGTATACTCTAGATGCGCTAAAAGGGTATTCCAACATGCTTGTAATCCTTAGTCTGCACAAAAAATAATGTTATTTATGGGAACGTGCCCCATGGTGGGCGCCAGGAATGTATGCAAGAAAATGTTGTGACGAAAATGAATAAATCGAATTTAAAAGACCCACATACCAATGAGACTCTTGGTGCAAGTAAATGAACTAATTCAATTAGTTCAACTTCCAAAGGGGTGTCCCACTATTCTCTATCTCACAGGGTACCTAAAGTCAATGTTCTTATCTTAGATCATTGAGAAAATGACTTAGGAATGACAACTCCAAGAATGAGTGATATTTTATTTATATGCATGAATGCATTCTAAGATATATATGATGTTAAAACTATGATGATTAAGCTAGTATGAAGATGATGATATGATAAAAGATTAGAAAATTATCCTAGCATGATATATATCCTAACATGAATATCTTATGATATTAAAATATTCTTAAATGCTATGATGATGTTCTAACAAAGAGAGGCTAAAAATGTTTAGTAAATTAGACTATAATGTAGATGCATGAAACTTGGATATCTTAAAAATGAAGAATGAGAGCTCTATTTATAGGGAAAATAGGGCAATGGATGGTTAAGATTGAATAATCTTAACAAGGGCTAGGATTGAAAGTTAATCAATATATGTTTACAATTTTCACCAATGAAATGGTGACAATTATCAATAAAGGGTCGCTTGAGGGGAGATGCAAGAAGCATTAAATGTCTGAGAAGACATGAAGGTTATCCTAGGAGGTAAGGGTTAAGGTTAGGCTAGGGTTATCCAATGGATAAAGCTTTTACCCAAGGGGTAAACTCTTGTGCAAGGGTTAATAGGATAACCAAGGTTAAAGCCATGAATGCTTGATGAGACCCTTGGGTTAGCTGAGGGTTAAGTTAGAGAGAAACTCTCTAACCAAAGGTCAAAGATTAGTTAACCATAAATGGTTATGTAAGAGCCTTTAATGGTTTGGAAGACTTTAGAGGTTAACCATTTGAAGACACAAAGCCTTTAATGGTTATTGAAGACTTTGGAGGCTTTTAGAAGTGACTTCCCTTTTCTTAGGAATGTGACAATAATTAGGAGATGAATTAGACTAAATTGGAAGTGATTAGAAGAATCTAGAAGGGGTTTAGGGGGCAAGTGGGAGATGTAGGAAAATAAAAGTGGATGAGGAAAAAAGATTTTAATTAAAATAAAATAACTTTATGTCAACTAAAATAGATGCAACTTGCATAAATACAAGTGAGGGGATTTTGATAAATAAATTATATTTATTTATTTGCAAGGATCAATTTAATTAAATATAAATTTAATTAAAAAGGGAGATGGTGCAGGAGCACCTAGCTTCATTCTCAGCTTCATTTTCATCTCAGGTTTGATTTTTATTAGTTTTAAGTTGGAAAGTTGTTTAGGATGTTTTTGAAGTTGTTCTAGGTTGTTTGGATGAGTTTTGAACTCATTGTGTGGTTTTGGTTTCTTGTTTTCATCTTTTTGCTCAAAGTTGCCAGTTTGGTGTTGCCTGGCAAAATGATGGAAAAGTGAGTTTTTTTTTGTGGTTTTTGTTTTGAAAAGGTTTTAGACATGTTTTCTGCTTGGGTTTTAGGTATGAGAAGTATTTTTAGGTGATGGTTAGTCTTGGAGGTCAATTTTGCATTTTCTAGGCACCAAAAGTTGTCATTTAGGCATCAAAATGTCAAAATTAAGTGCCCTTGGACATGTACCTATCTGTATAGGATGTTAAACAACTTGGAGAGGTATTTAATCTAATATTTTAACTATTGTAAGGGTTGATCATTCAAAGTTATGAGAAGTTTTGCAAACTTGCACTAGTTTTACTTGGTTTTTCTCTAGTTTTTGGCTCCATGTGAACAGCAGTCCGTACACTAGCTGTACTTGGCCATACTGTTCTTGCATTTTTAATTTCTAATATGTTTTCTTAAGCTTTTCCCTTTGGTGGCATCTGATTTTATCAAGTTTTGAGTTTGTAGCAAAATTAGTTTGATTTGACAGTTTCACTACCTTGTCTAGGAATTGGCAAGGATGCTTGACCAGCTTGGCTTCTTGGAGTCATAAAATGTTCATGGATTCCCAAGAACCAGTTGGTCAACTTGTAGACTATGTAAATACATGTTTTGTTTTCAATAATGCAGGTGTAAGGAGTTTTGTGGCCATTAAGCCCTAGGCAAGTGTGCCATTTGGCTAGGGTCTTGAAGAAAGTTGATGCTTTGCTCTTCTATAGAAGGTGCATCTAATAGTGGAACAAACTTGCCCTGATGATGAAGTTTTTATGCCAAGGCAAAGAGGCTTTCTAAGTCATGAGGAAAATGTTTTCAAGTTTAGTTTGTGAAAATAATGTAAAAGACAGTGAGTCACTGTTTTAGAGTCTATTTTCTTTCATTAGCCTACTCTCCATCATGCATTGGAGCTTGTAAGGTTGTTTTACCTCCTTCTAATTGCTTGTAAAAAAACACAAGGAGTTATTGTGATGTCATCTATGGGTTTGAAGTTTCCAAGATCAATCAATGATCTTTGAGGCAAGATTTGGAATGACAATTTGCTGTCACAGTCAACTAGGACTGAGTTTTACATTTCCTTTTGAAGTTAAATATGTAATCTTCTCCCTCTAAATGATAGGTATGAAGGACACTAAGCCATCAAATTTTGAGCCTTGTTAAGGAGCACCAAAAATAGACTTTTGTGAAGTGTTCTAATAGTGAAAGTGCAGGTCACAGTGAACTAAAAAAAATAGTGAAAGACAAAAGGGCAGCAACAGTTAGCTTGACAGTGAAATAATCCATTTTTGTAATTGCCTAATGCTTATATGCAGGGCTAACATGATTCTCCTTATTTCTAAATGGTAGAAATGCTTACATGTTGAATGTAATTGGTTTTGTTTGCAAGTGATGTGTTTGAAAGAGGCAATATTGGAAAAGTTGTAAAATGTTGCATTTTCCTCATAAGCAACCTTTGTAAAAAACTTGTTCTTCAAACTTTGAAGTGTAAATATCCTTATTTGTGGCCTAATTAGTTAGTAGTATGATGGCACTAAGGTCTCTTGTCCATATTGGAGGTTTATAGTTTGAATCTTGGTTTTTCACCATGAAAACCCTTCAAAATCCTCCTTTTTCACCCATTTTTGGGATAGTCATGGAGAAGGCCTGAGAGACCCTGAAACTTTGTGAATCTTCAAGCTTTCCCAAAAGGGTATCCATAAATGTGAAGCTTTTATTCTGTAAGTCCATCGTTTGAACAGGGTGAGCACAAAACCCCAAATGGAGGGCTAATGCCTAGTAGCCCGTTTTAGGCCTAAAATCAAGTTTTTGACAAATTGAGTATGCAAATGAAGGTAGCAAAGCATGAAATCCAACAAAACAAGCTGAAACAGGTCAACCTAACATGAATTCAACCTATTTGGTGAGTTTGGCTTCATAAGATGGTTTTGGAGCCCTTGGCAGGTTGTCATCAAACTAGGAAGTTGGAGCTTTTGAGTAGCCAAAAAGAGTTTGACATAGGGAGGTGGAGCAAGGTGAGTTGTTAGACTTCCTTTGAACTATTTGCACTCTGACCTTGGTGTTTTTTGGGAAAAATGGTGTCTTAACCTTGCATTTATGTGAGGTTACTATTTATAGTAAGTTTTCATTTGAGCACGAACTGGTGTGAAACTCTCACTGGAGCTTCTGGTTGGCTAGATAGGCATTTCGGTAAAGTTGCGTTGCAAGGTCACAGCTAGTTTTGAAGATATTAAAGTTTTCGTTTTGGAGGGGTGCAATAAAATGTTTAAACTTAATTTTGGGGACTTTAGAGGCTCCGAAACACCCTAAAAAGTGGCTGTAACTGGCGAAGCAGGTTATGAGGAGATAGAGCACTTCATGAGCTTTCCGGCGCTTCAAACGGTTCGTCAATCGGACACCCGATTCTCAAGTTATGGCCTCCGGAAGTTTGTACTCCTGAAATAGGAAAAATAATTTGTATCGGATACATAAATGAGCTGTAAAAAGGGAGCGACACGTGTTGATGTGTGCTTTAACATGTCATAGGGCATCTAGAAGGGAGATAAGGTCGGCTACACCTTATTAGGTGATTTTAGCCCATGGTTTTGTAATACCGTTTGACGGTTTCTTGTATTGTATCTCCTATTTATGAGGTGTGAGAGATAGAGGTTGTGTGTAAGAGTCCTATGGCTATTGAGTTGCCTCTGAATCTCTGATTAGTGGTACTCTTGCGAAGAGCTTGCTCTGCAAGTATGTTGTAATCTGTTTTTGATTGCTGAATAAAATACTGAGCTGCTTTTGGAGGGTGGGGTTTTTCTCCCGAAAGGGTTTTCCCCACGTAAATCATTGTGTTGTGGTATGAATGTTAGTATATCTATTTCTATTTTCTGTAACTGTTGTAATGATCTGAAAAAGTTTTGCATTACCCTCCTCTCAAGGTTAGTGTAGGAAGTTGTTTCTGCTACTTAACTTCCTTAGAAGTGGTATCAGAGCTTGATCACCTTTGGTTTCAATTGTGGGCAGTTGGGTTTTTTGAACTAATCCATATTTGAGTGGGAGCTTGTGCAGAAGACACTTTTTGATCTTGTTGCAGGAATATTCAGATGGCGAGTTCGTCAGGGAGAATAGAGGTGGAGAAATTTAATGGAAGTAATTTTGAGATGTGGAAGCTGAAGATGGAAGATCTGCTAATAGATCGAGATCTTTGGGATGCTGTTGATGCGAATGTCCAAAGGCCCTCAGATCCTACTGCGGTAGCTCAGTATGATGTTATGGACCGAAAAGCCAAGGGTCTAATCAGACTGTGCCTGGCAGACTCTATTCTAATCAATGTCCATGAAGAAAACTCTGCAAAGAAGCTATGGACAGAGCTTGGTGAGATGTATCAAGTGAAATCTTTATTAAATCAAATTTTCTTAAGAAAGAAATTGTATTCCTTGAAGATGGAAGAGGGTGGATGAATTGCAGACCACCTGGAAGCATTCAATATGTTGGTGGCTCAATTATAATCCGTCGGTGTTAAGATGGACGAGGAGGAGAAATGTCAGATCTTGCTTTGCTCTTTGCCTGATTCGTGGGATTCTCTTGTTATGGCTATCGGTAGTACTTTTGTTGTTTTGAAATCTGAAAACATGGTGGGTGCCCTACTCGGTGAAGAGATGCGAAGGAAGGTATCCATTAGTTCAAAGGAATCCCTATCCATTCGTGGAAGACCTAAGGAGAAAGGCAAGAAGAATGAGAAGCACGACAAGTCCAAATCCAAAGGGAGATCGAAATCTCCTGGAAAGTCCAAAGTCATTTGCTGGAATTACGGTAAACCGGGTCACATCCGTAAGGACTGCAAAGAAGAAAAGAAGAAGAAGAAAAAGAAAAAGTTCGATTCTGATTCTGAGTCCGACAAGGAAGATGGCGATGCATTTATTGCGGCTTTGGTGACTCATGCAGTTAATGATGCTTGGCTAATTGACTCAGGTGCATCTTTTCATATGACTTCCAATAGAAATTGGTTTTCTGAATATGAAGGATTTAATGGAGGTAAGGTGTACTTGGGTGATGATTCACCTCTAGAAATTGTTGGTCGAGGTAAAGTTAGAATCAGGTTTTCTGATGGTAGAATAAAAAGGATTAATGGTGTGCTGCATATCCCTGGATTAAAATGAAACCTGTTATCTGTGAGCAAACTGATAGATGCGGGTGTGCAGGTAGTCTTTTCTGAAATAGGATGTAAGATGATTAAGGGTGCTATGGTAGTTGCTAGAGGTGTCAGGTTTGGCACTTTGTATAAGCTTGAAGCATACACTGTTGAGTGTAATAACACTTCTGTAAAAAGTAAATTTGTGGATACTTCACTGGAAGATTTGAAGGTTTCACCTTCAGCAGATGGAAATGGTTTTTGGGTACCTAAGGGTGCTCTTTCATCTGAAGCAAAGTTACCTGCAGAGAAGACTATGTTATGGCACCAAAGACTTGGCCACATTGGAGAAAAGGGTCTAAGGACCTTGAAAAATAAAAATCTTGTTGAAGGTTTGAATGATTGTAATCTTGACTTTGATTTCTATGAGCATTGCATTTATGGAAAACAAAACTGCATTCAGTTTTACTCGAGTTCTCATAAAACTTGTGGTGTTTTGGATCTTATCCATTCTGATGTGTTTGGTCCAGTAGATGTCTCTTCGATTGGAATATCCACATATTATGTTTCATTTATTGATGATTTTAGTAGAAGGAAATGGGTATATTTTCTAAAGAGTAAATCTAAATTTTTTAGTCGTTTTAAAGAATTTAAAGCAATGGTTGAGTTGCAGACTGGAAAGAAAATAAAATGTTTGAGAACTGATAATGGCGGTGAGTTTTGCTCTAATGATTTTGATAGATTCTATAAAGACTGTGGAATTAACAGGCAGAAGACAACTCCGTATTCTCCACAGCAGAATGGAGTTGCAGAAAGAATGAACAGGACACTGATGGAGAATGCTAGGAGTATGTTGAGTGGTGCTGGTCTCGAACAAAAGTTTTGGGCTGAAGCTGTTGCCACTGCTTGCTACCTGATTAATAGGTCTCCTACATCAGCTCTTATTGATAAAACACCTATGGAAGCATGGTCAGGTCACAAGCCTTCATTGAGATATCTTAGAGTTTTTGGTTGCGAGGCATATGCACATGTGCCAAAGGAGAAGTGAACAAAGTTGGAGAACAAGGCTGTGAAATGTATCTTCATCGGGTATAGTTATGGTGTGAAAGGATACAAGCTTTGGGACCCTGTTGCACAAAAGGTAATTCACAGTAGAAGTGTTATTTTTAGAGAAATTAAGTCTCCTTCTGTTACATTGCAGCCAGAACAGACTAAAAAAGAAGATGTGATTCAACTTCCTTCTACACCTGAAAAAGTTGAATCGAGACCCCTAGATAGGCAAGAATTTGAGGAGAGCTCGTCTAGCTCTGAATCTTCAGAAGAGGAGGAAGAACCTCCAACTCAGCTTGTTCGAAGGTCTACAAGACATAGACAACCACCTGAAAGTATTCACCTAATGATTGGAGATGTATTTTTGCTCTGAATACTAGTGTGGATGAACCGAAATCTGTAGAAGAGGCATTAGGTATGAATGATGCAGAATCCTGGAAGATTACTATGGAGGAAGAAATGGCAGCTTTGAAAAAGAATGATACATGGGATCTTGTACCATTGCCTAAAGGAGGAAAACCTGTTGGTTGTAAATGGGTGTTCAAGAAAAAGATTGGTTCAGATGGAAGCATTGAGAAGTATAAAGCAAGGTTGGTTGCAAAAGGCTACTCTCAGGTTGAGGGTGTTGATTACGGTGAGATATTTTCTCCTGTTGCAAAAATGACGTCCATTAGATTTTTGCTTTCTATTGCTACTGCGTATGATTTAGAGGTTGAGCAAATGGATGTGAAAACTGCTTTCCTTCATGGTGATTTGGAGGAAGATATTTATATGACACAGCCGGAGCACTATGTGGTGAAAGGCAAAAGTAATTTGGTCTGTAAATTGAAGAAATCTTTGTATGGCCTCAAACAAAGTCCTAGGATGTGGTACTAGAAATTTGATACATATGTGTTGAGTTTGGGATTTGAGCATTCTAAATCAGATCACTGTGTTTATTATAAATCTGATGGTGATCATTTCTTATTCATTGCATTGTATGTTGATGATATGTTATTCATTGGTAAAGGGAAAGGTATGATTTCAGAACTGAAGTCTCAGCTCGCTGCTAAATTTGAAATGAAAGATCTTGGTGCAGCAAAGCACATTCTTGGGATGGAAATTAGAAGAGATAGGGTGAACAGAAAGCTATGGCTAGGCCAGAGTAAGTATGTGAATTCAGTGTTATAGAGGTT
The DNA here is from genome assembly GCF_030272615.1 of Cryptomeria japonica. Lineage (NCBI taxonomy): Eukaryota > Viridiplantae > Streptophyta > Pinopsida > Cupressales > Cupressaceae > Cryptomeria > Cryptomeria japonica. The sequence continues at coordinate 34,490,989 of NC_081408.1, read as the reverse complement.
CAACATGAAGAATTGTAAACCATTGAGTGTTCCTTTTACAGTTGGAACGAAACTATCTATTTCAGATTGTCCTCCATCCCCATTGGAGATGGAAGACATGAGCAGAGTGCCTTACCAGAGTGCGGTTGGAAGCTTGATGTATGCTATGGTCTGTACTAGACCAGACATTGCCCAAGCAGTGGGAGTACTTTCTAGATATATGTCTAATCCTGGTAGAGTTCATTGGGATGCAGTCAAAAGAGTCTTCAGATATTTGAAGGGTACTTCAGAGTATTCTTTGTGTTATCATGGTAATTTAGTTGGAGACATGACTTCCCTTGATATCCATGGTTATGTGGATTCAGATTGGGTAGGTGATATTGATAGCAGAAGATCCACTAGTGCTTATGTGTTTACTTTGTTTGGTGGTACAATTAGTTGGATGAGTAAGCGACAAGCTGTGGTTGCTTTATCCACTACTGAAGTAGAGTATATGGCAGCTACTCATGCTTGTAAAGAGGCCATTTGGCTTAAGAGACTGTGTTCGGATATTGGAATAAAACAAGGTACAGTGACAGTTTACTATGACAGTCAGAGTGTAATTAGCCTAGCTAAGAACCCGACATTTCATGCTCGGACCAAACATATTGATGTTCAGTATCATTTTGTTAGAGATATGGTCGAAGATGGTAGGGTGAAGTTGGTTAAGGTGGAAACTTTGATGAATGTTGCAGATGCTTTAACTAAGGCTGTGAGCACAGAAAAGTTTAGATGGTGTTCAGAGTCTATGGGCCTTATGGCCCCTAGCAATTGATTCATTGTGTTGACATTCCCTTTCGCTCCTGCAAGGTGTTCGACAAGTGGGAGATTTGTTGGAAAAAATGGTGTCTCAACCTTGCATTTATGTGAGGTTACTATTTATAGTAAGTTTTCATTTGAGCATGAAATGGTGCGAAACTCTCCCTGGAGCTTCTGGTTGGCTAGATAAGCATTCCAGTAAAGTTGCGTCGCAAGGTCACAACTAGTTTTGAAGATATTAAAGTTTTCATTTTGGAGGGGTGCAATAAAATGTTTAAACTTAATTTTGGGGACTTTAGAGGCTTCAAAATGCCCTAAAAAGTGGCTTTAACCAGCGAAGTGGGTTACGAGGTGATAGAGCACTTTGCGAGCTTTTTGGCGCTTCAAACGGTTCGTCAATCGGACACCCGGTTCTCAAGTTATGGCCTCCGGAAGTTTGTACTCCTGAAATAGGAAAAATAATTTGTATCGGATACATAAATGAGCTGTAAAAAGGGAGCGACATGTGTTGATGTGTGCTTTAATATGTCATAGGGCATCTAGAAGGGAGATAAGGTCGGCTACACCTTATTGGGTGATTTTAGCCCATGGTTTTGTAATACCGTTTGACGGTTTCTTGTATTGTATCTCCTATTTATGAGGTGTGAGAGATAGAGGTTGTGTGTAAGAGTCCTATGGCTATTTAGTTGCCTCTAAATCTCTAATTAGTGGTACTCCTGCGAAGAGCTTGCTCTGCAAGTATGTTGTAATCTGTTTTTGATTGCTGAATAAAATACTGAGCTGCTTTTGGAGGGTGGGGTTTTTCTCCCAAAAGGGTTTTCCCCACGTAAATCATTGTGTTGTGGTATGAATGTTATTATATCTATTTCTATTTTCTGTAACTGTTGTAATGATCTGAAAAATTTTTGCATTACCCTCCTCTCAAGGTTAGTGTAGGAAGTTGTTTCCACTACTTAACTTCCTTACAGTGTTTACACCTTGAAAATAGTAAGGAACTTTTGCCTAGCAAACATACTAGCCACTTAACAACCACCCAACACTATCCTCCCTATCAGGAGAAAGGGGATTTAATTAAATAAAGTGATTTATTTAATTAAAGGCTAGAAAAGGTTTAGGTGACTTTAATTAAATAAATTTAGTAATTCATTTAATCAAATAGATGAAAATGAAGAAATCAATTAAATAAAATTTAATTAATAGGGGGAATGGGTTTAAAATAAATATTAAATATTTATTTAGGAAAGTGGTCAGATTTATATGTCTACAATATGAGTATTGTGGGTTCCAACCCCACCATTTTTTTCCTTTTTGGGTTTCCACGTAAAAAATCAGGTGTTGTGGATTTGTGGTTTATTTATTGCTTGTTTATGTTCTTTTCTATTATGCATTGCTAATTGGTGGATAAAGAATAAGTTTGTGGAATTGATTTCTGGCAAAACACTAATTCGCCCCCCCTCTTAATGATCCATGATTCTAACAATTGGTAATAGAGCCTAGTTCCTCTGCGAAAGCTTAACCGCTTGAGGAAGATCCAAGAGGGCGATTCAATGGATTCCAGTTTGCAAAGACAACTTAATGTGGCACTTGAGGATCTTGATGCCAGTAGAAATGAGATCTGCACCTTGAAGAAGAACCTGAATGCTGCTGATGATTTCATTAATGACCAGAAGGATCAAGCAAGCATCTGCAGAGAGAAGAGGAAGGAATTAATGGATAAGTTGAAGGAGAAAGAAGATCAGATCATGGAACACCAGGATAAAGCTGATGAAGTTAACAAGCTTGAGAGAGAGAATGCTGCTTTGAAGAATGAGATGTAATCCATTGCGATGAAGCTGACTAAGGAGATTGAGGACTGAAAGAAGAATGAAGAGAATCTAGCACAATCATTGAAGGAAAGAGCTGATGAATGCTTTAGGCTTACCTATGAGAATAATCAGTTAAATCTTGAGTTGACACAATCAAAGAATAATGGTCAAGAACTTGAAAGACAGATTGCTACCTTGAGAGATGAACTTGCTACTTCTAATGAGTACAAAGAAAAATTTAAAGCTAGCTCAACAAGGCTTGATGAGATGCTGGAAAGTCAGAGACATGGAAAGCATATGTGAGGTCTAGGATTTGAGAAAGGTGAATCCTTCGGATCTGGACAAGGAAATGAAAAACCTGATCAGAAGAAGAGCAATAATTCTCCCTTAAGACAACCTAATGCTCATAAACTCAATGGTACATGTTTTACTTGTAATAAGTTTAGTCATATGGCGAGTCAGTGCAGAAGTAGGATGAATAATGGAATGATGAACAACATGAATAATTTTCCTACCTTTACTGGTCAGTGTTTCATATGCAACAACTTTGGTCATAAGTCAAATATGTGTAGAGCAGTAATGAATAACTTCCAAAATAAGAGATTCTATGCTTGTGGAATCTTTGGACATGTTTCAAATTAGTGAAGGACAAGATAAAATAAGATGAACTTCAGGACTATGTAGAATAATGTTGTTTGTAAAGCATGCAACAAAACCAGTCACATTACAAAGTACTGCAGAAGCAAGAAAAATGCTCTGGTTGACAAAAACAAATCAGATGAAAAGGGAAAATAAAAAGTAGAAGAGATTAAATATTATCTTAATAAGATGTGGGTAAATAAGGATGAATCTAAGCCAGATGGTGGATTTGTACCTGAATCTGGTGCAAAACCTTCATCTGGTAACTAGGGCTCTTGGCCTTAGGGGGAGGAAAATTCATGCAAATCTTGCAATATCTCTTGATGAGATCTATAGTCAATGGATTATAGATGGCGGGGATTTAAATTTCAGTTGATATCTAGGATTCAGATGGCTGATTTTAGCATATCATAGTTACGTAGGGCATCCAGTAGGAAATCTGAGGTGCATTTATTTCAAAGAGAAATTAGGGTTTGCAAAGTTATAAGGGCAATACGAGAGTTATTCTTAACTTTCAAATAGTATTTCCAAGCTGCATAACAAGGTGATCAAATCTTCCAGGTGATCATAGAGCTAAAAGCAATCTAGGGCATCCGACAGTCAGTTGAGGTATTTTTTGAAGAGCATTTCTAAGTTCGGTTTTCTAAAAATTTCAAATGGCATCTTCTTCTTCCATTTCTACTCCACTGGTTGTTGAGGTCAAGGATAAAACCCCACTCGTGTTCATGAAGCACCCCTACAAATCCATGGAGGTCAACCCAATTAGAGACTTCTCTTCCATTCTACACAGAGTTTTGCATGTAGATGATGTATGGGCCTATATTCATTATTAGATCAAAGAAATTGGTACAAAAGATATTTTGGATTTTGTAGAGGCTGAGTCTGTTAAGGAGAATGATAAATTAGCTAAGGTAGAGTTTGGTACACCAAGTGGTGACATCGGTTCAAGGGAGGCACCCAAAGGAGACAAAACTAGACAGGTTGAGGCTAAGAAAAAGGAAGAAGAAAAATAAGAGGAACCAGATAAATGGAAGGGTAAGGTAACAAAAACTCCAATCCTTATGGCAATTGACACATCAAAAATAAAAAGCCCAGGGAGATTTCCACAATTTAACATAAGTTTTGACAAACCTTTCAATAAAATGTCTCTGAGAGAAAGGATGATTGCTGCTGCTGCTCTCCAAGCACAAGCTAGTTAGGAGTTAGCACAGTCAGAATCCAAAGAGAAGAGACTCATTAAGAAATCAATTAAAATTTTGGAATAGGTGGTACCAGAACTTCAACTTAATGCTGATACTAGTTCATCCAGTAAGCTTCAACACCTAATAGAACACATATCCTCTCAATTTGAATCTTTGACCAAGGCATCAACCTAATAGGCTATGGAGAAATTCAAAGATGCTGAAGTACAAACATTTTTGTAAATGATTAGAAATGATAAGGCCCAACTTGGTAAAGAGTTAAAACTATTTGATGAGGCCCTAATGGAAGGTGGTAAGATTTAAAAGTCTTGTCTAGCATTGAAATTTTTTTCCACTGAAATAGACAAGAAAATAGATAATTGTAGAGGTCAGTTAGCTCAGATTTATCAACCTTATGACCCTACGACTAACTTAACTGGTAGTATTGAAGGCCAAATTTTGATTATAATGGAGTAGATGAGGAATTTTGAGAAGGATGAGAAAATGGTTAAGCAGACAGGTGAACTCTGGAACCTAATTGGTCCTCAATTAGACACCTTAATGTACTATAAGACAGTCTGCATTCAAAATATGTGTTAGGAGTGTTGGCATATATGCAGAGCTTGATGATATGATGATATTGTATGTTGTCATTGATGTCAATATGCTGAAGTATGAACCGGTATATTGAAGTAAGAAAACTGGCAAGAGAACTAGTATGATGATGTGAACCGGTATATGTGAAAAAGTGAAGCGGTATGTTTGTTCAAAGTGAACTGGTATGTCAGAATGTGAACCGGTATATGGAAAGTTTTGTATCGGGGTTTCATTTGGTATGACTACTGGTTGGTAGTCTCAGCTTCAGGGTTTCCGATTGATGCATTTCAAGTCTGTGTGATTCGACAGATGATATTCTATGATGGGTTAGCATTGAAATGGAGATTAGATCGTGTTGCCATGTCAGCCTTGTGTGCATGAAGGATTTACTTGAGGATCTTGCATGAAGAAGATTGAGGAGCATACCACACATGTGTACGACCACCCTTTTTTGATGCAAACAAATGAATTTTTGCAAATCCTTCTAGGAAATGATACCTAAGACACCAAATATTGATGAGAATATTTTTTCTTATTTTTTATTGAATATATTTTTTTAAATTAATTTTTAACTGACAATAAAGTATATTTTCAAAACATCGGGTGTACGACCACCATAATTTGATGAAAATTTCATATTTTTCAATTTTTTTTTTAATATTCAAAATAATTGTATGTAGATTGATGTCATATAATTTATTTTTCTAAAATCCTAAAAACAAAAAAGTTATTAAAGTTTTAGTGAACCTTGGTATTTTAGGTTTAGGTTCCACTTTTTATTAATAAATAATACAAAAATAGTAAACATAATCTTATCACTATGAAATTTACATTTCTGAAATCAGGACGCTGAAAACTCTAATGGGTTTTTGTTTCGTCAAAAAATTCAATCATAAAGGCCCTCAAAAAATTAGGCCAAGGTAGAAATCTGATGTCGTTTTACCTTAGTCATTTTTTTGGGCTTGGTGGGACCAAGCCTATCCCGAAGAAAAAAACAAAGCTAAGGGTTGTTTCCCACCCCTAATTTTAACAAACGAGTGCCCATTTTTTAAATTCAAAAAATGGGTGCCCATTTCGCTTTGTACCATTGAAAGCGAAACGGGCGCCCGTTTTAAAAAGTGGGCACCCATTTCATTCAATAACGGGTGCCCATTTTTGAAAAGATCCATTGGGCCAGAATCTGGTCCACAAGCACAAATCCCAATGATTGAATGATTTTTCAATCATTGCCTGACAGGTACGATCTGTAAAGAGAATGTTTTGATTAATCATTCTCTTTGTTTGTCTTATTGTTGATTTGGTAAGGAGATCGATTCACATTCAAATTTTGGTGTAGCCATGGGATCAAATCAACGCAGGAAGAGGCAAAGCAAGGTTCTGACAACTGAGGTGATTGCAACAAATAGGGAGAAGGAGGCAATGCGTCAACGAGAGAGAAGATCAAGAATGAGACAAGGAGCTTCAAGTTCCACAATCATTTTAGAAGAGACATCAATGAGACCATAAATGCTGATGAAGGAAACACAATAGAACCATTTAATTCAGGTGCATCTTCTAATCCATTATTGGATACATGTATGTCTTCACAGCCCTATGTTTATTCTCATGAAGAAATTGGTGATTTAGTAGAAGCAGGTTACTTATTAAATAAAATTCTAATTGAAAATAAAACCCCAAATGAAATTAGAACTCAAGTTGAAACTGAAATTGAAATCCAAATTGAAACCCCAAATGAAATTACATCTCAACTTGAAACTGAAATTGAAACCAAATTTGAGACTCCAAATGCAATTGAAAATCTACCTACAACTAAAACCAATAATGTGTATGTAGACATGGAAACACCAATTGAAAATGAAACATGTTTGAATGATAATCAAATGAATGAAAATTTTGAAATTAAAAGTGATGTACTAGACAACCTTCCTGGCTTGGTTTCATGGAGACAGATTAGGACACATGCAAATAGATTGTTTAGACATTTTTTTTATAATAAGAAATTTGGGTTTCAATGTCAATTAATGGTACAACTAATTAAAATGACTAAAATGAGAAAAGTGATGAAGAAGTTAGGCTTTTATGTCAAACCCAAGAAGAAGGACAAGTCTTTAAAACAAGTTGTATCAACTGTTGCTAGCGCCTTTGATACAAATGGAAAGAAAAGTCATTCTAAAGATAAAAATGCTGCACAACAGGCAATAACAACAGCTTTAGTAAGCCAAACAACTTCTAATAAAAGAATGAAGAGTAACATAAGTGAATATCTTAATATTCATCACAAAAAATTGTCAAGAGCTATAAAAAGAAGAGTTAATTTTGAAAGTAATTCGGCAAACAAATTGTGGACTTTTAGTGGTAGACTACCAAGGTTTGATATGAAACTTACTGGTGAAGTAAAAAATTTGAATGAAAAATTCTGGCATGATAGTACGAGAGTATCACCTAATGTTAGAGATGTTCTTAAATTAAGAGTTGGATCAAAAATTCGTGATCCACATCCAAAACACCTATTGGACATGACTCAAACTGAATTTTATAAATTTTTTTTGGATGATAAGGTGTTGACTATTAGCATTTGTCAAAGGTCTTTTGAAAAGTGTAAACCTTGGTATGTTCAAATTAACAAGGAAAGAGTCACATGTTCCAAAACTCATGTTCAATTTTGCTACCATTATGATGCATTTCGATATATATGTGTTACCATGCATAGTAATGGAATGTTCAAAGAATGTGGTGTAAATATACCACCTGAAACTATAAAGGAGTTTATTTCAAGTTTGTTTTGCAACCCACTAAATGAACAAAATTTTCATTTCAATGCATGTGTTTTTGGTGTATGTGATATATGTGGCAATCTTGCATTGTTGGATGAATGTTTGCATGAAAATATTTCAAATGATTTTGGACAACAATTAGTTGATCTTAAAAGATTTAAAACTATTGAGTATCCATTGAAGGATGGAAAGGTTGGAAAATGATGTGATCTAATCACTGAAAAAGTTAGTTTTCATACATTTATGAATGAATTCAAGAGTAACATCGTAGCTAAATATGTCAAACACACTCAAAATGCTAGATGGCTCAATGGTCAGTTTCAAATATGTAAGGATACATTTCCTGTTGGTAGTATACTTTCAGTTGTTGACTTTGAAGAGAACTACACGCTTGCACCACAAAATGAGGTTCAATCACAATACTACAATTTAGTACAAGTATCAATTTTTGTCCATATTGTCTATAGGCATGCACCAGATAGTATAGAAGAGGATCACAAAATTTTGAGAGAGTACCATTTCTATATGAGTGATAATAAATTACACTCATTTGAGTTTGTCCAGTTTTGCTTCAAGATCTTTTTCAGAATTTGAGGGAGAAAGAAATTCAAATGACACAACATCTAATATGGTTTGATAATTGCACAGGGCAATTCAAGAATGCTAGAATGTTTTATTGGTTGAGTAGGATTCATAAGAAAACTAATATCTAACACATGTGGATTTTTTTTGAGGCTGGACATGGGAAAGGAGAACATGACGGTGCCGGTGCATGTGTTAAGAGAGCCCTTTGTAGAGAGCAACTCAAATTCAAGGAAAAGGCTAAATTTAAAATTGCAAGTGCAATTGTGGATTGGTGTAGTGCAAATTTATCCACAGGATCAAGTCAGAACTCTACAATTAGATGTTTCTTCTGGCTAGTTAAAGAGGAGAATATCCTTCCAAGATATGATTGCGATATAATCAATGGGTCAGCTAGATGGCATTCATTTAAGAGTTCTAATTATAACACTTGGACTATATGGACTAGAGAGCTTGCATGTTTTTGTCAATTTTGTGTTGCAGGTGAATGGGAAGAATGTGAGAATATGGAATGGGTTGAAGAATGGCAACACAAATCCTTAACACCTACTGAGACACAATATGAAGATGTTAGAAGAAATGAAGACCTCGATCATGCATTTGCATTTGAAGATTATGATCGTGTTTCAGACCTCATTCAACCTGGTAATTTAATTCAATTTATTGTTTATAACTTTAAATTATATATTTTATGTATTGTCATATAATTTATGATTACATATTTGAATTATAAATTCTAACTAGTTTTATTTCTACATATACTTAAATTTGTTTTCTAGGACATGTGTATGTTGTTGTTGCACCTGAGGATAATGAGTATTGGCTAGCTAGATGTGTAGAACCTAAGAAAAAGTTGATATGTTATCAAGTAGATGATGATGGTTTTTAGTATCCAGTTGGGTTTGTTGTGGTAGTTGGTACATGGCTATGCAAATACTTAACAAGAAGGAATGGCTTACCAGCTTATGAAGACTACCAATCAAAAAAGAAGATTATACACTATTCTCATTTGGTGGTGGAAACAAACGTCAAATTAGAAAGATACAAAGGTAGACCTGCTAATAAGGTATTGTGGACACTTTCAGTAGAAGAGTATGAGGCAATCATAGACACATTGCAGAAGAGAAAGGATGCAGATGGTACATTAGGTTGAATCAAATTTATATGCATGTAAGTTTATGTTACTTGTGTGAACTCTTTTATATTTAATCATGATAATTGTTTTTCTTTGTCCCTTTACATTGTATTTGTCTACATTTGATACAATTTTGGTTTCATAAACAACATTGTATTAGTTATTTTCTTATTAATGTTATTTTGTGCACATTGTAATTGTGTTACAATTGAATTCTAATTTTTTATGATATATTTATTTTATCGTAATCTCTTCATAGATTAATTGTAAGTTCAAAGATATAATTATGTCTTAAATATGACAACTCTATATTTATCATTGTATGACAAATCTATATTTATAGTCTACTTTTTTATTTTAGTACCATTCCATCTATGCTTTTCATACCACTACTAGATCCACACTTATAAACCTTCAATACACTAGTAAAGTAGTGTGGTCAACTTAAGAGGAAAGTCGATACTATGTTTGTAGCTCTTACTCTATTACACATTTTGCATTCGAGGTTGTTACACACTCCTTGCCCAATGGCTTTGTTATATCTATATAAATGAATTATATTATGGAAAGGAGGTCACAATGTTCACCTGCCATCTTTCAATGTAATTATTCCATATAGCAGGGCTTCCTTTACTTATTCCAACCCTTCAAAATGTTAAAAGAATTATGCATATCAAAAAGAAATTGACAAGAAAGAATCTATGTCTACTTCCTTTCAAATCATTGAATAATGTTCTTCAAACCTTCCTAATAATTTGGTTAGCCTTCATTCCATCAATCTATTGGATTCCTCTCTGAGATTAATTTATAATTAATAATCCTTTTATAATTTTCATATCAAATTTATATGCATGTAAGTTTGTGTTACTTGTGTGAACTCTTTTATATTTAATCATGATAATTGTTTTTCTTTGTCCCTTTAACATTGTATTTGTCTACATTTGATACAATTTTGGTTTCATAAACAACATTGTATTAGTTATCTTCTTCTTAATGTTATTTTGTGCACATTGTAATTGTGTTACAATTGAATTCTAATTTTTTATGACATATTTATTTTATTGTAATCTCTTCATAGATTAATTGTAAGTTCAAAGATTTTATTATTATTTTAAGAATATGATGTTATTATAAATTGGGATAATTATTTTATTGAATTATAAACTGTTGCACTATAAGATGATCAATCACAATGTTAAAATATAAAGTCAAAATATATCACATAACAAGTCATAAATAAAAAGTCCTATATACAATCACATAACAATTTCTGATGACATAATAACAAGTCTTGAAAAAATAATAATAAGGAAATGACATTAAAACAAGTCCAAATAACATAATAACAAGACCATGTATCACATATATAATCACTAGAGTGTGCCAAATCACATAACACGACCTGATATCATAACAGAAAGGAAATGACATAATAAAAAGTCCTATATATAATCACATAACAACGAGTCCTATATATAATCACATAATAACAAGTCCCAGGATAACATAACAAGTGTCATCATAAAAAGTCCATAATACAATAACATGACATGATCTAAAATATAGAATCTAAGAACTTGCATGCATCTCATCTGCAGTCCTCTTCACTCCACATGATGGTGACTGAGATGAATCATCCTACTACATGTGGTCCTGAGATGCACCATCCTATGTCTGTGCAGTATCAGTGTCTCCACCCTCTTGTGCAGTATCAGTGACTCCACCCTCCTATGCAATATTAGTGTCTGCACCCTCCTATACATTATTAAAAGATTTTACATGAGAAGAAGATTTTACATGAGAAGGATTTACTTGCATAATTCACTTATAAAGTAATTAAATACTAAAAATTTAAAATAAATTACCATGCGACCGTGCTCTACAATGCCCTCATTGGTACGTGGAGGTCCACTATCATGAACAAGAAAAGTGGTCGTAGTCAAGTCTTGCAAAAAAAACATTGTACATCAATTTTGATAATCCCTATAAAAGCCAGGCACACAGTATAAACAAATTAGAAATTATTTTTCTAATCATCACCTCAAATGACAATGTGGATGGTTGCATCTGGTTCAATCCCATAGTCATACCAATACTGGTAGTGGTATTGACCTGAACAACATATATAAAGCATGAATCAAACTTATATATATACATAAATTATAAAGTATATATATATATATATATATATATATATATACACACACACACACACACACTACAAGATTATCACATAAAAGCATACATGTGATGCAGGAAAAGTAACTGATGGTCGAAGACGTACATGTGATGCGTCATCAAACAATCCAGAAGCTTACAATTGCAAAAAATAATGAACATGAATAAAAGTTGTACATAAATTAGTAAGCATATAAACAATTCAAATTAATGGATGAAAAACATACTAGTGGTATATGAGGCTAAGCCTCAGTGGTCCATGGGTCACGTGAAGAACTACCCACCTCAGTGCTACACGAAGCACCCTACAAGATTGAAAGAACATATCATACACATCATTACATTAAAAAATTTATTGTTTATTTTAAATGTACATATCAATACAATGTATCTAGGTGAAAGTGCATACCGTAAATGGGGCACCAACATCTCTAGATATTGAGGTAACATGATGTCGGTTCCTCAATGACATGGTATGATCCATCCTCTGTTCAGAAAAAAATGACTCATGTTATGGTTCATATGTGTATATATAAGGAATTTAATATTGCACTGTAAATTATATAAATACATTTGTACCTCTGTAGGCTGATCATCGTCTGCCCACAAGAGATCAACATATGAAGAGACAACATCAACATGTGCAGCCTCCTCGACATCATCATAACCACCATGGGTAGCATCAGCATCATCAAAATCACCATCTCCTCCATGGGAAGCCTCACTCTATGGACCCGTACATACATCCCCACAGCTAGTGCAAACATGTGCTAAGCTAGGGGCAACCCTCGCCTCGCGCAACTACTGTACCAAATTTCCTGACAGGGCACTCAATGAACCTAGAGTAGAATCCATTGCTCAATGATGGGCAGGTGTTGGAACAACTGGTGATGGAAGAGGAACCAATGGATCATCGCACACATGGTTTCTAACCCTGTCGCTCAGTTTTTCTCCTGGCCTATCCTGGGGCATGCCTCTCCCAACCCCCTAAAATGATCTAATATCAAAGTAATTGAGCTTTTTTCCCAATTCAAATTTGGCCCATAATTTCTTCAAAAAATACACCGGGACCTCATGATTGGAGTGCGGTGGATTGTCAAAGACCATCCACCATCACTCCCAAAAGTGTCTAGCAATGCCCAAGTGCCTACACCATCGAATAGAGATCCGTGGCTTCTTCGGATCTATCTCTTCACCCATCTTAGGGTTCACAAAATATTTTTTCAAATCCATTTTTGTTATTTTTTAATTCATTAACTTGTTTGTATGTGAGGCCATCAGCGTAAAATGCATGCAACCCCTCACACCAACTACGATAGCTATGTAGCTCACTATCTAATGCCTGCACAAACCGTACAATGCCTTGCATACTATCTGCAATGCATAACAAATGCGGAGGTGGATGAGGCTCATGCCTAATAGTATGAATATCTCTAATCAAAGAATCAATATTCATCCTAATTGTCTGTCTCAATTGATCGGGTGGAGGTGGAGGTGGAGGGGGCGGAGGTGGAGGTGGAGGTGGTGCTAGACCTAATAGCTCATCTATCTCAAACTCATCCATTATGTGAAAATAATCTGCATATATATACAAACATGAAAATTTACAATTACAAACTATTTAATTTACATTTCACCTTCCAAAAAAACTTATAATTAAATACAATTTAGCAACTTAAATACAAAAAAAGGAAACTCACATAGATCTATAATATTAAATTAATAGGTGGGTAATAATAAGCATCATTTAAGAAATATTATCCACTTAAATCAAAGTATAAGAAATATTCTACAAAATAAAACATCATAATGCCCATGCAACTCATACAATACTTTTTAACATCTAAAGATGAATTAGTATAAGTTCCATCAGAATCACAAAAATAATCATGAGAGAGAGAGAATAGATAATGAATAATTGACTCCATTGATTTAGATAATGAAGGTAAATTTCAATGGAATTACATTTTAGTACTGTTGCAATATTTAACCATTATTGTCAATTAGGCTACCACTTTATATTTTCAACTTGATAGGATTCGATTCAACTACTCTCTTTTGGTTAAATTAACTAAATTCATTAAAGTCATAAGTTATATCTATGAACTTGTCAATACATGTACTACTTTGTTGTGTTCTTTTCTAGAATCATTGGATGATTTAGTGATTGCAACTAGTAGTACTACACTAAGTTGAAGCTTGAATAAATAGTAGGTTCTCTACTCTTGGAGGAGTTAAAACATAAAAAAACTATATTTTTTTATATTCAATTTTATATTGGTATTTCCCTTTTCAAATTCGCAACCCACAAAATGTGATTCCAATATTAATCTATATTTAGATTCTTATTTTTATTAAATTTGCCACTAGTGTGATTTATTGTCCTCTTAACTTAAATCAAGCTATATAAATTTAAAGCCTTGTAACTTTTGATAGAGGGCATATTTTTCATGCTTCATGTGGCATTGAAAAGGTGGTTCATAAATCTTCATAGATCACATAATTATTTTCTAGAATATTCCCTCGTATTTTATATTTTATTTTTTGTGATTTCACATTCTAGTCATTTACTTGGACATCTTGGCACTTGAAAATGATCGTCTTACATGAGATGAATTTATTTGATATGTTTTATATATGTATTGATTTTATTGATCTTTTAAGTTTTTATTTGAGGAGGTATCATAGGTTTCTCTATTCATCCTTTTGTGGTAAAATTAGAAAGGGATAACTATGATTCTTTAGTAAAATGGTATCTTGATAAGTTTTAGGTGGTGTAATCATTTTCATTTTATGTATGGAGTCATACCTAAACTAGAAACAGTAGAAATTATATAATCTTGGTGTAACATCATTGACCATGTAGGAGTGATTTGATCTAGTATCAAGATCATGATTCTATGTGTATTGCATTGGATATTGATTTCCCACACACACTTTGGAATAGACTTTAGGAGATCCATGGAGACCCTCATATCTCTCAATTCTTAGAGGATCCTATTGTAGATTATTTCATTCCCTTTGTAGATGAAGATCACATACCCTTCGATGGTGATGCTTAAGAGGAAATTTATTATATCATAGGTCTTGCATGTTTTGACAATTTAGAGGCTTGTCTCATTCTTCAAGTACTCATCCTATCAAGACCTAATATCCATCTTAATTTTTTTATTATTTTAGATTATTATCACCAATTCCATAAATCCAATTGATTTAGTCTACATGGCATTAATCACCTTCTAAACATGACCACTTGGGATTCATATCTTTTGAATATATTATCCTTGTTTGAGGAGTTTAGAATTACATATGTTAAATATTATTTTGAGGATATTGATATCCTCTTTCATGATTGGGCTAAGTTAGGAAGTAGTGAGGATTAATAGGGATAGTTAGAGTATTATCAAATCTAAGAGCCCTATTTTTCACACACACAAAAAAACATATTCATATTCATTATCATTTTAAAGTTCAATTTAAACATAAATTAAACATCTAACTTTTACAAAAGAATCCTATAATTAAATACAACATTTAGAAATATTAAACATTCTGACTTTTACTCATGATTATAGAGAGAGAGAGAGAGAGAGAGAGAGAGAGAGAGAGAGAGAGTAGGTAATTTGAGATACAATGAGTTAGAGAGAGAATAGATAATTTGAGAGATAAAGAGTAGGTAATGATAGAGAGTAGGTAATGATAGAGAGAGCGTAATGTGTGAAAGAAAGAGAGGGGGGTAATGTGTGTGTGTGTGTGTGTGTGTGTGTGTGTGTGTGAGAGAGAGAGAGAGAGAGAGAGAGAGAGAGAGGGGTTCATGTGTCTGTGTGAGAAAGAGAGGGGATAATGAGAGATTGAGAGAGAGAGAGCGTAATGAAATAGATGGTAACGTGTACGTGTGTGTGTAAGAGAGAAGGGGGTTTATTGTTGATTTTCATCTAGGGTTTATTGTTTGTTAATTTTTTAGGGTTTTTTGTTCGTTTATTTTCTATGGTTTATCGTTCGTTTTTTTCTATTTAGGGTTTAGTGTTCGTTTTTCTGTTCAGGGTTTATTGTCTGTTTTTTGTGTCTAATATTTATCATTTGTTTACGTTTTTGTTTTTTGTTTTTTTCCTATGGTTTAAATACTATTCATGTTTTTTTTTTTTCCTACGGTTTTTACTATTCATGTTTTTTGCAATATTTAAAAACTAAAAACTATTTTAAACATGAAATAAAATAAAAGACGATTTTCAAACTGTAAAACATAAAAATTAAAAAATAATAATACATTAACATTTTTTTATGAAAAATAATAAAAATAAATAAAACAGAATATAAAAAATAAAACTAAATACTTGGAAGGAGGTAAAAATGGTCTGGGGGGTTAGTTGGGGTGAAAAAAAAAGGTACCCGTGCTCCTCAGAAACGTCTACCCATTTTCCAAATAGTGAAAATGATGGAAAATGGTTTAAAAAAAAAAATACATTTCAAAAATAGGCGCCCGTTTTTTTCAAATCAGGCGCTCGATTTGAAAGAAATGGGCACTCATTTAGCTTCAGGCACCCGCTGCTAAATGGGCACCCATTTCTTAATGGCTCGAGCACCCGAAGCTAAACGGGTGCCCGATTTGTAAAAATCAGGCACCCATTTCTAGCGGGCTCTTTTCCCAACCCGCGGACTTGCCCATTTCTTGATGGCTCAGGCACCCGAAGCTTACAAATTGGGCACCCATTTCTAGCAGGCTCTTTTCCCAACCCGCGGACTTCCACGGGATTGGGACCCAACTTTGTGCGTTTACCTCTATATCAAAAGCTTAGGATGTCAACTTTGGGAACATGTTGTTACCAAATATAGCTTGCCTATTGGAATTTTGTCAGATGATCAAAAGAAGGAGCAACATGAGAATAATCAAGCATTGGAGGCCATTATCAGTTCCTTGTTCGATTCTGAGTATGTTGATGTCCTTGGTTTGGAGACTACTTATGAAGTGTGGAAGAAACTTGAGGATGTTTGTAGCAGTGATGAGCATGTGAAGATTACCAAAGAGGAGAGCCTGAGAGGTAAATTTGATGACATGCAGATGGCTGAAGGTGAGAATATTCAATAGTATGGTCAGAGGATCAAGGAGATAGTCGGTGAGATCATAAGTGTTGGTGGTAAAGTGGGAGATACCACAGTGGTTAGCAAGGTGTTGAGAATCCTTCTACCGGTCTACGCTATAGGAGTTGCAGCCATTCAGGAACTCAAGTCTATTGATAAAATAAAGGTAACTCTTGAATCCATCATTGGTAAACTAACTGCATTTGAATTAAATGGTTATGATGGAAGTGCTTAGAAATCAAAATCTACATTTAGAGATTTAGTTTCTAACCCACCGGTAAGGAAAAGAAGAGAAGCTAGTCATAGTCATGAGTCCAGATCTAGGAGAGAAGTTGATGATGAAGACAAACTGATTGATCTTGAAGAATTGTTGGCCAAGTGGTTACCTTGAGGTACCGGTAAGTATTACCATTGAAGTGTTTTGCATGTAACCGGATTGGGCATATTGCAGCTAATTGTCCAAATGGAGACAATGAGCATAAACGTGAGAAGTATAAGAAGTACAAAGGCAAAGGTAAAAGAGATTGTCTCATTGCAGTTGATGGAGGAATCAAATATGAGGAATCTGAGGGAGATGCAAATGAGGACATTGTCTTTGTTTCCGTTAAAGAGGAGACATCATATCAGAAGGCATTAGTATCTCATATGGATAGTTTGATGATTGGATTATAGACAGTGGTTGTTTAAACTACATGACTGGTGATTGGAGTAAGTTTCTTACATTGAAGGAATTTGATGGAGGTGTTGTGAGATTTGGAAATGACTCACCCTACATGGTAAAAGGAAAGGGAACTATATCTCAATGGAAAGAGTAGTGCAGATGATATCTATTGGGTTGAAGGATTGAAACATAATCTTTTGAGTGTTGCTGAACTCAATGACATAGGTTATCCACTAGAATTCAAGAATGGAATGTGCAGAATCTATGGAAGCAAAGGTGAACTGATTGCAACTAGAAAAAAGACAAAAGGTAACTTGTTTCACCTGAATTCTAAAGTCAATAATTCCTTAATTGCAAAAGTAGAAGATAGTTGGCTTTGGCATCGAATATTCTAACTTGTAAATTTTGATAACATTGTAAAAGTTAGTAAGTCCAAATCGGTAAAAGGTTTGCTTGAGTTGGACAAACCGATGAATGCTTTGTGTAAGGAATGTCAGTCAAGGAAGATGACATCCTCAACTTTAAAAGAAAATCTTTCTCAGCAGAACATTTGCTAGATTTGGTTCATACAGACTTTTGTGGACCAATAAGGACTAGGAGTATTCAAGGTGATCAACATTTTATGATCTTCACTAGTGATTGCTCAAGAATGATGTGGGTCACATTCTTGAAGGACAAAATAGAAATCTTTAGCAAGTTTAAGGAATTCAAAGCCTTAGCTGAAAAGGAAAGTGGAAAGAAGATAAAGTGCTAAAGAACTGATCAAGGTGGTGAATTTACTTCAGAGGAATTCACTAGATACTATGAAGATAATGGAATTAAGAGGCAACTTTCTGCACCTAGAACACCATAGTAGAATAGTATTGCAGAGAGGAACAACTGAGTAGTTGTTGAAGCAGCAAGAACTATGCTAATACAAGGAGGTGTAGCTAAGAATTTCTTGAGAGAAGCTGTCAACACAACTGTCTACACTATGTACTAGATATTGGTTAAAAGAGGTAAGGATAAAAATCCTTATGAATACTGGTATGGTAGATCACCTAATGTCAGTTAATTTAACATTTTTGGTAGTAAATATTTTATCAAGAGAGGTGACTATGTTGGTAAGTTTGATGCTAAGAGTGATGAAGGCATATTTCTTGGTTACTCCACCAAGGGAAAATCCTACAAATGTTATAACAACTGGACAAATAAGACCATTGAAAGTACTAATGTCCAAGTGGATGAGTGTCCTGAAGATTTAGGAGAAACCAATGAGGAGAAGAAGGAATATGAACCTTACATTCTGATTTTGGAGCCAGAACCGATGAAGCTAGAAGTTGGTGAAATGAATGATGTAGCACCAGTTCAACCGGAACAGGTAGATTCTAGAGAAGATGAAGATAGTGAGGAAGATGAACTTGAAGATCAAGATCATTTTATTTCAAGGTATGTAAGACTCAATCATATTCCTGATTACATTATTGGAGATAAAGATGCTGGTGTGTTAACCAAATGAAGAATTAGAGAGAATTCTTGTATGATCTCCACTATTGAGCCTAGAACAATAAATGAAGCTTTTGGAGATGATCACTAGATCAAGGCTATGGAAGAAGAGCTTGACCAGATTGAGAAGAAAAATACATGGACCCTAGTACACAAACCGGTGAAAAAAAATGTAATAGGTACTAAATGGGTATTCATAAATAAACTAAATGAAGATGGAGTAGTAGTCAGAAACAAAGCGAGACTGGTATGCAAAGGTTATGTATAGGAAGAAGGAGAACACTATGGCGAGACATTTGCACCAGTTGCTAGATTGGAAGGTGTTAGGACTTTACTTGTATTTACAGTATATAGAGGATTCAAAGTATATCAGATGGATGTGAAGTCAACATTTCTAAATGGAATACTAGAAGAGGAAGTCTATATTGAACAACCAGATGGTTATGCTTTGACTGATGCAAAGGATATGGTGTGCAAACTACACAAGGCACTATATGGACTAAAGCAAGCACCAAGAGCATGGTATAAAAGACCACATTCACACTTGGTGAAGATAGGTTTTCAGAAAACCAATGAAGACAACAATATATATCTCAAGACTGAAGGAGATAAGATACTAGTTAGTGAGGTATATATGGATGATATAATTTTTGGAGGCAATGATGACATGAGTGATGGATTTTCAAATGAGATGAAAAGTGAATTTGAGATGTATTTGGTAGGAGAGATAAAATTATTTATAGGTTTGCAAATTCAACAGATGAAGAATGGTATTTTTATCACACAGTCCAAATATGTGAAAGAGGTATTGAAGACATTTGGAATGGGAGACTGTAAACCAGTTGGGAAACCAATGGTTATAGGTTGTAAATTATCTAAGGAGGATGATGCTGCATCTTTGGATGAAAAGGAGTACAGGTCTATGATAGGGAAACTACATTATGTTGTTCACAACAGATTGGATATTGCTCATGCAGTTGGATTAGTTGTCAGATTTTAGAAGAACCCGAAGGAGACACAGATGGTAGAAACTAAAAGGATATTTAGATATCTGAAAGGTACTATTGATTATGGATTTTCGTATCCATACGCAGGTAACTTTTATTTGAAAGTCTATAGAGATACAAAATGGGCAGGAAATATTGATGAAAGGAAGAGTAATATCAGAGGTGCATTCTTTCTTGGAGGAAGGCTTGTATCTTGGAGCAGCAAGAAGCAAAGTTGTATATCACAGTCAACTGCTAAAGCTAAATATGTTGCAGCATATATGATTTGTACCCAAGCAATCTCGATGAAACACATTCTAGAAGGATTCAAGTTGAAGATTATAGAACTGGTAAGGATTTTCTATGATAACACTAGTGCAATAAATATTTCAAAGAACCCGGTGTTGAATGCTAGAACCAAGCATATAGAGGTGAAATATCATTTCTTGAGAAAGAAAGTGCAGAGTAAAGATGTGTTACTGGAGCATGTATCCACAAAGGAACAACTAGTGGATATCTTTACTAAACCTCTTCCTAAGGCTACTTTTGAGTATCTTAGAGGTCATCTAGGGGTTGTACCCCTAGATGAGGTCAATTAAGCAGACGTGGAATACATCAGTCCTGAAGCTTATTGAAGATCTTGAAGAAAGATTGGTGTAGAGTGGAGCTACTCCACAGGGGGAGCAACTAGTTGCAGAACAATGAAGTATGACACCGTATGTTTTACTTTCACTTTGGCATTGTTGTCAAAGGGGAAAAAGAAGTGTATGATTGATAGGGAGAAAAACTATAGCCAGTTACCAGTTGAAGACATGAAGACTCGGTTGAAGGAGAGTAAATGGAAAAATGTAAAGCAGGATTCCTATACATGTGTATGTGCATTACTCTCAATCATCACAATCATAGGGTATTGATATTTGTATTGCCATCAATGCCAAAGGGGGAGATTGTTGGCATTGCATGAAGATTGCATTGATGAACTATAGTATTGTCATTGATGTCAATTGTAACCAGTAATGGAGTTGTGTTGATCTATGATCAAATGCTGATCGGAGATGATTTTTCCACATATGCATGATGCATGTGATGAGTTTCAAAGTGGTTTTGGCCCGTAGAGATAACTGTTTTATCTTGGGAATGAGCGAGTGCATTGCATGAAGTGGAAACCACATGATGAGTTATAGGATCCAATGTATGGTGATCTAGGAGTGGTCGAGGTTATGTAGAACAATGTGTAGATTATTACTATGTAATTCAAAGGTCATGTTTAAACTGATTTGTTTGTAATATCTATGAGATCTTAGGTTTTATGATGTGTTACTGGCCTATTGTTTTGCTTATAAGGTCGATGAGTTGTTTTGTAGTAGTGTTGGCAATTTTGGTTAAGTGTGTTAGTGTGATTGATTGTCAAACCAGAAGGAGTATCTATAGAATGTGTGAAGGCAGATAGGAGCATAAAAAGGATTTGATCAAGCAGAGTAGTGCTATTACCAGAATAACAAAAACCCTATTGTTCTCTGACAATTACAACAGTTAAATCCCTTAACTGGGTAAGCTTTAACAAGCTTTGTGTTTTATAAATCCTCTAACCAGGTGATCTATTAGCTTGGATTTAAAATCCTCTATCAAGGTTACTCCTAACAGGGTATTGCAGTGAATCCTTTAACCGGGTGGTCCTTAACCGGATCTGTTTCTAATAGGACATTTTTATAAAGCTTCTAACAAGGCTTGGCTCCTAACAGGGCAAACTTAAGAAGAGTTTAGAATACTTGTGGGTATTCATCCCCACCATGGTTTTTCCCATTTGGGTTTCGACGTCAAAAATCATTGTGTCAAGTGGTGAATGGTTTTTGTGATTATGTTTTGATATGGTTAATTTGTTTAATTGGTAAAACCACTTAGATATGTTAAGATGACCGAAAATGATCTGAAATGTGTTATTACTAATGTTAGTAAAGTCGTTTGATATTTTGGTTAAATGGTATATGAGTTTCAGATCTATTACACTAATGTATTGGTATTTTAGTCAACCGGTAAACTTGACAGTGTAGTTGCAGTTTATAGTACAGTGTTGAACCAGTTAGTTTAGTAATTGATTTATGAGTTCAGTTTGAGTTTGGTGAAAGTTTTGTTTGTTTTCCATCTACTGATTCAGCCCCCTCTCATTAGTTGATCGGATCATTATTGATTCATCATATCATCATCATTGTGAGGCTGGATTGGAGCAGTAGACTCCAACAATATTTCTCATTGAGGTTTTTCTCATATTAGGTTTTCCTCGTACATATGGTGTTATGAGATGTCCCTTTTATGTGTGGCTGCATTTGTGTTATCCTCCCATCTAATCATTATGTCTACTTTATGTTAGATTTGTGAACTAGTATATACACATAGGATAGAAAAGGTAAAATATTTGGAAACCACTGATTCAGGCCCCCACTCAGTGGCATTTGGTGTTCAACAATTGGTATCAGAGTGTAGGTTTCTGGTTGATAAGCTTTCTCCAACTTGGGTATATTTTGATATTTGAACATAATGGTTTGTTTAGTGTCAACCCCTACTCCAGTGTTTCATGGCTCAAATTTTTATGTTTGGAGTCGTAGGATGGAAGTCTACTTTTCCTCCCTTGGGTTTGATGTATGGATGTTAGTAGTAAATGGATGCCCTAGTAAAGTCAGTCCTCCCAGTGGTCCTGAATTTGAAAGAAGAAATGAGTGCAATGTCGAAGCCATGAATGTTATACTCAGTGGGCTATATGGTGATATTTCTTCACAAGTGGATGTAAATTGACAAAGAGTTTATGGGATAGATTAAAGAAACTTTATGGAAATGAACCTTTCGCTATAGAACCAGTTTGTAGAAATAAGGAAATAAATGAAGCACATGTATCTACAGATGATGAAGGCAGATCTATTAGAAACAAAAACAATAATGTAGAAGGAAAAACAACTCTTTATGGCTCAAGATTCAAAAGATGAGAAACACACATCTGAGAGTGATCATGTAGATCACTCCTACTAGCAAGATGTGTTGGGCAACAATACTGAAGATGAAGAAGTAGATGAAGCTGAGGTAGATCTAGAAGGAGAAATTATAAGTGCACTTGAGGAACTTAGTAGAGTGAGAAATGAGTACAAGTTACTCAAGAATGCTACTACTATGGAGCAAAAAAGTTAATCAAATGCCTTGAAGATTCTGCGGAATGTATCTCAGAGTTGAAGACTCGACAAGAAGACACCAAGGATTGTAGGTGTAAAGATATAGCATCTGAGCTAGAGGCAAAAGATAAAGAGTATCAACAAATAGTAGGAGAAATGGAGAATCTCCAAAATGACCTTGAGAAATGTTAGGTTGAACTCAAGGTAAGAATCTGGTTTGATGGCCATAGTGATGCCTTAGATAAAATGTTGAAGAATCAAAAACATTCTAAGGATACTGGTGGTTTAGGATGTGGTACCAGTGAGTTCTCTATAGGCAAGGAGACCTCCCACATTAAATTTGTCTCGTCAAATAGAAATGGCAAGGGTTAGACCTTCACAGTTAGAGATGCTCCAAGAAATAAGGTTGACCTAAGTAAAATTGGTGAAGACATGATGAGGATGAAGACAGGTGCTACAAGAAGGAACATTGCAGATTCAAAAGAAAAAGGGAAGTTGAAAGAAGGTGGCTTCACTGGAAGCAAGAACAGAAGAAGAAAACATAGAAGACTTCCTATTGATAGAAGATAAGGAAATGCTACTGCCCACAAGACAAAGCAAGTGTGTGAAAATAAGGGATTAGATGGAAGAACTACAGAAAGTGAACATCCCAGGATCCATCCCCGGAGAAGAAGAAATGGAGATGCCAAACCAGTAAGATCACCTCATGTTTGGAAAAACAAATTCATAAGTAATAAGTCTTCCTTCTCCAGTTACTTCTTTGCATGCAATGGATATGGCCACAAAGCAGAAGATTGTAGAAAGGGATCTAGGAGAAAATTTTTAGGTTGCCATAGATATCCTGCATATGGGTACAAAGTTTCAAAGAGTAGAAACATGCATATCCCCTCTCCTAGTTATGCAAATGTTATATGTTATCAATACAATGGATTTGGCCATAGAAGTCATGAATGTAGGAAGATGAATTCTCAGTGCTATGGCAGCCGGTGGAACAATCATGCTCAGTATGGAAGCAATTTTAGGGCATATGAGCAACGGAGACCTACAAGAAACAAGAGGAGATGTGTTCCTAAATATTCAAGGAGTCCATGGAGACTGGTAGCTGGCTACAATGGCATAATAAGAAAAGGAGGAGGCAATCAGTATGTTAGAAGGTCCCCCAATCATTTGATTGGCATGAATGTTGTATGCTACTACAACAATGCTTTTGGTCATACTACAAAATCTGATAAAGCAAGGTCCAATGAGTAGAAGAAGGTCAACATTACTCCAAGGGATACAAATGAGGAAAGGGAAGAGATTAAGCAGTTGTGGAAGAAGAAGGAAGAGAGTAGGACCATGGACCAACATTATGCATTCAATACACAGGTGATATCTTCTAAGGATTAAAGGAGATGCGAGACCTCAGGCAGAGTAATACATTGACAATATTATTCACTCCTTTAGTGAAAAGGAAAAATGGAAGAACAAGTTATTGCCGGTATAAAGGAAGGATATGAGATGGCAACTGTGTGTAGTGGTTTCCTTGGCTACACACCTACAGGTGAAAGATGGATCACTACTGCATGTGTCAATGGATGGAAAATTTGCAATTGGGATCAAAAGCAAATTGACACAAGAAGACATGAGTTAGAGGAAGGTGCTTTGGTAGAGGTGATGGACCAATGCAGGAAACTGATATGTGCAATATGTTATCGATATGTATACTAACTATCCATGATCATAGAATTAACTACGGTAGCATGGATTGAGGTGTTTATGTCCTAGGAGGTACTGAAAAAGTCCTAAATGAAAAACGTTTTCCCAATAGTTGATCTTGTACGCATGAATCCTTTATGGGCTAACCAGTTTGATTTATTGTATGATAGTGATATTGTATGGAATTGTGTACACCTAGGATCATGCCATATGCTATGGTGGAAATTGTGGAGTTGATAGATCATGAGATTGATCACATATGTACAACTCAACAAGTATAAGGGGAAGGTTGGCTCCGGTTTGGAATATAACACACAAATCAAGACCTGAGATGTATGACTCAGGGGGAGTTGACAACCATGTTTTTTGACTTGTATCAGACTTGCTGAACACATAGGGAGTGCAAGTGTCTATGGCTGTACTAGTATGATTGAGACCTTGAGATGTGCTCATCAGTCCAGAGTTGTGAGGTATTTCAATAACTATCAAATTTGTACTTTATTGAAATCACAATTGGACCACCAAGAGAGTTACCTACATAGGAGAACATACATTTGGCATTAGAGAAGATACAATTGGTATCAGTGTCAGCTTCAACACTTCATATCAACAAATTGGGGTTAGAATAACTTCTGCATATCAAAGGGGAGATGATGTAGTCTAAACCAACAGGTAAGTTTTATTCACTGACACATGTTCTTTCAATTGGTTTCAAACTTTTATGCAATTGGAATCTGGTTTGTATATACACTTGGTTGCTAAGTAATTGGTGTCAGTTAGTGATTGAGCCCTCCATCTCAAGTGCTATAATTTGAGAGGATGCTATTAGCATTTGCATAAAGATTGCATTAATGGTATGTTATGTTGTCATTGATGTCAATTGAACTCGTGATGGTATTTATGATATTGTTGTTGTTATTAATATTGTCTTGTAACCGGTAGGAAGATCTTCGAGGAAGATGTTGTAAACCGGTATGTAAGTTTGTGAGTTGAACCAGTAAACTAGTGTATAAGGTTAAACCCTTTCTATGCAATGTAACTGGTAAACCCTACCAGTTGTTTTTTTGTTAAACCCTAACCAATCAAGTTTGTTGGTTTAAGATCTAATGATGGAGACATGTGTGATCATTGTATGAGGATTAGTTTAGATTGTTTTGGCATGTTTGTTTGATTTTCTAGGGAATGAGAAAAGTGGATTGCATCTAATGCATAGCACGTGATGAGTTACAAAGTCCAATGAAGTGGTGATCATTGAGCGGTTAGAATTTTCTTGAAGGATGTGTATAGATTGCTATGTAAATCCAATGGTCATACTTGAACCAATTTGTTTGTAATCTCTATGAGAGAATTAAGTTTTTGTTGTGTTACCGACCTAATTGATTTGTATTTAAGGTTGATGAAGTTGTTTTGTAAAGTAGTTGGCAAAGTGTTGGCAAAAATCAGTTGAGTGTGTGGTTTCCTAACCAGAAAATGGATCTGTAGTTTGTGTAAAGGTAGATTGAATCTTAAAAGGGTCTGATCAAGCAAATGTAGTGCTATTCAAATAGATCAAGACAACTTGTTGTGTTCTAACAATTATAACATAACTAAAATCCCCTAACTAGGTAAGCTCTAACAAGCTCGGTTACTTCTTAAATCCTCTAACAAGGTGGTCCATTAGCTTGGATTCTCAAATGCTCATCTCCTTGTGTGGTCATTATGACTACTAGTGAGGAGAGAATGACCCAAGTGGTAGTGAGGAAAACCCACCTCTTCTGAACCACTATTAATAATTATATCCATGGTGAAAGCCATGGGTAATGTGTGTTGATTAGTTCATACAGACACTATGTCTCCCCATAAGCCCATTTGATCAAATTTATTTGATTAGTTGTAGGGTGTAACCCCTACTAGCTGGGAGCCTTCTATATTTACAAAGCTTAAAGTGCTGCATGTATGGCCACACGAGCGGATGCCCTTACTAGCACCTTTTTGTTTTAGAAATCCAAAGTCCTTCTAGGTTTTTGGGCAGGAGGTCAGACCTCTAGAATGGCCCACACACATATGGTTCTTAGTAGAGATACAAAGTTCACCACGGGGAGTTTTCGTGGGGACTGATGCTTGGCTGGCCAGGAGAAGTGAGTGCTGAGGGTGGAGCCAGTGGGGTCAAGCATCTAAGTATCCGCTCTGAATATCATAGCCTTGGGGGAAACCCCATGTGGGATCAACAACTATTGTCCTAGCTAGCCATAAAAATTGTGCTTGTCTTCTTTTAAACATTCAAACATTCGAGATCAAACATCAAAACATTGTGTCTTTTGTGTCTTCAAGTGTACGCAAAACATTTTTACATCAAACAACACACCTTTCTTTGAGTCATTTTGAGTCTAAACACTTACAAATATTGAGTCTTCATCAATATTGTGTCCTCTTGTCATGAAAAATAGTCAAAAATTCAGATTTGGTCAGAACAAACAACTTCACAAATTGGCAAAAATTTACAGTCCAGCAAACAAGAGCAATCAATTTCAAAATTCTTGAGCGTCCTAGGTTATTTCTCCAGGTTTTCATCTAGAATTTAGCCTATTTCTGGGTCTCACAAAGTCCATCATTACTTTACACCTTGCAATACATTCACATTTGTCTAAACTTGAGTCAAAAGGTCACTTGCTTGTCCTCATCTTACTTTGTCAACACACTACATACAACAACATTTTGCTAAGTGGTCCCTTATCAAGGTCTATCACCTTTGGGTCTCATTTGGTCTTACTTAGAGTTAAGGTCAACTTACCTCATCAAGAGAAACTATCATCTCTTTGGAAGCCACACCTACTCTACTACATACATACTTGGTCTTACACTTTGGACATTGCAAGTAAACTTTAGATTCATTTACATTCCATCCAACTCTTGGTCTTCCATATTATTTTCCATTTTCATCTAGTCTCACACATCCTGGTCAAGACCTAGTTCATGGTTGAAACTCATTCTCAAAAATATAGGAGAGAAGCTAAAGAGGCTCAAGAGTCCGCAAACATGAGTGCCTATGAGTATGACAATGATTTCTTTTTAAATTCTGATCATACCACATTACCTGACATGGACGCCTATAGAAAAATTTCAAATGTTGAGAACATGGACACTACAAACAACAATGATACACACAATGACAATATGAACAACTTTTCCGTACATTCAGCAGAAGTGGAAGATTCCATTATGGATCCCCGTTTTAATCGATTGATTGAGGAAATAATGGGGAAAGATAGACAATATTTCTTACAAGTGATGGCACAAAGTGGAGCCAAGATCCCTCATGATTTTGACATGTCTCAAATAATGGAAAATCAACCTTTGCAAGAACCTCAACTCAACATGGATCAAAGGAGGCCTAGTAGTGGAGGCAATAGAGGACCACATATGGTGCCTGAATCACCATCATCTTTGTTTGAAAAAATTGAGGTCCCACATACACATGGTCAAGCATATGATACTCACCTTCGCAGACCATTATTGAAGTCTTATGCAGAAGAAATATACTCAATCACATGCCAATGCTAAGGACCAACCACCAAAGCAATTGTATATCCAAAGGCATGTTCAAAATTTTGACACAAGGAAACCCCATGTCAAATTTGGGGGCAACACACTAGAACAAAATCATGACATGCCTGCAGAGTATGGTATATATGGACAAAACAAATACTCCATTCCTCATCATGACTCTATGCCAAGTGGTCCATATATGTAGCATCATTATAGACCTCTTCTATATGAACATGTGTATGATCAATATCATCCATATATGCAGTATGCTCTGTCCCCACTTGGTGGCTCAAGAATGGGGTATGATCCAAGAAGTTAGTCTCCACCTAAGAACAATTTGGAACAACAAATCAAGGACTTACAAAAGAAAATGGAGGACATAAATACACCAAAGCTAGCTTACACAATGAGAGACATATGTCCCTATCCATTTGACAAAAGCATTCCAATGCCTCCATTTCCTACACACTTTGTAACACCTAAGTTTGATAAGTACAGAGGAAAAGGGGATCCTAAGGCACATATAAGACAATTTTTCACAACTTGCATTGAGGTAGCAGCAAAAGAGACATATTTGATGAGATTATTCCCATAGAGCTTAGTTGATCAAGCTATGGATTGGTTCTCCCAACTCCCACCCGGAATTAAGTCATGGCGTGACTTAGCAGAGGCATTTATCCAACATTTCTCATACAACATAAAGACAAACATATCGGTCACCACTTTGTGCAACCCTAAACAAAAGGATGGAGAATCTTTTTCATCATTTTTACAAAGATGGAGAAATCTAGCCAGCATATGCTCTTGTGAAATTCCACAAAAAGAAATGGTAAAGATGTTCACCCAGAATGTCCACAGAGAAATTGGTTATGATCTAAGGAAAGCTTGCTTGTCCACTTTCAAGGACATTATTGAAAAAGGCTTAGCAATAGAGAAGGTCCTAATTGAATAAGGACTAATTAAGATATTCATAGAAAAAAAAGAGGACTTTAAAGGAAAAGACAAGCCAAGATTTTGGAACAAGAACAAGAACACAGTCAATGATGGTGTTGTTGATGCTAATACAGTGTGACCCAAAATTATTATTTTTGGATCAAATTCTACAAATAACTAAGTGAATACTCAAACAATTTCCAAACCACAAAGGAAATACACCCCATTGGGAGAACCACTTGAGTCAGCTTTCAAGAAGCTAGTGGCAAACAAAATAATAACAATTCCAAATATGCCTCCATATAAGCCAAAGGTCAAACCAAATTGGTGGAATGACGATGAATACTATGAATATCACAAAAGAAAGGGTCATAAAATAGGAAATTGTTATCGATTGAATAACATTATACGAGATCTTATTGATAGAGGAGACATTGAGATCGAAGGACACTCATCCAATCAAGAACATGAAATGTTTAAATAACCATTCCCAAAACATGACAAGGGAAAAGCTAAAGCCACAAATGAGCATACCAACTATACCAAAGCATCCTATAACTATGATTCAACTATCAATCACATTTTGATGGACAATTATGTCTCTACTATTATCATCAAGGAAAAAATGCCTGAAAGTTCTACCCAAAGACCTAAAGTTGTCTTAAAAGGCATTGGATCTTCTTTTGAACCTACCTCTGAATGTAATGTTACAACTCATCGAGGAAAGGTCACTTTGGAAGGTGCTCTAGCTAAAAAAACCTCTTCCTCATTAGCCAAACCAAATTATGATCTAGTAGAACAATTACGGAAGATACCCATGCTCATCTCCATCCTTGAGCTCTTACGCATATCCCTCACACATAAAGCCATTCTTGACAAAACTTTGAGAGAAAATTTTGTCCCCACTAATCTGAACGTGGACCAGTTTCAAGCCATGGTCAGATATCTTTCTGTTCAACACTCCCTTACATTCACAGAAGCTGATGACACCTGTGTAAGCCAACCATATAATGCACCTTTTCAAATTGAAGCCTTCCTACACAAACATCGAATAAAATGAGTCCTGATAGATGTAGGAGCAGGTATGAACATTTGTACATTTAAGACAATAATATAAATGGGATATTCAGACAAAGTTGTGAATGCTACAAACAAAATTACCATCAAGGCATATGATGATGAAGAGTGTTCATCTAAAGGAACAATCACCTTACCTCTCAGAGTTGGGCTAGTAACAAAGGATGTGGTTTGTCAAGTCCTTGATCTAGATCTCACATACAACATAATTTTGGGATGTCTATGGATTCATGAAATGAGAGCTATTCCCTCAACATATCATCGATGTATCAAGTTTCCACACAATGGAGTTGAAGTGACCATGAAAGGCGATCCAAATCCATTCATATATTGCAAAAATATGCAACCTAGATCACAAATAACAATCCTAGTATATCGAGAGGCTACTCCTTCATCAACATATGTTGATCCAGAATCCTTGAAAGCTTCTGCATAAAAACAAGAAGAGATCAAAGAGAGGTTCAAGATTAAAGACATGGGATGTGGTGAGTATATCATTCATGTTGATCAACTCCCACTATCTCCTAAGACATTTAGTCAACAAGAACATCCTACAAACAATTTGCAATGCCAAGGAATTGGATGTGAACCACCTAGTGTTGTGGCTACTAAGTCTGAATGTAAATCTTGTCTAGTGGTGCAAGCATCTTTTGATATCAATAGTCTTAAGAGTGGTTCCAAAGAAGAATTTATTGAGGGTATCACCAACCCTCTTGAGAACTCACATAGCTTTACCATTTCATCCACTCATTCCATTTCTATTCCTCTCCCAGACTTAGATCAACAAGAATCACAAAATCCCTTACTCATTGGAGATCAAAAATCAAGCTTTGAAAAGAAAAATCTAAAAGTAAAAAATAAAGAAAAGTCATTTAGTCCAAATCAAAGTCAAAAGCTATTGGAATCTGCAAAAATCAAGGTCAAGGATAAAAATCCTATGAAAGAAAAAGAACAAGAGTTGATCTCCCCTAGCATCAAAATAACCGGGGGCAAAAGTTCTACAATTTTTAGTCAAAAAGAATACTTGTTGATACTAAGTCTCCATCAGCTATCCTACTTTCACTTATTTTCACAATCATAAGCCTTCATAGCTCATCCACTTGTTCCACACATCCATCCCCTTTTGGTGATACATCATGGACCTTTAATGGACCTTCCTCGAAGGACTTTGTTGTCAGGGATGCCCAAACTTCTTTAGGTGACATGCATATGGGCCTACGTAGTCCGCACACTAGTAATTCTATCTCAATTCCTTTATCAAGGAAGATAATCACTCAAGCAATGTATCATTTAGTCAAGGAACAATGCAACTACAATAGTAAGCTAAATCCTTATACATTTGAGGTGGGTGACTTAGTTTAAAAGAAAATCCTAAAAATCAGTAAGACAGAGAGAACAAGGGCAAATTCGAACCAAATTGGCTTGGTCCTTACATCATTACAGTAGCCTTTGGATTTGGTGCATATCAACTCTCAACTCTAGATGGCGAACCTTCAGAGGATCCTATCAACAACATGCACCTTCGTATGTTTTACACATAGCTCTTCAGAGTATCCTAATTCAAAAATACAAAAAAAATTAAAAAATATCAAAAATACAAAATATTCAAAAAACATAAAAAATTTGTTACTTGGTGAAAACTTGGCCAACAGGCGCCTTGTGACACAAAAAAATTAAAAAAATCGAAAAAAAGTAAAAAAAAAAAACAAAAAAACATTTCGTCCAATGGTGAAAACCACTTTGGTGGCGCCCTGGGAAAGTACCATGGTGAAAACCGGATCACCAGTGCCATGTGTAGAGACATTTCTTCTCCCTCCTTCAGGATTACATCTCATCCTTTCACTTTGCACACACTCACAACCTTTTCATCCATAATAAATCAGCTCCTATTTGTGGCTAAGGCAAATCCCACGTCTAGTGATGGGTGTGGAACTGAGAGCATCACATGTTCTGAGGAGTACAGTTTCTTCCAATTTTCTTCAGTATATAAGTGCATAATCCACAATAAAGATCATTTGCATCACAGATCCACAATAAAGTTTTGTCTTCTCTACAATAAAGTATCAATTTCATGGATTCAGTCAACTTCAGATGAGACACAAGCGACAATGGGCTTCAACAAATTGACTCTTTCAACAGACTTAGACAACATTATGGTTCAGTGATATCTATCCTTTTGTGAAAGTAAACATTGTGACCACAATCAAATAGACTTATACAAGTGACAAGAAACACTAAACTTGAGGACTACAGTGGATGTTGGTGTCGAGTCTTGGTTTTCTTTTTGATTTTATCTTTTTGTGACATGTCTTTTAGCTTTTCTAGGATGTCTTTGACTAGAAAGGTGAGGATGGGGTATCGTCACCATTTTTTCTCTTTGTTGTCTGTGGATTGTCTCTTAGTAATGCTATGACTTGTCCAAGGATATGAGGACATTGTGAGTCTAGTATGAACTGGGGCATTCTTTGTTTGCAACTATTTTATCTCCATGCAAACAGGTACAATGACTTTCTGGGTTGACCATATACCTTGATTGTCATAAACTATTTGCCTTAATAAAGCTCAATGATGATAACACACAAGAATCTCTTTCACTTCCATATCTTCTATCTTTCATCCCCCTTTCTTGATTGACTTCCATCGTCCTTCTTGAGTCTGTGTAGCCTGCTATCACATGACTGAGTATAATGACACACCAAAAATATTTGCATTTCATGTAGTTACACCTACATTATCACATGTTACAATTTCATACATACATACATACAGGTATCACAATTGCATCATATCCTTCACACAACACATGTTAGCACATTTTACATTCTTATCATGTAAATAGTTATTTGCATTATCATATTCATCTGTATTTCATACATTCACATTTTCATTTACATAACATATAAAAAACCCATAAAAATAACT
This sequence comes from Cryptomeria japonica, assembly GCF_030272615.1. Lineage (NCBI taxonomy): Eukaryota > Viridiplantae > Streptophyta > Pinopsida > Cupressales > Cupressaceae > Cryptomeria > Cryptomeria japonica. The sequence goes on along the minus strand of NC_081408.1, from coordinate 34,457,797 downwards.
AAAATATTGCATGTTATCATGTACATATTTGCATCCATATCATAAGCATCAGATAGAATCATGCATCATATCACATAGGTACACATGCATATAGCTACCTTAGAGATGAATCATCTCATATATATATATCAAAATCATAAGTGTCATAATACAATGATGTCAAAATCATATAGTTACAATCACCTGAAGGTGTCTACATCATCATACAAAAATGGTACAACACTAATACATAGGGAGCCCTCTAAAACTATGATGAACTCCCTCCCTCAGAGCTGACTGGCCTTGATGAAGTCTGAGCCCTGGAAGGACCCACCCCAAGATCATCTCTCCTACCCCCTCTATCTGGTGGTGGTGGAGGACCCATGACCCCACCACTAGATGACTATTGCTTGTCTCTCCCTCCACTGGTCGTTGTTGTCCGTGATGGTCTTCGGAAGCTCCTAGCTTGTTGATCTAGTGGCACTGCTCCATAGTATAGGTCTCGCTAGTAGCCTATCTCCTCCCCTGCATGCAGAACATAGGTGTATCTAGCCCCTGTGTCCTCTACTACCTATCTCCCTACCCTCAGTGCTGTCTCAGGCTCCATATAGCATTGAATAGCTTGATTCCTCTCCCACTCAGTGTCCCTCAGCTATTTCATGAGTCTAGCTATCTCCCTCTCCAGATCCTGGATCTCATCTTCCTATTCCTGGAAGATCTCCCTCAAGGATAGTAGCTCATCCTCCTCCTCTCCCCCCTCACCCTATCACTATGGCTTCTCTTGTGGCTACTCCTATCCCTGTCCCCATCCCCGTGATGGTCTGGGAACCTATGTTGCTAGCACCTATAATGACAATCCACCTCTGCCCCTCACTACATGAGCCTGTCTCTCCTCTCTGCCCACTCTCCTCGGAGCCACTCTCCTCTTTGCCACTATGCCCTGCCTCCTCGATCAGCCTCTACCTCCACCATCCCCACTATAATCTCCATCACCTCCACCGTCTCCCTCTATCAGCTCCCCTAGATCCATTAGCCATGGAAAGGGATGATCTCCTCAATATGCAGTATACTGTACATCCATCCCTGCATCCTCTACATTGGCCCATATATCCCAAGGCATGGGAACCATCTCTACCATCTATTTCACAGCCTAATCATAAGAAAGAAATTGCCCCAAATGCACTAGATGACCCTCGTGGCATCCACTATATCTTGCCAAATTGCTTGTCCACCCTATCTACCAATTGCCTCTCAATGACATATGGAGTTCACCCAATTAGGTACCTACTCTAAAATACATATGACAACTCCACTACATCATCCTTCTACTCCTCACAGTTTAAGTACGACCTCCATACTATAGTATCTATCTCATCAATCACCTGATGCCAATACTCCAATCTCCCAATCTGTGGCTGAGAAGTGATCATATCATATAAATGTACATAGTTGCAACCATGTCCTTTGCCTCTAAAATGTATCGATCGTGTAACCAATAGATGCTCATATTCCCATACCTGCAACAGTTTCACTCTGCATCTTAATCCTGCCAATCCATGATATACAAACTGATGCAGCTCATAATACAAGTGTGCCAGTAGAAATTACCCCCATGCAAACCCGGTGTGCTCTGTCACCAATGTCTCTAGAGTCCTCCCCTATCCCATAGCCAACCCTCGTGTCACTCTATCCAAACAGAGGAAGCCACTGATAACTCATGCTAGAACCATCGGTAATGCCAATCCTATCTGTGTCATGGTGTCCAAAGCCACATGGCCAACCCTCATATCTAGTCCTAGATCCTGAAACACTTCTCTTAGTGCATCCCTATCTGCATCTCGATCATAAGGAACCAACTCCCCATCGATCGGTATCCTCAATATCCTATACATATCCTCCAAGGTGACTATCATCTCACCCATCGACAAATGAAACTTGCATGTCTCTGACTACCATCTCTCGGCTAAAGTAGTCAGCAATCCCATGTTCACTCGAAACTCAGGCACATACAAAATATATCGCAAGCCCATAGCCTGAACTGCTTCTCTATCCTCAAATGTCAGCTTTGGTCATAAACTCTGAGTCGAAGGGAATCTCTCTCATGACTCTAGCATCAATAGGTCCTCCTACAGTCAAGTAAATCAATTGTGTCAATCCTAGTGGCATTCCTTGTTCATCACAAAGTGCTTCTTTTTATCCTAGTGGCATTCCTTGTTCATCATAAAGTGTTGCTTCCTATCCTAGTGGTACTCCCTGTTCATCACATAGTGTTGCTCTTTTATCCTAGTGTACAACCTGTTCATCACAAAATGCTTCTTTCTATCCTAGTGTTACTCCTTGTTCATCACAAAGTGCTGCTTTGATCCTATCTTTTAGGGAACCTACTTGAGTGTATCCTCTTGATCCAATTGACAACGTATGTTCTATCACAGAATTGTCAATTTCAGCCTAATCCAATTGGCAATGTATGTTCTATCACATAATTGTCAATTTCTTCATTACTCCCTGTTCATCACAAAGTTCTTTGATCTAACCTATCTTAGGGCCTCTGCTTGAGTGTATCCTCTTGAGTAGTTTCTTGATTGGCAATGTATGTTCTATCACAAAATTGTCAATCCTAGCCCTATCTGCTATCCTAGTCTTCCCTAAAGGACCTGCTTGAGTGTATCCTCTTAGTAGCTTATCCAATCAACAACATATGTTTATCATAGAACTGCCGATTCAAACTTGAAGATATAAATGCGCTTGCATAGTGCACATATGTGCTTGCTCTGCATAGACGCGTTTTTCTTTCATAAATGCCCCTGAAATACACATACGTGCTCACATCTAACACATACACTATTACAATCATAGATGCACTTGGCACCAACACAGATGTGCCCAGCCTACCCAGATGCACCTGGCACCAACACAAACATGCCTTAGCATTTTAATCATGCTTGAAATTTTTCTAAGACATACCTAAAGAGCATTTATTACCTTACCTGACATGCATTTATTACAACACTTAATGCAACAAAGTACAAGGAGGTTTTGTGGTACTCACCGACTCTCTTGCATCTGCTAGCCTCTGATATCAGTGAATGTGATTGAATCTATGCACCAATGCCATCGTTGCTAACTGTTGACTTCTCTCTACTCTCTCTACACTTTGATCTCTTAGATGTGTGGATGACAATGAGGATTTTTTCCCTCGTAGTCTATCCTATAGACTACCCTAGCCCTAGTCTCCTGAGTTAGTCTTCTTTATCCCATGACTCTGTCACTTTATCCTATATGGTTAGTCCATTCTGCCCTTTCTTTCTTATCAAGAGATTTTCTGTGATCTTTTCAGACATTTTCATCCAATCTCTCGAGGGGGCATATCATTCCCATCTTGGGGCAACTTTGTATCAGTTCATCTCATCTTCTTTGAAACAACACAACAAGCTACATTGTCTCAAAGAGGGGAAAAATGTAGACACCTAAAATTTTCCTATCTAATTAAATAAATTTATTTATTTATTTAATTATTTTTAGTCTAATTCTTCTATTAATTTCATAAATCTTTATTTATGTTGGAAAAATGGTGTCTCAACCTTGCATTTATGTGAGGTTACTATTTATAGTAAGTTTTCATTTGAGCACGAAATGGTGCAAAACTCTCCCTGAAGCTTCTGGTTGGCTAGATAAGCATTCCGGTAAAGTTGCGTCGCAAGGTCACAACTAGTTTTGAAGATATTAAAGTTTTCGTCTTGGAGGGGCGCAATAAAATGTTTAAACTTAAATTTGGGGACTTTAGAGGCTCCGAAACGCCCTGAAAAGTAGCCGTAACTGGCGAAGTGGGTTACAAGGTGATAGAGCACTTCGCGAGCTTTCCGACGCTTCAAACGGTTCGTCAATCGGACACCCGGTTCTCAAGTTATGGCCTCCGGAAGTTTGTACTCCTGAAATAGGAAAAATAATTTGTATCGGATACATAAATGAGCTGTAAAAGGGAGCGACACGTGTTGATGTGTGCTTTAACATGTCATAGAAGGGAGATAAGGTCGGCTACACCTTATTGGGTGGTTTTAGCCCATGGTTTTGTAATACCGTTTGACGGTTTCTTGTATTGTATCTCCTATTTATGAGGTGTGTGAGATAGAGGTTGTGTGTAAGAGTCTTATGGCTATTGAGTTGCCTCTGAATCTCTGATTAGTGATACTCCTGCGAAGAGCTTGCTCTGCACGTATTTTGTAATCTGTTTTTGATTGCTGAATAAAATATTGAGCTGCTTTTGGAGGGTGGGGTTTTTCTCCCGAAAGGGTTTTCCCCACGTAAATCATTGTGTTGTGGTATGAATGCTATTATATCTATTTCCATTTTTTGTAACTATTGTAATGATCTGAAAAAGTTTTGCATTACCCTCCTCTCAAGGTTAGTGTAGGAAGTTGTTTCCGCTACTTAACTTCCTTACAAGTGGTATCAGAGCCTGATCACCTTTGGTTTCAATTGTGGGCAGTTGGGTTTTTTGAACTAATCCAGATTTGAGTGGGAGCTTGTGCAGAAGACACTTTTTGATCTTGTTGCAGGAATATTTAGATGGCGAGTTCGTCAGGGAGAATAGAGGTGGAGAAATTTAATGGAAGTAATTTTGAGATGTGGAAGCTAAAGATGGAAGATCTGCTAATAGATCGAGATCTTTGGGATGCTGTTGATGCGAATGTCCAAAGGCCCTCAGATCCTACTGTGGTAGCTCAATATGATGTTATGGACCGAAAAGCCAAGGGTCTAATCAGACTGTGCCTAGCAGACTCTGTTCTAATCAATGTCCATGAAGAAAACTCTACAAAGAAGCTATGGACTAAGCTTGGTGAGATGTATCAAGTGAAATCTTTATTAAATCAAATTTTCTTAAGAAAGAAATTGTATTCCTTGAAGATGGAAGAGGGTGGACGAATTGCAGACCACCTAGAAGCATTCAATATGATTGTGGCTCAATTAGTTTCCATCGGTGTTAAGATGGATGAGGAGGAGAAATGTCAGATCTTGCTTTGTTCTTTGCCTGATTCGTGGGATTCTCTTGTTATGGCTATCGGTAGTACTTCTGTTGTTTTGAAATCTGAAGACGTGGTGGGTGCCCTACTCGGTGAAGAGATGCGAAGGAAGGTATCCATCAGTTCAAAGGAAGCCCTAACCATTCGTGGAAGACCTAAGGAGAAAGGTAAGAAGAATTAGAAGCACAGAAAGTCCAAATCCAAAGGGAGATCGAAATCTCCTGGAAAGTCCAAAGTCATTTGCTAGAATTGCGGTAAACCGGGTCACATCTGTAAGGACTGCAAAGAAGAAAAGAAGAAGAAAAAGAAAAAGTTCGATTCTGATTCTGAGTCCGACAAGGAAGATGGCGATGCCTTTATTGCGGCTTTGGCGACTCATGTAGGTAATGATGCCTGGCTAATTGACTCAGGTGCATCTTTTCATATGACTTCCAATAGAGATTGGTTTTCTGAATATGAAGGATTTAATGGAGGTAAGGTGTACTTGGGTGATGATTCACATCTAGACATTGTTGGTCGAGGTAAAGTTAGAATCAGGTTTTCTGATGGTAGAATAAAAGGGATTAATGGTGTGCTGCATATCCCTGGATTAAAATGAAACCTGTTATCTGTGAGCAAACTGATAGATGCGGGTGTGCAGGTAGTCTTTTCTGAAACAGGATGTAAGATGATTAAGGGTGCTATGGTAGTTGCTAGAGGTGTCAGGTTTGGCACTTTGTATAAGCTTGAAGCATACACTGTTGAGTGTAATAGCACTTCTATAAAAAGTAAATCTGTGGATACTTCACTGGAAGATTTGAAGGTTTCACCTTCAGCAGATGGAAATGGTTTTTGGGTACCTAAGGGTGCTCTTTCGTCTGAAGCAAAGTTACCTGCAGAGAAGACTATGTTATGGCATCAGAGACTTGGCCACATTGGAGAAAAGGGTCTAAGGACCTTGAAAAATAAAAACCTTGTTGAAGGTGTGAATGACTGTAACCTTGACTTTGATTTCTGTGAGCATTGCATTTATGGAAAACAAAACCGCGTTCAGTTTTACTCGAGTTCTCATAAAACTTGTGGTGTTTTGGATCTTATCCATTCTGATGTGTTTGGTCCAGTAGATGTCTCTTCGATTGGAAAATCCACATATTATGTTTCATTTATTGATGATTTTAGTAGAAGGACATGGGTTTATTTTCTAAAGAGTAAATCTGAAGTTTTTAGTCGTTTTAAAGAATTTAAAGCAATGGTTGAGTTGCAGACTGGAAAGAAAATAAAATGTTTGAGAACTGATAATGGCGGTGAGTTTTTCTCTAATGATTTTGATAGATTCTGTAAAGACTGTGGAATTAACAGGCAGAAGACAACTCCGTATTCTCCATAGCAGAATGGAGTTGCAGAAAGAATGAATAGGACACTGATGGAGAAGGCTAGGAGTATGTTGAGTGGTGCTGGTCTTGAACAAAAGTTTTGGGCTGAAGCTGTTGCCACTGCTTGCTACCTGATTAACAGGTCTCCTACATCAGCTATTGTTGATAAAATGCCTATGGAAGCATGGTCAGGTCACAAGCCTTCATTGAGACATCTTAGAGTTTTTGGTTGCGAGGCATATGCACATGTGCCAAAGGAGAAGCGAACAAAGTTGGAGAACAAGGCTGTGAAATGTATCTTCATCGGGTATAGTTATGGTGTGAAAGGATACAAGCTTTGGGACCCTGTTGCACAAAAGGTAATTCACAGTAGAAGTGTTATTTTTAGAGAAATTAAGTCTCCTTCTGTTACATTGCAGCCAGAATAGACTAAAAAAGAAGATGTGATTCAACTTCCTTCTACACCTGAAAGAATTGAATTGAGACCCCTAGATAGGCAAGAATTTGAGGAGAGCTCGTCTAGCTCTGAATCTTCAAAAGAGGAGGAAGAACCTCCAACTCAGCTTGTTCGAAGGTCTACAAGACATAGACAACCACCTGAAAGGTATTCACCTGATGATTGGAGATGTATTTTTGCTCTGAATACTAGTGTGGATGAACCGAAATCTGTAGAAGAGGCATTAGGTATGAATGATGCAGAATCCTGGAAGATTGCTATGGAGGAAGAAATGGCAGCTTTGAAAAAGAATGATACATGGGATCTTGTACCATTGCCTGAAGGACAAAAACCTGTTGGTTGTAAATGGGTGTTCAAGAAAAAGATTGGTTCAGATGGAAGCATTGAGAAGTATAAAGCAAGGTTGGTTGCAAAAGGCTACTCTCAGGTTGAGGGTGTTGATTACAGTGAGATATTTTCTCCTGTTGCAAAAATGACGTCCATTAGATTTTTGCTTTCTATTGCTACTGCTTATGATTTAGAGGTTGAGCAAATGGATGTGAAAACTGCTTTCCTTCATGGTGATTTGGAGGAAGATATTTATATGACACAGCCGGAGCACTATGTGGTGAAAGACAAAAGTAATTTGGTCTGTAAATTGAAGAAATCTTTGTATGGCCTCAAACAAAGTCCTAGGATGTGGTACCAGAAATTTGATACATATGTGTTGAGTTTGGGATTTGAACGTTCTAAATCAGATCACTGTGTTTATTATAAATCTTATGGTGATAATTTCTTATTCATTGCATTGTATGTTGATGATATGTTATTCATTGGCAAAGGGAAAGGTATGATTTCAGAACTGAAGTCTCAGCTCGCTGCTAAATTTGAAATGAAAGATCTTGGTGCAGCAAAGCACATTCTTGGGATGGAAATTAGAAGAGATAGGGTGAACAGAAAGCTATGGCTAGGCCAGAGTAAGTATGTGAATTCAGTGTTACAGAGGTTCAACATGCAGAATTGTAGACCATTGAGTGTTCCTTTTACAGTTGGAATGAAACTATCTATTTCAGATTGTCCTACATCCCCATTGAAGATGGAAGACATGAGCAGAGTGCCTTACCAGAGTGCAGTTGGAAGCTTGATGTATGCTATGGTCTGTACTAGACCAGATATTGCCCAAGCAGTGGGAGTACTTTCTAGATATATGTCTAATCCTGGTAGAGTTCATTGGGATGCAGTCAAAAGAGTCTTCAGATATTTGAAGGGTACTTCAGAGTATTCTTTGTGTTATCATGGTAATTCAGTTGGAGACATGACTTCCCTTGATATCCATGGTTATGTGGATTCAGATTGGGCAGGTGATATTGATAGCAGAAGATCCACCAGTGCTTATGTGTTTACTTTGTTTGGTGGTGCAATTAGTTGGATGAGTAAGCGACAGGCTGTGGTTGCTTTATCCACTACTGAAGCAGAGTATATGGCAGCTACTCATGCTTGTAAAGAGGCCATTTGGCTTTAGAGACTGTGTTCAGATATTGGAATAAAACAAGGTACAATGACAATTTACTGTGACAGTCAGAGTGCAATTAGCCTAGCTAAGAACCCGACATTTCATGCCCGGACCAAACATATTGATGTTCAGTATCATTTTGTTAGAGATATGGTCGAAGATGGTAGGGTGAAGCTGGTTAAGGTGGAAACTTTGATGAATGTTGCAGATGCTTTAACTAAGGCTGTGAGCACAGAGAAGTTCAGATGGTGTTCAGAGTCTATGGGCCTTATGGCCCCTAGCAATTGATTCATTGTGTTGACATTACCTTCCGCTCATGCAAGGTGTTCGACAAGTGGGAGATTTGTTGGGAAAAATGGTGTCTCAACCTTGCATTTATGTGAGGTTACTATTTATAGTAAATTTTTATTTGAGCACGAAATGGTGCGAAACTCTCCCTGAAGCTTCTGGTTGGCTAGATAAGCATTCCGGTAAAGTTGCGTCGCAAGGTCACAACTAGTTTTGAAGATATTAAAGTTTTCGTCTTGGAGGGGCGCAATAAAATGTTTAAACTTAAATTTGGGGACTTTAGAGGCTCCGAAACGCCCTGAAAAGTGGCTGTAACCGGCGAAGCGGGTTACGAGGTGATAGAGCACTTCCCGAGCTTTCCGGCGCTTCAAACGGTTCGTCAATCGGACACCCGGTTCTCAAGTTATGGCCTCCGGAAGTTTGTACTCCTGAAATAGGAAAAATAATTTGTATCGGATACATAAATGAGCTATAAAAGGGAGCGACACGTGTTGATGTGTGCTTTAACATGTCATAGAAGGGAGATAAGGTCGGCTACACCTTATTGGGTGGTTTTAGCCCATGGTTTTGTAATACCGTTTGACGGTTTCTTGTATTGTATCTCCTATTTATGAGGTGTGTGAGATAGAGGTTGTGTGTAAGAGTCTTATGGCTATTGAGTTGCCTCTGAATCTCTGATTAGTGATACTCCTGCGAAGAGCTTGCTCTGCACATATTTTGTAATCTGTTTTTGATTGCTGAATAAAATATTGAGCTGCTTTTGGAGGGTGGGGTTTTTCTCCCGAAAGGGTTTTCCCCACGTAAATCATTGTGTTGTGGTATGAATGCTATTATATCTATTTCCATTTTCTGTAACTGTTGTAATGATCTGAAAAAGTTTTGCATTACCCTCCTCTCAAGGTTAGTGTAGGAAGTTGTTTCCGCTACTTAACTTCCTTACAATTTATTTATTTAATTCATTTATCTCTTCTAGCCTTATTTCTCATTTAAATAAATACTTTTCCTAAATTAAATAAATATCTTATTTATTTAATTGATCCCACTTCATCTATTGATTAAATGAATCTTTATTTATTTAATTAATTCATTAGCCTTTTCTACCTATGACACATGTCATTCATCTCTTAATTCCTACACTACCTACCCTCTTATTATTTTCTTATTTTCTCTACCTACCCTCTAATCCTAGCCGACCATTTTTCTTTTACACCTCTTAATCTTATCCCTCCATTTCTTATAGTGTCCTCTATATAAGGAGATACTTCTTTCATCATCAACCCTATTGAACTACTAATCATTCTAATCACCTATTCGACCCAACTACACTTTTGAACTTTCATATGCAATCAAGCCTACTTGCAACCACATTTTCGTTCTTTGTTGAGCTCTTGTGCACACATAAAATCTGAGAGTAAATATATCAAGAAAGATCAATGGAGATAGGAATAATGGAGATCCAAACCCTATTGGACGTGTGATAGTATAATCTTGGTGATTTTATTTGGTTTACATTGTCTTGGGTAATCTTCATATGTTATGGTGGATCTTTGTTGTTGTTAGGCTAGGCTTTTGTGGTTGAATTCATTTAGTCTTTCAATTTTGTTGTTCCACTTTTCACCATAAACAGTCCTAATGGTGAAAATGAATACAAGAGAGACAAATTCAAGAAGTATAAGGGTAAAGGCAAGATAGATTTTCTTATAGCGGTTGACAGTGGTGTTACTGATGAAGAATTTGATGATGATTCTAGCAAAGATATTGTGTTTGTAGCTATTAAGGAAGATATATCAGAGTAGAAGGCATTGGTATCAAGGATGGATAACCCTGATGATTGGATCATTGATAATGGTTGTTCACATCATATGACCAATGATCGGAGCAAATTTCTTTCCTTGAAAGAATTTGATGGCGGTGTTTTTCAGATTTGGCAATGACTCGCCCTATATGGTTAAAGCTAAGGGAGTTATTTCTCTTAAAGGGAAGAGCAGTGCTGATGATGTATATTGGGTTGAATGTCTAAAGAATAATCTTCTAAGTGTGGCACAACTTAATGACATAGGATACCCACTGGAGTTTAGAAATGATATGTGCAAAATCTTTGACAACAAAGGTGAATTGATTGCAACAGGGAAACAATCTAGAGGTAATTTGTTTCATCTTAATCCTAAAGTTAGCAACTGTTTGATTGCAAAGATAGATGATAGCTGGCTTTGGCATAGGATATTTTGTCATATAAACTTTGATAACATTGTTAAAGTGAGCAAGTCCAGGATAGTAAGAGGTCTACCTCAGCTAGACAAACTAGTTAATGCTCTTTGCAAAGAATGTCAGTTAGGAAAGATGACTTCTTCAACTTTCAAGAGAAAGTCCTTCTCAGTAGAGAACTTGTTAGATTTGGTTCATACAAATCTATGCAGACCAATAAGAACAAGAAGCATTCAAGGTGATAGATATTTCATGATCTTCACCGATGATTGTTCATGGATGATGTGGGTCACATTCTTGAAGGATAAGAATGAAGATTTTGGTAAGTTCAAGGCATTCAGGTCCTTAGTAGAGAAAGAGAGTGGAAAAAAGATAAAATGTCTGAGAACAGATCAAGGCGATGAATTTACTTCTGAGGAATTCACTAAGTACTATGATAAGAATGATATCAAGTGGCAACTTTCTACACCAAGGACACCACAACAGAATGGTATAGTAGAGAGGAACAACCGGTTAGTGGTTGAAGCTGCTAGGACAATGTTGATATAAGGAGGTGTAGTGAAAACATTTTGGAAAGAAGCTGTAAGTACAACTGTCTACATAATGAACCGAGTTCTGGTGAAAAGAGGTAAGGACAAGACCCCTTATGAATATTGGTATGGAAGATCACCTGATGTTAGCTATTTTAAGATATTTGGTAGCAAATGTTTTATAAAAAGAGGTGATTACATAAGCAAGTTTGAAGCTAAGAGTGATGAAGGTATATTTCTTGGCTATTCCACCAAGAGTAAGGCCTATAAATGCTTCAACAACTAGACATAGAGAATTGTTGAAAGTGCTGAAGTTCATGTAAATGAATGTTCTGTAATTTTAGAAGGAACCAGTTCAGAGAAAAAGGATGAAGATCCTTGCATTTTTCTTTTGGAACCTGAAACTGTTAAATCAGAAACAGGTAAAGCAAATTCTGATGTACTTGTTCAACTGGAACAAACAAATTTAGAAGATGATAATGAAGAAGCTGAACCTGAAGAGAATGCTCAGGTTATTCCTACGTATGTGAGACTGAACCACAGTCTTGAGCAGATTATTGGGGATAAGGATGCTAGAGTACTAACTAGAAGGAGAATAAGAGAGAACTCCTACATGATCTCCACCATTGAACCAAGAAGTGCTAAGGAGGCATTTGGTGATGATTATTGGGTTAAAGCTATGGAGGAGGAATTGGATCAAATTGAGAAGAACAACACTTGGACCCTGGTACCCCGATCAGTAAATAAGAATGTTATAGGTACTAAATGGGTATTCAGAAACAAGTTAAATGAAGATGGTGTTGTAGTTCGCAACAAGGCAAGATTACTCTGCAAGGGTTATACTCAAGAAGAAGGAGAAGATTTGTTAGTATTCTATACTCTTATGAGAATAGTTGATGTTGTCATTGATGGCAACCAACTGGCAAACTTTTGTCAACCCATTGGCAGTTACCGACACTGGCAATAGACTTCTATATACACCAGCAGGGATTTCACCAGTAGCGGCAATAATGCATACCGTCACTCAAGCTGACAAGGAATAAACTTTGTTTATTGTTTTATATTGTCATTATCTTTTGTAAAAGCCGACATGGCATATTGTAAAAGACTCATATATATGTATGAGATCTTATAGGTCATTTTGTAAAACAAGAGAGAGAGGATGATATTTGTTACTACTTATCAAATTGCCATTAGTTTTATATCCAAAGTCATTCTATATATTCTAGCCAGTTAGCATTACTGAATCATGCAGTTGGTACACAGAGAAGTCGGTATGAATAGTCTAGTCGGTTACAGAAGAAAAATAGTCACAGAGCCCAATATACACCGAGCTATCTACCGAGTGTTATTTCATGTCTTCTAAGTAGTAAAGTTAATATACCAAGTTGATATACACCGAGTGAAATGTGTTACTAGTTTCATTGAACTTGGACACACATATAAAAACATGTTACAAGATCGAGGCACATAGAACCGTTATCACATTGGAAATTGCACATATAGATTTTGTATAATTTTGAGGTCATCTAACCAATGAAATATTTTGCATGGTTATTTATTCGAGAAATCATGTTTGTAAGATCGAAGGAATGAATCAAATCACCGACATAAGAAGTCTATTTATACAGCATGAATTTAGGGTTAGAGACGTGTGAATTAGAGATATATGTGAATGAGAAATGTGTGTGCATATGTGTATGAAGAAAGACTTATGTGATACATGAGAAATCACAAAGTATTATGACTGTTATAGAAACACAGAGGTCACCGAGAAGGTTATCAGAGAATAGTCAAAGAACAGAGTAAACATAAGGGTTTACCAAGTTACTTTATGAGTTACCAAGATATGCTATAGGCAAGGTAATCTTATTTTGAGCACATAGAATCTGCTACAAGATTTCAGATGTAAAGTTGCAGATATTTGTAAAGTCTTATTGTAATATTTTGAAGTTGTAAGAGAAACCTCAATAGGGTAAAAGACTCTAATCAAGTCTATAAATTGTAAATCCTCTAACTAGGTGCAACATTTATATAGTGTTGTAAAACCATTTAGCAAGGTAGATCTAATAGATCTTATTACTCCTAACAGGGTAAGCTATCAGAAATAGCTAAAAATGTAGCTCTAACCGAGAACTCTTTATTATTGTAGTAGTGAAGTTGTGGGTGCCATCCCCACCGCAGTTTTTCTCTCTAACCAAGAGTTTCTGCGTAACCAAAATATATGTGTTATGGAGTGAATCATGTATGATTGTTACTTATTTGTTTTATCTTTATGTTATGTTACAGTAGTTTTTGGTTTATGCATAACAATAAAGATATTGTTGATAAAAGGATTTGAAGTACTAATTCACCCCTCCCCTCTCAGTACATTAGCTTTCCATATTGGGCCTAACAATTGGTATCAGAGTTTGAATCTTAGAAAAGTGTTTAACTATCTAAAGAGAAAGATCTTATCAATGGAAGGCTACAAACAATCTCGGAGGATTGTGTATCTGCAAGAAGAATTGGATCATGTTAATCAAGTGATTATGGACATGCAAAGGCAAATGCAAAAATCTCTGAAAGTGAGAAGAAGATTATCTGATGATTTGTAGGACTCTCAAGAGTTAGTGGAACAAATTGAGACATCATCTGAGAACAGTATGTCTGAAGAGACTGAAGAAATGATTGGACAATTGAAAGAAAAGAACAAAGCACTGGCTGATCAACTAAAAGCAATGAAAAGAGAACATGAACATTTCAGTACACAGATGACTAAAAATCTTGATGCATTGAGACAACCAAGGACAAACTAAGAGATCTAGAAAGAGAGAAACAACAACTTGAAGCTTTAGTATCTGATAAGGATGATGAAATCATAAGGTTGACTGGGATTCAACAAAATATGACAGATCAACTAGGTTATGCACATCATGAAGCAAATATGAAAGATGATGAGAATCAAGCATTGAAACTTGAAGTATCAAGGTTGAGCAATGAACTTGAAATAGAGAATAAATCCAAGGAAACACTGAAGAAGAGTTATGAAGCATCAAAGATGTTGGATGAGCAACTGAACACAAGACAACCCTACAAAGAAGGAGGACTCGGTTACAAAGGAAAAGACTCTACCGAGAAGGGAATCCGCACTACCGAGAGAGGAGAATCATCAAAGCAAGCTGGAATCAAGCAGAACATCAAAAGAAAGAAGCCTATTTGCTACTACTGTGGAAATCAAGGTCATACTGCCAACATGTGTCAAATCAGAAAAGGTAAGCAATCGAATACCACTAAGACCAATGGTTATTGTTACAATTGCAATAAATATGGTCACACATCTAATCAATGTAGGACAAAGTCTGTTAACAATTATCAAAAGTCAAAATTCAAAGGGATTTGTAAAAAATTCAATAGATATGGGCATAGTACCGAGAAGTGTTGGTTTAAGCAAAAGAACCACATGTGGTCTGCACACCGAGCAAATACTAGAGGTTACCAAACTCACACAGATCCTTACTGACAATATTCTGCAATACCATGGGATTACAATACAAGGATATGGTGTGAATGTTGTGGAAGATATGGACATATAAGTGCCAACTGCTTTATAAGGTTTGGAATGAATAATCGAAGATCATGGAGAAATCTTGGTATGGCATATTTTCATTGTCACAAAGTTGGACACTTGGCTGGAGATTGCAAAGATCAACCTAGAGAAGACACTGAGGAAATAAAAGAGAAATTAAAGATGATTTGGAGAAAGAAGGAAATTGTGTCAAATAAAGAAAGCACCTTACCTACAGAGTTAGGTGCTCCCACTCCAAATTAATCGGTAAAGGTATGAAGGGACTGCATTCTCACAAGGTTAAATCTTAAACAGTTCCTATTTTAGTATGTACTTTATTCAAAATCTGCATAGTATGATGTAGTAGTAAGTTTGAAATTCTATCAAAGTCTTTTGGAGCACTTTACAGGAAATCTGTCAAGTCAGTGAATTCAGGAAGCTTGTCAAGTCGTTATATGAAGGAAATTTGGTTACTCGGTTAAAGCAAAAAAAGGGAAAGAAAGTTAAGTAGAACTGAGTGCATTTAATGTTTTGACCTAACTTGCACGGAGCTCGATAAGGTATTTTTGAGTACTTAAAGGTATTTTCGCGATCATTTTCGTTCACCAAGTTTTCGAGAAGCAGAGCAGAGTGAATCAAGGTGATCAAACCATCTTCAAAGCAAAATCTAAGGTATTTACATCGAATCTCATCGCATTGCTAAGCTGGTTTACCAAACTCATTAAGTTGTTATTATCTACTGAGTGTGAAGCATCTACTGTTTGTTAAGTTCTCAAACCCTAAGGTTCTTGTGTCAATTTTTATTTGAAATCAAAATGGTACCTAAGATCCAAGACCCCATTGTTGTCAAGAATGTAGAGAAGCCCTCACTAAAATACTCTTTGACTCCCAAAATTGCATCTAGACCAAATGACAAAATTGCCTTTTCACTCATTTTGAATCGAGTCTTGTTAGTCGAGGATGTGAGATTCTTCACAAAATGCCGTGTTGAAGAACTCAGTCATGTTGAGATCAAAGATGCATATGATGAATTGTGCACAGATGGTAAAATGGATAGCAAGTATGAGCATATCAAAATCAAGGGATTGATTGAAGCCCTAACCTATCCCCATGTGTTCAAACCCCAATGGGTCAAGTTTGTACTAAGCCGAGTGCATGATGATTTCATTTGGCTGCAAGAGCAATTGTTTAACATCACTAAAGAAATCATTCATTTGATCACTGGTTATCCTATCTATGATCATGCCCGAGCACAAAAAATGATATCATAGAAGCAATTGATCAGTTTGACTAGAGTAGAATCTGATTGCAGAGGTCTGAAGTTGAACAATGTCACTGATCCTGTACTCAAATTTTCCATTAGAGTAATTGGTTACTGTTTCTTCCAATCGGCAAGGGAAAATAGTGTACCCTGTGTAGTAGTGGACTTAGCATACAAAATTGTTAAGAAAGGCATGAAAATTGACTTGTGTGAAGTATTGTTGAAGAGCTTGTTTGAAAATATGAACACAATCAGGAAGTCAAAGAAGAACAACTCGACAAATACTCTAGAATTTGGATCACTACTTGTATGTATGTTTTTCTACTTTGAGAAGTTTTTTCCGACAATCGGTAAAGTTGTTTGGGAACTACATCGACCAATGACCCATCAGATCAATGAATTCATCAAGAAGTTAGGTGATAACTTTAATGATATAATGGATGATTACTTCAGCAAGTTCCAAGAGAAAATGCATAACAGGTACCGGATTCCACCACAGCTGGTAGAAAAATACAAGGATGAAATATCTTTTGAGGTCAATGCCGATTACTGTTATGTGAATGTTGTGGAACCGAGGACTCAATCTTTGTCACCTATGGGTTATGAGATTGATTTTGATATCACACAACAACAAATTGATGCCTATCTATCATTGCCAAGGCATACTACCGAGCTGAGGTATGGAACCTATGAAGAGGTGAAGGAAAAAGTAAAAATGAGCATTGTTGTACTGAAGGCTACAAGAAAAGCTACAAAGATGATTAAGGCATTAACTGAGAAATTTGGAGAAGAGTCTTCCTCCACACCTGTCAAAGGAGTTCTAGCCATCATCAAAGAGGAGATAGAAGCCCAAGAAGCAGCCATAACACTTAGCACCAAATTACCTAAGGGAAAAGTGTTGAAGAGAAAGAAACAGGACACTTCAATGGCCCTACCAACCCCTCCAACAAAGAGACCTAACACAAGGGCATCTGTTGCATTACCGAGTAAGAGACAAAAGACTGTTACCATTCCTAAGGTAACTAGAACTTACAAGAAATCTACTTGGAGACTCATTTTGCCAAAAGAGTCAAGTGATACCGAATCTAAAGATGCAAATAAATTTCAGATTGTGAAAAGAAAGAAGGTAGAGGTACATAGTGTAGAAATTTTTTGTAAAAATCAAAAGGAATATGGTGGATTTAGATTTGTCAAATATGAATCCAGATCTGCTGATGAAAAGAGGCAAATTGAAGAAGCTGTCATTTGCACACTTCTAAAATTATGAGTGGTCCCATTAGAAGTATGTAATTCTATTCCTAAGGAATTATATGCACATGTTGAAACCAGATGGCAATATGCCCTAGACTTGGAGAAAAAAATCAGAGAAAGAAGTCTAGTGTATCTCTTTCCTGATATGTCGGTTGATGAAATAAAAGAACATCTGACAAATAGCCAAACACAATTTATAGTAAAACAAAAGGCCTTGAAATGAATGGCCTATATATAGAAGTGGAGAAGGAAACAAAAGAGCAATGGAAGGACATCTTTTGAAGAAAGAATGTTGGTGAACAATCTACAGTGGACATAGTTGATGTCACCAATCAAGAGCCTGATGTCACCGAGCAAGACCCTACTGACACCATTTAAATAGATGAAGATATCATGGATGCAGAGGCACCTAAACAAGAAATAATTGAAGGCAATGCTTATGCAAAACTTATCTCTAGTGAATCTATTTTGGAACAAGTTCAGCCTTACCCACCGATCAATCAACCTACTACAACCGAAGCTCCTCAGGATACAGGTGAAGGAACTGAAGGTCAAAAGTTTATAGCAAAAGATACTTCACAAGAACAAACCTCTCAAGCACCTTCTAGCACAGAAAATGTTACAGCTGAGACACCAAGCACTGAGACACCGAAGAACACTACTAAGACTAAAGAAACTGACCAAAGTGTTGTTTCTACCAAACAACCTATCAAGGATCCTCAAGCCTCTCAAGCTATTGTAGTGGTTCATCCGGTCAAAGGTAAAGAAAAGAAGTTGAAAAAGCGTAGTTTCAAAATTGATTTATCAAAACTGATAGTGTTGCCCAATGTAGACATCTCCAAATTGAAAGGGCAAGCACTCACTGAATTCGGTGAACTATGCAAAGCAAAGGCTGAACAGGAGAAGCAACTAGCCATAAAAAAGAAGAATAAAGTACTTCAGAAGGTGTGTGGGAGAAAAAGTGACACTAAGCAAACATGCCCTAATCTCACTTTCAACCACACACTTGCGGAATACGAAAGAGCCTAGAGGTATCACACAATTGGCTACTTCCTTTTGTGGAAGAGAGAGCCATGGTATACCTATTAGGATTTCTATTCCTTTGCTGTAATTGAAAGATGAAATGATGCAAGTTCAATCCCTAACCCCAAAGTGCAAGTATGAACTAATAACAAGATTACAGAATTGAACTTAAATGATGGAAAGCTGTAAACACAAGGACAAGACAAGAATGTAAATGCGTACCTGGTGTTAAAATATGAATGAAAATGTTTGGGATGGGGGCGCGGGCGCCACTGTCTTGATTCTGCCCCTGAAACTGCTTTGGAAACTGCTGTTTTGCACTCTGGAAAAGCTATCAAAAATGCTAAAAATGCTGTCTGTCAGGAGGACCAAGGCGCCCAGCGCCCCTATCCTGGTAGGACCAGGATGCCCCATGCCCCTATCCTGGCAGGACCAGGGTGCCCCATGCCCCTGTCCTGGTCTTTTGCTCTGAAATTTGGTGTGGAGTGTTGTCTCAGTCTGCTTCTCCCGGATTTGCAACCTG
Organism: Cryptomeria japonica; assembly: GCF_030272615.1. NCBI lineage: Eukaryota > Viridiplantae > Streptophyta > Pinopsida > Cupressales > Cupressaceae > Cryptomeria > Cryptomeria japonica. Next base: position 34,438,868 of record NC_081408.1, on the reverse strand, counting down.
CAGCATTGTCCGAGTCCCGAAACCTGCACTTATATCTGAAAAGGGTGTGGGCGGCTATATAGGGTTTTGCCTTAGTCAAACCCCCACTTCAGTGATTTCCACCTCCACAAATAGCCAAGTTGTATTGTAAAATGTATTGTGTGTGCAGACCTAGTGTGTGTGCAAGGTCCTAAAATGCAAGAAAGCAAACTAGAGCAACCTAGAAAGTAAACCCTAATTGCTTGTAAATGATAATGTAAATGCTCTGAATCAAGATGCAAAGTGATCTAAAGCATGAATAAGTGATATATTGAAGCTTATGCAAAGACATGAAAACAACATGAAATCATACCCAACCCCCAAGGGAGGAGTACAAGCCAATCTTCAGTCGGTAATCTCCTATTGTTCTTCAATGTCTTCCAAGCCCTAAAATGGATGAATGAAATTGATAAATTCTTGATAGAAGGATGTTGAATGTTGTTGAAGTCTTCAAAGATCTGCTCTTTCGCTGCATAGAAGGTCCTTGAAGGCCAAAATTCGGATCCTTTCAAATGAAGAAAGAGAGCTCTTATATATGAAACCCTAGGTCTTAATTTCAACTTTTGGCCGACCTAGAGATTGAATCTCCCACCAATTTCTTGGGGTTAAGCTTTATTTTATGATTGAATCATGCTCCTAAAATTTCGGGAAAAATGTCCGGGACCATGTGCACTCCGGGCGCCATGGTCCTCTCCGGGCGCCATGGTCCCGACAACTTTTCACCAAATTTTCAGGGCCGTCGGATATGATGATTTTAGAGCGAACCCTGAAGTTACAGGTGATTTTGAGATGTTTTGACCCCCAAAATCAAGCCCCCAAGTTCAAAATAGGACCTAATTAGGGTTTTTGATTAAATGATGTATTGGAGGAATAAAATGAAAAGGGCACGCTTTAATGAAAGGGCCCAACTTTATGATATAGGAGATGATAAAATAGAACCTTAGACCTAATTAATTTAATTAATTAAGTGCTAAAGGGGAAATGTAATGCAAAATGCAAAATGCGCCAAGGCGGGTGCTAAACTAGGTGTGAAATTGTACCACCCTAGCAAGTGCCTACAATTTACGACACTACATTTAGCCCCCACTTTAGTGGTCATATGAACACTACGTGCATATGCAAGCTAAAGTACAGAAAAGTAAACATTATTTGAAAAAGGATATATCCATAAGTCTGTCGAACGAAGCCCCCAATGGTATCTGCAGTACATAGTTAGGAACCACACCCTACAAAACGCACGTTAGATCACAAAATCACCTAATGCTTACTAAGGAAGGTGATGAAAATTCGAGGGTAGCTATATGCCCCCCCCTGTTTTGGCTTGCTAATTTTAGTGAGTTGAAACAGGGTATCATGTTTACCACTTCGAATTGTTAAAGTATATTGATGACAAATGCTCAAAAGAAGATTTGATATGAGATCAAAAACTAATGGAGAATCATTTGGTAAGAAAGAGGACTAAATCTCAATTCCAACACAACAAAGAGTGTGAGGATTTGAGAGTTCTCCAACACAAGATGAAGGATGTAAATGGAAACAAAATGCAAAGAGAAGAAAAGAAAGGAAAAAAGAATGAATACACACATTGGTGATCCATGAGAAGACTAGTGAGAGAGAAAACATGGACTTCTCGCCCCTAGATCTTGTCTAGGTGATCGATGGGAAAAAGGACATGGAAAACTAGCCCCTAGAGTCTGTCTAGGTGATCCATGTAAGGGAGGAGAGTGAGAAAGTCTAGCCTTATGCCGCTAGTTCCACTCAACCTCATGCATGTGTGTGTTAGGGAGGTTAGAAGCACCTCATAGGAGTCTATGCCCGAGTATGCTACAACCTGTATATGTATAGTACAAAAATGTGACATCTCACTCTAAGAGTCTGTGCTCTGGTTCCGAGAATGACCCATTGCTCAAAAAGTGTAATGTTTATGTCATTAGCAAAGTAGAACAAGGATACCTACCTTCATCACAAAAGAAGATACTCCAAAAATGCAACAATGTCATGGATCCAAGAAAGAGAGTTTTGTACTCTTTAAGCAAGGATAAGATAGTTGAAATGGGATATCTTGTAATATGTGTAAAGGAGATCCTTAGAGGAGAAGAGATCTTTGTACAAAAGACACCTATCCCCGAGAGGAATTGTTTTAGACAAATATAACATCTTCTAGAATAAGACAAAGAAGAGAATAAGAATGCAATACTTCCTTCTTTTGCGAGGTGAAATTGATTCTTAATGAAGGATGACGCTTCTTTTAACCCAATTGGGAGAGTGAATTCATTATGTATGTATTTTACCAAGTGAAAAAGAGGTTGTAGTCAAGGACTTACACCTCTTGTAAGAGAGAATCCTTGAACAAACAACAACAAATGCATACAAGAAATAACATCAAGTAATAAAGTTCATACCATCCACGAAATAGGAAAAAGTGGATCCTTAGATAAAAATAAGGAAAGATCATTGCCTCCCAAGGATGAAGGACTTACACAATCTTCTAGGGAGAGATTTAGACATAAGCAAAATGTACTACATACTCACATGAGTTCATGCAAGCAGGACATTAGTGTATGTAAAATGCTCCTCACAAGAAGTGGGTAGGATAAGAAAGGGAATATACATCTTCTCCCATATCTAGGAAAAGAGGATTCTAAAGAAAAGATGATCAATATTTCCACACTATTACCCCAAAGGGAAATTTTAACCATAAAAAGAAGAGATGTATGAAATCACTCTTGTCCCCATAGGAACAAGAGATAACATAGAAAATAAGCTATTATGTTGCTTCAAAAATATGATTTCACTTGAAATTGTACCATCATGAATGACAATGAGCCCCCAGTAAATGAGCTACCAATGTCACATAATGATAAGCAACATAATAGCCATTAATGTTAATTTAAGACATGATAGACTGAATGAGGTATTTGAATATGACATGCTAAATGCTCAACTATAAGTGAGATCAAAAACATGTATAAAATGATAAAAATTGAAGAAGAAAAGTCACAAGAAATCTTAGAAGAGGGATGAGTGTAATTTATTAGAGCCTTATCCCTGGAGGAAAGGACTTTATTATGAATAGGAGATAAAGATTCATAAGTGGATTTAGAAATTTGAGGGGAGTCATAAAGAGATTTGTTCATCGCCAATATTTCCTTATGAGGGGAATGAGAGTTGATAGAAGTAGAAGATGATTTAGTTGAAGTGAGATCATCATCACTACTAAATATAGCATTCACATTGAGAGATGGTCTTTTAGATGCTTTGGTGGGCTTAGAAAGATTATATCCAAGTCCACATGAATATTCATGCATGTTATGTTCTAAAGGAACTTTAATTCCTTGTTCATTTGTGCCACAACCATTTCCACTATAGCCACTCTTAGCCAAAATATGAAAACCATGACCATAACGATTAGCCATTTCAGAAAGAAAAGGTGGTTTTTCATAAGACAAAGAATCAAATTCTTTAGAATTGGAGGTGTGAGGAGAAGAAGTTTGAGAAGCAGCCACAAAATTATTGCTCATAGGTTCAAGTAAGACTAATTGATCTCTAGTTTCTTCCTTCTTTTTAACTTTAAGCTCTCTAGGAGGAACCCTATACTCACCTACAAAGGTGGGATTGAAATCAAGTGATCCCCAATCATCTTCTGCGAGAACCTTCTCAAGATCAAAAGCCTTTTCATGTGTAGATTCAAGTTGAGAAGGATCTTCTTCAGGAACTTCAAACTCATCCAAAGAATTTTGATTATCAGAGGGTGATGATTCATCCATAGGTATCTTGTTCAAAGAGTCATCACTAGAAGAAGAAGGCTTAGATGTTTGCAAACAAGCTTGAAGATTAGTATCACCTATCAAGGTATATGTCTTATTGTTATAAATAAATTTAACTTATCTATGCAATGTAGAGGGGACAACTTGCATACTGTGAATCCAAGGTCTCCCTAATAACAAGTTATATGTTAGATTTCCCGACATAACATGGATAGGAGTAGGCAAAGTAACAAGTCCCACTGTGATGGGTAAGGTGATAATACCTAATGAAGACTTAGCCACATTATCAAAGCCTCGAATGGGATGAGAGTCAGGCTCAATAAGGGATGCATCCACATTCATCTTATGCAATAGATTAATGCTACACACATTAAGGCCAGAGCCGTTATCTACTAGTGTTCGTCTTATAGCAATGTCATTTATGATAACCACAATCATCAAGGGATCATATTGATGTTGAATTTCACTAGTAGGCAACTCATCTTGAGTAAACACAATTTGAGCTTTAGGATTCATCACAGAGTTAACCAAAGATACTATATTACTAGATGTATTAGGTGGAGGAACATTCAAATCTTTCAAGGCATCTTGTAACATTCCATGATGAGCGGAAGAAGTTTGTATCAAATCCCAAAGAGATATCTTAGCAGGGGTAGCTTTAAGTTGTTCTATGAGATCATATTCCTTACCAAGAACTTGTGAAATACGTGGAGCTTGAGGAAGAATAGGTTGAGAAGAAGGAAGTGAAGTGGGGATAACTGGAGGAGGATTAGGTTGCCTATTGTTTCTTGTGTTATAAGTATGAGCAACCACATGATAACTCTCTCTAGTCAGTTGTTTAGCATACTCATAAGGGCTCTTAGTAGAATAACCTCCTTGCACAATAATAACAGGTTTCTTAGGAGTACAAAAAGAATCATTAGCATAACCACCTTGTACCACAAAGATAGGCTTATTTAAAGGTTGAGAATTTTGAGAAGGACAAGCACCTTGGATAGTGAAGAGAGGTTTGTTAGGTGTTTCATTCACATGTATCAAATTGATTGAGGATGGTTTAGGGGAATGAACAAAAGTGTTGGAAGAATTATTGATAGTCTTCTCTTGCACTAAAATCTCATCATGAATTAAATCAATTTTAGGAGAGAGACAAGGGGTAGGCATTGATGTTCTAGTAGGAAGAGGAAAGGTCATATCATCCTCTATCATCAAAGGATCTACATGGGGAATAAACTCTTTAGGAGAAGGATCAACATTACTCTCTAAAGTCTCACTTTTGAGATGGAGATCTTTGAAAGAGATGTTAACCATCTTGTTTTGAACTAGGGTATCCTTATGAGTAGAACCAAGTTGAGGAGAGGGAGATGCTTTATTTTTAGAGGGAGAATAATTGAGATTCAAGGAAGGTGAGAAACTATCAAGGGAGAGAGAATAATCTACACCTTCTTCTAACGGTTCATCCCAAATAGTGAGGTTGTTGAAAGGAATGTTTGAAGTATTGTCAATTTTGGGAGAGGAAATAACATTGTTTATTAATTCCTCATCCTTAGAAGGGAGAGCATCAATAGATGTGTTAAACTCATCCTCTTTCCTCAAAATATGTTCAATATGATCTTTAGGGGAGAGAGAATTAAGGAAATTGCTTGTTATTTCATCTTCTTTCTCTAAGGGATGCTTATGGGTAAGACAAACTTTAGGAGAAGGGTAAGCATTTATCATTAATTCATCATCTCTAGTGGGAATTTTGTTGGAAAAGGAAATGCCATCACTAGGAAATGTAGGGATAATGTCCTCTTCTTGCACAAAAGGATCCTCATGAAGGGAGTGTTTTTTAGGAGGAACATGAACATATTTCTCCAAAGATTCATGCTTAGGAAGGAGATCTTTGAAAGAAGCATTCATAACCTCTTGTTGCACTAACATGCCCCCATTGGAAGGACCAACTTTAGGAGAGAATAATTCAATGTCCATCAATACCTTTTCACTTAGAGAGGCATCATGTAGGGAAGGTGAAGTAACATTAAGAAAGGTGTTTATGATATCATTCTCTTCCTCTAGGATAGCTAAATAGGAAGGGCACATTTTAGGAGAGTTGTCCAGATCACTCTTAAAGTCTTCATCCTTAGAGCATGGGAGAGTCTCAAAGGGATTGGTAGCAACTCTTTTAGGCACGAAAATGTTGTTATAGATAGGGGGAAGTTCTTTAGGAGAAGGAAAAATTGAAACAAGGGAAGCTAACCCATTATCACATCTATGAAATGAATGCATCATGACAACAATTTTCCTCTTTCAAATGATAACACATGCAAAATACAAGGAAATGTTCAATGCAAGCACTTAGAATGTAGATTTAGACAATTAAATTTATGATTCAAATGAGTTCCTAAATCAGATTTGAAATTATTGATCCCAATTAAGCTATCCACAAGTTCAACTTTGAATTGAAAAATTAGGGTTTTAGCAAAAATTTCCTCTAAATTTTTTGAATCTTGCAAGAAATTAAGACTTGTAAATACAAATTTGAATTTGAAATAGCATAAAAACTCAAATTTGAAAACATAAATCAGAATTAGAGAAGATTGGAATTCACGTCGGGTTCACCAAAAATGTGTGGGAGAAAAAGTGAAACTAAGCAAACACGCCCTAATCTCACTTTCAACCACACACTTGCGGAATACGAAAGAGCCTAGAGGTATCACACAATTGGCTACTTCTTTTTGTGGAAGAGAGAGCCACGGGATACCTATTAGGATTTCTATTCCTTTTCTGTAATTGAAAGATGAAATGATGCAAGTTCAATCCCTAACCCCAAAGTGCAAGTATGAACTAATAACAAGATTACAGAATTGAACTTAAATGAAGGAAAGCTATAAACACAAGGACAAGACAAGAATGTAAATGCATACCCGGTGTTAAAATATGAATGAAAATGTTCGGGATGGGGGCGCGGGCGCCACTATCCTGATTCTACCCCTGAAACAGCTCCGGAAATTGCTGTTTTGCACTCTGGAAAAGCTGTCAAAAATGCTGAAAATGCTATCTATTAGGAGGACCAGGGCGCCCAGCACCCCTGTCCTAGCACGACCAGGGTGCCCCATGCCCCTATCCTGGCAGGACCAAGGTGCCCCATGCCCCTGTCCTGGTATTTTGCTCTGAAATTTGGTGTGGAGTGTTGTCTCAGTCTGCTTCTCCCGGATTTGCAACCTGCAGCATTGTCCGAGTCCCGAAACCTGCACTTATATCTGAAAAGGGTGTGGGCGGCTATATAGGGTTTTGCCTTAGTCAAACCCCCACTTCAGTGATTTCCACCTCCACAAATAGCCAAGTTGTATTGTAAAATGTATTGTGTGTGCAGACCTAGTGTGTGTGCAAGGTCCTAAAATGCAAGAAAGCAAACTAGAGCAACCTAGAAAGTAAACCCTAATTGCTTGTAAATGATAATGTAAATGCTCTGAATCAAGATGCAAAGTGATCTAAAGCATGAATAAGTGATATATTGAAGCTTATGCAAAGACATGAAAACAACATGAAATCATACCCAACCCCCAAGGGAGGAGTACAAGCCAATCTTCAGTCGGTAATCTCCTATTGTTCTTCAATGTCTTCCAAGCCCTAAAATGGATGAATGAAATTGATAAATTCTTGATAGAAGGATGTTGAATGTTGTTGAAGTCTTCAAAGATCTGCTCTTTCGCTGCATAGAAGGTCCTTGAAGGCCAAAATTCGGATCCTTTCAAATGAAGAAAGAGAGCTCTTATATATGAAACCCTAGGTCTTAATTTCAACTTTTGGCCGACCTAGAGATTGAATCTCCCACCAATTTCTTGGGGTTAAGCTTTATTTTATGATTGGATCGTGCTCCTAAAATTTCGGGAAAAATGTTCGGGACCATGTGCACTCCGGGCGCCATGGTCCCGACAACTTTTCACCAAATTTTCAGGGTCATCGGATATGATGATTTTAGAGTGAATCTTGAAGTTACAGGTGATTTTGAGATGTTTTGACCCCCGAAATCAAGCCCCCAAGTTCAAAATAGGACCTAATTAGGGTTTTTGATTAAATGATGTATTGGAGGAATAAAATGAAAAGGGCACGCTTTAACGAAAGGGCCCAACTTTATGATATAGGAGATGATAAAATAGAACCTTAGACCTAATTACTTTAATTAATTAAGTGTTAAAGGGGAAATGTAATGCAAAATGCAAAATGTGCCAAGGCGGGTGCTAAACTAGGTGTGAAATTGTACCACCCTAGCAAGTGCCTACAATTTACGACACTATAGAAGGTAAAGACCTTACTATCAGATATGCTACCTGCAACTATAGTATCAACCGATGCAGCCATCCATATTCAATTGGATGAACTCCTAAATCAGATTGAGACATCTGGAGTAGATGCATCTGAATACTTGAGCAAACTAAAAGACAAGGAGCTAACTGTTAAAATGATAGAGGAAGTACATAAATCCATTGCTATTGGCAAGGTAAAACTTGTCAAATTTATTGCTGAATTGTCCCCTCAACTCAAGCACATTCTTTCATTATTTGAGAAACTTTGCACATTTTCTTTATTCCTTAAGGATATTAAGAATAAAATGGAAGCAATTGAGAAAGAGATCACCAATCTCTCAAATAAGTTGACCCCCGAGCCCAATTCAGTTTTAAAATTTTTATACTAAGCTACAACAGCTCATGGCTCAACAATTGGAACCGAGGAATGAAGAGCACAAGATCAGGATGGACATAATGACACTTCAAACATTATTCCTTCCTCATCTTTCATCTGTTCAAGAATAGCTAAACTGAGCCACTTACCTCTCTACTACACAAGAGGGAAGCACTTTAGATGGCTTAATTTCATTATTGGCTGATATTAATGCACATAATTCTTTAATGGATAGTGTAAAGGATGCACTCTCTGTCGCTCTCACTAAAGTAAAGACAAAGTACAAATCCATTTTTGATCAGTTGCCACCTCCAAATGGTAACTAAATTTTGTTGTTTGTCAAAATGGGGAAGTATATCATCAAAGTATATATAACATCAAAGTACACAGGGGGAGTGTATAGTATTCAAAGTATCAAACAACTAGAGTATAGTATACAGGGGGAGTATACCGAGCAGAATGAGCAGAATAAGTAGAGTAAGGAAGGCATCAAAGATGATTAAGGCATCAACTAAGAAATTCGGAGAAGATTCTTCCTCCACACCTATCAAAGGCATTCTAGCCATCATCGAAGAGGAGACAAAAGCCCAAGAAGCAACCATAACACTTAGCACCAAATTGCCTAAGGGAAAAGTGTTGAAGAGAAAGAAACAGGACACCTCAATGTCCCTACCGACTCCTCCAACAAAGAGACCTAACACAAGGGCATCTGCTGCATCACCGAGTAAGAAACAAAAGACTATTGTCATTCCTAAGGTAACTAGAACTTACAAGAAATCTACTTGGAGATTCATTTTGCCAAAAGAGTCAAGTGATACCGAATCTGAAGATGCAAGTAAATTTCAGATTGTGAAAAGCAAGAAGGTAAATGTACATAGTGTAGAAAATTTTTGTAGTAATCTGAAGGAATATGGTGGATTTGGTGGATTCAGATTTGTCAAATATGAATCCAGATCTATTGATGAAAAGAGGCAAATTGAAGAAGCTGTCATTTGCACACTTCTAAAATTCTAAGTGGTCCCATTAGAAGTATTTAATTCTATTCCTAAGGAATTATATGTACATATTGAAACCAGATGGCAATATGCCCTAGACTCAGAGAAACAAATCAGAGAAATAAGTCTGGTGCATCTCTTTCCTAATATGTCAATTGATGAAATAAAAGAACATCTAACAAATAGCCAAACACAATTTACAGTAAAACAAAAGGCCTTGAAATTGATGAATGGCATGTATATAGAAGTGGAGAAGGAAACAAAAGAGCAATGGCAGGACATCTTTTGAAGAAAGAATGCTGGTGAACAAACTACAGTGGAAATAGTCGATGTCACCAACCAAGAGCTTGATGTCACCAAGCAAGACCCTGCTGACACCATTCAAATAGATGAAGATATCATGGATGCAAAGGAACCTGAACAAGAAATGATAGAAGGCAATGCTTATGCAAAACTTGTCTCCAGTGAATCTATTTTGGAACAAGTTTAGCCTTACCCATGATCAATCAACCTGCTACAACCGAAGGTCCTTAGGATATAGATGAAGGCACCAAAGGTCAAAAGTTTACAGCAGAAGGTACTTCACAAGAACAAACCTCTCAAGCACCTTCTAGCACGGAAAATGTTATAGCTGAGACACCAAGCACCGAGACACCGAAGGACACTACCAAGGCTAAAGAAACTGACCAAAGTGTTGTCTCTACTATGCAACCTACCAAGGGTCCTCAAGCCTCTCAAGCTATTGTAGTGGTTCACTCGGTGAAAGGTAAAGAAAAGAAGTTGAAAAAGCATAGTTTCAAAATAGATTTATCAAAACTGATAGTGTTGCCCAATGTAGACATCTCCAAATTGAAAGGGAAAGCACTCACTGAATTTGGTGAACTGTGCAAAGCAAAGGTTGAACAGGAGAAGCAACTGGCCATACAAAAGAAGAATAAAGTACTTCAAAAGGTAAAGACCTTACTATCAAATATGCTATGTTCAGCTACAGTATCAACCGATGCAGCCATCCATATTCAATTGGATGAACTCATAAATCAGATTGAGACATCTGGAGTAGATGCATCTGATACTTGAGCAAACTAAAAGACAAGGAGCTAACTGCTAAAATGATAGAGGAAGTACAGAAATCCATTGTTGTTGGCAAGGTAAAACTTGTCAAATTTATTGTTGAGTTGTCCCCTCAACTCAAGCACATTCTTTCATTATTTTAGAAACTCTGCACATTTTCTTTATTCATTAAGGACATTAAGAATAAAATAGAAGCAATTGAGAAAGAGATCACCGATCTCTCAAATAAGTTGACCCCCGAGCCCAATTCAGTTCACAATTTTATACTAAGCTACAATAGCTCATGGCTCAATAATTGGAACTGAGGAATGAAGAAGACAAGATCAAGATGGACATAATGACACTTCAAACATTATTCATTCCTCATCTTTCATCCGTTCAAGAACAGCTCAACCGAGCCACTTACCTCTCTACTACACAAGAGGGAAGCACTTTAGATGGCTTAACTTCATTATTGGCTGATATTAATGCACAAAATTCTTTAATGGTTAGTGTAAAGGATGCACTCTCTTTCGCTCTCACCGAAGCCAAGACAAAGTACAAATCCATTTTTGATCAGTTGCCACCTCCAAATGGTAACTAAATTTTGATGTTTGTCAAAAAGGGGGAGTATATCATCAGAGTATATATAGCATCAAAGTACACAGGGGAGTGTATAGTATTCAAAGTATCAAACAACCAGAGTGTAGTATATAGGGGGAGTATACCAAGCAGAATGAGTAGAATAAGCAAAGTATCCAAGAGCAGTGAACCGAGCAGTGAACAGAGGAAAGAACAGTGATTACAGAGTATTGATCACTGAGCACACATAATCAGAGTTTTGAATAGTATATTGATAAGGGGAGTATATTTGATTGTACTATTTCATTGACTAATGTATATACTGTATGTTTAGTCAAATTTTGTTAAGTATACAAATTTTTGAGTAATGACTTTGAAAGTAGTTTTGTCAAACATCTCAACTAATGTCAAAAGGGGAGATTGTTACTACTTATCAAATTGCCATTAGTTTTATATCCAAAGTCATTCTATATATTCTAGTCAGTTAGCATTACTAAATCATGCAGTTGTTACACACAGAGAAGTTGGTATGAACAGTCTAGTCAGTTACAGAAGGAAAACAGTCACAGAGCCTAGTATACAGCAAGCTTTCTATCGAGTGTTATTTCATGTCTACCGAGTAGTAAAGTTAATACACCAAGTGAAACGTGTTACCAGATTCATTGAACCTGGACACACATATGAAAATGTGTTACAAGATCGAGGCACATAGAACTGTTATCACATTGGAAATTGCACATATAGATTTTGTATAATTTTGAGGTCATCTAACCAATGAAATATTTTGCATGGTTATTTATTCAAGAAATCATGTTTGTAAGATCGAAGCAATGAATCGGATTACCGACATAAGAAGTCTATTTATACAGCATGAATTTAGGGTTAGAGACATATGTGAATTACAGATATATGTGAATGAGAAATGTGTGTGCATATGTGTATGAAGCAAGACTTATGTGATACATGAGAAATCACAAAGTATTATGACTATTACAGAGACATAGAGGTCACCGAGAAGGTTATCAGAGAACAGTCAAAGAAGAGTAAACAAAATGGTTTATCGAGTTACTTTATGAGTTACTGAGGTATGCTATAGGCAAGGTAATCTTATTTTGAGCACATAGAATCTGCGACAACATTTCAGATGTAAAGTTGCAGATATTTGTAAAGTCTTATTGTAATATTTTGAAGTTGTAAGAGAAACCTTTAACAGGGTAAAAGACTCTAATCAAGTCTATAAATTGTAAATCCTCTAACCAGGTGCAACATTTATATAGTGTTGTAAAATCCTTTAGCAAGGTAGATCTAACAGATCTTGTTACTCCTAACACGTAAGCTATCAGAAATAGCTAAAAATGTAGCTCTAACCGATCACTCTTTATTATTGCAGTAGTGAAGTTGTGGGTGCCATCCCCACCGTAGTTTTTCTCTCTAACCAAGAGTTTCTGCATAACCAAAATATATGTGTTATGGAGTGAATCATGTATGATTGTTACTTATTTGTTTTAGCTTTATGTTATGTTACATTAGTTTTTGGTTTATGCATAACAATAAAGATATTGTTGATAAAAGGATTTGAAGTACTGATTCACCCCTCCCCTCTCAGTACATTAGCTTTCCATATTGGGCCTAACAGATATTGTGATATAGTTGATAGAAAAGGTTTTGGTAATAGACTGAGCTTAAACCTATACTAAACCTAGCATAGTTGATACTGATATTAAGCAGTAAATTGTATTGGATTTTTATAATCCATTTTGTAAGTCAGTGAGACTTCTATTTTGTGATTGAGTAGTGAGCTCTATGCTGCTACCTACATGTGCAAGCCCCTCATTGTAAGTAATATTTATTTATTGGCCAGTGAGTGAATATTGTGGGTCACAAATCCCACTAAGGTTTTTCCCACACTGGGTTTCCTCATTAAATATCTTGTGTTATGGTGTGTTCTCTATGTTGTCTCTGTTATTCTTATTCATTGCATTAATTCCTATTTACCTGTACATTGTTTTGGGATACAAAGTTCTTAATAAGTTTAAATATTCTGGAAATTAGTAAGACATTGATTCACCCCCCCTCTCAGTGTCTTTGTTGCTAGAATTTTGGATATGTTGATATGGTTTTATCATTGATGTCAACACCTGTTATCAGCACTTGGATTCCTACCCCCACCGATAGAGACTTAGATAGTTGATGTTTGTCAGCAACTGACAGATTTAACAAAGAAATCTTTTTATTCCAGTTTTGATGAGGAGAGCTACTTCTCAGGGGGAGTAGTTGGTATAATAAGTTGGTATTTTGTATTTGGTTTTGTATTGCTTTGGCATTTGATGTCAAAGGGGGATAGATTGATATGGAAAAACACATTATCTTTTTCTTTTGGGGAGAGATTATTCCTAGGAGGAGAGATATAATGTATTTTGATTTCTGGTTAATGATCTCTTTGGGAGATTCTTGGTTTTTGGTTTTTGGCATTTTTGTTTTGGCACTTTGATGGTTTTTCCATCTTGTGTTTCCATCAATGCCAAAGGGGGAGATTGTTGGCATTTTGGATATGTTGATATGGTTTTGTCATTGATGTCAACACCTGTCATCACTTGTCAACACTTATGAGCACTTGGAGATTTTGGTTATGTTCACTGGCAAGTCAAAGACTTATGGACAGTCACCGGTATTTGTTTCACCGATAGATTATATTGTTCACTGGAACTTGGAATGACTTGGAGACTACCTGGTTATGTCGAAGACATTATTCGATCACTTGGTTTTGGCGATTTGGTTATTTTCTTATTTGGGTTTACATATTTGTTGTTACTGGCAAATAGGTCCAGGATATGCACCGACAGGTATATCTATTCCAGATCAACACAACACATTATGTAGATGATTTATTATTATTGTAAATGCATTGAGCCGACATCATGCATCGGATACTAATTTATTTGTAATTGATTTTATTGTAATATCTTTTAGTAAGACAACCTATTCAAATTGGTCTTAGGTTATGGTATAAATGTAAGATCTCATTTGTGAGTTTAACATGTGATTGCGAAAAGGATTGTAATAAGGTATATGCAAAAATAAGCAGAGCTATACATGCAGACATTATTTGAAGGTTGAAGGAAGGATTTTGTGAAAGCAATCAGAACTAAATCGGTACTGAATCCAGCATATAAATATGCTATTTTGTGTAGTACATTATCATTGGATTTAACCATCCAATTGTAGTCAGAGTGACTCTCATTTTGTGATTGAGCAGTGAGCTCTAGGCAGCTGACCTTTCTAAATGTGTAGAATCCATATTGTACACACATACTATCTGCAGTAGTATCATTTGATTGTGGGTAAGGCTTCCCGCCGTGGTTTTTCCCCTTACAGGGTTTCCACATACAAATATTTGTATTATGTGTTGTGGATGTTAATGTCTTTCTGTTTCATGCATTAATCTTTATCGGTACTACAATTAACTGTTAAGACTGTCTACTGACATAAAGTTTGGTATACCGGTATTAAGCATTAAATTTTGGTTGAATTTATTGGACAACCGATTCAGCCCCCCCCTCTCAGTTGTCTCCAGGACCTAACATTTGGGACTATCATTGATTCTAACAATTCGTATTAGAGCCTGGTCCTCTATTTTCAAAAATCCTAACAACTTGAGGAAGATTCTGACACCAGTACAGATGGAGAACTTAAGAAAACAATTGGAAGGATCTCTTGTAGATTATGATGCAGAGAAATTGAAGAATATCAAACTTGAAGATGATCTGAGGATTGCACAAGAATTAATTAAAGGACTTCAAGAGAACCTTGTTATAGCACAAAATAAAAGAAAAGAATTTGATGAGAAGATGCAGAAAGATGATGATGAAAAAGAAACTCTTAATGAACTTGCAAACAAGTTGAGACAGGAAAATAGTAATATGAAGAATGAAATGCAAGATATGACTATGAGGTTATGTAAAGACATTGAAGATAGGAAGAAGAATGAAGAAGATTTGAATAGGAGACTCAATGATGTTGGAAATGAAAATCTAAGACTTAGCCATGAAAATGATATGTTGAAGACATATCTGATTCACATGCAACATGATAAAACTGAGCTTGTGAGACAAAAGGAAATTTTGGAAAATGAGTTGGCTACTGTAAATCAATACAAAGGGAAATTCAATAAAATTTCAAAGGAGCTTGATGACATGCTAAAAATTCAGAAACATAATGGAGATACAAATGGACTTGGATTTGAGATTGGAGAAAGTTTTGGTACTACAAACAATCTAGATCAGAACAAACCGGTAAGACAACCTAATGCTTATAAGTTTAATGGAAAATGTTTCAATTGCAACAAATATGGTCAAAGAGAAAATCAATATAGATTTAGAAACAATCAGAATATTAATGCACCCATCGGTCAATGTTCCAAATGCAACAAAGTTGGTCATAGTTCAGAAAATTGCAGAATGAATGTGAAATGCTATGTTTGTGGAAGATATGGACACCTATCTAATCAATGTAGAACACAAACCGACGTAGGATATGGAAAGGCTATTCAGAGGAATAATGTGACTTGTTATGCTTGTAACAAAATTGGACATATTGCCAAATTTTGTAGAAGCAAGACTTCACCGACGAACAATAAAGGATCCAGTTTGAAAGACAAAGAAAAGGTAGATGAGGTAAAAAAAGAATTTTCAAAACAATGGATTAGGAAGATAGATAAGAATGTTGATGAAATTATCTCTATATCAGTAGAATAGAGTAATCCTCCACCGGCAGGAGACTCTTCATCCAACTAAGAAGTAACCATTTGGGGGTATTGCAGTTAGTTGAAAATCATGCAGATTACCCTCAGTCGATGGTGAGGAGATAAATTTCTTCTTTACCGGTAGATGTGTTAAGTTTTCACTTAACCGGTGAGCATTTAATGTGGTTGGTAAGAGAAATGTCAGCTAATTTTCCTCTTTTTGAACTCATCGAGAATTGAAATTAGCAGAGAGTGCAAAAACAAAGTGAAGGCATTTGAGGAGAAGGTGTGAAGTGATTTCTTTCAAGCATTCAAAATAATTTAAGGCAAATAAAGGTATTTTTCAATGGCTTCTTCTTCTGCTCCCAAATTTATTCGAAACCCTACTATTGTGGAAAATGTGAAATTCCCTAGGCCCGTATTTAAAATAATTCCCAAAGTAGCTAAGCAAGATGATTCTATAGGGGCATTTTCAAAAATTCCTAAAGGTGTAGCTTTTACTGAAGACCCTAGGATTTATATACATTGCAATATAGAAGAACTAGGTTATGAAGAATTGATGAAAATGTATACTAAGGTGATTTGTGATGAAAATGGTGTTGTCAAACCCGAACACAAGATTATAGAAACTCTAGGTTTTGTGGAGATACTAAACATTCCCCAATTTACAGAAGAAGTAGTAAGAATTGTCTTGAGTAGAGAACATGGAAAATTTCTATGGTTGTATTCCAACTACAAAATAACTCGGCAAATAATTAGGGTAGTAACTGGTTTACCCTTAACTGGTAGTAGACCTGACAAAACAAAGAAGATCCCTAGCAATAAAGTGATGACCCTAACCAGAGCAACATATGACAATAGATCACTGAGAGTGAATGATATCAAAGACATCAATGTGATATTTGTGAGTATGGTACTAGGTTACAAGACTACACATGCTAGCAGACTAAATTCAGTTTCTAGTCTTTGTATAAACAATGCTTATGAGATGGTCAAAAACAATGTAATGATAGATGTGTGTGAATGGCTAAAAGATGAACTCATTGATAATTTGAAGAAGATTAAAGGAGATAAGAAAGGGACATTCTGATTTGGAAATCTTTTGGTATGTTTAATGTTGTATTTCACTAAAGAAATCCTTGGTACAGGACCTAAAGACTTTGGATATGATATACCCATAGGAAAACAATTATAGGAAGCTTTTACCGGCATAGGAACTGCAAAGGACAACAACATAATTGAATACCTCAAAACCTTAAGGCTAAAATGAAAACTAGAGAAAGACTACCACAGAGTGTAGTGGACAAGTATGACAAATAAATCTGTTTTGTTATCAAGAGAGATGAGACATGGATGTAAGTTGTGCTCCCTAGGACTGTATGGGTGACTGAAATGGGATAAGAGGTAGATCTTAACATTCTTGAGACATATGCTAAAGCATTATTGGATGCATCGAGAGAACCATCAGAACAAAATTTTTGGTAGTGCTGAAATTATTGAAAGTGATGTAAAAACATTGAAGCAAAGGAAGAAAAGAGAAACTTTTTTATTAGAGATGCTTCTAAGAAAGTTAAGGAAATCAAAGAAAATGTAATGAACATCAGTGGCATATTGGCTACAAAGCTTGAAGGACTTCAACTAGAGGCACACATTTCACCGGTTGGCACATCTTGTGGAATGGACAATGACAAGGCAACTGAGTTTAAAAGAGTAGAAAGGAGGAAGAGAAAAACTTCACCGGTACCCTCTCCTTCACCCAAGAGAACAAGGACTTTAAGGAAGAAAAAATAGGTAGTAAGGGGACCACCAAATAAATTAACACCAAAGAAGAAAAAACAACCTGTTACTCCTTCTTTAGATGATTTATTGAATGAGATAACTGATGATGAAAATTTGGCCAATGTACACCAACTGTATAACACATTTAATTATTCAAATAGGGAAAGCATTGAGAACAATATAATTTTACATCTAGACATATATAAAAGGGTTTTAATTAATGTTGTGGATGACTTACCCAATGATCTATATAGGAGACTAGAAGCAAAAAGGATTGCAGTAATGGAATTAGATAAGAAACTAAAAGTTGAGAAACTTCTAGCTGTACATCCTATGAATTCAAAAGAAGAAATTGATGAATTAATCTCTGAGGCTAACTGATCTATTTTTGCCAGTGGACACTGGCAAGTAAGTTTAATGGAAGGAAGAGTAAAAGAGATTCCAGATGAAACTACTAATAACTAGGATATCCTTTGTGGAGAAGGAAAAACAAGAGGAAATGAACCGGCCAAAGAAAACATTTAAAGTGTATCAAAAGCATAAAGACAAGGGCAAAGGTAAAGTTGGTGGTATTCTGAACATCAAGATCAATGACAATTTATCACCACCTTTGGATACTGCACTAGTACATACTGATGATCCACCGATTATTAACACTGAAGGTGTTACACATGATGACACTAATCCTAAATCTGAGATACTATTCACCATGAATGTGGATACTCAGGAAGTGAATATTTGTAGCGTCCTAAAATTGCGACACTTGCAATTTCGACTGCATTTCGGTCTTCACGATGGCGACGCAACACGCAACCTGAATGGAGACCCCAAAACTTGCTCACGACACTGAAAACTGCATTTTTCAAGCACCGTTGGCCTGAACCTCCTTGCACCCCGCTGTCCCGGAGGTGGGACCAGAGCGCCCAGCGCCCTGGTCCCTCAGGACCAGGGCGTCCAGCGCCCTGGTCCCTGGGTCCTATTTTGGGCCCGGTTTCCTAAGTGATATCGGGTCTTTTTGATTGCAATTTGGAAATATACTTCCCTGGTCAGCCTAAGGTCGGGAAAATCAGTCTACCAGCCCCAATTGACAAGTATATAAGTTACATTTTTCTCTCTCATATGATATGAAGAGGATATGTGTACAAAGCGTGGAAACTATACTCAAGCATTCAAGCATTCAAACATTCAAGCATTCATTCCAAGTCTCCATTCAAGGCCAAGTGTTGCATTCAAGTCAAGGATTCAACCATTGAAGAGGAGATCATATACTACATGCTACAACATACAACACACAACATCTAAACCTTTGCACATAAGGATACCAACATCCTTAGAACAAGGTATTAGTACTTGTTTTACAGTCATTTACATTTACAGCTCTTGCTCATTTCTTGGTTAATTCCAAAACCGGGGTTTGACCTAAAGGCAAACCCCTAATCCCTAACCCCCCAATCATCTTCGCTTTTCTGTGTGTAGGTTGCAGGTACGCGGTTGAGATTGAAGATCTGGAATCCTTGTGCAGAGACGAACAGATCCCCCTTCATTTCACGGATTTTTCGGAGGACCGTGGCGCCGGGCACCATCGTCCCGACAACTTTTTCTCAAATTTGCAGGATAGCACCGTATCGACATTCTACTGCTAATTCCAGGTCTGCAGCTTCATCCTATAACCTAAACTCAGTTTATAAGCGAATCTTTATGACTTTCTATGCATCCTTAGCTTAATTTCCTCAAACAACATTCTTTACAAAAGAGGGTAGCTTTGCTTTCCAAACCCTTGAAATTCATTTAGCATCCAATCTTACATCGTGTGGGATTGAATCTTATGAGTTTCAACCCCTCTTTTGAATGTAAAGTCTTCCCCCTAAGTGAAAACCCATCGAATCCTAGCGAACCTCCCTTCTCTCTCCTCGGAGTTAGAAGAGGGGAGACCAACTAGGGTTCGACCGCGATTTTCCGCTTTACATTTTGGTGAACCCGACATGAACATCCTTTCTGATTTTTCATGCTTAGATCTAAAAAAAAAAAAATTTGATTACTTTTCCATGTTTGATCTTTTGCAAAATTTTAGAGGTGATTGCATAAAAACCCTAAAATTTCTTTTTAGTAATTGAACTTGTGAAATGTTTAATTGTTAATGCTTAATTCAGATCTGCTTTTCTATTACAAATTATCAATTCATATCAGTGCTTTAATTTTGAAAATTAAGTGGTTAAAAGTCAAAACCCTAATTTTTGAAACCCTCTTGATTCAACCTTTGTCCGACAATTTGACCGATCAAAACATCTCCAAATCAGCTGTAACTTTGGATTCCGCAATAAAATCACAATATCTTTCATCCCTGAAAATTTGGAAAAAAGTTGCGAGGACCGTGTTGCACTCCGAGCGCCATCGTCCCCGACATTTTTTCCAAAATTTCGGGAGCGAGATCTTGCTGTATTTTCCTGCTAAAATCCAGAATTTTGGCTGATTTTATCAATTTTAACACCTTCAAAATTACAGTCAAAGTTGGTCTTGTGATTGCTTGGTTTAAGGCTCCTAATCATTCAAAAATTATCGAAACTGAAATTTTGTGTCAAAATTATGTTCTTACTGTCCTAAATCTGAAAATTGTGTTTGCATTCATTCAAAATTTCAGTGCTTTATTCAAATTCTTGCATTTTGTGACTTTTGAAATTAAGTGCCTAATTACAACAACTTTGATTTCCGCTTTCAAAATTGAATTTAGTGTGAAATTGAGTCAATTTTTAAATTTCAAAACTTGCACTGCTTTTGACATTCCCTCTAAAATCATAAAATTCAAAATTTCAGTTTCCCTCTCTTTTTCAAAATTCAAATTTTGCATTTTTTCGACAATCTTGATAGGGTTCAATTTTGAGATTGCAACTTTAATTTGGCCTATCTACAGATCGTAAAATCACTCAATTTTTTTAGATTAGCTCTAAAATCATCATACCTTTCATCCCTGCAAATTTTGAAAAAAGTTGCAAGGACCGTGTTGCACTCCGGGCGCCACGGTCTCGGACTTTTTTTCCGAAATTTTGGGAGACTGTTGTGACTGCATTTAACAGCTTAAATCCAGAAGATTGGCTGATTTTACTGAAAATTGCTACCTCTAAATTCAAAATCTTCTCTCTCTCTCTAGTGCATGAGTTTTACAACAATAAGCCCTACTTACACTATTCCCGTTAGACAAAGCCGTAGAATTAAGTCTTTCCGATGTTTAATTACCGAGGAGATGGAACCTAATTTGAATAGCCTTTTTAACGAGGACATGGGTAATTCCTCTAATCCTCCTAATGATGAAGAAGCTCCCCATGAAGTTTCTGTTGAACAACTTTCCAAATTGGATAACCAATTTGATGATTTTCACCAATGGATGTCTCATGAGTATCCCGATAGTCAAGCTCTTCCTTTAATTGAGGGTTTAAAACGTATGCTTCAAAGTGATAAGAATGGAATTGATGTTTTACGTGGTATCGCACACATTGTGGATTCGAATGTGATGCCTATGAAGAGTTGTGCCGAATCCTTAGGTTATACACAACCTCCTACACAAGTCAATCATTCTATTCCTTTGACCACTTCTATTGCTAATTTACCTACCTTTACATCAAACATCATGGCTACCTCTATACAAGACATTCCTCTTGTGATCACTAGTCATGGGGGCAATCCTCTTTCTTCAATTAACCCTATTCCTTCATTCAATCCGACTTCTTCATACATTCCTCCAATGAATGTTCCTATTACATCTTCACAAATGAACATGATGCAAGGGGGCAATTCATTTAACCATTCCATTCCTCCTTGTAGTGTTCCTCCTATCCAATCATCCCCTATGGTTGGCTATCATAGGGTCCCACCACCTTACTCTTTACCTTCTTTCAATAACATAACACCTCCATCTCAATCTAACACACCTAATATGAACTCTTTGACTGAAGCTACCATTAATAATCTTGCACAAACTGTCTCTTCTTTACAGCAACAAATTGCCTCTATGAATCAATCTAAGTTTAGTGTGCCTACATTTGATGTTGCGAGGCCACTTTCTCTTGACATTGTTCGAGCCATCCCTCCTAAACATGTTGAAATCCCGCATTTGGAACTTTATAATGGTAAAGGAGATCCTCTAACACATGTTAAGACTTTTCAAACAATATGTACTGATTTTGCTTATGACCAAAGGTTGCTTGCAAAACTATTCACTAGAACATTAAGAGACAAAGCCCTACAATGGTATTGCTCGTTGCCTTCCTATTTTATTTCTTCGTTCGAACAACTGGCAAATGCTTTCATTCAACAATTTCAAAACAATATAAGTCCTAAAGTTACTTTGATTGATTTAATGCATTGTAAACAAGGTGTTAAAGAAAAAGTGACTGATTTCATTGGTAGATATAAGCATTTGTATGCTCAAATTTCTTTTCCAGTGCCTGATAATGATATTCAAAGAATCTTTATTTCTAATTTGCAAAAAGATATTTGAGACAAACTTCTATTTTCTGAGTTTACTTCTTTCCAACAGTTGTGTGCCACTCTTCACAATTATCAACTGACTGTGAGTCAAATGGAACAATCACATCCTATGGCTCCGAGTGATAAGGGTGATAGAAGTCAACAACCATTTGGGAAGTTTAAACCAAACAGAGATTCCATCAAATTCAATGAAAACATCATCAATAACAATGTGAATGCAGCATCAGGTGTGCCTCCTATTTCTAAATTTTTCAGGAAAGAAAGAAAGTATACTCCTTTGAATGAATCATTGCATGATATTATGAATAAGTTATTGGGACAAAATGTGCTTACTCTTCCTCCTATAAGACAAATTGATCCTGCAAAGATTACTTCACCTTATTTTGATCACAAAGCTTTTTGTCATTTTCATCGTCAGCCTGGTCATGATACTGAAAAATGCTTTTCTTTAAAGGGTAAAATTCAGGATTTGATTGATAATAATACTATTTCTGTTTCTGGAGTGAATGATAAAGGCAACACATCTGTAGCTCCTCCTAACCAAAATCTTCAGATTTTTACTGATCCATTACCTTCTCATACCTCTCATACCTCTAATGCGATTGAGGCTAATGATTCCTCTTTCTCATCTGATGGTCTTGTGTCTATGGCTCCGAATGTGATTAACTTTGTAGAGCAGCAAGAAATCCCTAAAAAACCTTCCATCACATTTGATTCCAGTGAAACCATTAGAGCACCTGATGGTCCTTTATACATAGTTGTGAAAGTCAAGAATACACCTTGCCGTGGAGTGCTTATTGATCCTTCGTGCATGGTTAATGTTATTATTGAAGAATTTCTTTTTACTTTGCAATTGAATCAAGTGATCTATGACAAAATAGATGTGATTGTGAAACTATTTGATGCATTTTCTTCTCCTGCAATTGGTTCTATTACATTGCCTATTGAGGTCCATAATAAATCTCTTGATGTGAACTTTGCTATTATTCCATCTTCCGAACAATTTCGTGTGAAGCTTGGCTATCCTTGGCTATCTTCCATGAAAGCTATTGCTTCTCCTATTCATAAGTGTTTAAAATTTCCCCATAATGGTGAAATTGTTACTGTCAATCATAGTCTCTTTAAACCAGCTGAAAGAACCTCTAGTGTTCCTATTGATTACTTTTGGCCTAAACAATTCCAATCTCTTCCTCCGCGAAGTGATCATCTTTTTAAATCTTATCAAAAGTGGAAAACAGATATGATCCTATCTCTAAGTGAACCTAGAGCACCTAAACTTGACATTCCTATCATTCTTGAGAAGGAAATTCTTCCTTTGAAAGACAAAACTAATGTCTTTCCCCAAGAAGATTCCCAACCTGTCCCTATGGATGTGACTATGTCTATACCTAATAAACTTCCTAAGAGTAGACCTATACCTCCTCGTCATGATGGACTTGGTCTTCTCCCTAAACCAAAAATTCCTCCTTTATATGGAGCAGTTCCTCCTCCTGCCTTTTATAGAGAGAAGAGACCTTCTTCTTCTCCTATTATCCAGCCTAAGAGACCACAACCTAAACACCCAAGTGATAAGGATGAGAACATTCCTCTTCCTCTATCTTCTACACTTCCTACTAAGACTAGACGTAATCGTTCTGCACGGGAACGCCGACGAAAGCGTCGTCTTAGGGCTCAAGCAGCTGCTTCTCAAACTTTACAATCTCCAAAAACACCTTCAACAAGTATTATTCCATTTTCTCCTCAGCCAGATATTGAGCCTAAATCTCCTAAACATAAGATGCATGATGATCTTGATCCTGTACGAGTTAAAGATCCTATTTTTATAAATCTTGATGATGATATAGATGAAAATGTTATGCATGATGAAAATGTTACTCCTCTTGCTTCTGATAGCGAATATGAACTTGTTGATGTTGATAACCATTTATCTAATGAATTTTCTAAAGCACTTATCCTAGCTCCTAGACAAGAACAATGTGGCTTGGAACATGAACATAGCCCTTGTTTGGATCTTGTGATAGCTCCTTCTGCTGTGTTGGATGTTCCTCCTCTAGCATGTTCCCTGCCTTCCCGAAACATTGATCAGCAAGATCGGGGGGTAGATGACGTGCTAGACTAGTTACATTAGCATAGCAGATTCTCTCCCCCTCTCTTTTGTTACTTCTTCTATATGTTATTCTCATTCTTCTATTTGTTGTCCTTAGTGTTGTCTACTTGAGGACGATGCAAAGCATTGAGATCTCTTTGGTCTCTCTCATGTTGACTCAAAAGACACGTGTTCCCTTCTTCTAGGTGACCTTCCTTGATTGGGGAATGAAGAACAATTATGCATACATACATATGATATATACATGACTTATCATACAGCATACTGACCCCGAGGAAAGCGAAGTCACCTCATGCTTTGTGTTTTGTGTCTATTATCCTTGGGTTTATCTCACACTTGGGGGCTAAAACTTTGCGATAACGTGCTCTTTTCCTTTCTCATTTCTTATGTGTATCACTACGTTAAAACAATCACCCCCGTTGAGGCGTGTGCGATCGCTTTAACGTAGGGGGGCATACACCCTGTCTATCCTTTCAAAGATACTTGAAAATTTCTTGGCGAACTTAGCTTTGCCTTGAAAATTTTTGGTATTTCTTTTGCATAACTCATAGTGAGGGAACCTTACTACTGACAGTCATGGTTCTCCCTCGTGATCTTCCCTTTTACTTTGTCAATCGAAGTTGTAAGATCCTTAGTCCACTGGGGGCTTGGTGTATCTTGCCTCCTTGACGTGGTGAAAGTCTTTCAATGATTGTTTCCTTGTACTTTACCGGAAGTATGAGTATACATACTCCCGCTAAAGTGGGGGCTAAATGTAGCGTCCTAAAATTGCGACACTTGCAATTTCGACTGCATTCTGGTCTTCACGATGGCGACGCAACACGCAACCTGAATGGAGACCCCAAAACTTGCTCACGACACTGAAAACTGCATTTTTCAAGCACCGTTGGCCTGAACCTCCTTGCACCCCACTGTCCCGGAGGTGTGAACAGAGCACCCAGCGCCCTGGTCCCTGGGTCCTATTTTGGGCCTGGTTTCCTAAGTGATATCGGGTCTTTTTGATTGCAATTTGGAAATATACTTCCCTGGTCGGCCTAAGGTCGGGAAAATCAGTCTACCAGCCCTAATTGATAAGTATATAAGCTACATTTTTCTCTCTCATATGATATGAAGAGGATATGTGTACAAAGCGTGGAAATTATACTCAAGCATTCAAGCATTCAAACATTCAAGCATTCATTCCAAGTCTCCATTCAAGGCCAAGTGTTGCATTCAAGTCAAGGATTCAACCATTGAAGAGGAGATCATATACTACATGCTACAACATACAACACACAACATCTAAACCTTTGCACATAAGGATACCAACATCCTTAGAACAAGGTATTAGTACTTGTTTTACAGTCATTTACATTTACAGCTCTTGCTCATTTCTTGGTTAATTCCAAAATCGGGGTTTGACCTAAAGGCAAACCCCTAATCCCTAACCCCCCAATCGTCTTCGCTTTTCTATGTGTAGGTTGCAGGTACGCGGCTGAGATTGAAGATCTGGAATCCTTGTGCAAAGACGAACAGATCCCCCTTCGTTTCGCGGATTTTTCGGAGGACCGTGGTGCCGGGCGCCATCGTCCCGACAACTTTTTCTCAAATTTGCAGGACAGCGCCGTATCGACATTCTACTGCTAATTCCAGGTCCGCAGCTTCATCCTATAACCTAAACTCAGTTTATAAGCGAATCTTTATGACTTTCTATGCATCCTTAGCTTAATTTCCTCAATCAACATTCTTTACAAAAGAGGGTAGCTTTGCTTTCCAAACCCTTGAAATTCATTTAGCATCCAATCTTACATCGTGTGGGATTGAATCTTATGAGTTTCAACCCCTCTTTTGAATGTAAAGTCTTCCCCCTAAGTGAAAACCCATCGAATCCTAGCGAACCTCCCTTCTCTCTCCTCGGAGTTAGAAGAGGGGAGACCAACTAGGGTTCGACCGCGATTTTCCGCTTTACAATATTGTTGTAGATAAGGATAGTGTAGAGGTTAAGGAAGACAATGTTGACTATGGCAACATGGTTGAGAAACCGGTAGAGACTGTTGAGGTTGAGATACCAACCCAAACAGAGAAACCATTAGAAACAAAGAAACCTACTAAAGGAATAGATGCTGGTATAGGGCCATCGAAGACTGAGACACCAACAAAACTTACAAAGAAACCTACTAAGGCAGAGGTACATACTAAGACAAAGAAACCGACAATAACTAAGACATCAAAACAGTCTAAGAAAGCGTTGCTAGTTGAGATACAAACACAAACTGATCCACCAGAGGTAAACACAAGTAAAATGGTTACAACTGATGGAAGCATAGAGGTAATAAAGGCAATTGGTGAGACTTCTAGCACTTCAAGTGAATTCAAACCTACAAATGTTACAAAGGTACTCTTGGATTCAATCAAAAAGATAATGGATTGCAATGCTTTGGCCTACAAGGCAATTGATAACACTATACCTATTCTTAAATTGATTGCACCTAATTGCAACATAGATCACATTAAGGATTCTATAGGAAAATTGGACACATTGTCCAAATTTATTGTTAACAATGTAATAATGGTTGATAAGGTGAATGAGGACATAATAAAGGATAGAGTTGAAAAGGAGAAGAACAAATTCTTTGATGATACCATAAAGAAGTGCATTGAACACCTGAATACATTATTACCCACACTGAACTCTACTATTCTGGAGTACAAAGAGCTATATAGGGAAACATGCAAACCTCACCTTCTGACAGAGGACATAGACAAGGAGGTCATTAAAACACAAAAGGAAATTGATGACATAGCGGATAACATAATTGGTTCATCTAGTCACATATCAGTTTTTGAGCAAGAAATGGCATGATTTGAAGAAAAATTAGAGAAACTTGAAAAAGAAAAGGCAAGGATAAGGACTAATGCCAGAGAGCTTAAAAATAAGCTTGGTCCTAAGTTGGACAATCTTATTTCCCAGAGAATAAAAATATCTAAGGCATTACTTCAAGGAGAATGATCACCAGAAGATCACATGCATTATCTCACTGGCACGATCCAACAAACTGAGGCAACTTTGAAGGACATCAAAAGGTTTATGTGGATATCTTTCAGATTGTAACCAACTAGTTAGAGACTTTGAGGTGAATTTTTGCACTCATTTGACTATTTTTGACAACCTTTGTCATTGATGTCAAAGGGGGAGTAGTGGAGAGAAAAATACTTCTTCAGAGGAGATCATTTGCTTAGGGGGAGCACATCTTTTGGAAACTTTTTTTTGGAACAGTTTTTTGATTTTTCTCATGAGTGTTGCCATCAATGCCAAAGGGGGAGATTGTTGGCATTATACACTCTTATGAGAATAGTTGATGTTGTCATTGATGGAAACCAACTGGAAAACTTCTATCAACCCACCGACAGTTACTGACATTGGTAATATACTTCTATATACACCGGCAGGCACTTCACCGGAAACGACAATAATGCATACCGTTAGTCAAGCCAACATGGAATAAACTTTGTTTATTGTTCTATATTGTAATTATATATTTTATAAGATGACATGGCATATTGTAAAAGACTCATATATATGTATGAGATTTTATAGGTCATTTTGTAAAAAGAGAGAGAGAGAGAGAGGATGATATTGTGATATAGTTGATAGTGAAGGTTTTGGTAATAGACTGAGCTTAAACTGGTACTAAACCTGACATAGTTGATGATGATTTGAAGTAGTACATTGTATTGGATTTTGATAATCCATTTTGTAAGTCAATGAGACCTTTGTTTTGTGATTGAGCAGTGAGCTCTAGGATGCTAGCCTTCCTGCATGTGCAGGCCCCTCATTGCAAGTAATATTTATTCATTGGCTAGTGAGTGAATATTGTGGGTCACAAATACCATCGAGGTTTTTCCCACACTGGGTTTCCTTGTTAAATATCTTGTGTTATGGTGTGTTCTCTATGATGTCTCTATTATTCTTATTCATTGCATTAATTCCTATTTACCGGCACACTGTTTTGGGATACAAAGTTCTTAATAAATTTAAATATTCTGGAAATCGATAAGACACTGATTCACCCCCCCTCTTAGTGTCTTTGGGACTATCATCGATTCTAACAAGATTATGGCAAAACTTTTGCACCAGTAGCAAGACTAGGTGTCAGAACTTTACTTGCATTTGCAGCCCATAAGAAGTTCAAGGTATATCAGATGGATGTTAAGTCTACATTTTTTAATGGGATATTGGAAGAAGAAGTATACATAGAGTAGCCAGATGGTTATGCTTTTACAGATGAGAAATACATGGTATGTTGATTGCATAAAGCTTTGTATGGATTAAAGCAGGCACCCAGAGCATGGTATGAATGACTTCATTCACATTTGATGAAGATAGGCTTTGCAAGAACCAGTGATAATAATAATATTTATCTCAAGTCTGCAGGAGATGAAATACTGGTCAGTGAAGTATTTGTTGATGATATCATTTTTGGAGGTAATGATGTCATGAGAAATAGTTTTGCAGATGAAATGAAAAATGAGTTGAAATGTCTTTAGTAGGGAAAAAAAAAGTTTAATAGGCTTGCAGATACAACAAATGAAGAATGGTATTTTCATTACTCAATCTAAGTATGTGAAAGAGGTTTTGAAGACTTTTGGCATGAGTGACTGTAAACCAATTGGAACACCAATGGTTAGAGGTTGTAAGTTATCCAAGGAAGATGAATCTATGCTTGTTGATGAAAAGGAATACAGGTCAATGATTAGCAAATTACACTATGTTGTTCACAGCAAATCGGATATTTCCCATGCGGTTGGTATAGTTGCTAGATTTTAGAAGAATCCAAAGGAAGCACATCTGATAGAAACCAAGAGAATTTTTAGATATCTGAAAGGTACAGTTGACTATGGATTATGGTATCCCTATAGATTAAACTTTGATTTGAAGGTGTACATAGATACTGATTGGGCAGGAAATATTGATGACCATAAAAGCACTACTGGTGGAGCGTTCTTTCTAGGAGGAATTCTTGTTTCATGGAGTAGAAAGAAGTAGAGTTGTACTTCACAATCTATTGTTGAAGCTGAGTATGTTGTAGCTTATATGAATTGCACACAGGCTATTTGGATGAGACACATTTTGGAAGTTTTTAATATAAAAATCTCAGAACCTATAAAGATTTTATGTGATAATACAAGTGCCATAAACATTTCTAAGAATCTAGTTTTGTACGCTTGCACCAAGCACATTGAATTGAAGTATCACTTTTTGAGGGAAAAATTTCAAAGTAAAGATGTTATCTTAGAGCATGTTTCTACCAAGGAGAAGCTTGCAGATATCTTTACCAAACCTCTACCTAAGACTACATTTGAGTGTCTTAGAAGACAACTAGAGGTTGTCCCTCTTCATGAAGTTAGTTGAGCATGATGCTAATTGCATCAGTCCCTGAATCACTTGCATAATTTTACATGGATTGATGAAGAAGTGGATGTATTCCATAGGGGGAGCATCAAGTTGTAGTATGTTGTTGATGCATAGTGAAAATTTGTAATTACATGTTTTACTTTCAATTTGGAATTGTTGTCAAAGGGGGAGAAGAATTATGTGATTAGGAGAAGAATTATGTGATTGGCAAACAGAAACCAACAAAAGGATGAAGATAGACAAAGCATGGTGAATACTTGGTAATGTAAACCAGGATTCATATTCACCAATCACAACAACAATCAGAGGCATTGATATTTGTATTGCCATCAATGCCAAAGGAGGAGATTGTTGGCATTTGCATGAATATTGCATTAATGATATGTTATGTTGTCATTGATGTCAATTGAACAAGTTATGGTATTTATGATATTGTCTTGGAACCGGTAGGAAGAGCTGTGAGGAAGATGTTGTAAACCGGTATGTAAATTTGTGAGTTGAACCAGTAAACCGGTGTATAAGGTTAAAGCCTTTCTATGCAATGTAACCAGTAATCCCTACTAGTTGTTTTTTTGTTAAACCCTAATTGATCAAGTTTGTTGGTTTAAGATCTAATGATGGAGACACATGTCATCATTGTATGAGGATTAGTTCAGATTGTTTTGGTGTGTTTGTTTGATTGTCTAGGGAATGAGCAAAGTGGATTGCATCCAATGCATATCGCGTGATGAGTTACAAAGTCCATTGAATTGATGATCATGGAGTGGTTGGAATTTTCTTGAAGAATGTGTATAGATTGCTATGTAAATCCAACGGTCACACTTGAAACGATTTGTTTGTAATCTCTATGAGAGAATTAAGTTTTTGTTGTGTTACCGACCTAATTGATTTGTATTTAAGGTCGATGAAGTTGTTTTGTAAAGTAGTTGGCAAAGTGTTGGCAGAAATCAGTTGAGTGTGTGGTTGCCTAACCGGAGAATGGATTTGCAGTTTGTGTAACAGCAGATTGAAGCTTAAAAGGGTCTAATCAAGCAAATGTAGTGCTATTCAGACAGATCAAGAAAACCTATTGTTTTCTAACAATTACAGTAGAACTAAAATCCCCTTATCGGATAAGCTCTAACAAGAGTGGTTACTTATTAAATCCTCTAGAACAAGGTGGTCCATTAGCTTGGATTCTCAAATCCTCTACCAAGGTTACTCCTAACAGGGTATTTTCTTTTTATCAAGGCATTTTGTAAATCCCTTAATCGGGTGATTCCTAACAGGATTAGTTCTTAATAGAACTTATTGTAAAATCTTTAACAGGCTTGTCTCCTAATAGGGCGAACTTTGGAAGAATTCAGATATCTATCTTGTGAGTCTCATCTCATCATGGTTTTTACCTATTTGGGTTTTCTGCGTATAAATATTTGTGTCATGTGGTAAATTTTTTTGTGGTTATGATCTTATTTGTTGACTTGATTGACTACTTAACTTCTGATAAGGCATGATAAATGGAAGCATTGAGAGATGAAGTTGTAGACGTCTAAAAATGGTCAATGCTTGCGGAATCATACTTTAACATTTGTGCATTGCCTTATTTTAGGGTTTTTACGTCGCATTAACATTTCTCCTATGTCACACACTTGGTCTTTATCATTTGTGAGCATCGAGTCCTTCTTTTGCATTTTTCATTTATCTCGCTCTCGAATTTGGTCTTGTCAATAACAATATTTGTCATGATTTTGGTTGGTCTTATCTTGTCGCATCAATGTGTGTATTAATTTGTCATTATTTTGGACATCATCAATCCTAATTAGGGTTTTGTCCTCCTATCGATCTTGTCATCTTGCAATCGATTTGTCATCGATCATTGTCATTTTCAATCTTGTCATTTGGCGATCAATTTGTCATCGATCATTGTTCTCTTTGTCAATTTTGTCATTTTGTGATCGGTTTGTCATCGATCATCATGTTTCTCAATTGTGTCAATTTGGATCAATTAGTCATTGTTCCTTGTCAATTGGTGCATTCATCAATCAAATCATTTATCAAGTCAGAATCATGATCAAATCAAATCGACGTCAATTATCTTTTGTCAGGACCTAATTGTCATTCTTGCATTTTCTAATTCATCTTTTAGGGTTTCATGATTTTATTCATTTAACCCTGTTTGACATTTCCCCCTCCAGGATTAATAAATTATGTATTTATCCTAGGTCTTCGTGTCACAATTAAATATTTAATTTAATTGGCTAACTAATTATTCACTAAATTCATAATTTCCTCATTTCTAATTTTATAATTTCCTAATTTTCTAATTTTCCTAATTCCTAATTTCCACCTATTTTCTAATTTGTCAAATTCAATTTCCACCTAATTAATTTCTCTCTTGTTCTCCCTATTTTTGTGCTTCGGTGGAAGCATGAATTTCTCATGCGTCATACTTTTGGCATAGCAAGATGTACCTTTGCATTGGCAATATGTCATAATTCATGACATAGAAGGTGTCATAACCTTCTTCCTTGAACTCAATTGTGCCATTTTTGAAATCAATTTCCTTTAATATCAAAGTCATGCTAATCTTGTCTTTTCTCCAATTTATCTATAAATTGGATGAATTTCTTCAATCAAAGATCCCCAATTGATCATATTTTTGAATCCCAACTAATAACTTTGTCGAATCAATCACACTTCAAGTATTCTTGCGCTAAAGTCTTGTCTACTTGCTTTCATCTCATGTGTATGCACTTGTAGGTGAGATCCACAACAAAGCTATTTGAAGGCGAAAGAAGGACAATGGAGCCACATGAAGGAGACATTCAGATCTGCATTTGGTTTGCTTAGTTTTTAATCTTGAATGTTTTGCTTTCATGTCTCTATTGGATGTAATTAGGATTGATCATTGCATTTGAGCTTTCGTGATTGAGCTATGACTAATATTTATATTTGCTTAGATGATTTCTGATTTCTTAGCTACAAAAGTATGTTGATATATAATTAAGGATTTTGATGTTTACAAGATTGAAGTTGTTTACTGTTAAGTTGCTATAATAGTTAACCAGTTGATGTTGAGTATTCTTATGAGTATTGATCTTGACAGTGAAAGTTTACTTTAGGAGTTTGAGTTTGAGATTGGGAAAGTTTGTATCAGTTTTTCAGTTTACTGATTCACTCCCCTCTTTCAGTAATCTACCAGGTACTTATTCTTTCATCATACCATCAGATGCAAAGTATGAAGGTAAAAGAAAGAGAGGCATCCGGTAAACAAAAAGGGAGAGAGAAAAATCTGTTAGTGCATGGTAGAGACAAGGAGGAGAGAAGCCCTATCAGTCCCCTTTGCCATTATTGTCAAAGGGGGAGAAAGAATCTGTAGTATGCCGCATACTAAATGTCTTGACATCAATGCCAAAGGGGGAGATTGTTGGCATTGTGTTGTCATTGATGTCAACTGGTATAGAGTGGCAACCCGTATGGAAGATGTATGTGCAGTGTTGTCATTGATGCATACTAAAAATGGTGTCATTTATGTCAACTAGTATGGCAGGTCATTGGTAAAAAAGAGAATGTCATCTAGCATAATGATCAGAGGAGTCACCGATATACAAGTTAGTGTTTGCTTGTGATGAAGACATAAGGACTAGACATTGGTAATTGACATGTTGGCATTGCATTGTTGCCAACCAACAAGTGAGTAAGCATGGTAAACTAGCAAGTGGATCTATAGGGTGAGCTAATGTAGAAGAGCCAACTGGCATGATGTTTGGATGTGAAACAACTGGACTCCCATTGAATAAAGATGCAGTGACCAGATGATGTGAAGACTCAGAAAGAGTGTGCCCAACTGGATCATATGTGCCTGTTTGATGATATGCCTGCCCAAACAAGGAAGCCATATTGGTGTAGATGACAAGGATCCACTTCCATCAGTAAGTACAGTTTATCTCCTATTATGCATGGAATGCATCATAGTTCTTTGAGATAAGACAAAAGAGTAGAAAACACGTGATTGAAGGCTCACACTGAATCAACTAGTGAAACACTAAGTTGCCTTAGGTCCATGAGATCAGAGATGTGTACCAGATCAGCAAGGGTAGGCATGATGAGATACCAGAACAAAGAAGGAAGAGTAAAGGAGTGATAGGTTTTTCAAGTTTTGACAAACCGGTTAAGATGATGTATGGGTTGATGATGATAAAGGCAATGTTGAGTAGCTACAGATAGAGAGTGGAACCAGATTGAAGATGGAGTTTGTTGAAGGTTGATGACATGGTGTGATCAAGGTGGTTGTTAGTAAGTATGTCCACTGATAAATCTGACATGGTGCAGAAGTGAAAGCCTCCTATCTGATGAAGATATGGATGCTATAGTTTGGCATGTTTGATGACTAGGTAAATGTGATTCACTAGCAAGAAGAGAAGGCATGAAGGTTAACTAGTTATGTCTAACTAGTAAGGAAAGATATACTAGGAGGGTTAATGTGTCAATAGACAAAGATGAACTAGTAGTATGAAGCATACACTGATTATGTGCTATTGGTCGGTGACCAAATTAGACTGACTTAGTGAGCCTAGGTGGATGCTGACAAAGGTGCCATGTGAAGGTGAAATGGCATGCATGCACAAGTTGGTGTGGTGTATCTGTGAGGTCGTAGGCGGTTGGTCCAGCATTTAATGGCTACTATGAAGCTCAAGGAATGATGGCAGAAGATTTTAGCTCGAGGTCAAGGTAACAATAGAGATTCAAGACAGATAGATCTTGGAGATCGAAGTAGGTGAAGGAAACCGCATAATGCACATGATTGACCAGACACAAGGCCAAAAAGCTTGCTATAGATGGCTAAAGATAGAAGATGTGCATTGAAAGGTAAAAAAGTGGTGATGCTCATTGATAGGCTGTTGATCATCAATTAAGGACATGAGATCAGATTGGATATTATATGTCATGATGATCAGAGATGAGATTTGATTCAGATTCAGTGTATGACAGAAATCCTAGCGCGCCAAAGTTCAAACTCACGATTAGGCAGGAAAGACTAGATATAAGAATGTGAACCAAAGATGTAAATGCGGTCATTGAATGAGTGAGTAAAACCCAGATAGTTAACTAGTCAAGTGCTCAATGATAATCACAGAAGAGACTAAGTGTGTGAGAGAGAACTAGTTAGTAGAGTTTAACCATCAAGGGTGAGGTAAGTGGTAGACTATCATTAATTTTGATAGAAGAGTGCATCGGTGGTGGTTGAACCGATAGAGAAGAACCAAAGAAGACTAAAAAAAAGAAAAGAGCATAGTGATAATTAGTGAAGAACTAGCAAGCTAAGAACCTTCACCAATCAAATAGTAGACAAATGATAGAGTGAAGAAGATCGGTGGTGGCTAGTAGCAGCATGATAGAGAGAAAAGAGAACTGACAGAGAGCAGTGTACCAACAAAGAAGAAGCAGAGGCTAAACTGGTATGGTTGTAGTAGAGAGTGAGTTGCACCAAGAGATAAGGTTGCAACAGAGAGGTGATCAAAGAACTGACAAAGAATTGGATAGAGGTGAACTGGTGGAGAGACTTGTATGAGAGTTACAAAGTTCTTTTGTAACAAGAAGATTACTTTTGTATTTATTATATGATCTTATAATCATTGAGTTTGACTCGGTGCATGGGTTGGTGCTCCTTGGGTTGGTGCCCTAAAATCAGGGGTTGGTTCTCCTTGGGTTGGTGCACCAAATAAGGAGTGGTACTCCTTGGGTTGGTTCCCTAAATGTTGTAACCAAATGTTTCATTGTTAGGTTGGATTGGAGCAGTAGACTCCAGTAGCATTTGTCACTAAGGCTTTTCCCATCTTGGGTTTTCCTCATACATTTGGTGTTATGCGATGTCCCTTTTATGTGTGGTTACATTTGTGTTATCCTCCCATCTAACTAGTATGTCTTCTTTATGCTAGATCTATTAACTGGTATATACACATAGGATAGAAAAGGGAAAAGATTTGGAAACCACTGATTTAGCCCCCCTCTCAGTGGCATCTTGTGTTCAACAAACATTGCATGTGCAGATGGTTCGAGCTGCAATCAAACCACATGTTGTAGGGATAGTTGTGAGGTTGGTGGACCAAATGACGTGGCCCTCACAGATGACCTAATGCAGCCAGTCTTTGCTAATCAGGTATATTTATCTAAATTTATAATGTTTTATTTATTAAATACTTTAAATTTCCAAGTGCAAAAATATTTTTAATTATATCTCAAACTAAACTAATGCCAACATAATGCATTTTAGGATGTAGCAAATTTGAGTACGTCATCTACCACACCTATCACAACTCTTGTACCTGTATCTTCATCAAAGGTAAAAATTTGACAATTCATGTCAAAATAGAATAACACCTTGAACTCAAATTAATGTTTTATAATGCATGTTATATGTCTAATGTATCTTTGTGTGGGGTTTTACAGGTTTTAACTATGGACCAACTTTCATAGGTTCATGATTCCACAACTATGGTCATTTCATTTGGCTTAGAGAGCTATATGGTATTCTTCTTTGTAAACATGTTGTTTATAGTTTGTATTGAATATATGCATCTCATTAGAATTTCAATTAGTTAACTTTATGCTAACATTATATGTTTGTGTATATTAATTATGTTACTCTTTTAGGGTATGCCACCTGTGGCTGAGATTTCTCCTTTGCAAAGGACATACTTGAAGACACCTAATCAGAAAAAGTTAATTGAGCACAATTTTAATCAAGATATAATAGTTTTAAGAGCTTATACGTGTTATTGTAGCAGGATTTAGAGTTCGAGATATTTTTTCTTATACATGTATATCAATGGCTAGGATTATTTACAACAATGATGAATGCACCTGATGTTGCATTGGAAGAAGACATGCAAGATAGGGTAAATATCATTCTTTTTGTCATATCCACAAACCATCAACGTGAGCATATTTGAGGGCATTTTTATGCTAGGCATGGTCCTTGTCGAGTCTCTAGGTTGCTTGAACATTCAATGCCCTACCATTGCAATTCCATCTCTTTGCACATTGATAAAAGAATAATGCATGAATTACACATTTGCAAAATAATAATGTAGAAGAATAATGCATGAAATTTGCTTTTACAAAATAAAAATGAATTAATTACACATTAAGATAAGTATAGTACATTAATTTCAAGTAGAATCATAAATACAAAATTTATCTCAAAATTTCATTTATGCATTTATAATCATTTGGTTGTTTATATATACAAAATTTGTCCCTTAAATAGGTACAAATCATCTCATGGCCATCTATATACAAAATTTAGTCTCTAAATACATACAATTATATAATGGCCATCTATATACAAAATTTGGCCTTTGAATACATACAAATTAGCTAATGACCATATATATACAAAATTTGGCCTTTGATTACATACAATCAGCTCATGGATATCATTTATATACAAAAATTGGCCTCTCAATACATCCAAATCAACTCATCATCATCTATACACAAAATTTTGGCCTCTAATTACATACAAATCAGTGCATGGTCGTTGTCTATATACAAAATGTGGCCTCTCAAAACATACAAAGAAACTCATGACCATCTAACAACAAAATTTGGCCTCTATATACATACAAATCAGTTCATGACCATCTACATACAAAATTTGGCCATCTATATACAAAATTTGGCCTTTAAATCACTCTACCTTTTGTAGAATCAATCTAATGAACCATATAGATCAGCTCTAACCCTTATTGTGTTAAGTATTGCCTCATGGTTAGATTCACAAACTTTCTATAAATTCTTATTAAGCGGTCAACCATGATATTTAATCAACTAAATATTCACTGCAACAACAAGGTTAGAGTAATGAAGAATATGCCTGTGCATGTCGAATTTGTCAAACAACCAAACATCAAATTTCTTCATAGGGTACCTTCTAAGACATGTTCCTATTACAACAACAAACCTTGTTGGGTACTCAATACCCTCTCGATCAATGATTGTGGTTGCCAATTTCTTTTTTGCCTCAATACAATGAGACAAAAATAATCTATGCCTTCTTCATTGTGTTCATCAGCAATAACTGCATACATATGACCTACATTTTATTGAATGTGTGTAGGGGAAAAAGAGAGACTAGGTTAGCATGCCCTAATCCTACCTTTTGACACACATTACGGAATATGAAAGAGCCTAGAGGTATCACACAATTGGCTACTTCTTTTTGTGAAAGAGAGAGCCACGGGCTACCTATTAGGATTTCTATTCCTTTGTTGAAATTGAAAGATGAAATGATACAAGTTCAAGTCCTAATCCCAAAATGCATGTATGAACTAATAACAAGATTGCAGAATTGAGATTAAACAATGAACAACTGTAAACACAAGGACGAAATAAGAATGCAGATGTGTACTCGGAGTCAGAATCCACTATCCTGATATTGTCCAGAAACTGCTCCTAAAACTCCTGTCTTGCACTCTGGAAAACTATCAGAAATGCTGTCTGTCAGGAGGACCAGGGCACCTAGCGCCTCTATCCCAGGGACTAGGGCGCCTAGTGCCCCTGTCCTGGTAGGACCAGGGTGCCCCATGCCCCTGTCCTGGTCTTTTGCTCTACAATTTGGTGTGGAGTACTGTCTCGACCTGCTTTTCCCAGATTTGCAACCTGCGGCATCGTCCGAGTCCCGAAACCTGCACTTGTATCTGAAAAGGGTATGGTGGGTAGCTATATAGGGTTTTGCCTTAGTCAAACCCCCACTTCGGTGATTTCCACCTCCACGAATAGCCAAGTTGTATTGTAAAATGTATTGTGTGTGCCGACCTTGTGTGTGTGCAAGATCCTAAAATGCAAGTAAGCAAACTAGAGCAACCTAGAAAGTAAACCCTAATTGCTTGTAAATGATAATGTAAATGCTCTAAATCAAGATGCAAAGTGATCTAAAGCATGAATAAATGATATATTGAAGCCTATGCAAAGACATGAAAACAACATGAAATCATACCCAACCCCCAAGGGAGGGGTACAAGCCAATCTTCAGTCGGTAATCTCCTATTGTTCTTCAATGTCTTCCAAGCCCTAAATGGATGAATGAAATTGATAAATGCTTGATAGAGGGATGTTGAATGTTGTTGAAGCCTTCAAAGATCTACTCTTTCACTGCATATGAGGTTCCTGAAAACAAAAATTGGATCCTTTCAAATGAAGAAAGAGAGCTCTTATGTATGAAACCCTAGGTCATAATTTCATCTTTTGGCTGACCTAGAGATTGAATCTCCCACCAATTTCTTGGGGTTAAGCTTTATTTTATGATTGGATTGCGCTCCTAAAATTTTGGGAAAAATGTCCAGGACCATGTGCACTCCGGGCACCACGGTCCTGACAACTTTTCACCAAATTTTCAGGGCCGTCGGATATGATGATTTTAGAGAGAATCCCAAAGTTACAAGTGATTTTGAGATGTTTTGACCCCCAAAACCAAGCCCCCAAGTTCAAAATAGGACTTAATTAGGGTTTTTGATTGAATGATGTATTGGAGGAATAAAATGAAAAGGGCACACTTTAACGAAAGGGCCCAACTTTATGATGTGAAGGATGATGAAATAGGACCTTAGACCTAATTAATTTGATTAATTAAGTGCTAAAGGAGAAATGCAATGCAAAATGTAAAATGCACCAAGGCGGGTGCTAAACTAGGTGTGAAATTGTACCACCCTAGCAAGTGCGTACAATTTACGATGCTACATTTAGCCCCCACTTTAGCGGTCATATGAGTACTATGTGAATATGCAAGCTAAAGTACAGAAAAGTAAACATCATTTGAAAAAGGATATATCCATAAGTTGTCAGACGAAGCCCCCAGTTGTATCTGCAGTACACAGTTAGGAACCGCACCCTACAAAACACACGTTAGATCACAAAA
Source organism: Cryptomeria japonica (assembly GCF_030272615.1). Taxonomy (NCBI): domain Eukaryota; kingdom Viridiplantae; phylum Streptophyta; class Pinopsida; order Cupressales; family Cupressaceae; genus Cryptomeria; species Cryptomeria japonica. The sequence goes on along the minus strand of NC_081408.1, from coordinate 34,399,392 downwards.
TCACCTAATGCTTACTAAGGAAAGTGATGAAATTTGTGAGTAGCTATATGCCACCCCCTATTTCGACTTGCTTATTAGGGAGGTGAAATAGGGTAGCATGTTTACTTACGACAAATTGTGTAAGAGAGTATTGATGAGGGATGTTCACTGAAAAGGCTTCATCAGAGAACTTTTTGGAACATCTCGAGAGTAAGGGAATGAAAATACGATTCCTACGCAACAAACTGTTCAAAAATCACATCTCCCAAACTCAAGTTATGATGAAATGAGTGATAGAGGAAAATTAGGGTTTTGAAAGTAAAGGTAAAGGGATGAAAGTATATACCTTGAAAGTGACATTTGCATTTGTCACTTTGTTGATTTTTGAATATTGTTCATTGCAGCGGAGCCCACATAGCCATCATCATGCCTTCATGATGACCGGAGCATCCCATGAGGATTGAGATCCTGCGACAGGCCGTGATCGATGATGAGCCACTAGATGAGGTGAGTTGACTGAATGTTGACTTTTGATTTTCTGCATTTGACTTTCTGTGATTTTTTGCGGGCCCTGGAGTCTAACCTTGGATCCCACCTAGGGTGCCATGGTCCCTGTGGGGTGCCATGGTCCCCTTAGGGTGCCATGGTCCCCTCAGGGCGCCATGGTCCCTGATAGGGCGCCATGGTCCCTGACAGGGTGCCATGGTCCCTAACAGGGTGCCATGGTCCCAATTAGGACTTGGTGAGAGATGTCAGGGTTAGCATACAATGATCGACAGTTTGCATGAATGATTTTGATGATTGAGTATTGATTATAGTTATGTTTTTGTGTTGCAGGGTCTCCCATACATGAGAGAGCATACGGTGGGACAGATTCTTCACAGTTTGCGAGATCAGATTCCTCAGCTGACTCAGGCAGAGAGAGACACATTGTCGATCGCGGGTTTATGGTATGCGATCCTCATGCCGGCCATTCAATTTCATCCTGCGATGCTGATGGCACTGATGGAGCGATGGGATCCTGACAGATGCACATTCCATCTTCCAGTAGGAGAGCTGACAGTTACACTTGAGGATGTGTACCGCATACTTCGTCTTCCTATCAGAGGAGCTACTATGACATACGTGACCGATCGGTCAGCAGAGGACCATCAGAGGGAGCAGGTATACTGTATAGGGAGAGTCATGTTGAGCGAGATGAGAGGTCACATCATGGTCAGTTGGCTCTTACATCCTACAGGAGAGGTGCCCCTTGTGAGAAGTCTTATGATTGCCATCATTGCACTAGCTGTCTGCCCTAATGGGCGAGGTACGCACATGCATGGGGGTCTCACATGGTGCATCAAAGCTATGGAGAGACACAGGAGAGTATATGCTTGGGGTCGGAGTATGCTTGCACATCTCTATCACGACCTTGAGGAGTATGTGTTTGGACAGGGTTGTAGCTTGATGACATGCACACTTCTGCAGGTGTGGATATTTGAGCACTTCACATGCCCTAGGCCTGTCGGCTTTTCGATGAGTATGGCTAGCGAGCGACCTAGGGTGTTTGCCTATCCACTTACCAGTGAGTGGAGATTTGGAGATCTGCTATATTGGAGAGTGATATTTGATAGATTGACAGCCGAGGTGACCGTATGGAGACCATATCTACGGATGCACAGATGGGATGGGATGGGGAGACAGTTAGCATGCTTACAAAGGAACCGCCTACTGTGGGGATGATATTCACATATCATAGTCCCATTCTCCTTCGATCGAGTATGGAGGTAGTTTGGGCTAGAGCAGTGTGTTCCAACCGATGTACCCATCTATACTCGACACTCACGAGTCCTTCCCAGACCTAGAGTAGTAGCGAGACCGATGATAGATGACATCGAGACTACAGATATAGAGGGATCTGATCAGGATGTAGTCACCGATTACTCTGCAGAGCCTGGAGCACAGTGCAGGTATGTCTCATGGTTTATGAGATCATACCCAGGGCCTATCTTTCCACTAGATCACTCGACATGCCATCCAGGCCCATGGAGATATGGAGACCAAGATGAGGATCAGGGATCTAGGTCGGAGGAGCCAGGGGAGGGAGAGGGCCATGAGGAGGCAGGAGATCCTGATCCACCCATAGGAGATCAGCCTAGTGTTGAGGAGGAGGAGGAGAGAGAGGAGGATGACATGGATAGGGATGAGGAGAGCAAGGATGTAGGTGAGGATGTAGACGAGGATGAGGATGAGGATGAGGATGAGGATGAGGATGAGGATAGAGATGATGAGAAGGGGTCAGATGTAGCTCCCCACCATTCAAGAGATGATACAATAGCCCTGGATCCTCCTCTTATTCCCCAAAAGGGGGAACATGAGGTGATACGGAGACCTGTTTCTAGTACGGGCCAGCCTACACCCATCGTGCATAGATTATTTGAGTGTGGGGAGCCTAGTAGTTCCCAGTCACAGATGCTACCATATCATGATCCCTACTGGCGTGAGGGAGATCCAGGTATAGTAGGTTTATATTGATTGTTTAATGTTTTGATGATATAGAATGGTAGTAATACAAAAATCTATTCTACTGCTACAGCTAATGTGCAGGAGTGGCATTCCCTGATTTAGCAAGCAGTGACAGACATTTCCATGATGGCACAGATCCCCAGTTCCTCATAGATTGCTTATAGGCCTCAGGGGAATGTGGGTCGGCATGAGGACTTTTTTTTCCCATTCTGAGTACAGGTGGACATATGGAGGGAGAGAGAGAGAGTTCTATCAGAGAACCTTCAGTGGGCACAGTGAGATCTAGCAGTAGCTCAAGCCGAGGCTACCTCCTATCACGTGATCCTTATGGATAGGGATCGTAGGAGTTCCTCTCAGAGTCACTCATGGTCTATATCATGCTACACACCTATGGGTCCACCTTCACGGCTAGATCAGGAGGGAGCATCTAGTCGTCACTCTCCAGCCACCAGCCCTAGGGATAGGAGATGATCTTATGATGTAGGATAGGTCACATTTTGAATGTATAGTGACCTATATTTGTATACGATCCACATATATATATATATACATGCTTCTCTTTTTCTCAAATGTGTTATCTTTAATGCTTAAAACAATGTATATTTTGCTTTGATTAAATCTAATACATTTGGTAGATGTACATGTATGTTCAGGATTTAATTTCCATGTGATTGATTTCTCAATGCTCCATGATTAAATTGATACATGTGTGACTTAATTAAAATATTTAATCAAGTACTACATTGATGATAGGGATGAAATATGCCTTAAGCCTAAGAATCATATAACTAATGTGATTTAATTTTGAATTTAAACACAACATGATACGATTCTACTTAACGCATAAGACATTGTGTAATATGCTAGCATAATGGAAATGTAAATCTTTTACAATTTACATAAATGAATTCAAGACAAACTATGAAGTAAAGAAACACGCTTGTCAAGAACAAAGCAATATAGATTAAACACCATATCATTTAATTCTATTTTTCTCTAATTAGAATATACTAACATATTACCCAATGTTGAAGAACTGAAAAGAAGATAGATGAAATGAAAGATAAGGAATGAGGAATTAAGCATAATATCTACGCAAGTGCATAGCATTGATAGGTTCTTTAAGAGGCGTACCGTCTACATCTGCTATTTTGTAAGCACCTGATCCATAACCTTCAAAAATGATATATGGTCCAAGCTAATTAGGACTAAATTTTTCCTTTTCTGTAGGTAAGGCATTCACATTGCGCTGATTCTCATAGAGGACTAAGTCACCTACCGAGAAGGAACGTTGAATAACCTTATCATTATAACTTTGTTGTAGAGTTTTGTGATACACTTGAATATGCTCAAGAGCATTTATACGCTGTTCATCAAGCATCTCAGGCTACTGAAGTCATTGTTCTCTATAAGAGTCATCATCTACTACACCTTTGAGAGAAACCCTAAGTGATGGAATCTCTAACTCTAAAGGCATAATAGCGTCGGCACCATAAACAAGATTATAAGGGGTAGTTCCTGTAGCAATTCATACACTCGTTCGGTAGGCCCAAAGAGCATAGATTAGCTGATTACTCCAATCCTTACCATGCTTATTCACGGTTTTGCGAAGAATTTGTTCAATTATCTTATTGGATGATTCAGCTTGACCGTTTGATTGAGGATAGTATGGTGTAGAAAATTGATGTTTGATATGATACTTCTCAAGGAATTTCTTCACGTCCTTGTTCTTAAATGATGTCCCATTATTTGAGATTATAGTGGAAGGTATCCTGAATCGAGAAATAATGTTTTCTAGAAGAAATTGACAAATCACTTCAGCAGTAGTAGAGTGATGGGGAATAGCTTCTACCCACTTCGTAAAGTAATCTGTTGCGGTTATAATGAAGGTGTGTCCTTGAGATGAAGGAGGAGAGATTTTACCAATGAGATCCAAACCCCATGTGGAGAAAGGCCAAGAAGCTACTTGAGAATGAAGTTCTTGGGCAGGAGCATGAATCAGATTATTGTGTTGTTGACATTGATGACATTTCTTAACAAATGAAAAATAATCCTTCTGCATAGTTTGCCAATAGTATCCCATACGAAGCAATCTTTGAACCAAGGATTTGCCTCCAAAATGCCCCCCACAGGCACCTGAATGTGCCTCTTCAAGAGCAACGGGGATTTCTGATTTGTTAAGACGGTGAAGGAGAAGACCATCATAACCCCTTCAGTAAAGGACATTAGAAAGAATGATATATCTAGCAGATAGCTTGCGGATTCTAGCCCTAGTGTTCCTATTGGCAGAATCAAGAAAGGTACCATCGATCAAATATCTTATGATATGCGAATACCATTCATCTGAGTCTATAAAGTCACAACATGTTACCAAGCTAGAATCGTCTACAATAGCTGGAGAAATAAGGTTGTGAATAACAAATTTAAGATCAACCACAGGGTCCTCTAAAGACACAAGAGAAGCCACACATGCCATTGTGTCCGCATGTCGATTATCTTTTCGAGGAACAGGTTCCATGGTATAAGAATCGAATTTTTGTAATAAAGAAATAGCAAGGTCTTTATATTGTGATAATTTGTCTTGTTTTGCTTGATACAATCCCGTTACTTGTCTTATAATCAATTGAGAATCTCCATAAATATGTATGTGCTTTATATTCAGAGCTAAGGCTGCTTTTATTCTGGCTATAAGAGCCTCATACTCAGCAATGTTATTGGTACACAGGAAATTTAGACGATAGGATAAGGGAATAGATTTCCTTGTAGGAGAAATCAAAACAACTCCTGCCCCTGATCCCATACGACACTTAGAACCATCAAAGTATAATTCCCAAGTTTCATCTTTCTCTATAGAAAAAATGAAGTCATCGAGGAAAGACTCAGAATTAGGGAAAGAGAAAGGTGAAGGGGCCTCAACTAAGTGATCGGTCAATGCTTGCCCTTTAATTGCTTTTTGTGAAACAAATTTAAGGTCAAATTTAGTTAACATCATAACCCACTTAGCTAGGCGTCCTGATAAATTAGTTTTAGAGAAAAGATGCTTCAAAGGATCAAACTTTACCATGACGTGGACTTCTGAATTTAAAAGATAATGTCTCAATTTCCGAGTCACAAACACCAAGGCCAAGCATTGTCTTTCTATCGCAGAATATCGGGTCTCATAATCGAGTAAGGTATGACTTATGTAATAAACCAGACATTCCTTACCATCTTTATCATATTGTGCCAACAATGCTGCGAGAGCATGAGAGGAAGTAGCTATATACAGAAGGAAGGGTTTAGAAGGTTCGGCAGGTTGAAGAATAGGAGGACTAGCCAAATACACTTTTAAATCTTCAAATGCTTGCTGACAATCTTCGTTCCATTGAAAAGTGATATTCTTTTTGAGAAGTTGAGTAAAAGGAAAGGTACAATCTGCAAGTTGAGATACGAACCTACGAATAGCTTGAATCTTTCCTTGTAAGGTTTTAAGTTGAGACACATTTCTAGGAGGTGGCATGTTGACAATAGCATCTATTTTCTTAGTTTCCACCTCAATCCCACGATGCGAAACTATGAATCCTAATAGTTTTCCACTATCCACACCAAAAACACATTTTTGGGGATTCAAGCGCATGTGATATTTACGAATTCTTTCAAAGATTTGACGAAGGATTTTAATATGATCTATGTGAAGAATGGATTTGGCCAAAATATCATCAACATAATCCTCTAAAATCTTATGCATATAATCATGAAAGATAAGGGTCATCACTCGTTGATAAGTTGCACCGGCATTTTTAAGTCCAAAAGGCATCATTATCCAACAAAACGTACCTCAAGGAGTGGTGAAAGCGGTTTTGAATTGATCTTGAGGGTTTATGAAAATTTGATTGTATCCTGAAAAGCCATCCATGAAGGATAACAAGGCATGTCCTGCTGTAGAATCAACTATCATGTCAATGTTTGGAAGAGGGAAATCATCTTTTAAAGAAGCCCTATTTAAATCTCAAAAATTGGTACACATTCTTATTTTATTATCTGGTTTAGCCATAGCAACAATATTTGAAATCCACGGGGAATAATCAATAGGGCGAATAAATCCAGCCTCCAATAATTTTTCAATCTCAGCCTTAACAAGCAGAGCCACCTTAGGATTCATTTTTCAAATCTTTTGTTTCATGGGCTTAGCATCGGGAACAAAGACAATATTATGAGTGACAATCTTAGGATCTATACCAGGCATGTCAGAGTATATCCAAGCAAAGATCTCAGGGAATTCATGCAATAAATCTTCATATTGTTTTTGTTCCTCTTCATCCAAACATTTTCCAATTTTAATAACTTTTTCTTCATTGCAAGGATCCATCTTAACATTAGTGGTGTCACTTATGAGAAGATTACTTTGTTGAGGAGTATCCTTTAACTGAGGGAATTCTTTAACAATCTCATCATTATCAATCTCTTTTCCAAAATAGGCTTCAGTGTTCAAACAATAAGGGAGTCCCCTATTATGATGATAACGAGGAAGAGTATCATATGCTCCTAAAAACTCAGCTAAAGCATCATCAGTAGGAAAGATATCCAAAGCAAGGTCACACGAAGGATCCCCATCAATATACTCGGGGTGTTGCATTGATAGAGATGTAGAAATAGCATTAACACTAATACATGGTCTCTTAGAAGCTTTAGTGCCCTTGCAGGGATTATACCCAAGTCCAAAGGCATAATTGTGAAGATTATTCTCTAGAGGAACCTTTATCCCTTGTTTGTGAGCACCACAACCATTTCCATGATACCCATGCTTAGCAAAAATGCGAAAACCATGACCATAATGATCAGCCATTTCAGAAAGAGAAGGTGGTTTTTCATAAGATAAAGAATCAAACTCTTCAGAATTAGAGGTGTGAGGAGAAGAAGTTTGAGAAGCGGCCACAAAATTATTGCTCATAGGTTCAGGTAAGATTGACTAATTTTTAGCTTCTTCCCTCTTTTCAACTTTAAGCTCTCTAGAAGGAACCTTATATTCACCTACAAAGGTGGGATTAAAATCAAGAGATCCCCAATCGTCTTCTGCGAGAACCTTCTCAGGATCAAAATCCTTCTTATGTGTAGATTCAAGTCGAGAATAATCTTCTTTAGGAGCTCTAGACTCATCCAAAGAGTTTTGATCATCAGAGAGTGAGGATTCATCGATAGGTATCTTGTCTAAAGAGTCATCACTAGACGAGGATGGCTTAGAAGAACCCCCTTTGGAAGTAGATGTTTGTAAACAAGCTTGGAAATTAGTATCACCTATCAAGGTATATGTCTTATTGTTATAGATAAATTTAACTTGTCTATGCAATGTAGAGGGGACAGCTTGCATACTATGAATCCAAGGTCTCCCTAATAACAAGTTGTATGTTAAATTTCCTGACATAACATGGATAGGAGTAGGCAAAGTAATAGGTCCCACTGTGAGGGGTAAGGTGATAATACCTAATGAAGTCTTAGCCACATTGTCAAAGCCTCAAATGGGACGAGAGTCAAGATCAATGAGGGATGTATCCACATTCATTTTATGCAATAGATTAATGCTACACACATTAAGGCCAGAGCCATTATCTACTAGTGTTCGTCTTATAGTAGTGTCTTTCATGATAACCACAATCATCAAGGGATCATATTGATGTTGAATTTCACTAGTAGGCAACTCATCTTGGGTAAACACAATTTGAGCCTTAGGATTCATCACAGAGTTAACCAAATATGCTATATTACTAGACGTATTCGGTGGAGGAACATTCAAATCTTTCAAGGTATCTTGTAACATTCCATGATGAGCAAAAGAAGTTTGAATCAAATCCCAGAGGGATATCTTAGTAGGGGTAGCTTTAAGTTGTTCTATAAGATCATATTCCTTACCCATAACTTGCGAAATACGGGGAGCTTGTGGAAGAATTGGTTGAGGATTAGGAAGAGAAACTGGAATAACAGGAGGAGGATTAGGCTGCCTATTATTTCTGGTGTGATAAGTATGGGCAACCGCATGATAACTCTCTCTAGTTAATTGCTTGGCATAACTATAAGGACTTATAGGTTTTCTTCCTTGCACAGTGATGATTGGTTTATTCGGAGTACGAAAGGAATCATGATCATACCCTCCTTGGACAGTAAGGAGAGGTGATTTAGGAACTTAAAGGTGAGAGAAGGATAAGCACCTTGGACTTCAAAGAGAGGCTTATTATGCTCATTCAAGTTTATCATGTTAACCAATTTAGAAGTCTTGTTCTTGTTTAAAGATTTTGATAAAGCCACAAAGTCATCAAGAGCATCATCCAAAAAAGTATGATCATAGCTATCAAAAGGTTTATCTCTTGGTTCAAAAGGAGATATCTCTTCATAGAGGGGATTATTGAAAACAACCATGTTACTAGATTCAGTGGAAGAGTTGATAGGAATGTACCCTTGAGAGGAACCATTCGACTTATCTTTCTCCTCACACCTGAATGGCATAGTAACAAGGTTTATGAGTTTTTGGTAAAATGAAGGTTTGGCATCTTTAGGGTTCAAAAACTCATCTAAATCTTCATCTAATTCATCTTGGCTATACTCATAATAATCATCATAAGCATGAACATTTTGCAAATAAAAATCTGACATTTTGAAATAAAGGTTGCATAAAATTTAAACACACAATGCAAAGAAACACACTCCTTTTTTTTTTTCTTTTTTAATGAAAATGAAATGAAAACACACTAAATCTAGATCTAGATCTAAAAAATGCAATGCAAGAGGAAGCAATGATAGGTTCACGTTGGGTTCACCAAAATGTGTAGGGGAAAAAGCGAGACTAGGTTAACATGCCCTAATCCTACCTTTTGACACACATTACGGAATATGAAAGAGCCTAGAGGTATCACACAATTGGCTACTTCTTTTTGTGAAAGAGAGAGCCACGAGCTACCTATTAGGATTTCTATTCCTTTGTTGAAATTGAAAGATGAAATGATACAAGTTCAAGTCCTAATCCCAAAATGCATGTATGAACTAATAACAAGATTGCAGAATTGAGATTAAACAATGAATAGTTGTAAACACAAGGATGAAATAAGAATGCAGATGCGTACCTAGAGTCAGAATCTGAATGAAAATGTTTAGGATGGGGGCGCGGGCGCCATTGTCCTGATACTGTGCCGAAAATTGCTCCTAAAACTGTTGTCTTGCACTCTGGAAAACTGTCAGAAATGCTGTCTATTAGGAGGACCAGGGTGCCCAACGCCTCTGTCCTAGGGACCAGGGCGCCCAGTGCCCTTGTCCTAGTAGGACCAGGGTGTCCCATGCCCCTGTCCTGGTCTTTTGCTCTGCAATTTGGTGTGGAGTGTTGTTTCGACCTGCTTTTCCCAGATCTGCAACCTGCGGCGTCGTCCGAGTCCCGAAACCTGCACTTGTATCTGAAAAGGGTATGGTGGGCGGCTATATAGAGTTTTGCCTTAGTCAAACCCCCACTTCGGTGATTTCCACCTCCATGAATAGCCAAGTTGTATTGTAAAATGTATTGTGTGTGTAGACCTTGTGTGTGTGCAAGATCCTAAAATGCAAGTAAGCAAACTAGAGCAACCTAGAAAGTAAACCCTAATTGCTTGTAAATGATAATGTAAATGCTCTAAATCAAGATGAAAAGTGATCTAAAGCATGAATAAATGATATATTGAAGCCTATGCAAAGACATGAAAACAACATGAAATCATACCCAACCCCCAAGGGAGGGGTACAAGCCAATCTTCAGTCAGTAATATCCTATTGTTCTTCAATGTCTTCCAAGCCCTAAATGGATGAATGAAATTGATAAATGCTTGATAGAGGGATGTTGAATGTTGTTGAAGTCTTCAAAGATCTTCTCTTTCGCTGCATATGAGGTTCCTGAAAACAAAAATCAGATCCTTTCAAATGAAGAAAGAGAGCTCTTATGTATGAAACCCTAGGTTGTAATTTCATCTTTTGGCCGACCTAGAGATTGAATCTCCCACCAATTTCTTGGGGTTAAGCTTTATTTTATGATTGGATTGCACTCCTAAAATTTTGGGAAAAATGTTCGGGACCATGTGCACTCCGGGTGCCACGGTCCCAACAACTTTTCACCAAATTTTCAGGGCCATCGGATATGATGATTTTAGAGAGAATCCCAAAGTTATAGGTGATTTCGAGATGTTTTGACCCCCGAAACCAAGCCCCTAAGTTCAAAATAGGACTTAATTAGGGTTTTTGATTGAATGATGTATTGGAGGAATAAAATGAAAAGGGCACACTTTAACGAAAGGGCCCAACTTTATGATGTGGAGGATGATGAAATAGGACCTTAGACCTAATTAATTTGATTAATTAAGTGCTAAAGGAGAAATGCAATGCAAAATGTAAAATGCACCAAGGTGGGTGCTAAACTAGGTGTGAAATTGTACCACCCTAGCAAGTGCGTACAATTTACGATGCTACAGAATGATAAATTAGTACCAAAAATAGTGTAAAATAAAATAAAATGAGTTAATTTTTTCAATAACTAAGTAACAATCGACATTATCTGGCTGCACTAAGTCAAATACATGGTCAAAATCCATAGAAACTTCCATCTAGTTCAACTATAGTGGTTTGGGAAGTTGATATGTATCAATGGGAACTAAAGGTATACAAGACCATCCATCAACCCACTCATATGATTCACATTCATCCCACAAAAAATCTATACACAATGAGCAAAAGTATACCATCTATCTAGTATAAATAATTGGTGAGCTTGCATCTGAGCTTCTAAATGAGTGCAAGTCACTCAATCTTGTAAGTGTACAACAATCTACATAGATTTAAACATCAAATTCACGTATCAACCAAAAATATATAGAAATAGTAGAATTACCTTGATTACCCGGTCCCATTATTGAGATACACTATTACACAATGGTTGTTGTATCTATTAAATTAACACCACCTTCATACTTTAGTTCTTCTCTAGCAAGGGTTCTTTCTGCACATGCACCCACACCATCGTGCTCTCCCTTACCATGTCTAGCCTCACTAAAATTCCAATTTTTTTGTACACCTATCCTCATATGCATCTTACTCAACCAATAGAACATCCTTGCATTCTTGAATTTTGATGTCCAATTATCCGACCATATGATGTGTTGATTGTATTTGATATCCCTTTCCCTTAAATTCTCATAGTAGAGTTGAAAGCATCCATCCACAAACTTTTCTGAATGACTATGATCGTCGCTTATGTAGAAGGGATATTCTCTTACTATCTTTCTATCCTACTCCATGCTATCATGTGCATGCATGAATGCTATGTGTACAAAAATAGTTACTTGTCGAGAGTGGTAATATTGGTATTGCACTTTATTTTGAGGTTGTAGTCTATAATTCTTTGCAAAATATACAATAGAGATGATGGTACCAAGATTAAATGTATCCTTACATATATTGAATTTCTCATCCAACCACTGCGCTCTATGTGTATGCATTATGTAGTCATAAACTAGTTTCTCCTAAAAAATACTCATAAACTATGTTACTGGTATATCTTGACTCACCAAATCACATCTCTTCAATTCTTTTCCATCTTTAACCCCATTGTGATCAACTTGTATTTTCCATAAGAGACTACTATCTTTCCAATTTCATGTGTACTCTCTAAATGTATACATTTTTTCAACTTTTGCAAACCATCACATATAGAACATGAACCTTTTCAAACACATAATCTTATAAAAGGGGCAACCATAATCTCTCTAACATAACACACTTGAAATAAATTCTCTTGATGACTTTGGAGGTTCTTGTATACCACATTCTTGCAGAACATTGTTAGTGTGCAAAGCACAACATATATGAAAATATATATCATAGCATGGAAAATTCAATATGCATTCTACAACAACATGTAGTGCATGCATGACTTATATTAACATAAAAGTGTTTTTTCATTTCAAAAAACCTTTGGCTAATTCCTATTTGAGGATATGTTTGAACAAATTTCTCAAAATATTGTGTTTGAGTCATATCCAAAAAGTGCTTCAGATGTGTCTTACAATTTCTTGATCTGATTCTTTTTCTAACAACATCTCTTTGATTGGGTGAAACTCTTGTGTTGTCATGCAAAAATTTTTCAATTAATTGTCTTAATGCATCAACAACAACTTTGTCTCTTTGTCGAATTTTACTCGAAAATGCCCAAAAAGAATTATTGTTAGGATCCTCAAGTTTTTCATGCCTCTCTAAGGCATGGTGTAGTGTTTTTCTACTTATCTTTAATGAGTTACTTGTTTTTCTTATTAAATGAGACTTTTTATTTTGGTTGCTCATTATGATTGATGTAAGAACACGTCGAGTAACATTTGCATCTTTAGAGAGTTATGTTGAACCAATTCTTGATACACATCAAATAGATTTCTTATTATAGTTTTTCACTATTATTTTCAGATGATCTTAAGCCAATGATTTTCTTTGTCTCTCTAAAATTCATATTTCTTATCATTTCAACAATTAATTGGCATCTAGCAGTTTGATTTAAGCTCTCAAAATAAATTTTTCATATTTTATTAGCCATTCTTCGACAAGTGCGTTGGGAAATTTTATCAAGCATTGGCTTCAAAATATTTTCATCAATGTTAGTTATATACTTTGGTTTTCTATGAATAATTCTAAGAGGTGTAAATATTGTTGCATGTTCTTGACTTGCATTAAATACATTTGTTTGATCATTGATTAACACTTATTCTTGGTTTGAATTCGATTCATTTGATCGATGTAACTAAGCTGGTGAGATGATGTACATTTTCATCCCAATTTTCTTATTTCACGTAGTCTTTTCATGCGCTCCCTCTTCCTTTCCTTTGCTGCCTCTTGTGATTCAATGGTTCCTCACTTGTTCCTTCCCATCATGATTATGAATTGTTCTAAATAAAATCACATATGTTAGTAAATATTATACAAATTAAACAAACAAAACATTTCATTAAAGTATAGAAATCAATGAATTTGACAATTAAAAGCATAAAGCAAACCAAAAAACATTGAAAAATCGAACTAAAGTGCATTTTAATCATTTGAAATCATATAAAACAAAAGCCATCATACACTGTTTGATAATGTCATGGGTGAAGACGTCGTTTCAGTGGGGCCTTCATTAGAAATTTTGTGTTTTTGGTTGTTATGAAACTACCTATAGTGTCAATAACCTGTTTGTGTTTTTATAATTAAAAAAAGCATACGAGGTATTAACACTATAGACAAAGGGAGGGGGAATGTAGCAATGCCTATAGTGACACTAACCCATACGTGGTTTTGATGCTATAGACATGAGTATATAGTGAAAGAAACCTGCACATGGTATTGACACTATAGACGAAGGGAAATCAGTGCAACATCTTTAATCACAAAAAACTGTATGGGTTATTGACACTATAGACAAAGAGAAAAGAAAATTATTGAGAGAGATAGAGAGAGAGAGAGAGAACAAAGGAGAGAGGAACACGGAGAGGGGGAGAGAGAGAGAGAGAGAGAGGGAGAGGGAGAGAGAGAGAGAGAGAGAGAGAGAGAGAGAGAGCAGAAGAGAGAGAAGGAAGGGAGAGGAGGGAGACATAGATAGATGGATAGATATAGGTATATGAACATATGTATGTCTATATATATGAATATATGTACTTCTATAAGTACTCGATAGAAGATCAAACTTGAAGACTTAGATGGGCTTTCTCCTAGAATTGGGGAGAAAGGCATAGGAGAACAATGAACAAGGTGGCTTATTTTTGTTATCTATAGACTGGCCTATGAGGCATTTTGTATTAATCCTCTTTATATCCCATTCATATTGTAATACATAGTCATGTGACATAGGGCTATGACCTATTTTGATATACATGTGAAAAATATATTGTACAAAGTAGGAAATAGAAGAAGAACAAAGCAAAATATATGTAAAAAATGGGCACCTGATAGTATGATGTATATATTTTGAACTATTTTAATATAAAAAAATATATGTACTTCTAGAATATGCATATATGTATGCGAACTTATATTAAACTAATATATATGAATATATCTATGTTAATATATGTGAATTTTAAAGAACATAACCCATACGCATTATTATAAAAATAGAACCACATACACATCATTATTAAGAAAAAAACCCTGTACATGTTACTATACAAAATATTAACCCATTTGTGTTATTTAAAAATCAAAAGCTTGTATGTGTTTTATCTTGTACTTAGGTTTGGATAACAAGGCTGAGACTTGGGAGCCTTATTTCCGTCCTTTTTACATGTTTTCTTCTTCCAATTTGGTTTCTCAACTTCATCGCCATTAGGTTTACATGTTATCAAGTGGGTATTTGTAAAATTTCCACCATAATTTGACCCATCCTCTGAGCTTTCTAGCCATATAATTTTTTTAAAAATTTGAACAACATTAACATATTAATCTTGAATTTCTTTTACCAATATCTCTAGAGTTCTCAGAGATAGATGTGTGCCAATTTTTTAATAACTTTTGAAGTACTTGTCCAAATTTGAAAAAAAAGTATATTATTGTTCTACACTTCATTCTTTACACTTTTTAAAAAAATGAATTTTTGATTACTTTGGTGCAAGTTGTGTGATGCACGCACAAATAGGTATTGGATTTTTTAGGATTTGTCCACTTTGAAAAATCATTTAAAAAATTGCTCAACAAAAAATTACAAAAAAATACACAACTTCTAGTGCCCTCTCTTAGCTATCTTTCTACCAAAGGGTTTTTCAAAATACTAAATGTAGTGTAAAATTTTGTGCATTAATCAATCCATCAAATCAAACATTAAACACCCCATTCAATGAAACATTACAAGAGAGAGTAAAACAAATAAACTAATTAGAAAACTCCCTCAAATCGTCTCATTGTTCTCTATTCTTAAGGACCTTGCAGGTTAAGATGTTGGCTCTGAGATGCATGTTCGCAAGATGACTACATAAGAAACGAGAGTGAATTGATGCAATTCTATAATCTAGATGATGATGTGCAATTCTAAATCATCATTATATCTATGCTAAGAATGTCATTATCAAAATGCAATGATCCTATTGATATGCTATGCTATGATACTAAAACTATGAAAATACTTAGGAGAATGCTGCTAAGATTGCTAAAATTGCTAAGATTTTAAGATTACAAAAAATGATAAGGGTCCTCTCATGGTTGAGAAGAGAGATATTTATAGATTTTCCAAAACCAAAGTTGAGGTGGCAAGATTCAATGGTGAATATTTGGTCTAGAGAGATCAACAATAAAAAATGAGGAAGTTAGAGAGGATGTTGAACGATAGGACACTTATCATTCCTAGGGAGATAAGTGTCAAGGAATCTCCAACAGGTACCAACAAGAAGGCAAGTGGCAAGGAGATGGAGGACATGTGGCAGAGATGCCATGTGTCCTCAAGAGAAGATAACCAACCCACAAGAGGTTAGGATGAGGAAGTTGGAGGAGATAGGGTTAGTTAAACCCATGGTTAGGTTGGATGGGTTAGGATTGAAGGTGGTTAGGGTTAGGACACATGTGTCCAAATTTGAATTATAACTTCAAATTTAATTATGAGGGATAACTAAATAAATAAATAAATTAAATTTTCCTATTTAATTAGAAAAATATTAAAAATGAATTAAGGTGGGAGGAATTAGAAATAATGAACTATATAAATAAATTATTAAATTCATTTATATAGTAGAGGAATAAAAGACTTCAATTAATTAAATAACTTCGTACATTTAATCAATTATCTCCAGACAAATTTTTAGTGTATACACTAAATGCAACTATAACTTTTTTGATGCACACATTAGACACTATGTTATGTTTTGCTGAAAAAATATAGGAACACTTTTGTGTGTGTGGAAGATTTGACTCACTTAATCTTATCCAATTTTAAATTTTTTTAGTAGTTTGGAAACTAGATTTAGAGTATTGCAATCTTTGTTGTTTTGGTATCTTCAAATTTTGAGTGGATGAGTCTCAAATTGCTCTTCCATGTTTAGGTTTAGCTTATTTCAAAAAACAAAAGTCCACTTATACCCCCCTTTTTGTTCACCATCTTGCTGCACTTACCCATTAGGAGATAGAGAAGGACATGTGATATAAATCTAAGGGAGAAAGTGATTTCCTAACTAGGTGGATAATTTAGACCTAAAGGTGCTTCCATCAACTGAAGGTTCTAGATTTTAGATCAGAGTACTCTATAGATTTGTCTACTTGAGATTTAGATAAAAAGTGTTAGACTATGGAGCTTGGTGATCAAGTCTAGGGGTTTTTGTATGTTTGAAGTCTAAGAATAGTCACCACAGTCGACTCTGACGATTTGACAACTTTTGGCTATGAGACATGTAACCTAGACACATTGAAGAGAGAAAAAGGTTGTGTTGTATAGGTGCTTGCCTAAGTGAAACCTTTTCAAGTTTAAGTTTTGAGGTAGGATGACATTGAGGAGCACTTTCTTGCTACTTACAAATTTAACAATTAAAATTTCATGTTTGGGTCCAAAATAACTAGACTAGGGTGCCAGGTGTCATAGTCTTCTTGGTTAGGGGCACTAGGTGTCCTAGTCTTAGCATTTTGTGCCAAAACAAACAACATTAAATATGGTATTGTATTGAGCTTCCAAAAATGTCCATTAAAGTGAGCAACTTCCAAAAATGGAAGTTGTTCAGGTCTTTCCATTTCTTCTAGTTTTCTAGTTGCTTTGTTGGTTCTCGGGTTGCCCTGTTAGGTTTTTGTTCTGTGTTAGTGGGGGGTTTTTATGTAATGCCTACCAAAATACCCTAGAGAAATGAACCAACTATCATGCAAATAGAGATAATTTTTATAAAAAAATATACTCTATTGCATCATACATGAAACTCAAATATCATAAACAATTAATCTAACTTCATTTTAACATACACAAAATCATTTTACAATCAAGGTCACAAGAATATAAGTATGCAAGTGGAAATAAGCATCTCATAAACCATCACTGCCTAAGATATTCCAACGCCATTACTTAACATATTACTAAAAACATGAACATAGAAAACATGATAGTAACTCTACCATGTCTTATTCCATCTATTATTCTTTTAATCAAGAGCATAGGAAATCAACCATTTACCTAGACTGTCATGAACGCATGCTTCTTAATCCCAATAACCAATCATTCCTTAGATTCATTTTAAATGTACAAAATCCAAATGTTCCTACTCCATATAAAATTCATCTAAGACATAGTTAATCTATTTCCATATTTAGACAATCACCATACATTCATCTAATATACTCAATACATCATTACATAATGAGATAGGTATAAAAAGAGAATACATTCCTTTGATAACAAGAAATATAAGCACTATCCATAAGAATAGTCATCTATTACAAGGATAATCTTATAAGATTATGATTTCCTTTTCCTCAAGATTCATAGTCTCCAATTTACAATTAAGAATATCTCATGATACATGATACAATAATGTCCAACCAATCTCAAGGAATATAATAATCTTCTCCAAGAATGCAATCACGAACTAAAAAAAGAGAATATTCATTTCCATTTGTATGAACATCCAATAAAGGGAACATCCCAATGGAAGAAACATAATACCACCTGATCATGTAGAACAAATAAGGAACCACCCCTTTATTAGACAACTCAAATAACCAGAGGACAACTAAGAGGGGGGGCTAAATCAGTTGTCACTAGATTATGGAACTTTAAGAATTCAAAACCTTATTACTAGAACACATAAACTTAATACCAGAATGCATAAACCAAATACCACAATAGCTGATATAGAAATTAAAAATAAACATAAATTACAAAATAGTTACCATCCATCCATAACACATGACACCAAGATTTGTACGTGGAAAACCCGATAAAGGGGAAAACCACAATGGGAAGTGTACCCACAGTCAAATAATACTTTTGTAGTAAGTATGCAATTACAATATGAGGGGTCTGCACATGTAGGAAGGCCAACAACCTAGAGCACACTTCTCATCACAAAAAGGAGCCTCAATGACTACAAAAAGATCAAACTACAATCCAGAAAGAAGAGTGAATTGCAAAGATAGCATCTCCTATGCCTGAGTACAATTCTGGTGAAGCTCAATACTGAAGGCCTTAAGCCTCTCTTACAAACCCAATTCAATCACCTATGAATGACCAAACATTTTGTATATGATTACAACATTATTTTCACATAGATAAACATATGACCCACATACCATATACCATGATCTACAAAGAGATCTTACATAATATTTAAACCATCCCGGGGCCTAAACAATTAGGTCGGCCACCAAAAAGATGATACAATAAGTTTATAACATAAACTCACAATCCAATGATCAACCAAGTCATCTTAGGCCATAAACAATGTAAACCAATCCTTAAATCCTATCAGTAACATATCAGGAACATCCTCCAACACATTACATAAACCGGTCCATAACCTAGATAACACCAGACCCAAAATAGGTCACCCTAAACCAAATCCAACACCACCGATGAAATGGAACAAAAACAAGATAACCAATAGCATTTGAAAGCCATCTAGAAGCTGCACTAACACCACTTATCATGTGCATCAAAAGATCTTCAACAAAGCTCCGCCAATAAAACCCTTACCGGTGACCAAAGGGCTTAATAGAATAAATGATAGCTCCTGAGTCATGAAATCTCGAACCAACTAATCATGATACACATCTGAATAACATGAATGATGGATCCAAACCAATTCCACAAACCAAAACATACCAAATCATACTAGATCAATATCATAAACCAACCACTCTATCGGAACCAACCAAAAGTTGATAAACAACCAAAACAATCGGTGTTGCCATCAATGACAAAACATCAATGCAACACATAATCAGTTCCTCCAAATTGCCAACAATCTCCCCCTTTGGCATTAATGACAACACTAGATGTTAAAAATATCCAAGTGCTAAGAAATGCCAAACAATTCTCCCCCAATGGAAGATAGCCAACAATCTCCCACAAAATGATATAGAAATTAAGCTCTGAACCAAACTCCCCCTTTGATTGATATTTAATTAAGCTCTGTTTTTAACATATATCTCTCCCCCTTTGACATCAATGCCAAAAATCTGACATAAACATCAAAGAAAAGTCATAGATCCTCTGATTGTTATAGCTAAATACCCCTGAGTATTAGCACCACCACATCAATCCAGAATGAATAATAGCTTTGATAATGCATACTAGACTGATGCCAATCAACATCACTCAGGTCTCTATAAGAGGGGTAGAAACCCCCAATTTGTCTCTGAAGTACTCAAATGATTCTTTAGGAAAAGGTTAACTAAAAATGTTTGCAATGTGTTCCTTAATGTTCACATAAACCTGTTGGAAATTTGAAGGAATTAATTATGTGTTTCATTGATGTTTTGTCATTTATGGCAACACCGATTGTTTTGGTTGTTTACTGGTTTCCAGTTGGTTCTGGTAGAGTGGTTGGATTACGATATTGATCTGGTATGCTCTGGTATTATTTGGTTGGTGGAATTAGTTTGGAGTGGTTATTCATGTGTTCTAATGCGTATCACATTCAGTTGGTATTGACTTGAAGATCAGATGCTATCTTATGTTCTTGTAAGCCTTCTTTTTAGGTTCGGTAAGGGTTTCACCAGTATAGCTTAATTGAATATCTTTGATGTAATGCATAAGTGGTGTTGGTGCAAATTCTATAAGGGATTCAAGATGCTAATGGTGATTGTGTTCATGCCTCAACTAATTGGTATCATTGCTTTGGCATGGGTGGATCTAATTTAGGTCAGGTGCTATCTAGGTTATGGATCGGTTTCATGAAACATGTTGGTGGATCAGTCTAATGCGCTTCCAGGATGTTTAATTGATTGGATGATGTTTGTTTGGCCTTATGCCAAATTTTTTTATGATTTTATTTCAGGTATATTAATGGATTTATTGAATTATCATTAGGGTGGCCGACCTAATTGGCTAGGTCCCAGGTTGGTATAAAAGTGATGTAAGATCTCATTGTAGATCACATGCATGAATAGGAAAGGAGTGAATAATGTAATAATAATTTGTGCAGAGGATTTGGTTGATCATAGGTGATTGAGTTGGGTTTATGTACAAGGTTTTAGACCTCTAGTATTGTGCTTAATTGGAACTGTAATATGGTCTGTTTGATGCTATCATTGGCAGTTCTTATTTTCAGATTGTTGTCTGAATCTTTAAGGTGGTTAACCTCTTTTCTAGTCAGTGAGACTCCATTGTGATGAGCAATGTGCCCTCCTATGTGTGCAGGACCCTTATTTTAATATTTATTCATCTGATCAGTGGATAGATATTGTGGGTCTCCAATCCCACCGTGGTTTTTCCTCTTTGAGGTTTTCCACATATAAATCTACAGTGTTATGGTGTTCATCTTTGTGGCTGCACTATTGCTTATTGTTATTATGTTTACCGGTTGTTGAGTTGTTGTATTAATAAGGTTAAATTTCTCCATCCTTGTAGAATACTAATTCACCCCCCTCTCCCAGTCTTCTTGGATTCCAACAATTGGTATTAGAGCCTTGTTCCTTAAAGGAAGCCTAACAACTTGAGGGAGATCTTGAATCCAGAATCCATGGAGATGTGTTTGATGCAGTAGCTTGAAGTTGCTCTCGAAGATTTTGAAGCTAAAAAATTTAAGAACATAAAGTTGGAAGATGAACTTATATCTACCAAAGAATTCATTATCACTTTGCAAGAAAATATATCTAATGCTCAAGCTAAAAGGAAGGAACCTATGCAAAATCAGGATGATAAGGAAAAGGATGCTCTAAAGAACCTATGTTAGAAGATGAATCAAGAAAATGAAGTTATGAATAATGAAATACAAGCCCTAACCATGAGGATGTGCAAGGAGATTCAAGACCAAAAGAAGAATGAAGAAAATCTTGCTATATCTCTAAAAGATAGATATGAGGAATGCATTAGCTTGGTGCATGAGAATTATATGTTGAAAACTAAATTGGTTATAATCACAAAACAATGAGAAAGAGTTGGAAAGAATGATGATAATCCTAAGAGGAGATATGGATGTTGCAAGTGAATACCAAGATAAGTTCAAGGTTAGTTCTGCTAAACTTGATGAGCTATTGAAGGATTAAAGGCACAAGGGATACACTATAGGACTTGGATTTGAAGAAGGTTAGAGCTTCGGTACTGCAAATCAAGATCAGACATCCGGTATGCAGAATGATTAGAAGGTCAATCGGAATCAGAGGTCATAGGCAAGGAAACCAAATGCACATAAATTCAATGGTAGATGTTTTGTTTCCAATAAATTTGGTCATATGGAAATACATTGTAGATATAGAGAAAATTAGAATAACAATGTAGTTCCTGGTAAATGTTCAAATTGTAAAAGGTATGGTCATAAGGCAGAAGATTGTAGAATGGATGTGAAATATCATGCATGTGGAAATTTTAGACCTATGGCTAATAAATGCAAGTAAAGGAATGGTCAAGGTTATAGTAAGGCAATTTAAAAGAATGATATCACTTGTTATGCATGTAGAAAAGTAGGACATATTGCTAAATTTTGTAGAAGCAAGAACCTACCAAAAGGAAGTGGTAAATCTAATGAAAAAGGAAAGAAGAAGGTTGATGAAATTCAAAAGGAGCATGAGAAGAAGTGGGTTATGAAGTTTGAGGCTCAACTGGTGGAATCAATTGCCCCAGATGTTCATTTGGATGAAGGATATACCCTGGTTACTCAATCAACAAAGAAGAATGTTCCCGCATGGGTAGGAAACTCATCCAGTAACTAAGCCATTCACCTTAAGGGGAGGCAAATTGATGTCAGATCTTGCATTGCCCCTGGTAGTGGTCTGAAAGCCTATTTCAAATCTTTGGAGAAATTAGTTTGAAGGTTAAATGATGATGATTTTTTGGATCTTGGATCTAGTTTGGTTTATCGGTAAGTCACTTTATGAGTTATGATTTGGTCATACATCTATAGTTAAGTATTTCATAATTCTCGATAGTGAATTGGAAGTTTCACCCTAGATGTAATGAAGAGATATTTCTTGGTTATTCTAATAAAAGAAAAGCATATAGATGTTTTAACAAAAGATTGCAAAGAATTGTGAAGATTTTTAATCAGAACTTATAAATGAGAACCGACAACTTGGAGATGATCATAACTGATCCGGTAATGCCTATATCGGAACATAATACTGATCCAGTTACCCCAATAGTATCAAAAATTTCAACAATAATTGAAGATTAGAGAAGTGAAATAGAAAGTTTGAAGACTCCTAAGTATGTAAGGTTGAATAAGATAATTGGACAAGAATATGGTTGGCAGCTGATGAGGTATATTTAATTTCTCAAGTTGAACCAACATCAGTAATTGAATCTTGTAAAGATAAATGTTGGATGTAAGCTATGGAAGATGAATTGGATCAGTTAGAAAAGGAAAATACATGGACTTGGATGTTTTGGGAACTAGGTTTGACTGGTTTACAAAGGATATTATTAGAAGGAAGGAATTGATTATGTTGAATCCTTGCTCTGGCAGCTAGGCCTTTTAGATATTTTCAAGGTTATTCTAGTATGGTTTTTGGTTTATGAGGAATTTACACTATGAGCATATTCAGATGAGGATTGGGCTCACTTGGTGGAGAATTCTTTCTTGGGAAGAGGTTGGTTTCATGGATTAACAAGAAGCAGTCATGCATTTCTTTATCTACTGTTGAAGCTAAATATGTTGCAACCACAACTAATTGCACTCAAGTTCTATGGATGAAGCAAATGTTGAAGGATATAAGAGTATATTGCAATGTACTAGTAGTTATTCACCGTGATAACTCTGGAGATATTGACATATCAAAGAATCTGGTATTTTACTCCAAGACCAAGCACATATCAATCAAGTATAACTTTTTGAAGGAAAAGGTGGAAGCAAAAGAAGTCAGATTGGTTTGAGGAATCATTTGAACATTTGAGAGACATATTGGGAGTTTCTTCCCCTCTAGTAGAAAATTGAGTGATGCTGATTGGCATCAGTCTGTTATGCATTTACAAAGGTTCTATTCATTCTGGATTGATGAGTTTGTGCTACTACTTAGGGGGAGTAGTCAACTATGTGGTTTAGAGGCTCTATGATTTTTCTTTTGTGTTTATGTTATATTTCTGGCATTGATGTCAAAGGGGGAGAGATATATATGTGAAAAATAGAGCTTAACAAGATATCAGTCTAAAGGGGAAGATTGTTGGCACAAGGAAGAGAAACAAAATTTCAGATTGGCTGTATCCCATTGGGGGACTTTTGGTTTAGGTCTATGGATGGTTAATTGGTACAAAGATATTTGGTTCAAAGCTTCATTTCTATATCATTTTATGGTAGATTGTTGGCTTTCTTCCATAGGGGGAGAATTGTTTGGAATTTCTTGGCACTTGGATGTTTTTCATATCTAGTGTTGCCATCAATGCCAAAGGGGGAGATTGTTGGCAATTTGGAGGAATTGATTATGTGTTGCATTGATGTTTTGTCATTGATGGCAACACCGACTATTTTGGTTATTTACCGGTTTCCAGTTGGTTTTAGTAGAGTGGTTGGATTATGATATTTATCCGGTATGCTTTGGTTGGTGGAATTGGTTTGGAGTGGTTAGTCATGTGTCTTGATGCATATCATATTCAATTGGTATTGACTTGATGATCGTATGCTATCTTATGTTCTAGTAAGTTTGCTTTGTAGGTTCGGTAAGGATTTCACCGACATAGCTTTATTGAAGATATTTGATGTAATGCATAGGTGGTTTTGGTGCAGCTTCTAGAAGGGATTCAAGATGCTGATGGTGATTGTGTTTGTGTCTTGATTGATTGGTGTCATTTCTTTGGCATGTGTGGATCTAATTTAGATCTATTGCTATCTAGGTTATGGACCAGTTTCATGAAATGTGTTAGTGGATCCTTCTAATGTGCTTCTAGGATGTTTTATTGATTGGATGAAGTGTTTTTGGCCTTAGGCCAACATGTTTTATGATTTAATTTCAGGATTATGTAATGGATCTATTGAATTATCATTAGGGTGGCCAACCTAATTGGCTAGGTCCCGGGTTGGTATAAAAGTGATGTAAGATATCATTGTAGATCTCATGCATGAATAGGAAAGGAGAGAATAATATAATAATCATTTGTGTAGAGGATTTGGTTGATCATAGGTGATCGAGTTGGGTTTATGTAAGAGGTTTTAGACCTCTGGTATTGAGCTTAACTGGAACTGTAATCTGGCATGTTTGATGCTATCATTGGTAGTTCTTCTTTTCAGATTGTTGTCCAAATATTTGAGTTGGTTAACCTCTTTTGTAGTCAGTGAGATGCTATTGTGATGAGAAACATGTTGTAGGCAATGTGATTTCCTACATGTGCAAGCCCCTTATTGTAATATTTATTCATCTGATCAATGGATAGATATTGTGGGTATCCAATCCCACTGTGGTTTTTCCTCTTCGAGGTTTTCCACGTATAAATCTATGGTGTTATGGTGTTCATCTTTGTGGTTTCATTGTTTCTTATTGTTATATGCTTTTATGTTTACTGGTTGTTGAGTTGTTGTATTAATTAGGTTAAATTTCTCCATTTTGGTAGAACGTTGATTCAGCCCCCCCTCTTAGTGTTCTTGGATTCCATAAAACCAATTTGACTTCATTTGCTTCTACGTTCTCCTTTATAAAGTTATACTTGATAGATATGTGCTTTGTCTTAGACTAAAATACTAGTTTATTTGATATCTCAATAGCAATAGAGTTATCACAGTGAATAACTATCAGTTCATTATAATCCACCTTTATATCCTTCAACATTTTCTTCATCCATAAAAATTGTATACAGTTAGTAGCAACAACATACTCAACTTCAATAGTAGATAAAGAAGTGCATGACTACTTCTTTCTGATCCATGAAACAAGTTTCTTTCCAAGAAAGAAAGATCCACTGAATGTGCTCTTCCGGCTGTCAACATCTCTAGCCCAATTTGCATCTATATATGTACATAATGTAAAGTCATAATTTTTAGGATACCACAAACCATACTCAGTTGTTCCCTACAAATACCTGAAAATCCTTTTCACTGCACTCTCGTGATTTTCTCTAGGATCACTCTGATATCTTGATATAATACAAACTACATTCATTATATCCAGTTTATTCTAAGTCAGATATAACAAACCACCAATCATATACTTGTACCTAGTAGGATTTACCAGTGTAGATGCATCATTATTTGTCAATTTCTCACTTGTAACCATTGGAGTACTAAACAGTTTATAATTTTCCAAACCAAATTTCTTTGACAACTCTCTAGCATGCTTAGTTTCACAGATGAAAATACCTTTAATAGTGTGAGTAATCTGCAAACCTAAGAAAAATATCATCTCCCCAATCATAGACATTTCAAATTCATTCTTCATATTGTTAGAGAATTCCATACACAACTTATCTTCACTTCCAAAAATGATATCATCAACAAAGACCTCAATAATCAATATTTCATCAATAGTGATCTTATAATATAAATTAATGTTAGCATTACCTTTAGTGAAATGAAGCTTCAAAAGATATTTATCCGGTCTTGTAGACCAAGCTCTAGGGGCTTGTTTCAATCCATATAAAGCTTTCTTTAACTTGCAAACCATGTTTTTGTCATATGAAAGTGAAAATCCATCAGGTTGCTCAATATAAACTTCCTCTTCAAGATCTCCATTTAGAAATGTACACTTAACATCCATCTGATAAACCTTGTAGTTCTTATGTGCAACATAAGTAAGAAATAATCTCACAGCTTGAATCCTAGCTACTAGTGCAAAGGTTTCACCATAATCAATTCCTTCCTTATAAGAATATCCTTTACAAACCAATCTAGCTTTATTCCTCACAACTTGTACATCCTCATTCAATTTATTCCTAAAAACCCATTTAGTTCCAATAACATTCTTAGTTTTAGGCCGGGGAACTAAAGTCCATGTGTTATTCTTTTCTATCTGATCTAATTCTTCTTCCATAGATTTCATCCAACTTTCATCTTTTCAAGCTTCAATTACTGATGCCAATTCAACTTGAGAAATAAAACATACCTCATTAGCTGCCAACCTTCTTCTTATTGTCACTCCTTTGCTTTTATCTCCAATGATCTGATCTTCTGAATTATTCAACCTTACATACCTAGGAGTCTTCTAATTTTTTGTTCCTCTATCTTGATCTTCAGTTACTATTGAATTTTCTGGTACTGCCGGAGTAAATGGTTCAACATTTTGTTCCGATGTAGGTGTTACCAATTAAGTTATGATAATTTTCATTGTCAGATCTTTCTCATAGGTTCTGATTTGACTTCTGTTCTACTCATCCACTTTGACATTTGTGATCTCCATAATTCTCTGCAATCTTTTGTTTTAACATCTATATGCTTTTCTTTCATTAGAATAACCAAGCAATATTCCTTTATCACATCTAGGATCAAACTTTCCAATGGAATAATCTCTTTTGATATAGCATTTACTACCAAAGATTCCAAAATACTTAACTGTCAGTGTATGACCAAACCATAACTTATAAGGTGTCTTACTGGTATCTCCTTTGATATGAACTTTGTTGAATGTGTATATCGTCATTCTTACAACTTCTTTCCAGTAGATATGAGGTAGATTGGCTTCCATCATCATAGTTCTAGCTGCATCCAAGATAGTCATGTTCTTCCTTTAAACAACTCCATTATGTTGAGGTGTCCAGGGTGTAGACAATTGTCTCCTTATTCCATTCTTCTCACAATAGCTATTAAATTCACTGGATGTGAATTCTCCAGCCTGATCTGACCTTAAACATGTAATCTTCAATCCTACCTCTATCTCAACTTTAGCTTTAAAGATTTTAAAATTTTCAAATGCTTCAAACCTCTCCCTTAGAAAAGTAACCCACATCATTCTTGAATAATCATCAATGATTAGCATGAAATATCTATCACCTTGAAAACTTTTGATTCTAGTAGGACCACACAAATCAATATGAATAAGATCAAGAATAATCATTAGATTTGTCTTGCATACTCTTAAAAGAAGTTCTGACTTGCTTTCTCATTTGACATTCCTTACATACTAGATTATAGGGCTTTACAATCTTAGGTATATCTCTATCTACCTTAGTAGAAATGATCTTCACAATGCAATCAAAATTAACATGACACAACCTCTTATGCCATACCTAAATCTCATCAATTTGTTCAATCAAACATGTCTTCTGACTAGAGTTCAAATGAAATATATTACCTTTAGTCTGTGTATGGGTTGAAATTCCAATCCAGATCTATTGATAATCTTGCATTTTTCATCCTTGAACTACAATTGAAATCCCTTATCCACCAAGTCTCCTACACTCAAAATATTATGCATTAAACCTTCAACATAATAAACATTATCAGTGTTATGCTTACCATCCAATGATATTGATCCTCTTTCATTGATCATGCATGCTTTGTCATATCCAAATCTAATCAGACCACCATCAAATTCTTGCATAGATAATAACTTCCTTTTATCTCCAGTCATATGATGTGAACATCCACTATCCAATACCCATTTATCCTTGTCTTCAATTTTAGCAGCAAGGGACTTCTCTTTAGGTACCAGATCATCTTCCTTGATAGCCAAAAATACCCATTCCTTTCCATTTTTGGATCCACTAGCTGAATCTTGTGTTGGTTCATCATCAAAATCAGTCACACCTTCCTCATCCACATAGTATCATGATTTGTCTTTGTTTTTCCTATACTTATGCTTGTTCTGATAATCATGGTTAGGCCTAAAATATCTTCTAGCTCTTTCTTAAAATCTTGAATTCCTTTTAGGACATCTAGATGCAAAATGACCTATCTTATTACATGCAAAGCATTTAAAAGGTGATTTTCCTTCATACTTACTTCCTATTGGTCCTTTAGGTACTTTTCTAGCAAATAAGGCTTTAGGTTGCTCAAAATCTTCACATTCTTTCTTCATATCCTCTAGTTCCTTCGCATATAAATATTTCCAATCACTCTTGCCGGTAGATGATGTAGATGCATGAAAAGAAGGTTCAGATTTCATAGCTCTAGAAGGTCCAAATTCCTCAAGTTCAAATGCAGATAACTTCCCAACCAAGGTATCCCTATTAAAAAAGGTGTTTGCCATAGTTATCAACTCATTAGGTGCAATAGCCTTCATTTTATAAGCCAGTGGAAAATTTCTCAGTACTTTAGAAACTATTTCATCTTCGCTCAGAGATCCACCAAAACATTGAATTCCCAAAACAAACTCATTAACTCTATCCATAAAAGTAGTAATCCTTTCATCTTCCATCTTCAGGTTCTCATACCTCACCCAGTTACCATCAAGTTTAGTAATTTTAACTATAGGGTCACCTTCATTCCAAGTCTGCAATTTGTCCCATATATCCTTTGCAGTTGATTTGTCAGTTAGTCCCATTATTTGTTGATCAGAAAGTGCACACAAAAGGGCTTCAATAGCTCTACAATCATTCTCAATCTCTTTATCCAAACCTGTCAGAGGAGGATTGTTAGATGCTAGATTAAATTATGTAACACCATTCTCAGTGATCTCCCAAATTTCCTTTCCAAGACATCTTAGATGAGTCTCCATCCGAATCTTCCATACCCTGTAATTTGTTCCATCAATCCTAGCAATTTCTCTCCGGAAAATAGCTACAACTGCACTTGATGAACTTGAACTGCTAGATGCCATAGGATCTTCCTCAAGCGGTCATGCTTCTACAGAGAGGAAAAAGCTCTGATACCAAATGTTAGACAACTCAAATAACTAGAGGACAACTGAGAGGGGGGGTGAATCAGTTGTCACCGGATTATAAAACTTTAAGCATTCAAAACCTTATTACTAGAATGCATAAACCAAATATTAGAATAACTGATATAAAAATTAAACATAAGCATAAATCACAGAATAGTTACCATCCATCCATAACACATGACACAAAGATTTGTACATGGAAAACCCGGTAAAGGGAAAAACCATGGTGGGAAGCCTACCCATAGTTAGATAATAATTTTGCAGTAAGTATGTGATTATAATATGAGGGGCCTACACATGTAGGAAGGCCAACAACCTAGAGTGCACTGACTACAAAAGCATCAGACTACAATCCAGAAAGAAGAGTGAACTGCAAAGATAGCATCTCCTATGTCTGAGTACGATTCCGGTTAAGCTCAATACCAGAGGCCTTAAACCTCTCTAAAAACCCAATTCGATCACCTATGATCGACCAAACCTTCTGCATATGATTACAACATTATTGGCACATAGATAAACCTATAACCCACATACCATATACCATGATCTATAAAGAGATCTTGCATCATATTTATACCAACTCGATGCCTAAACAATTAGGTCGGCCACCAAAAAGATAATACAATAAGTTCATAACATAAACCTACAATCAAAAGATCAACCAAGTCAGCTTAGGCCAAAAAAATGTAAACCAATCCTTAAATCCCACCAGTAACGTATCAGGAACATCCTCCAACATGTTACATAAACCGGTCCATAACCTAGATAACACCAGACCCAAAATAGGTCGCCATAAACCAAATCCAACACCACCAATGAACTGGAACAAAGACAATACAACCAACAACATTTGAAAGCTATCTAGAAGGTGCATCGACATGACTTATCATGTGCATCAAAAGATCTTCAACAAAGATCTACCGGTAAAACCTTTACTAGTGACCAAAAGGCTTACTAGAACAAATGATAGCTCCTGAGTCATCAAATCCCAAACCAATTGATCATGATACACATCTAAATAACATGAATGATAGATCCAAACCAATTCCACAAACCAAAGCATATTGGATCATACTTGATCATACTAGATCAATATCATAAACTAACCACTCTACCAGAACTAACCGGAAGCCAGTAAACAACCAAAACAACCGATGTTGTCATCAATGACAAAACATCAATGCAACACATAACCAATTCCTCCAAATTTCCAACACCCTCACGCTCCATAGAATGACACAAGGTCCCACACACAATCTAGACCTAGGCTGACACCTACCAACCAAAGGACATAAAATAACAATAACCATAACTAGAAGGCAATCACATGAACCATAAACCATGATACAAAACAAGGCTAATCAAAAGCATAAAACCCCTAGAGGCTATCCAACAACCAAGGCATAAGGAACAAGGATACATGTAGGGAAGAGTGTCATCACATGCTCTCCTCACATAGAAGGAAGAACTATGGGATCTGCACCCATTACCCCTTATAGTCATGCAAAACTGTCTCAACTTATGAGATAATCAAGGGAGTTCAGTTTACTATCTCCATGGCCTTCCCAAACTCATCCCAAGTCTCCACTCTAGGGATGTGAGGTGGGGCACAAAAAACAATTTATTATCTTGTTTAGATGAATCCTAAATACCCAACCCATATAATTAATTATTAAGGTTATTACTTATTAACAAGAAAACTTCCAATGTGTTCCTGGTGGTCTACACTCCAAGCATCCTTACAAAGAACCTCTTGGCAACCCATCTCTCATGACCCCAACCATCACATGAAATACCACTCCCCCTAACCATGTTCTAAGACCTTAGGGTAGACAACATCAATACTTCAACAAGGAGGCTCATTCAAATCCACATAATAACATCCAAAAATATGTATTCAAATCTAAATCATAACCAAAATGCCATAATGCCAAAACACATATAGTAACCAAGAGCCTCATAAATAATCCATAATCATGAGAAAGGCATGATCCCTCTTGCTCAACCACAAAGTAATACAATCATCAACAAGAAGGAAAATCCATCTTGTTAGAACCATAAAAATGCTCAATTATCCATCTTTCTCCATCATAAGATGCAAATAATATCACAGATCAAGGAATCCAACTCTAGAAAGCACAAGGGAAATGAAAAAAAAGCCTCTAGTACAAACACAAACTAATTTTTTTTTACCCAAACTGAGAAAAAGACCATCAACTAGTAAATAGGGTAGCCTAGTGCATATACAGGCTTAGACAACACATACACCCATTACTACAATGCTTTTACCAAATGATTCAATGCATATGGAAGATAGATTAGCCCATATGCCTTATTCAACAGTGAATATACAAGGGTAGATAACACATTCACCCATAAAAGCAACACATATACATTCTAGAGTAGCGCACACAGAAAACAATATAGCCCTTAAAATTATATATTATATTATATATTATATAATTATATAATGTAATATAATAATATTATATAATATATAACATAATATAATAATATATTATATATTACATATTATATAATATATAATATATAATATATTATTATATTATATTATTATATTATATAATATGTAATATAATAATATATTATTATATATAATGTAATATAATAATATTATATAATATATAACATAATATAATAATATATTATATAATACTTATTATGTAATATATAATATTATATTATATAATATATAATGTAATTTATAAATCAAGGGGGAGGTATACGACACCTTGAGTCGAGCTGATGGTGCGCGGGCAGATTTTTGTAGAGGGTCGAGCTAGGGTTCTGAAGCCCTAGCTCGTGTTCAGGGGCTTTCGCAAGGGGTCCAGGGTGAGAGGCGAAGGGAGTGCAGGGCGAGGGAGTCTAGGTGGTGTGGGAAACAATGAAGGGCAGAGGGGAGATGTGCAGTGGTTTGCATTTGGGTGTAGGCTGAGCGGCTCGGCCGCCGTTAAAAACATACAGCAAGCTCCCACAGGGTTGGGGACCACAGGGGGACCTCCATCCCGGGAGTGTTGGGGGAGGAGTGGGGTTTTGGGGGGGGATTTTTTCTCTTTAGGGCCCCTTTGGGGTTTAAGGACTTTGTCCTTGTGTGTCTTATGATGAGTATTGGTGGGGATTTTTTGAAGACTAGACAACCTTGGATTTTCGAGCGGCGGTGGGATCCAAACCCCCACCACAGGGTATGAAGACATTCAATAATACCCTCTATTCCTCAGATGGGGGATCTGGTAGTTCAGGGAGGTTGGGTATTTTAAAGATTAATGGTTGCTTGGAGAGATGCAGCGAGAGGCCAAAGCTAATAATTCCTCTTGAGATGATAGCAGAGGATGTCGAATATTTTTCAAAACACTCGCTATATTGCAAATTTTTGGGGATGAGGGCTTCTTTGTAGTTCCTGGAAAACTGGGCACAAAGGACTTGGGCCTCGGAGGGGGAAATGGAGATCATGCTTCTGGCAAACAACTATTTCATGGTTACCTTCAATTGTATGGAGGATTGCAATAGGGTCTTTGAAGGCGGGCCATATTTTTACAACCAAGTGGAGTTCTTTATCAAACCTTGGCATGCGGGGTTTAACCCTTCGGAGGAGCTCCCAAATAAGGTGCCTGTGTGGGTTCGTTTACCATGTTTTCTGGTGGAATGCTATTGAGAAGATGTGCTCTAGATGATTTTTGCTCTGCTTGGGAAGCCAGTGGGATGCTCTACGTAGACCCTGGGGAGAAAGGTAATGACCTTTGCACGTATCTGTGTTGAAATTGATCTTAGTAAACCCTTGCCAGATGCTATAGATATGTGTGCAAGATCTTACTCTTAGGTTTAGCAGTTATATTATGAAACTTTACCTTTCCATTGCCCGTTGTGTCATGAGTATGGTCATTTACAGTGCAAGTGCCCTAGATATAAATCATTGATGTGCCAACCCCAGCAGTCGGAACTGAGCCAAGATAGGGCTGAAAAAGGGAAAGCTCCTATGTCTATCGAGGCTAGGGGTTCTGCTGGCTTTGTCCCAACTAGGACAAAGAACAAGAATCGAGGACAAAAGAGGCTGTTGCAGGTGAGATAGGAGGAGGACACCTTCAACAGATTTGATGTTTTGGATGACCTTGGCCATCAGGAAGTTAATCTGGGGCTAACCCCTTTGGATCAAGGAGTGTCAAGAGGGGCCCTGGAAAGAGTAGTGGAGGTCCCTACCTAGGCCTTGCTAGGGGTTGGAAGTTAGTAGATGGAGATGGATCAGCGAGAAGGGGTTCATTTGGGACTCACTCCTGGGTCTGAGGTGATTGTGGCTGAAGGGCAGAGCTCTCCGATGGCGTCGAAGTTAGAACTAGCTAGGGTCAAAAGCAATAAGTATGTTGCTCATCTGGGTCTACATTAGAAAGACATTAAGAAAAATGCATTAGAAAGGAGCTCAAAGGTAGGATGAAAGAAGGATTTGGACAAGATTAAATTGATGGGGGAGAATTTGGTTGAGTCAGGGTCGGTAAAGACTTTGGATTCTCACTTTTCCAATCCTCTGAAATGATTGTGATCTCTTGGAATGTGAGGGGCTTGAACAGTGGCCCTAGACAAAAATTTGTTTGGGACTTGATTAGGAATCATTCGCCTGATGTCATTTTCTTGCAAGAAACTAAACTTACAGTTGAGAGTATGATGGGCCTGGTGCCGAAGATGTGGAATCGAGGAAAATGTCAGTGTGTTGGGGTAGCAAGATCCTCTGGAGGGGTGGCTTGTCTTTGGAACCCCTTAAGGTTTCTCCCTATCTGGTGGGTTGCTTCCCGTTTGTCATTATCTGAGGTGTTCTGCAGTATGGAGACTGGGGAACTCATTTTGTTTTCTAACATTTATGCCCCCACTGATCTTCTAGGTAAGCAAAACTTATGGACTCATATTTCTGGTATGCGAAGGTTGGCCCCTTTTCATCCTTGGATTATGGTAGAAGATTTCAATGCCATCATTGAGCTGAGTGAGAAGAAGGGGGGGGGTGATGAGGTTAGTTCCTTCTTCCTTCCTCCTTCAAGATAATATTTCCGTGCTGCAGCTTGTTGACATTAAGCCTGGTAATGGTTTTTTCACCTGGAACAATAGGAGGGTGGGAGAGGATTGGATTGCAGAGAGATTGGATCATTTCCTAGTTTCCAGTGTTTGGTTTGGTGGGGGGTGGTGCACCAGCTCAGAGATTCTTGACTGGAGAGGGTCGGATCACTGGCCCATCAAGCTGGTTTCTTCTTCGGCTTGGGTTTCTTGCTCACCTTCATTCAAATTCCAACTTATGTGGCTTCAAGATCCTTCTCTATAGGCTCTTGTAGCGGAGTGGTGGAGGAAAGGGAGGTCAGCCTTTGGTACTATTATGTACTCCTTTGCCAAGCAGCTGCAATTTGTTAAGTTTCAACTCAAATAGTGGAACCGACAGGGTTTTAGGAACATCTTTCATGCCAAAAAAGCTGCTCACATGGTGCTGAATGGGATCACCAGTGTAATCAGAGAGCAAGGTTTGTCAAAGGAATTTATCAAGGAGGAAGACAGGGCAGTCAAGGTGGTTGAGGAATGGGAGCTTAGGGAAGAAATTTATTGGAAGCAGAGATCTTGTATTGATTGGCTGAAGGAGGGGGACAAGAACACAACTTTCTTCTTCAACTCAGTGAAAGCTAGAAGGCATGGAAACTCCATCCCTGCTCTGGTTAATGATAGAGGAGAGCAATGCTTATCCTTGCTAGAGATATCTAGGGAGATGTCTCAATTTTTCTGGTCCCTCTTAAGGGAGGATCCCCAGGGGGATACAGGGGAGGAGAATCGAGTTCTCGCTTGCATTCCTTCTCTTGTCTCAGGGGAGATGAATGAGGAGCTTTTGTGTCCTATTTTGTTGGAAGAACTTGAGAGGATTGTCTTTTAGATGAGAAAAGGAAAAGCTCCAGGAGCGGATGGGTTCCCAGTTGAATTCTTTCAAGAATTCTGGGATATTATCAAGCTGGATTTGCTGGAGGTGGTGCAAGAATCACAGAGGAACAAGCAAATACTTAGGGCACTGAATGCGACCTTTATTTCTCTTATCCCCAAGTGTGAGGGGGCTGACTGGTTAGGCCAGTTCCGCCCCATCTCTCTATGCAATGCAATTTATAAAATCATCTCTAAGCTGATAGCGGATAGATTGAAGAAGTGCTTGGGAAAGGTTATCTCTGAGGAACAGAGTGGGTTTGTGGAAGGGCATCAAATCTTGGATGGGGTGGCCATTGCGACGGAGACCATTCACTCTATGGAAAATTCCAAGGAAAAGGCTATGTTCATCAAGCTAGATATGGCTAAGACATACGACAGAGTTCGATGGTCCTTCCTTTAGAAGATCCTAAAGGCATTTGGTTTTGCAGATGAGTGGATTTAGTGGGTTATGAGCTATGTTACAACTACTTCTTTCTTGGTGCTTATCAATGGAGATCATACTGAGCTTTTTGGTGCATCTAGGGGTCTTCGTCAGGGAGACCCCCTCTCCCCTTATTTATTCATTCTCATGGCTGAGGGTCTAGGAGGCTGATTAAACATAATGTGGGTCAGCGTATTATTCAGGGTTGGAGATGGGGTAATGACTTGTAGCCACAGTCCCATTTGTAGTTTGTGGATGACATGACTCTTATGGGGTTCGCTTGGATCAAAGAAGCTAATAATCTGCATATGGTTTTGGATGTTTATCTTGTGGCTTCGGGCCAACTGATCAACGAGGATAAATCTTTGATCATCTTCTTCAACACTCTTGAAGTTATTCAAAGGAGGATTGCTCTTATCCTAAGATTCCAAGTTGGCTCCCTACCCTTGAACTACTTGGGTATTCCTATATCCCCTGGTAACCTTCCTAGGGATTCTTGGTAGGGTATCTTGGATAAATTCTGCTTGAAGGTTGAACACTGGACTCATATATGGCTATCCTTTGCTGGGAGGGCTCAGTTGATTCAATTGGTGGTTCAGGCGCTTCCAATCTATCGATGTATGCTTCAAGTGGCCCCTAAGTAGTTCTTGAAGGGTTTGGACTCTATGGCTAGGCAATTCTTATGGGCAAGAAATCTCTCTTCTTCAAAATGGAGCCTTGTCAATTGGGACTTGATTTTTAGCCCGAAACAATAGGGGGGGCTTGGCTTAAGATAGTCTGTTCTTTTTGGGGAGGCGCTGGCAGCTAAATTATATTAGAGGTGGTGTGTGGAGCAAGATCAAAATTGGGCTAGAATTATGGCCAACAAATATATGCAGAGGGTCCCGATGGAGGAAATCCCTAGATATCCTCTTGAGGGAAAGGGCTCTTTGATCTGGTATACTCTCAAGAAAGGGGCTTCTCTCATTAAGGCAGGTCTCTTTTGGATTTGTAGGAGGGGGGAAGAGGTACTCTTTTGGAATGACTCTTGGGATGGATATCCTCCCATTCTTGATCAGTTCCCCAACCTTGGGAACTTGGGCCAGAGGTTTTTGGAGGATAGATGGTCAAGGGTGAGTGACTTCAAGGCTGTTTATAAGTGTGGGCGGCTAGATTTGGAGAGGTGGAAGACTCTTGATGAGTGGCCTGTTGTTGGGACGAAGGAAGAATGTGTGGAGCTGCAGGGTATTTTGGTGAGTAGACACTGTAGTTCCCTTAAGGGTAGGGATGGGCTAGCTTGGTCTCCAAATTCTAAGGGAGTGTTCACGATGGCTAGTGGATACCGGGAATTGTTATTCCGAAGATTTGAGGGAAGTAGGTATGGAGTAATGTGTCTTGGCCGAAGTGTAATTGCTTTGTTTGGACTTTGACTTTGAATAGATGTCTTACCTAGGACAATATCTGCAAGCATGGATTTCTGGGGCCCTCTATCTATGTTTTGTGTGGTAATGGGGAGGAAGATTCCTCACACTTGTTCTTTAGATGCCCCTTCTCTCTGCTTATTTGGCATTATTGTTGGGGGATTTGGAAGCATCCTTGTATCCACGCAAATTCTCTGGTGGAGTTGTGGAGCAGTTTGGGTAGACCCCCTATTCTGTCCTCCTTCCTTCAGACTGTTTGGTATATTGGACTCATCTTCATTCTGTGGCAAATTTGGCTCGAGAGGAATAGGAGGATTTTTCGTGAGGTCAGACTGTTTGTTTAGCAAGTATAGAATAGGATCATTGCAATGATCAGGGAGACTGTGGAAGCGAAATGTGAGGTAAATTTTCCTTTGGGTAGAGAGGAGGCTGACATTGTGAGTAGGCTTGGTCTGCAGAAGTTATCTCTAGCCTTAGCTTGTGTCAGGAGAGGTAGATAGGCCATGAAGAAGGTGCAAAGGGGGGGAAGGTGGATACCCCCTTAGGATGAGTTTATAAAGATTAACACTGATGGCTTGTCTAGGGGTAACCCAGGCCCTGCTAGAGTTGGCAGTGTTTGTAGGAATAGTAGGGGAGAGGTTGTTTTCCTCTTTTTAGTGCATAAAGGGTGGCTATCTAACAACTTTATGGAGGGACTGGCAATTCTCTATGCCCTTGAACATGCTTGGGAGTTGGGATGAAGGAAGGTGATTTGTGAATCGGACTCATAGATTGTGGTTAACTTATTGATTGGGCAAAGGGTGAGTGGGATTCAGTGGCAATTGGCAGGGGTGGTTCAGTAGATTCTCCAAATTAGCTCTTTAATGGAGCAAGTGTCTTTTGTCCACATACCTCAGGAATGGAATAGAGCAGCTGATTGTTTGGCCAAGTGGGCCTCGGAACAGGGTAGAGACTGGAAAGTTGAAGGTTGGGAGCATCTCTCCGGGGATTACTGTCAAGATCTGCAGAAGATATTTACTGATGACATGGATGGCTATGAAGTAGGATAATCTGGGGTTGGTTGGGGGGTTCTCTCCTGGGGCCTTGGGGCTTTAGGTCTCTTTGTAATTCTTGATTCTATTTTTCAATAAAGTTTTTACCCTTTTATTCAAAATATATAATGTAATATAATAATATATTATTATATATAATTATATAATAGATAATATAATATATTATATATAATATTATATTATCTTATATATTATATAATATGTATTATATAATATATATTATATAATATATAATAAATAATATAATATATAATATATAATATAATATTATACTATATAATATAATAATATATTATATACTAGTATATTATATTATATATTATAATAATATATTACATAATAATATATTATATTATATATTATAATAATATATTACATAATAATATATTATATTATATTATATTATATAATGTTATTTTAAAATAATTTAACTATAAAATCTGATATCTGATAAAATCAGATATTGGATTTTATCAGATATCTGATTTTCTAAGACAATATAAGTGGATTGTAACAGCCCATGAGTTATTTTTCACCCATGGGCTGCACGATTTTTTTTAAATCCGATATCTGATTTTGTGACCCAAATTTGCAAAAAAATCCATTAAAAGGTAGGATTTTTATTGTTTTTCATCATTTTCATTCAATTTTTTGCATTTTTTTAATGTTTATTTGTTTTTTCATTCAAAATATGTTTTTTTGATGAAAACTAGGTTTTTTAAAAATCAAATACAAAATTGTTCAAATTTGTTAACTAAATTCAATTGTTTACATTCAATTAGGTTAAAAATGGGGGTTAATAGTGACAACATTGATCAACCACAACCGCAACAACCAAACCCTCCTGTACAAAACCCTCCTTTGCCAAACCCCCCCTCAATTCAGGATTTAATTGCACAAAATTTGAACCAATTGAAGGGGATTGCAGATGTCTATCATAGGATCCCTCGCCTTACCCAATTTTTTATCCCCTCACGTCGATCATAAAGAGTATAAAAACCATCACTGAGGAGCACAATGCCACTCTTTTGTGGAAAGATTCTATGAGGGAACAATATGCGGATGACTTGTCCTATAAAGAGATCAAGGATCTCGAGATATCTAGAGCTACTATTGCCGCATTGTTTTTGAATCCCTGCATTGGTCAACCAATAGAACCCCAAAAAACAAAACTTTCTATTAAATGGTGCACAAATGATGTTATTATGAAAAACTTTTGGGATCGTTGGTGGATGGTTTTCGATAAACCACCCGACAACAATCTTGATGTCCCCTTCTACTTCATCAAAAAAATTTATGTTGAGTTTGTTTTAGGAAAACATGTCAACTACTTTGACATCCAACCTTTCCAGGGTGTGGGTTTAGGTATGCCCCAAAATAGACTTGGCGTAGTCAGAGTAGTCTAGGGCCCATATGTCCCTCCTCCTCCTATTGATCCCCCACCTCCAGTGCAGCATCTAGATATCATCTGTGAGGTGGCATCATAGACCATATCGACTATTCACTCTTTGAGTAGCCTTTTGGTTTCCCAGGCTAGCACAGTAGCTCAGCCTGCTTTTGATGGTAGTAGTGCATCCAGTGGCACTGACACATCCTCCTTGACCCCACACATTTGCATGCCCCATAGTTGTGTCATGTGTGGGCACGTATGCTTGGGTCCAGTTGGACAACTTGTTTGATCCTCTTGCGCACACTTTAGATTATGAGGTGAATGTGATGCACGATGTACCAGATGTTATGACAAATATTGGAGGATACCATTGAGAGTCCTCACATGCTAGAGGCGAGGATGCACCTTCATCATACATTGATGATGCAGTGGTAAGATTTGTATTTTCATAGTTCATTCTATATTTTAAATGAATATTTATAATCTAGATAATATTAAGTACTAATTTTTATTTACATGCTCTATTTAACAGTTGATGATAGAGGAGGAGTTGACACAGATCC
The DNA here is from genome assembly GCF_030272615.1 of Cryptomeria japonica. Classification (NCBI taxonomy): domain Eukaryota; kingdom Viridiplantae; phylum Streptophyta; class Pinopsida; order Cupressales; family Cupressaceae; genus Cryptomeria; species Cryptomeria japonica. The sequence goes on along the minus strand of NC_081408.1, from coordinate 34,359,259 downwards.
AAGAGGGCACCTTGACGGGCATTTCATTTGGCCTTGATAGCTTTATGGTACATATACTATTGCACCTAGTCTTTTGTATTTTATTGTACATACATGCTCATCATTTATATTAGTATTAATTAGATTATGTAGTAACTTGCATGTATACCTTATTTTACTCTTGTAGGGAACAAGTAGCACGAGTGTGGGGCTGTGTGAATCAGGATCTGGTAGTGGAGTTAGAGACAAGGGAAAGGTAATTGAATGCAAATATGATTGAATGAATAGTTTAAATAACTTATAATGATTATACACATCTAGACATAGATTGATAGTTTCATATACTTATTGTGTATATGTACAGAAAATTCTTAGCTTCACATCCTTGTTGACTACACCCACTATAATTGAATAAGAAGAAGAAGAAGAAGAGATGCCTCGAGTACATGTGCGTTTATTTTATTTTGTGTTTAGTAGATATAATTTTTTATTATCAATGACTATTATATGCTAACTTGTATCAATGTCATGTTTGTGAACATATGTAGGTTGTGTATGAAAATATTAAAAACATAACTCCTCTATCGAAGACATATACATCAAGAGTCCTCCAAAGCCGAAGAGAAAATGTGGAGATGAGGTAAAAAATAATAGTTCAATTATAGTTCATTTTTATGTTAACTTTTGGAATGTGAGTTATCTAATATAACTAATCTTAATTGTGGTTTGTTTTTTCTTGTGCAGGATCCTTCAAAGCTGAGAAGTGCAGTGAAGAGGATCAATTTTGATGATCCATCAATAGCTTAGGATGTTATAGATAGTTATGGGATGCTTACATGTCTATTTGGCATGTATATTTTGTATATGAACATACATTCACGTATATAGACATACATTTTGTTTGAGTTGGCGTTTATGCCATATTTGTGTATGGACATACACTTGTAATCATTTGACATTTTCATATATGCAGAAGTTGATATTTGATCATATAAATTGTTGTTCATGTGTGCATGGTGTTATCATGGAAAAATTTAATCTTCAATCCAATAATTAACAATGGTTAATAATGGTTATTTAATGAACAATACAATTCATTTAATGAACAATACAATACAATTCATTTAATGAACAATACAATTCATTATTACCCTATGCATGCTCCTATTTCCCCCCCTCCCCCACTCGGTTGAATGCTCGTAGTCATACCCTACCGATGTCGTCCCTTGAGCACCCTAGGTGCTAAAAATTGTCAAACTTTGATGGGCCCTAACTCAGAATCTATTGTACTTGAGAACAATTCATTAAAACCTACGGGGCCACAAGAGGGGTCCCTACAAAAGCCTATCTCATTTTTTCAATTTTCCCTACAATTTTATTAGGGCGACATATTTTCAGTTGGTGAAAAAATCGTCAATCTCATTCAATGGAATATTGCGTGGCCAATTTCTCATTCTGCTCATCGTGATCATGAACCGTCGATTTTGACATGTCCAGTTAGGCATTATTACCCTATGAATGCTCTTATTCCCCCCCCACTCAGTCGAACACTCAGGGTCATACCCTACCGGTGTCATCCCTTGAGCACCCTAAGTGCTAAAAATTGTCAAACTTTGATGGGCCCTAACTTGAAATCCATGGCACCTGTGAATGATCCTTTTGAACCTATGGGGTCACGAGAGGGGTCCCTACAAATCCTATCTTGTTTTTTCAAGTTTACCTATGGTTTTATTAGTGAAGCATTATTTTAGTTGGCAAAACAATCTTTAGTCTCATTCAATCAAATGTTGTTGCTTGGCCAATTTATTGTTCTACTCATCGTGATCACAAACCATCAGTTCCAACATGTCCAGTTAGGAATTATTACCCTCTACTCCTATTTCCCCCCCTTCCCACCCAGTCGAATGCTCGGGGTCATACCCTACCAGTGTCATCCCTTGAGCACCCTAAGTGCTAAAAATTGTCAAACTTTGACGGGCCCTAACTCAGAATCCGTGGCACTTGCAAAAAATCCATTTCAATCTAAGAGGCCAAGAGAGGGGTCACTACAAAAGCCTATCTTAGTTTTTCAATTTTTCCTACAGTTTTATTTGGGCAGCATTTTTTCAGTTGGCAAAAAATTGTTAGTCACATTCAATCGAATGTTGTCGCATGGCCAATTTCTCATTCTTCTCATTGTAATCACAAACCATCAGCTCCAAAATGTCTAGTTAGGCATTATTACCCTATGCATGCTCCTATTACCCCCCCCCACTCGGTCGAATTCTCGGGGTCATACCCTACCAGCATCGTCCCTTGAGCACCCTAAGTGCTAAAAATTGTCAAACTTTGACAAACCCTAACTCAAAATCCATGGCACCTGCGAATAGTCCATTTGAACCTACAAGGCCATGAGAGGGGTCCCTACAAAAGCCTATCTTTTTTTTTCATGTTTCCCTACACTTTTATTAGGGAAACATTTTTTTAGTTGGCGAAAAAACCATCAATCTCATTCAATCGAATGTTGTCGCGTGGCCAATTTCTCATTCTACTCATCGTGATCAAGAATCATCAGTGCCGACATGTCTATTTAGGCATTATTACCCTATGCATGCTCCTATTTTGCCCCCCACTTGGTCGAACACTCAGGGTCATACCCTACCGACATGGTCCCTTGAGCACCCTAAGTACTAAAAATTGTCAAACTTTGACGGGCCCTAAATTGAAATTTGTGGCACCTACAAACAATCTATTTGAACCTATGGGGCCATGAGAGGGTACCTACAAAATCCTATCTCATTTTTTCAAGTTTTCCTAGGGTTTTATTAGGGTATCATTTTTTCAGTTGGCAAAAAAATTGTCTCATTCAATTGAATGTTGTCGCGTGGCCAATTTATCATTCTGCTCATCGTGATCATGAACCATTGGTTTTGACATGTCCAATTAGGAATTATTACTCTATGCATGCTCCTATATTTTGCCTCCCACTTAGTCGAATGCTCGAGATCATACCCTACCGGTGTTGTCCCTTGACCACCCTAAGTGCTAAAAATTATTAAACTTTGATGGGCCCTAACTCAGAATCTATGGCACCTGCGAATGATCCATTTCAAACTATGGGGCCATGAGAGGGGTTCCTACAAAATCCTATCTCAGTTTTTCAAGTTTCCCTAAGGTTATATTAGGGCAGTATTTTTTCAGTTGGCAAAAAAATCCGTCAATCTCATTCAATGAAAAATATAGATAAACAAGCATTATACTGTAGACACATATTGATCATCAGTATTTCCATGTATTTTATATACACAATTACCATTACACTTGCATGTGACATCCATGAACGAATATGAAAACATGATTTTTCATCATTATAAATACAACTACACCAATGTACTCATGTATAGCTACATTGTCTATCATCAATATAACTAAACCAGTTTGCTCATGGACATCGTATATCATCATAAAAAAGCTACATCAATTCACATCCATATACAAATACAACATCCCACTTCATTTGTGTTAGACATCCTCATGTCCTAAGAGAAAAGCTTATGTACAACAATGCCTATATATAAATGAAGACCAAAATAAGAAACCTTTTTATGCAGAATGAATGGGCTACAAGAAACAAATTATAACACTAAATACAAATTTTTTTGTCAAAAGGATCATGTATCCATACCAACTTCTCAGTTCCTTTCTATCAAATGCTCTAGATCTCTTACAATCTATCCCTCTGCTTGAATTAGTGTTCTTCAAGTTGGTAAGATAAGATGTGCTTGCTCCGGCCTTGCTCCATGAAGCCCTAGCAAAATATAATCTATGGCAGGGGTCAACTCTCCTTCGGGACCTCTTCCCACGCCACTTTATTCAATCTAGCCATGCTTACATGGTACTCTATGACCAAATTAAACATGCCCTCGAATGACTAAACTTCCCTCATGTGAAGAATGACCTGCATCAATTCAGCAGACATTTGGATGACCATATTGTGCATAGAGTCAAAATTAAAGTTGGGGCTCTAATGGAGATCCTAGAAATAGACAATGTTGTCCCCTGTGTGCCAATTTTGCAATCTGTGGAAAGGGGTCGGGCTACAGATAGGGTTCCAGACCTCAACATACTGGTGTAGGATGAAGCCATGGGATGGACTAGCCCATCTCTACCCACCTTCTATGCCCCTGTAATTCAACCCTAGGAAGACGCTTCCATGGTCAAGTAAAATTATTCTAACTTTGTTTTTTGCTAATCAGAATATGCTCTTTTTGGATGGGTGGAAAATGTTATGGTAACCAGTATGACCCAAAATTTTTTTACTACCCCTCGCTCTCTGGTGTTGGCTCTTGGTATTATTTCCATTGATATACTAGGACTAGTAGAGGAGTCATCCTCTTAGCTTATTGGCTAGCACTAGTATTGGAGCCTTTTCTTTTTTACGAACCAGTCATGAAGTCAATAGTGGTATCAAAGTACCGGTACAACATAACTAGAAATTGGTTGTGGCAACTCTTCAGTGTTCCGACAACTAGTTCCCACTTCTCAGTCTGCATAGAAACTGGTTGTGGGGGTCAGTTTGCATGGTTTCCTCTGGTCCCATCCCGACTTGTTATTCCAATTTTGGCCCCTAAGAGACTCATTCTACGGGAAAACATTATCTATCTCTTTAGATTCAGGGGGCTTCTTCTCATAGCCTCTGTATCTTTTTTTATTCTATCTGAGCAAGGATATAGGGTTTTCTTCCTGATTCTTTCCCTATTGAGCTCTTGAATCAGTTTTTGTATCTATATATATATTAGTGGCTTGCCACTTGTGTTAAAAAATAAATTAAATTATTTTGTCAAATTATAAATAGATCATTTGAAACATTTTTAAGACGTACAAGATTGTATAATTATGAAACTTACCAGTTTCTTTGCAAAGTCTACAAGCATAACTTTGAAGAAAGACACATGTTGATTAAAGCCCTTCTCACTGCATTTCTCTACATGGTTGAAGATGGTGGTAGATATTGTCATTTCTAAATGGCAATACATTCACTTGACATAGTGTGAGAAAGTTTGCAGAATTTTATCACATTGACAAAGTGAGGGACTTAGTGTTTATGCACAAAATTTAATCTCATTAATGCACAAAGAAATATGCACCATCACCAAGACTAAACTAGTCAACGATGAATGATCTAGCATGAACCTGTATTTTTAAGAATTGTTAGTCTACACATAAAATGCATGCATGGACATAAAGGCTTTATGATAATCACTTCAACTAAAATGCATGACAATAAATGAAAAGGTGGGATTATATACCATAAAAATATGTCCCTTCGAATTATATCAAGAGAACCCACTATGCTAACACAAAAATCATAATGCGATAGTGTTGTATATCATAAAAAAGACCTGCATGATCATAAAGGTTTTATGATAATTATATCATCAAAAATTGTCAAATAGTGTTGTCTAATAACAAAAATTGTAAAGCTCATTAAATGCATGATAATAAGTCGTGTTGCAAAAATACGTCCCTTCAAATTATATTGAGTGTACCCGCTATGTGCATGCAAATACTGTGTTTCCAACAAAAACATTCATCAATAGACTTGCATTTTGAACACATCCTTAATATCAAAGTTTTCCACATTTTCACCTCCAATGTCAAAAATTTTCACATGTTTTCCTCCTATGTCAAAATTTCCTACATTTTCACCTCCAATGTCAAAAAATTTCATATTTACACCAAAATTATGGAAACCTTCATTGTCAACTCCCAAATTTTCACTTTCCATTCTCAAGTCATGGTGAGTAATTTTATTATCACTTTCAACATTTTCACTTTCAAAATATACATTTTCATTTTCAATAACTTGTTCAACATTTTCAAATTCAATTTCCTCTTCACTTGAAGTAACATTAGCAATATTTAACATACCTTGTCTTCTCCTCCTATGACCTTCTCTATCTCTTTCTCAATACACTTCAATTTGGTCATTTGAAAGCTTTCTTTTGCGTTTAGACTTCCGAAGACTACTACTCCTCATTTACCTCCACAAAGATGCTCCTAAATGATTGACAATGTAAGATTTGACTTTAAGAATCTCTCAAAAGCACAATTTTTTCTCAACCTATTTGAAAACCCATGATTGTCGACAAAAAATAGAATGTGAAGAATGTGGGCCATTGGAATCCATAAAATGGCCCACAAGGCTCTTTTTCATTTACAAAAGAGAAAGCGGAGAAAGAACAAGAAGAAAAAGCAAGGCAAGAAGAAGCAAAGAGGAAACAAGAAGAGAAGAGGAAAGAAGAAGATAAGAGGAAAGAAGAAGATAAGAGAAAAGAAGAAGAAAAGAGGAAGGAAGAAGAAAGGAAGAAGGAGGAAGAGAAGAAAAAGCAAGAAAAGGATAAGAAGAAGAAAGAAGTGGAGAAGAAACAAGAAGAGGAGAAAAAGAAAGAGTCAGAGGAGAAGAAAGAAGAAGAAAATAAAAGAGTGGAAGAGGAGAAAGAAGTAGAGAAGAGAAAACAAGCTGAGATCAAGGCCAAAGAAGGAGGGAAGACTCCTAAGGAAATTGATGATCAAACCAAGCAGGTTGATTCCACCAATCCTATTGATCTAACTCTTGCATGTCTAACTCAATCAGCAGATGAGTTTGAGCTACTACGAAGCATTAAACTTGCATAGGAGAGACTAGAAGAATTGTGGAAGAAGAAAGCATAGGATGTCATACAATTTTTTGTTGACACCCTTACTAGTCTAATTCCTGGTACTAACCTCCCCAGTACTGACTCCTCTCTATCCAAGCTCAAAATTCTTTGTACCGTAGTGGAGGACTAGGTACAATGCTTGGAGGATGTTGCTCAAGCAACTGCAAAAAAGAACCATGAAAAGGCACTCAATATTGCCTTAGTCAAGCAAATGAATGAACTCAAGACACAACTACTAAAGTAGAAGGATGATATCAGTGCAACTATGGGTGAGGGTAAATTACTTTTGAGTAAAATCTGCCAACCCCTTCTATTTTGTGAAGATGTGCTCAAACAGAAAGCTCAACTCCAATTGGAGTTACAGGAATACATATGCAACTTCAAGATTCCCTATGATTTATTCATTGTCTATGGACAAACTATTCATCATTTTCAGTATCAGACTACCACGATGGAATTAGAAATCAGCAACCGGACTCAAGATCTGCAGGAGCTTCAACTGCTCCTATTGCCAAAACTGTAGGTTCTTCAGAGATGTTTTCTCAACTTGGAAGCTATCAAGGTAACTCAAGAGATGAGTACCATCGATGAAACGGAAGAATAGACATTTTAGATGAAGACTAAAAGTGAGATTTCTACCTTGCTACTTGATTCATGGACATTGGACATGAAGACTTTTGTGAAGAACTTTAAATCTATTTTTGAGAAATTTCATTCCTTATTGTCAAGAACATCTACTCTATTTTATTTTATTAACAGGATACTTTGCATAACTTTGTCATTGTTGGCAAAGGGGGAGTAGTGTACATTAAAATTTTGGTGAATGTTTACCATTTTATGCACTTGCTTGTAATTTTTGCAAAGGGAGGAGTATATATGCTTAGGGGGAGTAGTTTTGATTATGGCATCATTTTTTTTGTAAAGCACTTAGATGTCAAAATTTTCCTAAGTGTTTCCATCAATGCCAAAGGGGGAGATTGTTGGCATTTTGATGATGTTTTGATTTTCATTGATGGACACACACTTACTTGATGTATGAGTTATGCTCAACTGGTAGTTGTTCCAACCGGTATTGTATGTGTTGGCATATGGACACTCCAATGAGACATTGTGTGTGATTGAAGGTTTTGTCATTGATGGCAACCTTGCAATCCTATAGCATTGGCAAGACATTATACCAGCAAAGCATTAAACAGACAATCTTGCAATCCTATGGCACCGGCAAGACATTATACTAGCAAAGCATTACACAGGCAACCTTGCAATCCTATGGCACCGGCAAGACATTAGACTGGCAAAGCATTACTCAAACAACAGTGCTCTGGCATCCACAAAATCAATCTACACCAGCACTGGTACAGAAGGAAATATGTATACCGGCACAGAGGTCGACAAGATTTCTGATATGTAATATTTTGTTTATCATTGTAAGCCGACTTGGCAAATTGTAAAATGACTCTTGTATATAAAAGAGATCATTGTAGGCATTTGTAGGATATGGATAGAATGTAATAAATAAATTATAAGACAGACCTAATGTGCGAATTGTAGGTCAAGGGTATATGTAAAGAACAGAGCAAGAACCGGTACTGAATTTGGCATTGAAGATGCTATTGTAAAGCAGTACAGAATATTGGATTTATGTAAATCCTCATTGTAAGTCAGTGTGACTTCTTGTTGAGCAGTGAGCTCTAGGCAGTTGGCCTTCCTGCATGTGCAGGCCCCTATTGTAAGTAATATTCTCTTATTGGCGAGTAAGTGAATATTGTGGGTCACAAATCCCAATGAGGTTTTTCCCACACCGGGTTTCCTCATAAAACATCTTGTGTTATGGTTTTCTTTTCATGTGGATGCTTTGGATTCTCTTATTTGCATTAATTCTTGCATACCAATATACTGTTACTTTATATTCTGCATATTCAGTTTTAAGAAAATTTTAGAACTGGTCAGATACTGATTCACCCCCCCCCTCTCAGTATCTGTGGGAACCCTAAGAGTATGTCATTTAATGTGTAGTCTTTAGACTATCAGTATTTTCTAGAAGATGGTTTACCAGTCACAGATTGACTGAAGACCCCAAGTGGTACGAGGATCTCAATCAGAACGAAGGACCCGAGAAGTAGTCAATTTTTTATCAGAACACTATGATATTCTAGTCTTCATTTTTGACAATCGGTAATCAGTATATTGTATTAACTGATACATATATGAGATGAGTTACCAACCAGTATTATTGTAATGTGTGATGAGTTATCATCCACTGACACTTTGGTGGTGTTTTTGTGTCGTGTTACCAAATGTGTCTAGATGCACTGTACCTAGGAACTTGTAGTCTAATCTTATTGGACCGACATGAAATAAGATTCCTTTATAAGGACATCATGTCTAGGTTTTGTAAGTGACACAGAAAAGGGAAGGTTATTATGTGTGATCATTGAAGAGAAGGTTAGGTCTATGTGAAGAGATAGAGTGTGCAGATATAAAAGACTGAACTAATACTGAAATGCATTAACAAGGAGCTGCCAAGGATCTAATTAAGCATACTGTGCTATTATCTAGATCATTCACTTGTTGATTACTCACATCTTCGACAAGTCTAAAGCCCTTAACTGGGTAGGCTCAGCAAAGCCTTTGTAAATCCTCTAATAAGGTGGTTCACAACTGTGGATCTTAAATCCTCTAACAGGTAGTCTTTAACAAGACTTATCTCCTAAGAGAGATCTAGATTCCTAACAGGATCTGTTCTGGTGAAGAACATTGATTGACCTTAACCAGTCTGGTTACTATTCTATAGATAGTTACTTGTGAGTTTTTGCTCACTGTGGTTTTTCCCATTTGGGTTTCCACATCAAATATCTTGTGTTATGGTGATTGTGCTCTTGTGGGTGAATGCTTTGTTTTCTATTTGGTTTGCATTTATCTTAACCCATTTATTAGTGAATCTGTTGCACTGGTTATCTGCTAAACTGTTTAAGAGTTTTCTTATAGTATTTTTTGGCATACTAATTCACCCCCCCCTCTTAGTATTCATCATTTAATGTATAAATTTGTGGTTCCAAAATTTATTCCCGTTGCCACCTTTTTTTTTACTGTTACCACATTAATGGCAGTGGCAGAAATTGGATATCTGATGAAATCTGATATCCGATTTTAGTACTCATATTTTAGAGAGAGAGAGAGAGATAGATAGACAGAGAGAGAGAGATTAGGGGAGAGAGAGAGAGAGAGAGAGAGAGAGAGAGAGAGAGAGAGAGAGAGAGAGAGAGAGAGAGAGAGAGATATTAGGGAAGAGGGGGGGAGGGGGTAGGGGAGAGAGAAATATTATGGGAGAGGGGAGAGAGAGAGAGATTAGGGGAGAGAGGGGGGAGGGGGGGAGGGGGAGAGAGATTAGGGGAGAGGGAGAGAGAGATTAGGGGAAAGGGAGAGAGAGAGAGGGATTAGGGGAGGGGGGAGAGAGAGAGAGATTATGGTGTCCTAAGGGGTCGTAGGACACAATATGACTCCTTAGGACACCATAGGACCCATAACAACCCAATATGGTGTCACAAGGGGTCATATGTTGTCCTTAGGGGTCATATGGTGTCCCATGACCCCTTAGGACACCATAAAACCCTAATGACACCATATGGTGTCATAAGGAGTCATATGACCCATATAACGACATGGTATAGAGTCATAAAGGGTCATATTGTGTCCTAAGGGGTCATATGGTGTCTTAAAGAGGTCATATGACACAATATGACCCATGAAAACACAATTTAGTGTCGTAAGGGATCATATGGTGTCCTAAGGGGTCATAGGACACAATATGACCCTTTCCAACACCATAGCACCCATAATGACCCAATATGGTGTCATAAGGGGTCATATGTTGTCCTTAGGGGTCATATGGTGTCCCATGACCCCTTAGGACACCACATGACCCCTAATGACACCATATGATGTCATAAGGGGTCATATGATCCATAACAACACCGTATAAAGTTGTAAAGGTCATATTGTGTCCTAAAGGGTCATATGGTGTCTTAAAGGGGTCATATAACACAATATGACCCATGATGACATAAGTTGGTGTCATAAGGGGTCATATGGTGTTCTAAAGGGTTGTAGGACACAATATGATCCCTTAGGACACTGTAGGACCCATAATAACTCAATATGGTGTCAAAAGGGGTCATATGCTATCCTTAGGGATCATATGGTGTCCCATGACCCCTTAGGATACCATATGACCCATAACAACACCATATGGTGTTGTAAGGGGTCATAAGGGGTCATATAACCCATAACAACATTGTATAGAGTCGTAAAAGGTCATATTGTGTCCTAAGGCATCATGTTGTATCTTAAAGAGGTCATATGACATAATATGACCCCTTAGGACACAATATGACCCATAATGACATAGTTTGGTGTCTTAAGGGTTTATATGGTGTCCTACAAGGTCGTAAGACACAATATGACCCCTTAGGACATCGTAGGACCCATAACAACCCAATATGGTGTCATAAGGGGTCATATATTGTCCTTAGGGTTCATATGGTGTCCCATGACCCCTTAGGACACCATATGACCCCTAACAACACTATATGGTGTCATAAAGGGTCATAAGGGGTCATATGACCCATAAAAACACCGTATATATTTGTGAAGGGTCATATTATATCCTAAGGGATCATATAGTGTCTTAAAGGGGTCATATTGGACACAATATGACCCATAATGACACAATTTGGTGTTGTAAGGGTCATATTATGTCCTAAGGGGTTGTACGACATAATATGACCCCTTAGGACACCATAGCACCCATAAGGACCCAATATGGTGTCATAAGGGGTCATATATTGTCCTTAGAGCTCATATGGTGTCCCATGACCCCTTAGGACACCATATGACCCGTAACAATACCATATGGTGTCATAAGGGGTCATATGACCCATAACAACACTGTATAGAGTCGTAAAGGGTCTTATTGTGTCCTAAGGGGTCATATGATGTCTTAAAGGGGTCACATGATACAATATGACCCCTTAGGACATGATATGACCCATTAAGACACAATTTAGTGTCGTAAGGGGTCATATGGTGTCCTAAGGGGTCGTAGGACACAATATGACCACTTAGGACACCATATGACCCATAACGACACCATATAGAGTTGTAAAGGGTCATAATGTGTCCTAAGGGGTCATTAGGACACAATATGACCCATAACGATACAATTTGGTGTCTTAAGGGTTTATATGGTATCCTAAGGGGTCGTAGGACACAATATGACCCCTTGGGACACCATAGGACCCATAATGACCTAATATGGTGTCATAAGGGGTCATATATTGTTCTTAGGGGCCATATGGTGTCTCATGACCCCTTAGGACACCATATGACCCCTAATGACACCATATGGTGTCATAAGGGGTCATATGACCCATAATGACACTGTATAGAGTTGTAAAGGGTCATATTGTGTTCTAAGGGGTCATATGGTGTCTTAAAGGGGTCATATGACACAATATGACCCCTTAGGACACCATAGGACCCATAACGACCCAATACGGTGTCATAAGGGGTCATATGTTGTTCTTAGGGGTCATATGGTATCCCATGACCCCTTAGAACACCATATGACCTTGAATGACACCATATGGTGTCATAAGGAGTCATAGTCTGTCATAAGGTGGCAAGATGAACCATTATTACAATATAAAAAGCGGTGCCAATATTGCTTGCAAAAATTTGACACCTAAGGGGTCATATGGTGTTGTAATGGGTCATAGGACACAATATGACCCTCCCCCCTCTCTCTCTCTCTCTCTCATCTCCCTCCCTCTCCCCTAATCTATCGCCCTCTCTTCCCCCCCCTCTCTCTCCCTCTCCCCTAATCTATATATCTCTCTCCCTTCCCCTCCCCATCTCTCTCTCTCTCTCTCTCTCTCTTTATCTCTCTCTCCCATCCCCCCTCTCTCTCCCCTATTCTCTCTCTCTCTCTCTCTCTCTCTCTTTCTCTCTCTCTCTCTCTCTCTTCCTAATATTTAGTTATTGAATTTACTTATTAAAATTGGATATCTGATTATACCAGATATCCGATTCTACCAGATATCTTATTTTTGTGTACAAATTTAAAATTTGAAACTTTGGCTTGAGAGTGCTTTGGGATTTGGCTTGGAAGTGACAAGCCTAGAAAGTCAACTGAAAAATCATGTTTTTCAGTATTCCTTGATTTTTCAAACTTTATTCTAGTGGTTGATGACTTTTTTTATAGCCAAAATTAATAAAATGAAAAGGGTTTTTAAAGAACGTTCTCAGCTTTCCAACAGTATAAAGCTTGCCTTATTTTGACTTTAATAAATAATTATTACCTATTTTCTAATTGAATTTAGACAAAAGTTCTGATTGATAGATTGATTTAAAAACACTCATAACTTTCAAACAGTATAACATTTTTTGAATCCGAAACATGTGTCACATTCTATGGTTCATCTACTATAGGGAAAATTTTAAAAATTGAATTTCATAAGGGTTTGACCAAGTTAAGGTGGTCAAACATAGGAGTTTCTGAATTTCTGAAATGCATCTAGTTCTCATTAGGAGGGGTAGATACTTCTAACTTGTCTCTCAAATAGACAAATGTATCTACAGGCAAAGGCTTAGTGAAAATATCAGTAAACTATTCTTTTGCAGACACATACTCCAACTTAACTTCCTCTTCACTAACTTTTTCCCTTAAGTAATGATAATTGATTGACACATGTTTAGTCTTTGAATATTGCACCGGATTCTTTGACATGTTAATATTACTGGAATTATCATAGTATATGATAGTAGGTTCAACATAGATAATTCTGATATCCTTCAACATTTGCTTCATCCAAACTATCTGAGTGCAGTTACTGATAAACTTATAAAGCACTGAGAGGGGAGGTGAATCAGTAAAAGAAAAAATAGTAACACTTTAATTGTAGACCAGTAGAAACATTTAGAAAATTTACCACTAACTTTACATATAATCCAAAGTGTTATAAAAGCATTCACCACAAGCAAAAAATTCACCACAACACAAATATTTATACGTGGAAAACCCAACTGGGAAAAACCATGGTGAGATGGAACTCACAAGTTAACTATTTGTAGAAATAGATAACTGACTGGTTAAGGTCTACAAATGCTCTATTAGGAGAAAATTCTGCTAGAGATCTCAAGCCCTGGTAGGAGCTATACCTAGTTAAAGGTAGCCTTAGTTGAGGGTTTGGATCCAAATTAATGAATCACCTTGTTAGAGGATTTTTTACAATGAAGCTTGTTAGAGCTTACCTAGTTAAGGGATTTTACTGCTGTAGTTGTTAGAGAACAACAGGGTGAATGATCTAAGAATAGCACCTTCTGTTGGTTTAGATCCTTTTGTGCACATACATTACTGTATCACCAACATACTCTGCAACTTGTTCAACAAATCGCATCAACTCCAACTCTTATCATAACTTGTATCTATTATATATCAAATATCTCATCACAATGTCTTTTTATAGATATTAGATTTCATGTTGGCTCCTGAACCTTGACACAATTTTATAGGTTCAATGAATCAAGACAATATTCCTTAATGCGACACAAATTACCACCATAGTGTCGATCAGTGGTAACACATCACAACCAGTGATAACTCATCACACAAACTAAGAAACTGGTTAGAACATTGATACCGGTTAAGTGTTGACCGCTTCAATACTCAAATACTGATTCACTTGAATTTATACTAGATGATTGTCTCCACGCTCCTTCTTGACTTTATTTGTTGCATCTCAAAACTGGTAACTCTGGAACTGATCAAAACCGATTGACTTATCTACATATACTAGTTTAGACATCTTCATACCGATTAGACTTCTTCATACATATGATACCGGTTAACAATACAATGACTCAATAGTACCGATTTACCTTAACTATGACAATCAAAACATATGTGCCATCAATGACAACACATGAAGTCCTCAAATACAAAAATCATCATCAAGCCAACATTCTCCCCCTTTGGCATTTATGACAACACTTAGGAAAATTTTGACAACTAAGTGTGCTTTCAAAAATGTAGAGACTTTAAAGACCCCCCCTTAGCATAAAATTCTCCCTTTGACGTCATACATGATTACATACAAAATTTTCACATAGATTACTCCCCCTTTGACAACAATGACAAATAAAGAAGTAAAATATAGACATTACATCAAAAGTTGTTACAACCTAGGGTTGTCGTTGCACCAAAAGACCGACCTCTTCTTTTGTGCTATGGATTGCATAGCAGTAGCAATCTCCATTAGTTTAGAGGAGCTCAAATTGTCCATATCTATAGGACCTTTAATACTCACGGAGTCCTCATCATCATCATCGATCAAGATTTTCTTCTTCTCCTTTGATTTCTTCTCTTCATCCTGTTTCTCTTTTGACCTCTTCTCTGCTTTCTCTTTCCCTATCTCTATTTGTTCCTTCTATGTTGGTATAATGACTGGTGGTATGTGAATTTCAATATTATGTTTCTTTACTAGTGGTGGTTGCAAATCCACACTTTGTTCAGTAGTCGGTGCTTCCTCTGCTTTTTGTTCCTCAACCATATCTAGTTCCTATACTTTTTCCTTAACTGATTCATTATTGGTACCAGTTGTATGAATAGTAACTTTAGTTTCATCAACAAATAATATGACACGTGGTAAAATAGTGTCACCCTTATCCTTGTCAGTGTAGATTTCATTTGGTGCAACTATTTCTTCAGTTTCCAGTTTCGGTGGAGCTCCGGTTTCAGTCTAATCTGATTTATTGTGATAATTCTTTAATTGTTCATTCATTTTCTGAATATCTTTAGCATCTCAATGAGTATCATCTTCTACTACCTGAATTTTTCCCTCCAATAGTCTCAGTCTCCTTGTTCTTGTATGAAATTTTCCTTTGTGTTTAGAAAACATTTCTAATAATTCTTCATGAGACAATTCAGGAAAGTATTGAACAAAAATTCTATCTATAATCTAGTGTTCTTGATCTATGATGAACTTCCATTTATTTTCCAGAATTAAATTGAAAGAATCAGAAATTTCCTTTTGAATTTCATGTGGTAATCGGTTATATTGACATAGGTAGTTAATTACCTCTTGTACCACTTCTTGTTTCTAAATCTCACCAAAAGAATCAAAATAATCTGTTACCTCATCAAATTATTTTCTTTTTTATGTTTACAGAGTCCTCTCAAAATGACTCATTGGCTTGAAAGATGTAATATCAATAGGAATATTTCATTTGGGGATTTCCCCTACTAGTTTAGATTTCTTACTAGTTTCCTTCAGCTTCTTTGTTTCTTCCTCAAACTCTATTTCCTCGAGTTCTTCTTGTATGATAAGATGTCTTCCTCTTTTCATAGTAGCAATTGGCTTCTTTGCATACACATTTGGTTCCGGTTCCTTCTTGGTTTGAACACTTCTTGTTACTCTAGTACCGGTTGACACAAAAACTACTTGATCATCTTTCTTCTTTTTCTCCTTCACATCTCTAGGCTATGCCTGTGCAATTGTATCTTGATATGTACCCAATATCTTCTTCTTGGTATCCTTAGGTGATGCCAAGAGGTTGTTGGCATAATCGATCAATAAGTCATAACTAAATTCATAACTCATTTGCTCCATTTCTTCTTCTCTCAGTTCTACAACCTCCATTAGGCAAAAATAGATGGTCACTATGAAACAAATGTCATTCTCAAAATGTTTGACCACTTCGCCCGATAACCTCATTCTCATACTGATTTTCTTCTGAAATTCATTGAAATACCTATTCATAGCAATTGGCAATGTGTTCTTAACAACCTTTATCCTATTCTTAATCTGGGTTGAAACAGGTGTATCTTTTGACCATTGTATGTCTCCAATACTAGGACTAAAGTTTTGAAAGTAGAAAAACAAACTAATCAAAAGTTGCCCATACTTGAACTTTTGATTGTTTTCCTTCTTGATTGATTCTAGATTCAACATTAACTAACTCTGCATTGCTCACATAGATCATAATCTGCATTTTTCTTCATCATCCGATAGGCAACATGTATGACAGCCAATGGCACACTATTCATTTGACTAGAATGAAATATCATGTAACCGATAACCATTGTAGCCTATTTGACTCCTTCATCTTCAATGTTATTGACAAATATAGAATGACCATCACAAGTGGTCTTTCTCAGTTTAATAACACTATCCTTCAAAATTTTCCTCAATTTGGGAACTTCGCCAATTTGGCAGAAATCGATCACAGCATGAATGGCCTCCTTGGTGATAGTATGTGACCTTTCTAAATACATGTTTCCTCCATGTATGCGGCTGAGGATGATTCTGACATGCTCTTCCTCAAAATCCTCAAGAAAATAAACCACATTGTGAAAACCTTTCTCATGAACCCTAATGTACTCAGGTTTAATCTTCTTGTTCTTGTTGCATAAAGATTTCGGCTAGGAATAGATTGCCAATGAACCTAAATCTTCAATCTTGCAATCTATATAACTGGACAAATCACCTTTAATCGAAACTCCTTGGGGTACCTATGATAATGCATTTTATGATGTCATTCTAAATAACTTCAATTTGAGAGAGGAGATTGACCAAATACCTTATTTCCTTCATGCTGCTATGGTTTCTAGTTGCTCTCTTGCTTGCACACTTGATTCGCTTTTCTTTGCTTCAAATCCGATCCAACTTCTCAACCCATTGTTCAAATCCATTCACAATTTGCTGTGAATGCTTTGTTTTTCTTTGCAAGTGCTCACAAAATGCTATTCGAATGCAATAGGGTAAAAATGACTTAGCGAAACTGTTTTTTTTTTCAATAAAAGTGGTCATGCCACTAAACTCTTTTTTATTAATATATTCAATTTATCTTTACAATGGGTTCAAAGGGCATACTGACAGAAAAGAACCCGCAAGAAAACCTCTGTTTGTGGCTCAAAAAAGAAAAATTAAAATAAACCAAATACCCCATTTACAAGATCATTCTAAAACCGACCACCCATTACATAGCTTTAGAGATGTACATATCATGTGTCTAGATGCCATCAAAAAATTAGAGATAACCACACAACCCCATAAGGCCAAGATACCATAGAATTTGAAACTATAGAAGAAGCCTCATAGTGAATAACTAGGTTGCATCAAAACCTCTCAAGATCGCAAACAAATTCGATCAATTCATGAGATATAATCCTGCATCCAAAAGAGATATGAACCAGAAAGATACCTACATAATATAATCAAGTCAAAAACCAAGAGCTTTAGCTCTCATTAGGAGGTTCCCTATCCTCTCTCAAAGGAGGGACAATATGCAAGGGGAATTCCAACCTTGGACGCACTGAAACCAAAAAACCAAGAGAGAGCAGCGAATGTAACACCATAAGAAAAACCAAAGCCTTATCCACAAACTAAGGTGAAACCCAATCTAGTAAGTTTTCAAATGATTTCAAAGTATCCCCCAATCTATCACAAATTAAACCCATTCTCATTTCAAATAGTAATTCCCCACACTGCCCATTGTCCAAAAGATCAGAACGAGGAAGAAAGCCCCCATAGTAAAAAGACCCCAGCTCCCAAGTGCGTACCGAGGGAAGTATGAACGTAGAAACCAAGAGTTGGAGCAAACCCTCAACATACAAAATGTCATAACAAATAGTAAGAAATCAAGACAATATCTCAGAGCCAGAAAAATTAGAACCAGACTACAACTAGAGACTCCTCACCAACCTACGTACCTCATAATCCACCTGAGGAGAAAACAAATGAAAACATTTACCAAGCATCTCAAAACTACTTCCCATATCCTTATTTGAGACCACAACTTGGCATTCAACAATAACCTTGTATCGTGAAAGAGTAGAAACATTAGACATATGCATACCTAAGAAAGAACCAAAAAAAGCCTTATGCAAAATACAAAAATGTTGTTGTCTTTTAAAGACATCTGTAGACAAAAATGTGAGCAAGAACTGCCAACACAATTAATGATTACTATATATGGTGAAAATGGATAACAACAATAACAATATTGAAAGACTAAATGGATTCAACCACAAAAACCCTAGCCTAAAAACAACAAAGATCCACCATAACATATGAAGATTACCTAAGACAATGCAAATCAAATGAAATCACAAAGATTATACCATCACATGTCCAATAGGGTTTGAATCTCCATTCTTCCTATCTCCATTGATCTTGTTGATATATTTGCTCTCAGATTTTATGTGCACAAGAGCTCAACAAAGAATGAAATGTGGTTGCAAGTAGGATCACAATATGAAAGTGCAAAAGTGTAGTGTAGTCGAGTGCGTCAATTGATTAGCCAGGTAGGGTTGATAATGAAGGAAGAATCTCTTTATATAGAAGACACTATATGAAATGGAGGGATAAGATTGAGAGGTGTAAAAGGAGGTCGGCTATGATTAGAGGGTAGGTAAAGAAAATAATAAAATAATGAAAGGGTAGGTAGTGTAGGAATTAAGAGATGAATGACATATGTCATGGGTAGAAAAGGCTAATGACTTAATTAAATAAATAAAGATTTATTTAATTAATAGAAGAAGTGGGATCAATTAAATAAATAAGATATTTATTTAATTTAGAAAAAAGGGTAATTTAAATAAATAAATGTATTTATTTAATGAGAAATAGGACTCGAAGAGAATAAATGAATTAATTAAATAAATAAAGATTTATTTAATTAATAGAAGAATTAGGTTTAGATAATTAAATAAATAAAATATTTATTTAGTTAGACATGACAATTTTAGGTGTCTACATTTTGCCCCTCTTTGAGACAATGCAGCTTGTCGCATTGTTTCAAAGAAGATAAGATGAACTGATACAAAGTTGCCCCAAGATAGGAATGATATGACCCCTCAAGAGATTGGATGAATATGTCTAAAAAGATCATAGACAATCTCTCGATAAGAAAGAAAGGCTAGAAAGGATTGATTGAATAAAGTGATAGTCACGGGATAAAGAAGACTGACTCGGGCTAGGGCTAGGGATAGGGATAGGGCAGTCTATAAAATAGACCACGAGGGGAATACATCCTCATTGTCATCCACACATCCAAGAGATCAGAGTGCAGAGAGAGAATAGAGCAGCAGCAGTCAGCAGCGATGGCATTGGTTCATAGATTCGATCACATTCACTGATATCAGAGGCCAGCAGATGTAGGAGAGCCAGTGAGTACCACAAAACCTCCTTGTACTTTGTTGCAATAAATGTTGTCATTAATGCATCTTAGGTAGTGAAATAAATTCACTTTTAGGAAAATGTCAAAAAAAATCCAAAATGTGTAGGCACGTCTGTGCTGACGCCAGGCACGTCTATGCCGACTAGGCGCATCTGTGTTTGTGCTAGGCACGTCTGTGCCAGAAAAGGCATCTGTGTAGGATGCGATCACATTTGCGTTGTGCAGGCGCGTTTGTGCTAGGCAGGAACGTTTGTGTCTTTTAGGTGCGTCTATGCAAAGCATAGGCACGTCTGTGTGTTTTAGACGTGTCTGTGCAGAACAGGCGCGTTTATGCAGTCTCTAAGCACGTTTATGTCATGAAAGCGCATTTGTGTCAAAAATATGCATTTGTGTCTTCTAGGTCAAATCAGTAGTTCTATGATGAACATATGTTGCCGATTGGATAAGCTGCTGAGAGGATACACTCAAGAAGGTCCTCTAGGGAAGATTAGGATAGCAGATAGGGCTAGGATTGACAATTCGGTGATAAAACATACGTTGTCAATTAGGAAACTACTCAAGAGGATTCACTCAAGTAGAGGCCCTAGGATAGGATAAATCAAGGCACTTTGTGATGAACAGTGAGTACCAAGACATAGTACTTTGTGATGAAAAGGGAGTACCAATAGGATAGAAGCAACACTTTGTGATGAATAATGAGTGTCACTAGGATAGAAGCAACACTTTGTGATGAACAGTGAGTGTCACTAGGATAGAAGCAACACTTTGTGATGAACAATGAGTGTCACTAAGATAGAAGCAACACTTTGTGATGAATAGTGAGTGTCACTAGGATAGAGTACCATATGCACTTAGATAAAAAGTAGCATTTTGTGATGAATAGTGAATGCCACTAGGACTGATATGATTGATTTGCTTGACTACAGGAGTATTTGCCTATGCTGGAGTCGCGAGAGAGATTCTCGTCGACTCAGAGGTTGCGACCAAAGTTGACATTCGAGGATAAGGCTACCATTGAGGGCATGGGTCTGAGATACAATATGTATGTGCCTGAGTTTCAGGCGAACATGGGTTTGCTGACTGCATTAGCTGAGAGGTGGCACTCTGAGACATGCACATTCCATTTGTCGATGGGTGAGATGACAATCACCTTGGAGGATGTGTACAAGATTCTATGGATACTGATCGACTGGGAGCTAATTCCTTACAATCAAGATGGAGACAAGGATGCCTTGAGATGAGTGTTTCAGGACCCAGGACTAGAGATGAGGGCAGGACATGTGGCTTGGGACACCATGATAGCTATAGGATTAGCACTGCCAGCAGTGCTAGGGGGAGTGATCAGTGGGTTCCTATGTCCCGATAGGGTGACACGAGGTTTGGCTGTGAGCTGGGGGAGCACCTTGGAGACACTGGTTACATAGCACACCAGATATGCCTGGGGACCGTGTGTGCTGGCACACTTGTATTACAAGCTGCATCAGTTTGTTTATCATGGATCCGTAGGATTGGGCTATGGGGTTACATTGCTACAGGTGTGGGCATATGAGAATCTACCAGTGACACGACCTATACACTTCAAGGGCAGGGGGCATGGATGCAACTTTATGCATTTGTACGACATGATTACATCGCAGCCACGGATTGGTAGGTTGGAACATTGGCATCGGGTCGTAGATGAGATCAACACTGTTATATGGAGGCCATACCTTGGGTGCGAGTAGTGGGAGGAGGACACAATGGATCTCCCATACACCTTCTGGAGTAGATATCTGATTGGGCAGACACCCTCTGTTTTGGAGAGATAGCTGATTGATAGAGTATTTAGGTAGTTTGGCCAGATTCAGTGGATGCCCCAGGGTTCTGGGATGTATGCTTGGACAATCTGGGATCAGGTACACTTTGTACCACTGTTGTCATATGATCAGGCCGTGATGTAGCTAGCAGAGATGGTGCCGATGCCATGGAATATGTGGTCAAATATTGAGGATGCAGGCATGGATGCTGAGTACATGACGTATTGGGTTGAGCATCCTTTTCCATGACTGACAGACCCAGGGGAGCTGGTAGAGGGAGATGGTGGTGGGGATGAGGATGATGATGGAGATGGTGGGGGGAGAGGTCGACGGAGGAGGCGGGGTGCCATTGGAGAGAGGAGGGTGATTCCACAGAGAGAGGGCGGGAAGGAGAGATAGGCTTGGGTGGTGAGGGGTCGGGGTGGATTGCCACTACAGGTGCAGGGACAAGGATAGAGGTAGGTACAGATATAGGCACATGTACCAGTATAGGGGGAGCCACAGGACGAGGCACCGGGGGCTGAGGTGGAGGAGGATGAGCTGGTTGAGCTAAGGGAGATCTACCAAGGACATGCAGATGAGATCCAAGACTTGGAGAGGGAGACCGCTAGGCTTAGGAGGTGACTGAGGGAGATAGAGCATGAGCAGGATTAGGCTATCCAATGCTATACTGAGGCTGAGATAGCAGTGAGGGCTGGGAGGCAGGCAATAGAGGATATAGGGGCTAGATATGCCTATGTTCTATGGGCAGGGGAGGAGATAGGTTACTGATGTGACCTATACTATGGGGTAGTGCCACCAGAGCAGTGGGGGAGGAGCTTCCGTAGACCAGCGCGGAAAATGATGACTATGGGAGGGAGCCAGAGGTGACAGGTGTCTAGTGGTGAGGTTATGGGTCCTCCACCACCACCAGATAGGGGGGACAAGAGGGATGATCTTGGGGTGGGTCCTTCTAGGGCTTAGATTTCATCGAGGCTAGGTGGCTCTGAGGGAGGGAGTTCATCATAGTTGTAGAGGGCTCCCTATGTATCAGTATTGTACCATGTTTGTATGATGATGTAGACACCTACGGGTGATTGTAGCCATATGATTTTGACATCATTGTATCATGACACTTTATATATATATATGAGATGATTCATCTTTGCAGAAACTATATGCATGTGTACCTATGTGATGAGATGTTTAATGATGTATGTTTTATGTGATGGTTATGATATAGATGCAAATATGTACTTGATGAAATGCAATATTTTTGTTCTTTTATGTTTTATATATTATGGAAATGTGAATGTGAATGTATGAAATGCAAATGAATATGATAATGCAAATGATTATTTACATGATGAGAATATAAAATGTGCTAATATGTGTTGTGCGCAGGGTGTGATACAATTGTGATATCTATATGTATGTATGGAATGTTTATATGTGGTAATGCAGGTGAAAATACATGAGATGCAAATGTTTTTGGTGTGTCATTATACTAAGTCATGTGATAGCAGGCTACGCAGACTCGAGAAGGATGATGGAAGTCAATCAAGAAAGGGGGATGAAAGATAGAAGATATGAATGTGAAAGAGCTTCTTGTGTGTTATCATCATTGAGCTTTATTATGTCAAGTAGGTTATGACAATCGAGGCATATGTTTGATCTAGAAAGTCATTGTACCTGTTTGCATGGAGATAAGACAGTCACAAACAAAGAATGCCCCAGTTCATACTAGACTCACAGTGTCCTCATATCCTTGGACAAGTCATGGCATTACTAAGAGACAATCCGCAGATAGAAAAGAAAAATAGGTGATGATACCCCATCCTCGCCTTTCTAGTCAAAGACATCCTGGAGATAGAATCTCTAGTCAAAGACATCCTGGAAAAGATAAAAGACATGCCACCAAAAAGATAAAATCAAAAGAAAACCAAGACTCGACACCAACATCCACTATAGTCCTCAATTTTAGTGTCTCTTGTCACTTGTATAAGTCTTATTTGATTGTGGTCACAATGTTTACTTTCACAAAAAGGATAGATAGCACTGAACCATATGTTGTTTGAATCTGTTGAAAGATTTTATTTGTTGAAGCACATTGTTGCTGCTATGTATCATCTAAAACTGACTGAATCCATGAAATCGATATGTTATTGTGGAGAAGACGGAACTTTATTGTGGATTGGTGATGCAAGTGTTGTTTTATTGCGGATTGTGCGCGAATAGATTGAAGAAAAGTGGAAAAAACTATACTCCTTGAAACATGTGATGTTCTTAGTTCCACACCCATCACTAGACGCGGGATTTGCCTTAGCCATAGATAGGAGCTGATTTATTATGAATGGAAAGGGGTGAAAAGGAATGTTTATTATGAATGGCTAACCAACCTTGGGTAGATCAATAACAAGCCATGATGAGAATGGGTAAGTTTATTATGAATGGATAGGATATGAGTGTGTGCAAAGTGAAAGGATGAAATGGAATCCTGAAGGAGGGAGGAGCAATGTCTCTACACATGGCACCGGTGACCCAGTTTTCACCATGGTACTTGCCCATGGTGCCACCGAAGTGGTTTTCACCATTGGACGAAATTATTTCTCTTTACTTTTTTGATTTTAAAAAAAAATTTTTTGTATTTTTGAAATTTTTGAATTTTTTTGTATAGTTTTTGAAATTTTTGATTTTTTTTTGTATTTTTTGGATTAGGATACTCTGAAGAGCTATGTGTAAAACCTGTGAAGGTGCATGCTATTGATAGGATCTTCTGAAGGTTCACCTTCTATAGTTGAGAGCTGATATGCCCCAGATCCATATGTTGCTGTAATGATGTAAGGACCAAGCCAATTAGGTTCAAACTTGCCCTTCTTCTCTCTGTCTTGCTGATTTTTGGGTTTTCTCTGAGAACCAAATCACCTACCTCAAATGTGCGAGGCTTGACTTTGTGATTGTAGTTGTGACTCATTCATTGTTGATAAGCCTTGAGATGATTAAAAGCAGTTTGTCTTCGTTCATCCAATAGTTCAAGTTCTTGTAAGCGAGAGACCCTATAGTCTTCATCACTGATAATGTTTTGCAAAGAGACTTGTAAAGAGGGTAGCTCGACCTCAATAGGCAAGATGGCTTCAGTGTTGTAGACAAGTGAATAGGGTGTCACTCCTGTAGGTGTGCGGACACTTGTGCGGTAGGCCCAAAGTGCAAGATTAAGTTGGATATGCCAATTACGGCCAGCGTCGTCGATTGTCTTTTTTAAGATTTTAAGGATTGTTTTATTAGATGCCTCAGCTTGACCATTACCTTGGGGGTAATATGGTGTGGAGAAATGATGGGAAATATGGAAGTGGTCACAAAGTTCACAAACATCCTGATTTTTTAAGGGATGCCTGTTATCGGTGATAATGGAAATAGGAATGCCATATCAACAAATGATATAGTTGAGAATGAACATAGTAATCTATTTTCCAGTGACTTGCATGAGAGGCATGACTTCAATCCATTTTGTGAAATACTCTATGGCAGTGATAATGAATTTATGACCGTTGGAGGATGGAGGGTGAATCTTGCCTATGAGATCGAGTCCCCACTGACAAAAGGGCCAAGGAGTCGCAATTGGTTGAAGTTCTTGTGTTGGCACATGGATGAGGTCTCCATGAAGTTGACATTGCTTACATTTCTTGACAAATTGATATGAGTCTTTTTCCATATTGGGCCAGTAATATCCAGTCCTGATGAGTTTCTTGGCTAAGGTAGGACCACTAGAATGTGGACCACATATCCCTTCATGTACTTCACGTAATGCAATTTAAGCTTCATCACTTTCCAAACATCTAAGAAGAGTGCCATCTAGACCTTGACGGTATAGGACATCGGCTAAAATGACATATCGAGAAGATTGGCAAATGAAAGTGCGACATTGGTTATTGGATAGATCAAGAGGTAGGGTATTATCACAAAGGTATGTGAAAATGGAACCATATAACTGGGACTCAGGACCAACGACACATATCATCTCACTAGGAGTGATTTCATATGAGGGAACCAAAAGGTTATCCACCAAGAACTCATAGCAGGTCTCATTCGGAGGTCGATTAATGAAGCAATTGTAGCCATGGCATTTGCGGCTCAATTCTGTTCTCTTGGTATCAGATCAAAGTCTATCTTTGTGAAATGTTGTTTCAGATCATCCACCATTCTTTTGTAAGGCATTAATTTCTCATCTTTGTTTGGTAATCATTAGTTGCTTGATGGATTACAAGTTGAGAGTCCCCAAAAACACAAAGTTCCTGGATCTTCCACTGAACTGCAATCCGTAATCTAGTTGCTAATGCCTCATATTCTACTATGTTATTAGTGCAAGGAAATGATAATCAATATGATTTTGGTATAGAATCCTCGTGAGGAGTTATAAAGAGGATGCCAGCTCCTACCCCATGCTATGTGTATGAGCCGTCAAAGTATAATTGCCATGGTTTTGCATGTGACACTGTTAAAATGGATTCATTTGGAAATTCTGAAATTAGAGGAACATCATCTATCATGGGAGAATCTGCTAATTGATCTATGATGGCTTGTCCTTTTATTGATTTTCTATCCACATAGTCAATTTTGAATTCACTCAGGATCATTACCCATTTGGCTAGTCGCCTAGTAAGCATTGCTTTATTGAGAAGGTATTTCAATGGATCTATCCTTGCAACCAACTTAGTCTTATGAGTTAGCATGTAATGTTGTAATTTCTACAAAGCAAAGACCATAGCGAGACATGCATGCTCAATTGGTGTGTAGTTTAGCTCATATCCTACCAATGTGCGACTGATATAGTACACTGCCTTTTCTTTGCCCTCAACAACTTGTTGTGCTAAGAGTTCCCCCAGTGCTATTGACGTAGCTGATATGTATAGTAATAGAGGCTGATCTAGAACTGGTGGCATCAAAACTGGTGGATTCAGAAGATAATCTAAGTATTTGGAAAGCCTATTGACAATTATCATCCCATTTGAATTTGATGTTTTTATGTAGCAAGTGCTGAAAAGGATTACACTTATCTGCAAGTTGTGCTATGAATCTTCGTATGGACTGAAGTCTCCCTTGTAAAGACTGAAGTTGATTGATATTTTTTGGTGGTTGCATCTCTAGGATGGCCTTGACTTTTGTTGGATCAGCTTCGATTCCTCTTTTTGATACAATGAATCCTAGGAGCTTCCCGAAGCTTACTTCAAAGATACATTTCTTGGGGTTTAATATTACTTCGTATTTTTCCAACCAATCAAAGACGACTAAAAGTATCTCCAAATGTGTATTTCTATCTATTGATTTGCCCAAGAGGTCATCGACATAATCTTCCATAGTTACGTGCATTAGATCATGAAAGATAGTAGTCATGGCTCTTTGATATGTAGCACCTACATTTTTTAGTCCAAAGGGCATGACATTCCAACAGAAAGTTCCCCAAGGACAAGTGAATGATGTTTTGTGTTGATCCTCAGACACCCTCTTTATTTGATTATAACCAGAGAATCTATCCATCAACGATAACATTTCATGACCCGCTGTGAGATCTACAATCAAATCTATGTTTGGTAATGGGAAGTCATCCTTAGGACAAGCCTTGTTAATGTCTCTAGAATCTATACATATTCTGATGTTGCGATCTAGTTTTCTGATAGGTACTAAGTTGGAGATCCATTTAGGATAATCAATTGGACGTATGAATCTGACATCGAATAATTTTTCAAGCTCTGCTTTGACCAATAATGTGACTTGTGGATGCATCTTTCTTAATTTTTGTTTCACTAGTTTTGCCCCTGGTTTAACTGTCAAATGGTGCATTACCAAATCTGGATCCAATTTAGGCATATCACCGTATGACCATGCAAAGTTGATTTGTTGTTCTTTGAAGAAACTTATGAATTTTGACCTTTCTAACTCCATCAAAGATTGGGCCAGGAATATGTTGTGTGGAACCTCTTCCGTACCAATATTTGTTTTGATAGTCTCCTCTACCAACATGGATGACTTTTCCTCATATGATGCTGGGAGAATGTCAAGCCTTCCATCGTCAAGTGCCTCAGAGAGGTTTTTGCCCTCAGATACATCCTTTCTTTTTACTTTTTTGGGGTCAAACAGCGCCATAGTGTGGTTTTCGCCATAAGACCCTTGGTTTGTTTTTATTTTCATATTTTTGTTACTAGAAGACCCGACACCCTCACTAAAATATGCCACGCTATTGAGTTCTATAGTGTATCCCACTTTATGGTCCCCAGGGGGAAGATCATGTTGTATTCCAAGATAGTCAATAAAAGCTTCATCATTTTGGAATATGTCAAACTATGCAGGTCCTTCATGATCCCAGTCAATAAGTTGGTGGTGAACAAGGGGAAGGCCTTTAATGTCTTCGAAGTTAGTGGGACTAAGAGTGAAGATGCAGTTATATTCAGGTATGTCGAGGTAATTATCAAGGTCATCATTGGCACTCTCCTCATCAGTCTCGATCATGAACGAATCCAAATTGTCATCACTAGTAGTGCATTCTGGAATAGGTGTTCTCATTCTATGTGATTTCAACTTAGGACCTAGGGACAAGGACTGTGCAAAATCCTCAGGGGTTGTTTCTTGACCAACTTTGAATTTTTTATAAAATTCTTCTTCTTCTGTGAGTTCATCTGGCTCTCTGAATGTCACGGTGAGCTCGTAGTCACTGGAGGATTTGTTTGAACCCCATTCCCATTCGTTGGAATCTGTGGAATAACCATTCTCTTATTGAATTTTGGCATCTTTGATTTGTAATGCTTCTTTTTTCCTTCGAGTGTGGATCTTGGAAGTCATGAAACCAAGTCCCTCCGAGCGTTCCTTTTTGAATGTCAATTCAAGTTGTAAAGGTTCAATGATACCTTCTTTTCTTAACCCAAGAGGGCTTTTGCCATCATACCCAAATTTTTGTAGAATCTTGAACCTTTTGCCATATTTCTCACATGGTATACTGATGTGATCTTATGTATCATCTTCAAGGTCTTTGTAAAGCATTTTGTATAAGTCTTCCTCTTCCAATTCACTCCATCTTTGAAAGATAGTAGGGTCCCATTTGAGTAAAATGATAGATACCTATTTATTAGGATGTGGTCTTCCATATTCTTTTGGTGAACTCATGACTTGTTGTAAGTACATGGTCTGATTTAAAGTGTATTCACCCATGCCCTTGTCTCAAAATTTGCCTTTAAGATCACCTTGTTTTGATGTCGAAGGTTTTAATGACTTGGGATCAATGTATGTAGAAGAAGGAACAACTTCACGATTACTGGGAATGATGGTCTCAGTTTTGGATCTCAAGTTATTGCAGTATATGAACAGATTAGGATCACCATTAACTATTATTTCAACTCCATTGTGAGGAAACTTAATTCATTGGTGATATGTAGATGGGACTGCCCTCATTTCATGAATCCAAGGACATCCTAGCAACATGTTGTATGTGAGATCTAGGTCTAGGACTTGACAAACCACATCCGTCGTAACTGGCCCAACTCTGAGAGGCAAGGTGACTGTGCCTTTGGATGAACGCTATTCATCATCATATGCCTTGATGGTGATTTTGTTTGTAGAATTCACAGCTTTATCAGAATATCCCAATTGTTTAATAGTGCTCAATGTACAAATATTTAGACCTGCTCCTCCATCTATCAGGACTCATTTTATTCGATGTTTGTGTATGAAGGCTTCAATGTGTAATGGTGTGTTATGTGGCTAACTTACGGAGGCATCATCGGCTTCTGTGAATGTAAGAGAGTGTGGAATGGAAAGGTATCCCACCATGGCTTGAAACTGGTCCATGTTTAGATTAGTAGGAATGGCAGTGTCTCTCAAGATTTTGTCAAGAATAGCTTTATGTGTGGGGGATATGCATAAAAGCTCAAGGATGGAAATAAGCGCGGGTGTTTTCCCTAACTGTTCTACAAGGTCATACTCAGGCTTGGTTGATGAAGAAGTGGTATTTTTAGCTGGAGCACCTTGAAAAGTGAATTTACCTCGATGAGTTGTGACATTACATTTAGAGGTAGGTTCAGAAGAAAATCCAATTCCTTTTAGGAAAATTTTGGGTCTCCGGGTAGAATTCTCAAGGTTTTCTTCCTTGATGATAATGGTAGAGACATAATTATCCATTGAGATATGATTGATAGTTGAAACATAGTTATAAGATGCTTTGGTATAGTTGGCCTAGTCTTCTATGGTTGCAGCTTTTCCCTTGTCATGCTTTGGGAATGGTTCCTTAAACATTTCATGTTCTTGATTGGATGAGTGTCCTTCAATCTCAATGTCACCTCTATTAGTGAGATCTTGTATGATGTTCTTTAGTCGATGACAATTTCCTATTTTATGACCCTTTCTCTTATGGAATTTGCAATACTCATCATCATTCCACCAATTTGGTTTGACCTTTGGTTCATATGGAGGAAAATCTAGAATTGTGATTACTCTGTTTGCCACTAGCTTCTTGAAAACTGACTCAAGTGGTTCTCCCAATGGAGTGTACTTCCTTCATGATCTAGAAGTTGTTTGAGTATTCACTTGATTGGTTGTAGAGCTTGATCCCAAAAAAATGATTTTTGGTCGTATCGTATTGGCATCAACAACACCATCATTGACTGTGTTCTTGTTTTTGTTCCAAAATCTTGGCTTATCTTTTCCTTTAAAGTCATCTTTGTTTTCCTTGAATATCTTAATGACTCCTTGTTCAATTAGGACCTTTTCTGTCGCTACGCCTTTTTCAATGATGTCCTTGAAGGTGGACAAACAAGCTTTCCTTAGATCATAGCCAACGTCTTTGTTAACAATCTGAGTGAACATCTCCACCATTTGTTTTTGTGGAATTTCACAAGAGCATCTGCTGGCTAGATTCCTCCATCTTTGTAAAAATGATGAAAAAGACTCTCCATCTTTTTGCTTGGTGTTGCACAAAATAGAGACTGATATATCTGTCTCTATGTTGTAGGAGAAATGTTGAATAAATGCCTCTACTAAGTCACCCCATGACTTAATACCAGGTGGAAGATGGGAGAACCATTCCATAGCTTGATCACCTAAGCTTTGTGGGAATAATCTCATCAAATATGTCTCTTCTGCTGCTACCTCAATGCAGGCTATGAAAAAATATCTTATGTGTGCCTTAGGATCCCCTTTGCCTCTATACTCATCAAATTTAGGTGTCACAAAGTGTGTAGGAAAAGGAGGCATTGGAATGCTCTTGTCAAATGGATAAGGACATATGTCTCTCATTGTGTATGTTGGCTTTGGTGTATTTATGTCCTCCATTTTCCTTTGTAAGTCCCTGATTTGTTGCTCCAAATTGTTCTTAGCTAGAGATCGACTCCTTGGACCATACCCCATTCTTGAGGCACCAATTGGAGGAGGAGCATGCTGCATATATGGATGATATTGATCATACACATGTTCATATGGAGGAGGTCTATAATGGTGCTATGTATATGGACCACTTGGTATAGATTCATGTTGAGGAACAAAATATCTGTTTTGTCCATGTATACCATACTCTATAGGCATGTCATGTTCTAATGTGTTGCCCCCAAATTTGACATGGGGTTTCCTTATGTTCAAATTTTGAGCATGCCTTTGGATATCCAATTGCTTTGGTGGTAGGTCTTTAGCATTAGCATGTGCTTGAGTGCATTTTTCTGCATAAGACTTCCATAATGGTCTATGAAGGTGAGTATCATATGCTTGATCATGTGTGTATGGGACCTCTGGTTTTTGAAACAAAGATGATGGTGATTCAGGCACGAGATGTGGTCCCCTATTGCCTCCACTATTAGGTCTCCTTTGATCCATGTTGGAGTGAGTTTGTTGCAAAGGTCTATTTTCCATTATTTGAGACATGTCAAAATCATGAGGGATCTTGGCTCCACTTTGTGCCATCATTTGTAAGAAGTATTTTCTATCCCTCCTCATTATTTCCTCAATCAATTGATTGAAACGGGGATCCATAATGGATTCTTCCACATCTACTGAATGTACAGAGAAGTTGTTCATATTGTCATTGTGTGTATCATTGTTGTTTGTAGTGTCCATTTTTTCAACATTTGGCATGTTTCTATAAGCATCCATGTCAGGTAATGTAGTATGATTAGAATTGAAAAAGATATCACATTGTCATACTCATAGGAACTCATGTTTGTGGACTCTTGCACCTCTTTAGTTTCTCTCCTAGATTTTTGGGAACCAGTTTCAACCATGAACTAGGTATTGACCAAGATGTGTGAAACTAGATGAAAATGGAAAGAGTATGGAAGACAAAGAGTTGGATGGAATGTAATTGGATCTAAGGTGTACTTGCAATGTCCAAAGTGTAAGACCAAGTATGTATGTAGTAGAGTAGGTGTGGCTTCCAAAGAGATTATAGTTTATCTTGATGAGGTAAGTTGACCTTGACTCTAAGTAAGACCAAATGAGACCCAAAGGTGATAGACCTTGATGAGGGACCACTTAGCAAAGTGTTGTTGTATGTAGTGTGTTGACAAAGTATGATGAGGACAAGCAAGCGACCTTTTGACTCAAGTTTAGACAAATGTGAATGTAATGTAAGGTGTAAAGCAATGATGGACTATGTGAGACCCAAAGATAGGTTGAATGCTAAATGAAAACCTGGAGAAATAACCTAGGAAGCTCAAGAATTCTGAAACTGACTCTGTTTGTTTGCTGGACTGTAAAAGTTTTTCAATTCTGAACACAGCCGCGCCTGTATACTGCACAGACACGATTTCCTAACACAGACATGGTTCTGTTTAACACAGATGCATTTCTGCCCTTCACAGATGTGGTTATACAACATAGACGCTATTATGTCAGACATAGATGCGTTACTACAAAATTTGTGCAAGTTTTTCCGATCTGTGAAGTTGTTTTGTTGTGACCAAATTTGACTGTTTGACTATTTTTTCGTGACAAAAGGACACAATGTTAATGAGGACTTAATGTTTGCAAGTGTCTAGACTCAAAAATATGACTCAAAGAAAGTGTGTTGTTCGATGTAAAATTGTTTTGCATACACTTGAAGACACAAAACACACAATGTTTTACTGTTTGGTCTTGAATGTTTTGAATGTTTAAAATAAGTCAAGCACAATTCTTATGGCTAGCCAAGACAATAGTTGTTGATCCTGTTGCCCCTTTTTTTTAATTTTTCGTTTATAGCCTATCAAAAAAAAAGAGGGTAATTATTTTCTAGGACTTAAGTCTTCATTAAATGAGCTTCATACTCATTCGTCGAACCTTTTATAAAGTTCACAATTCGAGTTCAAGAGAAATGTGTTCCATAAAATTCCAAGTTGTCATTAGCATAGTCATTGAACTTGAACTTTGAACCTTTACGGTTCAAGGTTCAAGGTTCAATCGGTCTTGTGTCTTGTGTTTTGCAGCTATCTTTTCAGTGCTTGTCTTGTGTTCGCTTTGAACTTGAACCATTGAACTTTTGTTTTGAAATGGTTCAAGGTTCAAGGTTCATTCCTATGCTTTTGAACGTTCCTTTTGTCTCTTTCTGCTTGTTTGTAAATGTGACTTGTTGTCATTGAACTTTGAACCAATGAACTTCTTTAAAAATGAGTTCAAAGTGGTGTTTTCAATTCAGCCCGATGGTGTCATAAAAAAAAGGTGGTGCAATCAAAACATAATTTTCCTTGGTTTTTCGTGTTTTCAAATTGTAATTATGGAAACAATCTTGAGAAGGCATGTCGACTGTGTGGAGTTGATTTCTAATTAATAAGCGTGTCAGAATTATATCAAATCACAAGTGGTTTCACATGGAGAATAAGCTAGGCCGAAGCATGTGTTGGTTCATTTCAGTCTTTTCCGTCTTTAAATATGGGGCATCAGGTAAAGTAATTATTGTTGTTGTTGGTGAAGAGTGGAGATGTAGAAGGTAATTTAACTCAGTTCTTCCAAGGGTTTCACAGTTTGATGTTGAAGATAGGTGAGTTCAACTGCTTATTTTCCCTTGCTTTATTTAGTTCTGAAAATTGGAAAGTGTAATTCTTTGCTTCAGAATTGAATGCTATCTAATTGATGGAATTTAAAGCAAAAATGAGACCGATTCTATCCAAATTGGGTCGAACATCATGCCTCGTTAGCACCCTTTCGGAGTTAGATGATATAGCCTTCATTCAGGATGAGTTAGATAACTTTTTAGAGAGGGCCAAGAACTCGACAGCTAATTCCATGATGGAAAAGATAGTTCATAGTGGTCTTGTTGAGGCCGCTGCATTCCCAATTGCTGCTCCTTGCCCAAAATTAGTGTATGCATGTATGAACTGATATGATGCTAGTAATAGGTGCATTAGAACCAATTATGGAGACATGCTAGTGCGGATTGATAAAGAAACTCCAATGGCTGCAATTGGAATTCCTCACAAAGAGTCGTATGAAGATTGGTCCATAGGAACCTCATACGCATTTTTCTCTAAGAAGAGAAGTGTTTATCGGAACGTCATAGCCAGGAACTGGCTCCTTAAAATACAAAAGGGAGGTTCTAGGTTGCCCAAACCCTTAACAAGAGAACATTTCATCACGGAAGTTAGGGATATTGTGGTCCTTTTGAACAGGCTTAAGGGGAATTCACATGCCTTATATTGGGAGGACTAGATGTATTTTTACATTCAGGTATTATTAGCTGGTGAGAAATACCTGGACTGGGCGCAAGTAATTGCTGAGAGATTGCATCAAGGGTTGAGTAATTTTGTTGGAACAACTAATTTTCACTTGACTTCATACTTGTTCTATATTTTAGCATGTATCAGAGAATGGTCGGGATTACATCAGAAACCCTGGGTTAATGGAATGAAGGTCTACGAGTGCTATCCACATTTGCAAATACAGAGATACACAGAAAATTTCTTGAGATGGAATGATGTCTTTGCGGGAAGATTAACCTTTGAACTGTAGGGAAATTTGAATAATAGGATGTCACATGAGGCATTAAAGTTGGTCACCACATATGGGAGTTGTTTCATTCAATTTCCTAGATTCACTTATATCCGAATTGGAGGCTTTGAAGATGAAACTTTTAAATTACCCAGATATGCTGTCAACAGCTATGTACTATTAGAAGTTAGTAGACAGCTAGCTCATGTGGATAAGACATTTGGGATGAAAAGTGAATCTGAAGCAATTTTCCCAATTGAACTCGGACATTATAGCTGTCAAACTGTTTTTGATGCATTGAACTTAGAATTGGAACTCAAGAAGATGAATTTGCCAGCATATGTTGCTCAGTAGGGGTTCGACAACAAAGAATATGCAATGAGGCAACTAAATGTTGATGTGAACTTCACACATATATCCCAATTAGAAGATTATTGGGAAGATTGTTGTGATGAATTTGAAGTTCGGAGAAGATTATGGTCGAGGTTCACTGTACAACAAATTATTACTTTGAAATTGCCCATGAACATTGCAGGAATATAAGAAGCGAAAGATTAAGATGTATTGGACCAAGAGTTCAATAAAAGAGTTCATGTGCAACCTATTCCTAAAATTGATTGGGATAGGAAAGAAGAAGAAAATATTCAGTCAAGAACTTTTAATGTGATAAGGAGAACGAAGAAATGGTTAAGAGAGCATAGGCCTGGAATAAAATCTGCTGCTGGCTCAGTCGAGAAATCAGTTGAGCAATCTCATGCTACTATACCAATTTCTTCTTCTAACTTTTATGTTGATATTGCAGGTGTCACTGGTACTTGAAGTGAAAAGGTTCAAACCAGAAGACTTAAAGAACCACTGTTTGGCCCCTCAATGGTTTGAGTCACCCAGTCCAGAAGTAAAAGGAATGGTGTAGACATCACAGGAAAAGAAACCATCATAGTTCTTGGTACTGAGGACATGCAAGTGAGTATGGGTGAACCAAAAATAGACATTCCTGCAGCTCAAGATGCAGGTAAAGAAAAAGAGCAATCTAGGGAAGGCCCTAATCAAGTGACTACTTTAGTGACCATAGATTCATCTGAATGTCAAACACCACCAGCTAAGATATCCTCAAATGTTTCAAGGTGGTTAGGAGCATCAATAAGTAAGAAACACAATGTAGTCCCTATCAGTGTGCCCATGGAAGATATGGTGAGCAAATGCCTCAAAAAACACCTAAGTCCAAAAAGCTAAAAGAAGAAGCTATGCTGGAGGTGGATGAGAATACAGGGCACTGGGTAGCTGAAGTGGCTAGGCCTATTTCTGACAAAGATCCAGAAAATGCAACAGAGCAGGATTTTGTTGTTGAAAAGCTTGATTTAGGAACTGCTTCAAGGGCTGCTAATGCAAAACACTTAGAGTCCTCTACTAAATGAATGTTATCCAGAACATGGAAAGATGAGAAAGACAAATGAGAGTTGACATAGACCGTGAAGCAAATGGCAGAGTATATTAACACCATTCATCATCCCAGCCCACAGCCCCTATCACAGGTTCCTCAAAATTTTGATCCTAGATCTCCCATGAACCAGAATTTATTTGATAAGGTTCAAAGAAATCATGTCCTGGTGGAAACCTTTGAAGAGTGGCTTGAGTTCATAATTCAGCAAGGAACATAGTACATTGCTAATCTGGTAAAGGCGTATGAGGATGCTGTGACTATGACTCAAGAGCTGGAAACAGAGGTGTTGGCGTGGGAAAAGGAAAGGAAAAAATGGGCTGCAGTACTGGTTCAAATGAGAGATGTACAGAAGTATGGCGTCATGAACTTCCTTACAGAAAAGGTAGTAAATGATTTAGATGACAAGGTACTGCATGTGGCCAAGGAAAACATTGAATGGAGAAATTCAATCATAAAACAAGGTCATGAAGAGTCCATTAAGTTGCTAAAAGAATTGAAAGAACTCATTGTCGTGATGCAGAAAGACTTCAAGTGCATCGATGTACAACTTCTGAAGGAAGACGGATAGACCATTGAACAGATAGTAGATATGTCATAGAATTTCAAAGGGAAAATCAATTCTATTAAAGAATCAAAATCCTTTACCTGCGATGACTTCACCAGACTGGCCCGCATTGAATCCAAGTTGGTTGTCTATTCAGATCATTTTGAGGTGCATAAAACTAAAGTCACGTAGGTGGGTATGGATAAAGAAGTCTGGAAGCAACGCATCCTACACATAGGTCTCCCGCATTACCAAGTAGTTCATAATTTCTCTGTGGCTCATATGGAGTGGCGAAATATACATGGCACCGCACACACTTCAGATACAATTTAGGCCATTTTCTGTTCTTTAAGTTATGGCTCTATTTATGGCTTGTAGCCGTTTAGTTAAGTTTCTGTTATAGGCGGTTGTTTCTGAAATTTCATATTTGCATTTTATTTAAAAAGACAATTTAGCCTAGCGGCTATATATATTTGTAAGGATATTTTTGCGCGATATAATTTTTCTTGGAAAAAAAAAACTTGAAGGACCAAACTAATTTCACTTGTAATTTTAGTGAAATACGCATCTTTGAGTGGAATGAAATATATGATACAACTTGAGAAATCTGTGTGTTTTGAATGCATAAAATTTCTGTTGGAATGATGATGTTTTCATGTATCAATTTCTTTTCTCTGATTTTTCATTTGAAGTCTATGAATCAATTTGGTAAATGAAACTAGCTGTAAGCTTTTGAATTTTCTGATTCCCCTTGTCCTGTGAGACATGAGTGAGTGTCAATCAGAATTCAAACATTCTTTTATCATCCTGAGAGTTAATTTCCATTTGAGATCAAACATCTTATTATGAATTTCATTATCCATCATTAAGCATTCATATTGTGTTGACTAATGAATGTTGAAGCCTTTTGTTTACTTTCTGGTTAAAAGTGAATCACATAAAGAGAAAATTGTTCAAAATTCATTGAATATTATATAGGGAGCTGTACCTTAATGCAGAGGGTAAGAACAATAATTATTTACCCAACTGTTGGTTATCTTTGGTTTTCTATTTGGGCAACAGGGGTATTTATTTGTAAATTTTGAGAAATCCAATCCGTTAACCAACAGATTTTTGGCGACTCTGCTAGGGAGTCAAATTATAAGATTAGTTTTCTAGCCATAAGTTTCTTTGAATTGGTTTGTAGTTCATTCTAAAGTCTGTAGGGTGTGAGCACACTGGATACCAGAAGATATACTAGATCCCAAAGGCGAGAAGGATTAGTGGATTCGACTTTTGAAGAATTGCAAAACCTAAATTCCTACCCTTCCTTCACACCTCAAAGAAGGGCAAGAAATAGGCCCCCAAGATCTTCTTCTATTCCTTCCCAATCCTCTATTTGTCACTCCTTAACCTTACATGGTGTTGTCTTTTCCACTGTGATTAATCCCACTCCTCTGAATATTGTCCTTCCTATGGCTGCAAATAATCCCTGGGGTCTAGCAGTAGGACCACTTGCCCTTGGAGTAAATTTAAACCCCTTACCTAAAGGTTCTAGAGAACATTTACTTAAGTTTAATGGTGATGGAAAATTTACAGTTGATGAGCATTTTAATGCTTTTAATGTTGCATGTGGCATGTTGGCGGTTCAACATGAAGATGTAGTAGTAAGGTTGTTTATTCAGACATTGACTAGAATAGTAGCCGACTGGTTTTACCATTTGTCGAATGGTGTAATAAAAAACTGGCAGGATTTGAAAACTAGGTTCGAGGATAGGTTTAAAGTGGCAGAAGATGATCATTCTCTTTTAGCCCAATTAGCCCAATTGAAAAAGGAATACCTGAATCCATGAGAGACTTTGTGGCAAGGTTTGACAAGATTGTTCATAAGATTCCAGTTAATTGGAGACCTTCTGATGATAATTTGAAATGTTTCTTCATTAATGCAATGCCTGTAAAAATAAGTTTCTTTATTCGTAGACAAAGGGTCTAGGACTTAGCCACTGCCAAAACTACTGTAGTAGAATTAGAAGATGATTTGATTAATGCAGGCAAATGGAGAAGAGAGGTTCAAGCTGCTAACTCATAGCCTTCAACTTCCACAACTCCCTCTGATCTCATAATCCAAATATTGGTTAATGATGTGAACACCCTCAAGAGATAGCTCCCCAAGGCTAACACATCCCATCCTCAACTTTATCAAGACATTCCAAGATGGCCTAATATTTAGCCTGCCAGAACAAGAAATAAAGCTTTACAATTGCCCCCAACTCAGCAAAGACTGGCCATTGAAGCATCCCCTCCCAGGAGAAATATGTGCGTCTTCCATTTAACAGATGACCATGATGGTAATTCTTGTCCAGAAATGGTGAGACATGCACATATGCTTAGTACAGGAGAAGTTCTAAATGAACTTGGTTCAATAGAGGAAATTCATGGACAACCTGGCGACTCTGGAATACACTTCCTTGAATATGAATCCGAAACAGATAGACGAGGAGATATATTGGTAACCCTTGAAGATCCCTCTTATGCCATTTTCACTAGAAACCAGCATCAATTTAAAAATACAAGCACTCCAACATCCTATGAAAATTCAACTAAGGGTAAGGAACCTATGAACCGAAGTTCAGAAGTAAGTTCAAAGGTTCAAGAGGTTCAAATATTGAAGTGACCTGAGTTTGATATCCCTTTTGATATTGTTGAGTTTTGTAAAATGTCAAAGATTCAAATCTCTCCTGCTGAATACCTCAGGTTGAATCCCAAAGAACTAGAAAAGTTGATTCAATATGTGCGGAGGGAAAATTTTCAATTGTAGCCCTCAGATGTATTGTCAAGCTTTGAGTCTTTACCATTCAATACTGAAGCTCAGTTAACAAAACAAGCTAATGCTTTTACATCAAAAGAGCCAGTTAATGAATCTGTAGGATCATCACACATGCTTGACCAAAAACCTGAGCCTTTCTATGTATCCCTATTTATCAATGGTTATAAACTTAATAACTGTATTATTGATTTAGGAGCTTCAGATAATATAATGCCTTCCACAGTGGCCAAAACCTTAGGTCTCACACTTACTAAGACCTTTGGTAAATGCTTCTCAATGGATTCTAAACAAATTCCTTTACTTGGTCAGATCAAAGATGCTCAAGTGGCTTTAGTAGTTCATCCCAATAAAAGAGTAAAACTCACAATATTGGTTGTTGATATTCCAGCGAGTTACGGAATGTTGTTGAGTAGAAATTTTTATAAAGACCTAGGTGGTGAGATTAAAATGGATTGGTCTAAGGCAATGATTCCTATAGGAAGACAGAAAATTACTCTCATACCAAAACCAAAATCCAAATTTATAGTGTTTCCTTCAGAGGATCCAAAATCACAAATATTGTATCAGGAATGTGAATTTGGTAACTACTTGCTTTTCTTTGATGACACTAAAAATATGTCAGGAGATGTAGATGATCACACTGCAGGGTTGTGGATAATGGAATTCGATGGGAGTTGTGCATCTGCTGGATCCGATGTTGGAGTGGTACTTATTTCTCCATAGGGTGAGAGTTTTCCTTTTTCATTTAAGTTGGAGTTTAAAAATACAAATAATACCGTAGAATATGAGGCATTGTTGCTAGGAATTCAGCAAGCCAAGAAGAAAGGGATTAAAGTGTTGTGTGCTAAAGGTGATGCATAATTGAT
This sequence comes from Cryptomeria japonica, assembly GCF_030272615.1. NCBI lineage: Eukaryota > Viridiplantae > Streptophyta > Pinopsida > Cupressales > Cupressaceae > Cryptomeria > Cryptomeria japonica. The sequence goes on along the minus strand of NC_081408.1, from coordinate 34,318,996 downwards.
TGTTAATCAGGTACGTAATCATTATTCTATGAAAAATGAGAGGCTCAAGCATTATAGAAATAGAATTTGGGATGAAATTGAGTATTTTGATGCATTTTCAATAGAAGCTATTCCTAGAAGTCAAAATTCTCATGTAGATTCCCTAGCAGTATCGGTATCATTACTACTTCCACATCTGGATTTTGGTATGGATGTTTACAGAATTGAAGTAATTTATTGCCCAAACATCCCTAATAATTCGGATTTATGGCAAGTGTTTGAAGATGATAAGCATATTGATAAGTTCTTACAAAATGCTGCTATGTTTGCTGCTTCTTTTTTTGAAGGTTCAAAAAACCCATGTAATGAATTTTGTCTAGATGAGAAGGGAAGCTTCAGAGAAGGAATAGTTCAACTTAAGGGAAATCGAATTCCAAAAGGATTGGTAACTTTAGAGAGCGTGTTTGACTGCAATGACAAGTCTGTAAGAAGAACGAATTCTCACGATGCTTATACATCAAGTGAAAATGAGAAGATTAATATTGGCGAGGAAAAGAATCCCAAAATGGTCAATTTCGGTAAATGTTGCACCTCGAAAGAGAGGCATTTGTACATCGAACTATTGAGAAAGTTTCTTGATGTTTTTGCCTGGTCCTACGAAGATTTGAAAGGTTTTAGAGATGGTCAATTTTGGCATCATATTCCCCTAAAGCCAGAAGCGAATCCTTTTAGGCAAAAATTAAGGAATTATAACCCAAAGGTTGCAGATGCAATTTTCAGAGAAATAGATAAAATGCTTCAGGCGAGGATAATCTATCCAATTCATCATTCGACATGGGTGGCTAACATTGTTCTAGTTTGCATGAAAAATAGAGAGATAATAATTTGTATTGATTTTAGGAATCTGAATCAGGCTAGCTTAAAAGATAATTATCCTTTACCTGCAATGGATCACATTCTCCAAACTGTCGCCGGGTCTGAGATGATGTCTATTCTTGATGGTTTTTCTGGTTATAATTAGATAAGCATGGCAAAAGAAGATCAACACAAAACCGCCTTTACAACACCATGGGGAACTTTTGCCTATAACCGCATGCCTTTCGGTATAATAAATGCTGGAGCTACTTTCCAAGGGCAATGAACCTTTCTTTTGGTCATCTAATTGGTAAAATCATTGTTGTGTATCTAGATGATTTGACAGTTTTCTCCAAGAAAAGGGAAGATCATTTCAAGGATTTAGAAACTGTGTTGCAAAGGTGTCAAGATCATGGTATTTCCCTTAACCCAAAGAAATCAATTTTTTGTGTTACTGAAGGAAGACTTTTAGGACATATAGTTTCTCAAGATGGTATTAAGATTGATACTAATCATGTTAAAGCAATTCAACAGTTAAGTTTGCCATCAGATAGGAGTGGTGTCAAATAATTCTTTGGGCAGGTGAGTTTTCTTAGGAGATTTGTGCCAGATTTCACTGAAATCACTAAGCATATTGTAGGAATGATGAGTGAGAAATAGATCTTTAAATGGAAAGAGGATGCAAAGAAAGCTTTTGAAGAAGTTAAAAAGGCCATTGCTCATGCTCCAACATTAATTAATCCTGATTTCAAAAGAGGTTTCATTATTTATTGTTATGCATTGGAACACACAATGTCCGGTATTCTCCTGCAGAAGAATGAACTTGGTGAAGAGTTTCCTATTGCATTTATGAGTATTCTTCTTAAAAAGCATGAGTTAAACTATTCATTGAACGAGAAGCAGGCTTTTGCAGTTGTTAAAGCTGTTAAACATTTTAGGTATTACATATTGCATTCTCATTCAATTGTCTTTGTGCCTAATTCTACTGTTAAAAGTATCTTGACTCAGCAAGAGGTGGGATTGAATAATAGAGCAACCTGGGTTTCAAAGGTTCAAGAAATTGATTTGGATATCAGGCCAACGAAGTTAGTTCATGGACAGGGATTGTGTCGTCTAATGGCAGAAAATAAAGAAGAAGAAGAAAGTTTGTCTTTAGCTCTTTTTGTTAGCCTTCAGGATGAATGGTTCACTAATGTAGCCTTTTTCCTGAAATATGGAGAATGTCCTACACATTTGTCTCCAAGAGAAAAGAGAAACCTGAAATTAAAAGTGGCTAAATATGTTATTTTTGGTGACATATTATATAAGAAAGGTCTGGATGGAACCTTCCTGAGATGTGTGGATAAGGCACAGCGTGAGTCTTTGCTGAGGTCATTTCATGATGATGCTTGTGGAGGTCATTTCTCCTCTATAGTCACAGCATACAAAATATTAAGAAATGGCTATTATTGACCCGGTATGTTTAAAGATGCTTATGTTTGGGTTGCAAAGTGTGATAAATGTAAATTATTTTTAGGGAAACCACAACTAGCTGCTTTACCTCTCAAGCCAGTAGTTGTGGAAGAACCTTTTAAGCAATGGGGACTAGATTTCATTGGTCCACTAACACCTTCTTCCAGTGCTGGGCATACACATATTCTCACGGCTACAGATTACTTTACTAAATGGGTAGAAGTAGTGCCTGTTAGGAGAACAACCTCAGAAGTAATATGTGAGTTCTTAAGAGAAAATATTCTGGTTCATTTTGGAGTACCATTGAAGATAGTGACTGACAATGCTGCAAGTTTTTCTTCTACAAAAATATTCATGTTTTGTTATGATCACGGTATTTCCTTGGCACATTCATCACTATTATCCACAAGGTAACGGTCAGGCAGAATCCAATAACAAAAATCTGATAAACATCATGAAGATGTTGGTCAGCGAAAATGCTAAGGATTGGCATAAGAGGTTATATGAGGCCCTGTGGGCGGATAGGACATCACCAAAATGAGAAATTGGTATGTCACCCTTTGAATTTGTGTATGGTATTGGGGCTCAACTCTCACTTCCTCTTGAATTGGCAGCTTCCAAGTTACAGACAGTTATTGAAGATTCACATTTTCAAAATGCACTAGAAAGGAGGATAATGCATCTGGCTAGGATAGAAAAGGAAAGGGAAAAGTTGGTTGACCATATTACAGAACATCAACAGCGGGTTAAACAGATTTTTGACCATAAAGCCAGGCCGAGGAAATTTATGTAGGGAGATCAAGTTCTACTCTGGGACAAAAGAAGGGAACCAAGAGGAGCACATGGAAAATTTGAGTCCTTGTGGAAAGGTTCATTTCTAATTCATGAGGTGAAGGGATCAAATTCTTTCAGGCTCACGTATATGGATGGTACTATCCTTCCCCTATCTTATAATGGATAGGATCTCAAGCTCTACAAATTGTAAGCGAGTGTCCCTTGCATTTTTCTGTACATACCTCAGTTTTGTTGTGTCAAGCCTTTCCTATTTTGTATCCTCATCCTTGTTTTAGTGCGAAACCAGAGATCACAGTCCTGTTCCCCAGCCAGAGCCAATTGTTGCCCCTTTTTTTTAATTTTTCATTTATAGCCTATCAAAAAAAAGAGGGTAATTATTTTCTAGGACTGAAGTCTTCATTAAATGAGCTTCGTACTCATTCGTCGAACCTTTAATAAAGTTCACAATTCAAGTTCAAGAGAAATGCGTTCCATAAAGTTCCAAGTTGTCATTAGCATAGTCATTGAACTTGAACTTTGAACCTTTACGGTTCAAGGTTCAAGGTTTAATCAGTCTTGTGTCTTGTGTTTTGCAGCTGTCTTTTCAGTGCTTGTCTTGTGTTCACTTTGAACTTGAACCATTGAACTTTTGTTTTGAAATGGTTCAAGGTTCAAGGTTCATTCTTGTGCTTTTGAATGTTCCTTTTGTCTCTTTCTGCTTGTTTGTAAATGTGAATTGTTGTCATTGAACTTTGAACCAATGAACTTCTTTAAAAATGAGTTCAAGGTTCAAAGCAGTGTTTTCAATTCAGCTCGATGGTGTCATAAAAAAAGGCGGCGCAATCAAAACAGAATGTTCCTTGGTTTTCATGTTTTCAAATTGTAATTATGGAAACAATCATGAGAAGGTATGTCGACTATGCGGAGTTGATTTCTAATTAATAAGCATGTCAGAATTATATCAAATCACAAGTGGTTTCACACGGAGAATAAACTGGGCCGAAGCATGTGTTGGTTCATTTCAATCTTTTCTGTCTTTAAATATGGGGCATCAGGTAAAGTAATTATTATTGCTGTTGGAGAAGAGTGGAGACACAAAAGGTAATTTAGCTTAGTTCTTCCAAGGGTTTCATAGTTTGATGTTGAAGACAAGTGAGTTCAATTGCTTATTTTCCCCTGCTCTGTTTAGTTCTGAAAATTGGAAAGTGTAATTCTTTGCTTCAGAATTGAATGCTATCTGATTGACACAATTTAAAGCAAAAATGAGACCGATTCTACCCAAATTGGGTCGAACATCATGCTTGGTTAGCACCCTTCCGGAGTTAGATGATATAGCCTTCATTCAGGATGAGTTAGATAACTTTTTAGAGAGGGCCAAGAACCCGACAGCTAATTCCATGATGGAAAAGATAGTTCATAGTGGTCTTGTTGAGGCCACTGCATTCCCAATTGTTGCTCCTTGCCCAAAATTAGTGTATGCATGTATGAACTGATATGATGTTGGTAATAGGTGCATTAGAGCCAATAATGGAGACATGCTAGTGTGGATTGATAGAGAAACTCTAATGGCTGCAATTGGAATTCCTCACAAAGAGCCGTATGAAGATTGGTCCATAGGAACCTCATACGCATTTTTCTCTAAGAAGAGAAGTGTTTATCGGAACGTCATAGCCAGGAACTGGCTCCTTAAAATACAAAAGGGAGGTTCTAGGTTGCCCAAACCCTTAACAAGAGAACATTTCATCACAGAAGTTAGGGATATTGTGGTCCTTTTGAACAGGCTTAAGGGGAATTCACATGCCTTCTATTGGGAGGACTAGATGTATTTTTACATTCAGGTATTATTAGGTGGTGAGAAATACCTAGACTGGGCACAAGTAATTGCTGAGGGATTGCATGAAGGGTTAAGTAATTTTGTTGCAACAACTAATTTTCACATGACTTCATACTTGTTCTATATTTTAGCATGTATCAGAGAATGGTCGGGATTACATCAGAAACCCTAGGTTAATGGAATGAAGGTCTACGAGTGCTATCCACATTTGCAAATACATAGATAACAAAAAATTTCTTGAGATGGAATGATGTCTTTGCGGGAAGATTAACCTTTGAACTGTAGGGAAATTTGAATAATAGGATGTCACCTGAGGCATTAAAGTTGGTCACCACATATGGGAGTTGTTTCATTCAATTTCCTAGATTCACTTATATCCGAATTGGAGGCTTTGAAGATGAACCTTTCAAATTACCCAGATATGCTCTCGATAGCTATGTACTTTTAGAAGTTAGCAGACAACTAGCTCATGTGGATAAGAGATTTGGGATGAAAAGTGAATCTGAAGCAATTTTCCCAATTGAACTCAGACATTATAGCTGCCAAACTGTTTCCAATGCATTGAACTTAGAATTGGAACTCAAGAAGATGAATTTGCCGCCATATGTTGCTCGGCAGGGGTTTGACAACAAAGAATATGCAATGAGGCAACTAAATGTTGATGTGAACTTCACACATATACCCCAATTAGAAGATTATTGGGAAGATTGTTGTGATGAATTTGAAGTTTGGAGAAGATTATGGTCGAGGTTCACTATACAGCAAATTATTACTTTGAAATTGCCCATGATAATTGCAGGAATACAAGAAGTGGAAGATGAAGATGTAGTTGACCCAAAGTTCAATAAAAGAGTTCATGTGCAACCTATTCCTAAAATTGATTGGGATAGGTAAGAAGAAGAAAATATTTAGTCAAGAATCTTTAATGTGATAAGGAGAATGGAGAAATGGTTAAGAGAGCATAGGCTTAGATTAAAATTTACTGCCGGCTCAGTCGAGAAATCAATTGAGCAATCTTATGCTGCTATACAAATTTCTTCTTCTAACATTGTTGTGTATATTGCAGGTGTCATTGCTACTCGAAGTGAAAAGGTTCAAACCAAAAGACTTAAAGAACCACTATTTGGCCCCTCAATGGTTCGAGTCACCTGTTCCAAAAGTAAAAGGAAAGGTGTAGACATCATAGGAAAAGAAACCATCATAGTTCTTGATACTGAGGACGCGCAAATGAGTATGGGTGAACCAGAAATAGACATTCCTGCAGCTCAAGATGCAGGTAAAGAAAAAGAGGAGTCTGGGGAAGGCCCCGATCAAGTGACTACTTTGGTGACCATGGATTCATCCGAATGTCAAATGCCGCTAGCTAAGATATCCTCAAATGTTTCAAGGTGGTTAGGAGCATCAATAAGTAAGAAACACAATGTAGTCCTTATCAGTGTGCCCATGGAAGATATGGTGAGCAAATGCCTCATAAAAACACCTTAGTCCAAAAAGCTAAAAGCAGAAGCTATGCTAGAGGTGGATGAGAATACAGGGCACTGGGTAGCTGAAGTGGCTAGGCCTATTTCTGACAAAGATCTAGAAAATGCAACGGAGCAGGATTTTGTTGTTGAAAAGCTTGATTTAGGAACTGCTTCAAGGGCTGCTGATGCAAAACACTTAGAGTCCTATGTTAAATGAATGTTGTCTAGAACATGGAAAGATGAGAAAGACAAATGAGAGTTGAAGTAGACCGTGAAGCAGATGGTGGAGTATATTAATGCCATTCATCATCCCAGCCCATAGCCCCTATCATAGGTTCCTCAAAATTTTGATCCTAGATCTCCCATGAACCAGAATTTATTGGATAAGGTTCAAAGAAATCATGTCTTGGCGGAAACCTTTGAAGAGTGGCTTGAGTTCATAATTCAACAAGGAACAGAGTACATTGCTAATTTGGTAAAGGCGTACGAGGATGCTGTGACTGTGACTCAAGAGCTGGAAACAGAGGTGTTGGTGTGGGAAAAGGAAAGGAAAAAATGGGCTACAGTACAGGTTCAAATGAGAGATGTACAGAAGTATGGCATCATGAAATTCCTTATAGAAAAGGTAGTAAATGATTTAGATGACAAGGTACTGCATGTGGCCAAGGAAACTATTGAATGGAGAAATTCAATCATAAAACAAGGTCATGAAGAGTCCATTAAGTTGCTAAAAGAATTGAAAGAACTCATTGTCATGATGCAGAAAGACTTCAAGTGCATCGATGTACAAATTCTGAAGGAAGATGGACAGACCATTGAATAGGTAGTAGATATGGTGCAGAATTTCAAAGGGAAAATCAATTCTGTTAAAGAATCAAAATCCTTTACCCACGATGACTTCACCAAAGTGGCCCGCATTGAAGCCATGTTGGTTGTTTGTTTGGATCATTTAGAGGTGCATAAAACTAAAGTCACGCAGGTGGGTATAGATAAAGAAGTCTGGAAGCAATGCATCCTACACATAGGTCTCCCACATTACCAAGTAGTTCATAATTTCTCTACGGCTCATATGGAGTGGAGAAATATACATGGCACCACACACACTTCAGAGACAATTTAGGCCATTTTTCTATTCTTTTAGTTATGGCTCTATTTACGGCTTGTAGCCATTTAGTTAAGTTTGAGTTATAGGCAGTTGTTTCTAAAATTTCATATTTGCATTTTATTTAAAAAGATAATTTAGCCTGGTGGCTATATATATTTGTAAGTATATTTTTGAGCGATATAATTTTTCTTGGAAAAAAAAAAACTTGAAGGACCAGACTAATTTCACTTGTAATTTCAGTGAAATACCTATCTTTGAGTGGAATGAAATATATGATACAACTTGAGAAATCTATGTGTTTTGAATGCATAAAATTTCTATTGGAATGATGATGTGTGTGTGTATCAATTTCTTTTCTCTGATTTTTCATTTGAAGTCTGCGAATCAATTTGGTAAATGAAACTAGCTGTAAGCTTTTGAATTTTCTAATTCCCCTTGTCCTGTGAGACATGAGTGAGTGTCAATCAGAATTCAAACATTCTTTTATCATTCTGAGAGTTTATTTCCATTTGAGATCAGATGTCTTATTATGAATTTCATTATCCATCATTAAGCATTCATATTGTGTTGACTAATGAATGTTGAAGCCTTTTGTTTACTTTCTGGTTAAAAGTGAATCACATAAAGAGAAAATTATTCAAAATTCATTGAATATTATATAGGGAGTTGTACCTTAATGCAGAGGGTAAGAACAATAATTATTTACCCAATTGCTGGTTATCATTGGTTTTCTATTTGGGCAACAGGGGTATTTATTTGTAAATTTTGAGAAATCCAATCCATTAACCAACAGATCCCACATGAGGTTTTACCCCCGAGGCTATGCTATTTAGAGTAGATACTTAGATGCTTGACCTCACTGGCTCCACCCTCGGCACTCACTTCTTGGGTCAGCCATGCATCAGTCCCCATGAAAACTCCCCGTGGTGAACTTTGTATCTCTACTAAGAACCGTATGTGTGTGGGCCACTACCAGAGGTGCGACCTCTTGCACCAACACCTAGAAGGATTTTGGCTTCTAAAACAAAAGGTGCTAGTAAGAGCATCCACTCATGTGGCCATACATGTGGCACTTTTAACTCTATAAATATAGAAGGCTCCCAATCGGTAGGGGTTACACCCTACAACTAATCAAATAAATTTGATCAAATGAGTTTATGGGGAGACATAGTGTTGGTATGAACTAATCAACACACGTTATCCATAGTTTTCACCATGAATATAGTTGTTTATATTGGTTCAGAAAAGGTGGGTTTTCCTCACTACCACTTGGGTCATTCTCTTCTCACTAGTAGTCCTAATGACCACACTTGAAGATAGACCCTCTAAAGATTTAAACAAAAAGAGCCTATTGCTCAAGACACAAAAGACAATGATTCAATTTTAGTGCACCAATTGAAGTGTTTGCTAGTCTATGAAAACAAGACACACAATAAAAATAAAAAACCCTTGCCAAGGACCTGCAACAAAGATTTATTAGTAGTTTGGATTGTTTGAAATAATCACCCCTTCTTGCAAGCACACAAGTTAGGTAAATTTTAGATCCAAAAGACTTTGTGAGAATAGGGGCCTTCAACAAAATGATTTTTCTTTCAAGACAAGCTGCACCAATTTTGTTAGCTAGATGATGTTAGCTCAAAATAAACTAGATCTAAAAAACCAAATGATTAAAACTGAATCAATGAAAAAAAAACCTAAAAATGAAATCAGTGTGCACAAACGTAGGTACAATACACAGACGTAGCTTTGAGACACAGACGTGCTTCTGTGAGACACAGATGTGACTCTGTAACACAAACATGACTTCTGGACATAGATGCACCTACAAACCCCACAAACGCGACTGGAGATCATAGACACGATTTTTGGAATCTGCAAAAAAAGATGAAATAGTGTCGCAGATGTAGACATGGTTCCAAATGTCACAGACACCATAGAAAGTCACAAACGCGATCCGAAAGTGCACAGACATGACAAAAAGCCAAAAATGTGATCCAAAAGTACACAGACGTGAAAATATCAAAATGCTGTCAAAAAATGTCAGATCTGCAACTTCAAAACACAAAATCTGCAACAAAGATGTTAAATGCAAAAGGGACAAGAGTCCCACCTGGCGTGCCAAAATGTATATAGTGAAAATGGATAACAACAATAACAATATTGAAAGACTAAATGGATTCAACCACAAAAACCCTAGCCTAACAACAACAAAGATCCACCATAACATATGAAGATTGCCTAAGGCAATGGAAATCAAATGAAATAACAAAGATTATACCATCACATGTCCAATAGGGTTTGGATCTGCATTCTTCCTATCTCCATTGATCTTGCTTGATATATTTGCTCTCAGATTTTATGTGCACAAGAGCTCAACAAAGAACAGAATGTGGTTGCAAGTAGGATTACAATATGAAAGTGCAAAAGCGTAGTGTAGTCGAGTGCATCAATTGATTAGCCAGGTAGGGTTGATAATGAAGGAAGCATCTCCTTATATAGAAGACACTATATGAAATGGAGGGATAAGATTGAGAGGTGTAAAATGAGGTTAGCTATGATCAGAGGGTAGGTAAAGAAAATAATAAAATAATGAAAGGGTAGGTAGTGTAGGAATTAAGAGATGAATGACATGTGTCATGGGTAGAAAAGGCAAATGACTTAATTAAATAAATAAAGATTTATTTAATTAATAGAAGAAGTGGGATTAATTAAATAAATAAGATATTTATTAATTTAGGAAAAAGGGTAATTTAAATAAATAAATGTATTTATTTAAATGAGAAATAAGACTAGAAGAGAATAAATGAATTAATTAAATAAATAAAGATTTATTTAATTAATAGAATAATTAGGCTTAGATAATTAAATAAATAAAATATTTATTTAATTAGACATGACAATTTTAGGTGTCTACAATTACAAATGAAGGCAATCAACAAATTTAAAGCTCATAAGAGATATCTTCATAATTGAAAACAGTAATAGCATAATATTTCTCACGGTACTAGCGGTAGAAGAACATTACATGAAACACCCCATCAGATGCAATTAAGAAATGCTTACCCAATCATGATCAAAACACAAGTACCGTGATAGATAACTTCGAAAAGGCAATCCTTCTGTGCAACACATAACAATCAAAGCCTGAAAAGACCTTGCCCAATACTATACAATGACAAGCTACCACCCTAAAACCATAGAAGATAACCACCCTTGCTGCCTATGCCAGATCGTAACCATACTTCATAAATGAAAATATTTTCTCATCTACCAAGCATACTTGCCACTTGAACATATTCAACAAACATGACTGCCTCCAAAGGAAAAAAGGTAGGAAAAAAATTCAAAATCGCCATATAAAAAGAGGACCCCCAAATCATAGTGCAAAAATTCCAAAACCGAAGTAGGGATCTCTTCCACACTTACATCACGCAACTTAGCATTACTATCAATAGCTAGATTAGCCAAGAAATCCACAATCCTATTTAATTCTCTATAACAATGAGAAATCAATAAGAAATCAAAAAACTCTAATTGTTGTAAAATGTGATCCAAAACATATTGCAATTGACAACAATTAGACCTTTTCTTCAAAACACTTTGGATGATCACCATCGAATCCCCTTCTATTACAAGATCCTTAATTCCCAGGGATATAACCATATCCAAGCCTAAATACATGACATTAAACTTTGAAAAATTATTAGTCTTATGACCAATGGCATGACACCTAGCTTGAATAAAGTTTATTTTATGATAAAAAATCACCATACCTACCCGAGCCAAACCAAGATTCCCATGAGAAGCTCCATCAAAATTCAATTTAAAATGTCCTTGTGGTGGGGGCTTCCAAATAGCCAAATTTCTCTTATTTAAAGCATCATTCTTTTTCAAAATTGATCCATGAGAAGGAAGGGCAGATAACATCTTCCAAACCCTAGTAACCCTAATATCCCAATGCGAGAAAGAGGTGAGATTTTCTAGGTTCTTGTAGATATGAGACAAGGTAACTTCATAAATGGAAGATTCAATTTTCAATAAAATCTCTTCAAGAGAAGAACTTGTTTTTTTTTTAAATCTTGTTATTTCGTTTTAACCGGATATTCTAGATTAAAATAGATGGAGAGACAATCTAGAGGCAAGCATAAAATGATGAGGCAAATAGGAATGGCCAAGATCTAAAATGAGAAATAAGATCTTTCCCCATGACAAAAAACAAATTCAATTTATCAAACAACCATTGCCAACATTGGTATGCAAAATCACAATGAAGAAATAGGTGAGAAGAGAATTCCAAATTTTTATTACAAGGAAAAACAATAGTGATACCATGTCTATCCAATCTCATACCTGTAAGGACCCTGTCTTGAATTGCTAACTAGGCAAAAGCACTAGCTTTTGGCAGACAGGCCGAATGCCAAAAAAGATTATATGGCCAAGAACATAAATCTTTCATAGTCATAAGAGAATTATAACCATCTTTCACAGTATATTTACTAGAAACATTCTTTGTGCAAACAAGTTCATCTTTAGAATCAGAGAGGATAATCACTCTTTCTCCCATAACCTTTGCAAAATGCATTTTAAGTTCTTGATCAACATCCAAAAACTCATTGGATTTCCACTTTGCCATCCTAAGATTTCCACTGTATACTATCTCAACATAATCTACCACAAAGAACCCCCAAAGGGAAGAAAGAATAGATATCAGAGGGGACCAGTCCCTTATATTTAGTAATGGAATGTGACCATTCCACACCTCTTCCCATTATGAACAATCCAAGAGAGATGTGGCAAAATAACAGTCCTGCACTTGCATATGAAATTCCACATTACCGAACCTGAAGGTAAATTTGAAATTTGAAAAATATACTCTCTTAGACCATTATTAAGGTATTTTGCATGCATAATTTGTGCCCATAAAGAACTAGGTTACTCATACAACTTCCAGACCAACTTAGCTCCTAGGGCTAAATTCTGATTTTCCAAGTTCCTAATACCTGTACCCCCAAGATCCTAAGGCAAACAGACTTTATCCTAGGATACTAGGGAAATTTTTTTCCTTCCATCTTTATTACTACTCCAAAGAGAGGTCCTAAGAGTGTCTTGCAAGCTCACACTCACAGATCTTGGAGATTTTAACACTAACATAAGGTAAATGGGAACTGCATTCAATACAAATTTAATAAGAATGATTTTCCCAGCCAGACTTAACCATATGTGATTCCAAGATAGAATTCTCTTTGAAATAACATAGATAATATTATCCCAGAAGCTTAATTTATCCTATTTAATAAAGAAAGGTATACCAAGATAAGTACATGGTAGGTTACTAGGTTCAAAAACCCAAAAGGACAACAATTTATGCTAAACTAATTGTGATGTATTGAGGAAGAATACTTTTGACTTCTCAACATTAACTTTTTGACCTGAAAAATGCAACATAATTATGAATAATTCCTTTTATAATAGATGCCTTCCTCAAAGAAGCCTGACCAAATAACAAAGTATCATTTGCAAATAGACAATGAGAAATAGAATCTAGAACCCTCAGAATCCTCACCCCCTTCCAAAGCCCTTTCAATTTCGTATCCCTAACAGCCAACTAAAAGACTCAGCTAAAAGTATAAACAAAAAAGGGGACAGAGGATCCCCTTGCCTCAAACCTCTAGAAGAGGAGAAAAAACCACAAGGGGAACCATTAATTAAGACTGAGAATCTTGCAAAAGAGATGTCAGCATTAATCCATTTAACCCAAGCCTTAGAAAACCCTAACTTCTCAAGAACAAGACCTAAAGCCCCCCATTCAACCCTATCATAAGCCTTCATCATGTTCAATTTCAGCATCATTGCCAAAAACTTCTGAATGGAGATAGAATGTAACACCTCATGTGCCACAATAGCTCCCTCTATTATTTCCCTACTGGGCACAAAACCACCTTGCTCCAAAGAGATGATTTTAGAAATAATTTTAGCTAAACAAAGGGAAATTGCCTTAGTAAAAATTTTATACAAAGTGTTGAATAAAGCAATAGGACAAAAAATCAGCAAAAGTCTTAGTAACCTCTTTTTTAGGAATAATAGCAATCATTGTAGTGTTAAGTTATTTTAAATTTGACCTATTTCTCCTAGCCTCTTCAAGAGCCAATAAAACATATTTGCCCACAAAGTCCCAACACTTCTAAAAAAATAAAGGTGTAAACCCATTTGGCCCCAGAGCCTTATCTAGATTCATGGTGAAAACTGCACATTTGACTTATTCTAATGAAAAATGAGACATCAGCATCCTATTATCCTCTAGGGACACTAAGGAGGGAGTGTCAGAAATAAAATCATTCATAAAATTCCCACCTTCCGAGGATAACAATAATTTGAAAAATCTAACTACCTCTAAAGCATTGTCCTCTGATTCTGTTAGTAATTTCCCATTGGGATCTTCTATGCAAGATATCCTATTTCTGCTTCTTTTTAACTTTATGGAAGAGTGGAAGAAATTTGTATTTCTATCCCCATCTGAGAGCCACACTTCTCTGGGTTTTTGCCTCCAATATATTTCTTCCCTAGCTAATACTTCCTCAAGTTCTATTCTTAAAGTCTTTAATACTACCTCCAATATATTTCATACCATGATCAAGCACATACCTATTAAGAAATTCAATCATATCCTGAATTCTTTATTTCTCATGGAAAATGTTCTTAAAATGTGAGGTATTCCACTCTTTAATATTCATCTTCAAGAAGCTTATCTTCTTGGCAATCTAAAACATTCGAGACCCTGAACAAAAAGGAGCAAAATCCCACCATTTCCTAAGAAGGGGAAAGAAGGAAGAATCCCTAAACCACATGGGTTCAAATTTAAAAGAAGACTTAAATAAAGATTTATCCTCCAAAATACTAAGAGAAATCAGAAAATGATCAGATCCTGACATAGGCATAATATAGGAGAAAAACTCAAAATCTTAATCCAACCAATTTTCTGAAAGTAAGAACCGATCTAGTCTTTCTACTATTTGAGAAAAATCCCTTCTCATATTTGTCAAAGTAAAAACCCCATTTTGAGATTTACAGTCAAAAAAGACCCATGTCAAAAATGAAATTCCCAAAATCTTCCATAATTCTTTTATACGGTAAAATCCCTCCATGTTTCTCACTTAAGTCCATGATTGCATTTAAGTCTGCCCCAAAAATGACTAAAGACCCTTGTTTCAAAGGGGAAGCAATCCTTTTCAAATCACTCCATAACTTACTTTTTTCCTGAATCCCAGATGGAGCATAAACATTAAATAACCATACCTTAACCTTAGAAATCTTGCTAATAACCAAAAACAACATCTAATTTGTAGCCGATGTTACTAACTGCACATCAATATTATAATTATTCCATAATAATTCTAAGCCTCTCGAAGCACCACAAGTTGAGAAAGAAAGAAAATTCCACCTTTTCCAAGATGAAAAGAGCACATCAGCAAAATCCTTTGACAATTTAGTCTCTTGCAACAAAAAGATATCAGACTTAATTAAATCCATCTGGGACTTAATCAAGTGTCTCTTGTTAGGGGCATTTAATCCCCTAACATTCCAAGAGATAATCTTCATTGTCCT
The DNA here is from genome assembly GCF_030272615.1 of Cryptomeria japonica. NCBI lineage: Eukaryota > Viridiplantae > Streptophyta > Pinopsida > Cupressales > Cupressaceae > Cryptomeria > Cryptomeria japonica. Next base: position 34,303,932 of record NC_081408.1, on the reverse strand, counting down.
CGAGGGGAGACCGAAGCTCCCCTCCTCTCATTGTCCAGAGATTTTTTGCTATCTCCAAAGCAACTTTGTAAATTTCTCTTTACAGCCCCTGACCTAGTCACAGGAGGACTAGTCATTGGTTGCTTACCCTTTTTTTGTTTCCCCTTCAATGGAGTTGAACTAGAATTTTTGAGGTCTACCTAAGGAAAACAACTTTCTCCCTTGACCAATGCCAGGAGAAGGGGACAAAGTCTTTTGTATCCTAGCAACAATTTCCATTTGAGTCTGAACATTTTTAGGGGGTCTACCTCATCTAGGAGAACCTATAGATGGTGTTAAGACCAAAGTAGTTTGGACAACTGGCAAATTCTTAATAGATTTTGAAGAAGCCAAAACAGTCATCTTATCATCAGACCCCAAATCCTTAGAAGCCAAAATCTCAAAAGGATTAACTGTTGTAGTAATAGGAAGAGATGAATTAATCTCTCCTAAGTCATTATCAATTGAACAAATAACCCTATCCACAGCCCCCCCTTCAATATGAGGAGCATGTTTATTAAAAAGATTATTAACTTGTTGAACCAATTCTATGTCAAGCACAATTACTTCAGGCATCTCATTAAAACCCAAATTCACCTCCTTATCTAAGTTTACTTGACCCTGATCAGAAGGAATAGAAGCTAGGTTCTTAATTTCTGTAATTAAAGCAGAATCATCTGGTACCTCTACAATAGGAACCTCTAAGTTAATTTCCTTAACCACAGAAATTTTATCTATCTTAGAAGAATCCAAAATATTCAATTTAGAAGCTAAAGCATTAACTTTCTTATGATTCAATTGTAACCCATAATCAATTTTATTTAATGCAGAATGTAAACTAATCTCATTATTAGAAACAACTTTCTGAGAATGTAACTTTGACTCAAAACCCCCCATGTTAGAATTTGACTGTGTAACAATAATGCTTAGATGAAAACTAACAGAAAGTTGATGAGAACCCCTTTCTTTAGGGTTATACTGAATGTGACAAAGGTTATTTACACCCGATGGACCTGTAGACAACAATTCAGGAGAAGACTTAAGAACAAATCCAACTACCTGAAGAGTCTTCTTAAAGTCCATAGATAACAGAGGATCTAAGAGAAGAGGGGTTTTAAGAATTTCAGAATCCAACCTCTCAATATTTTGATGCCATATCCCATCATGAGACTTGATATTGCATGTACGGGTATACACATTTTCAGGATTAACCAAAACACAAATGTTTACCAGAACCTCCCCCTCCAAAAACTCCATTTTGGATGTGATTAAGGTACCAAAAAAATTACCAATTTTTTGTAGGACCTCTGGGTCTATGAGTTCAAAAGGAATCTTTGGTAAACCATACAAAAAAGGAATTAATTTCCTATTCGATGAAGTAAGAACATAAAAAGGTTTCCAAGCCGAAACAGAAAGTAAATGCTTCCCAAAAAAATGATGGGCAGAACCCAAAACCCTATCATGAACCAAAGATGAATCAAAAACAATAATGAAAGTATTTGTAGATAGTAACTAAAAATAATGTATATTTGCCCACCATTTGTGCAATTTATTATAAATCTTTGACAAACTAATATGACCCCCCCAGATTTCCTCAGAGATAGCATTCAAATGCAGACAATACGCTTTCTTATCAATATAAGATCCTAATAGATCAATACAAGGAATCGACACCCAAACTAGAGATGAAGAGACAGGTTCAATAGGAGTGCTTACCTTCTTCTTCTCTGGACTAGCTTCCTTAGGGTTAGAATGTAACTTACTCTCCACTTGCTTTGCAAAAACTGAAAGCCCAACATTTTTATCCACATTTATCGAATCAATGACTTGTGCAAATGTTCATTTATCTCCTCAAACATTTCCCCATTGCACTTTTGAATTCAACTGCTTCTAAAATTTCTTACCATAGAAATCAAGCCCTCGAGTGAAATTTGTCTTAGAAAACTGTCTTTGAGGGAAATTATGCTATCTTCCAAAAAAGTCCTAAAAATACCTAGAAACTAGTAAGAACCAACCCTTCTGTCCTACTTTACTGACTTGCAATGCCTTATCTTCCCAACGGCCTTTGGTAAACACCCACTATGGAGTGTGTGGTGGATCCTCATAGGCCACATCTTCCCAAGACCCCAAACGCCAGCTATCCTCCATAAGAAAGGGGAATTAATTAAATAAAGTGATTTATTTAATTAAAGCCTAGAAAAGGTTTTATCAAAACTGCTTTTTATTAAGTTTACCCATTGCATTTATTTCACTATCGATATGTTGAAAAACCCTAATTACCACTTGACATATATACCTTTACTGGTAGGTATATCAACCGATTCATAGCAATATCAAAATTCTTATATTTCAACTCAAAATGCAAAATTTACTTACCATACTTTCTTCAAGGGGTCCGAAAATGGATTTACTGATATACTCCCCTAAGCTTGTTGAGAAGCTCAGTTTGTCAATGTGGGATTGTCCACACTAGGTGAAGTATTAGAATCCTCTGATGCTTTGTCGTCACTTTTCTTCTTCCAAATCCTATTCATCTCGGCTCTGGTTTCTTCAACATCAACTATCTTCCTCCCTTTCTAATTTGCATAGTGACTTACCGGTTGGTTCTTTTGCTTTTTGCAAAACTTAGCAATGTGTCCTGATTTGTGACAATGATAGCAGGCCATTCCAGATGCTCTCCAAGGTCCTACATTACCCCTTCCCATTCTTCTTCTACAGTTCATAGCCACATGTCCAAAGTTGTTGCAAATTGAAGAAGTCACATTGACTCTCTTTTCCATCTCATAAGGACTAGACCGGTCAACATAGGGTCTTTGCCAATTTATGTTCCTCCAATAAGTGATATTCCTTCTCCAATCACCAATAGGTCTTGGATTCATGTGAGGTGCAAGATTGTTTGCTCCATATCTACATTCAATTGATCGATGCCCATACATGTTGCATCTATAACAATAACCTTCAAATATTCTAGGCACATACCTAGTATTAGGTCTATAACCAATATTAGTATTATATCTGCTTCTACAAACATTAACAGTATATCCTGATTTATGACAATTAAAGAAAATAGGTTTGTAAGCTTTCTTATTGGTAGGCTTCTGAGCCTTAGGAGCAGTTTTACCTTCATGCATTTCTCTCTTGGTACTAGAAGGTTCACCCTTATCAGATGTATTGTATCCTAACCCAAATGTATCACCTTTCATCCTTTGAGATTGGATCTATTCATCCAGCATAGAGGAACTCTTGTTGAATTTATCAAGCTTCTCATTGGCCTCAACAAGTTCCTTTGTAAGATCTTCATTTTGCTTCATATGAGTCTCTCTAAGAGACATTGCCATTTCAAGATCTAACTGTAATTTTTCTTTTTCTTCTTTCTCCTCATGCCAATGTTCATACAAAGTTGCATTCTCCTACTTGATCTTAAAGATCTCATGATCTTTCTCTTTGATCTGGTCTTCAACTGCCCTCTTAGCTTCAAGTTCTTGACTCATATAGATTGTAAGGGCTTCAAGTTCTCTCCCTTGGTTAAGTTTCTCACCATTCCTTTTCTCCATTTCCTGAGCTAGTGCATCCACATTAGCTTCATCTGATGAACTCTTTTCAAATATTTCCATTAGTTGCTTTGGCAATTCTCTTTTCTTTTCTTGTGAAGCCTTGTATTTCACCTTGAGCTCATCAAAAGCATGTTCAGTCTTTGCAAGTTCTCTAGCCATCTCTTTATTGGTAATTCCTTCACCCATTTTTGCCTTAGGATTAGAGATCCCTTCCAAGCGGTTAAGCATTAAGGAAGTTAGGCTCTGATACCAATTAATAAACTTATAAAGAACTAAGAGGGAAGGGTGAATCAGTGAAAGAAAAAACAATAACACTTTAATTGTAGACTGGTAAAAAAATTTAACCAATTTACCAATGACTACATATAATCCAAAGTGTTATAACAGCATTCACCATAAGACAAATATTTATACGTTGAAAACCCAACTGGGAAAAACCATGGTGAGATGGAACTCACAAGTTAACTAATTGTAGAAATAGATAACTGACTGGTTAAGGTCTACAAATTCTCTATTAGGAGTAGATCTTGTTAGAGATCTCAAGCCCTATTAGGAGCTATACCTAGTTAAAGGTAACCTCAATGGAGGGTTTAGATCCAAATTAATGAATCGCCTTGTTAGAGGATTTATATAATGAAGCTTGTTAGAGCTTACCCAGTTAAGGGATTTTATAGTTGTAGTTGTTAGAGAACAACAATGGAAATGATCTAAGAATAGCACCTTTTGCTAGTTTAGATCCTTTTTTGTGCATACATTAACGTATCATTGACATACTCTGCAACTCCTTCAAAAAATTGCATCAACTCCAACTCATATCATAACTTGTATCTACTATATATCAAATATCTCATCACAATGTCTTTTTATAGATATTAGATTTCATGTCTGCTCCTTAACCTTGACACAATTTCCTAGGTTCAATGAATCAAGACAATCTTCCTTAACATGACACAAATTACCGCCATAGTGTTAGTCAGTGGTAACACATCACAACCGGTGATAACTCATCACACAAATTGGGAAACCAATTAGAACATCAGTACTGGTTAAGTGTTTACCGCTTCAATACTCAAATATCGATTCACTTGAATTTATACTAGATGATTGTCTCCATGCTCCTTCTTGACTTTATCTACTGCATCTCAAAACTGGTAACTCTGGAATGTGATCAAAACCAATTGAATTATCTACATATACCGGTTTAGGAATCTTCATACCGATTACTTCTTCATACATATGAAACTGGTTAATAATACACCGACTCAATAGTATCAGTTTACCTTAACTATGATAATAAAAATAGATGTACCATCAATGAAAACACATGAAGTCATCAAATACAAAAATCATCATCAAGCCAATAGTTACTAGTAGCAACAATGTACTCAACTTCAAGAGTAGATAAGGACACTGAGTGTTGTTTCTTACTAGCCCATGAAACCAATTTCTTCCCTAAAAAGAATGATCCACTAGTGGTTTTCTTCTGGTCACCAACATCACCAGCCCAATCAGCATCAGTATAAGTACATAACATGAAATTATCATTCTTCGGATACTACAAACCATAATCCATAGTCCCCTTCAAATATCTGAATATCCTCTTCACAACATTAAAATGAATCTCTTTCGAATCAGCTTGATATCTAGCAACCATGCACAGAACATGCATGATGTCTGACCTAGTTTGAGTAAGATATAGAAGTCCACCAACCATAGATTTGTACAAACTCTGATTAAATTTCAAAGATTCATCATTCTTAGATAATTTGCAACCATTCACAATAGGAGTTCCAACCGGTTTGGAGTCATCTAACCCAAACTTCTTCAACAATTCCTTCACATATTTAGTTTGAGATATAAACATACCTTTTCTAGTCTATGAAATTTGTAGGCCTAAGATTTTTTTTATCTTACCTATCATAGACATCTCAAATTCTTTCTGCATATCACCAAAAAAATTCATGCTTAAGTTATCATCACCTCCAAAGATAATATCATCAACAAAGACTTCAACAATCAAGATGTTATCATTCTCAATCTTAAAATACATATTACTATCAACAGTCCCTTTATTAAATCCTAATTTTGGCAAATAATTATCCAATCTAGCATACCAGGCTCTAGGGGCTTGTTTCAAACCATAAAGAGCTTTCTTCAGTTTACATACCATATCTCCATCATCTTGATAAAAAAAATCCATCTGGTTTCTCAATGTAGACTTCTTCCTCAAGATCACCATTCAAAAAGGTAGATTTGACATCCATCTAATACACTTTGAAATATGTATAAGCAACATATGCAAGCAACAGTCTAATAGCTTCAAGTCTAGCTACTAGAGAAAACATCTTTTCATAATCAATTACTTCTTTCTGTGAATATCCTTTGCATACCAGTCTTTCTTTATTTCTGACAACTTCGCCAGCTTCATTTAATTTATTCTCAAATACCCATTTAGTACCAATGACATTCTTATCTTTAGGTCTAGGAACAAACTCCCATGTATTGTTCTTCTCAACCTGATCTAATTATTCTTCCATAACTCTCATCCAATTTTCATCTTTGCAAGCCTCAACAACATCTTTAGGTTCAATTTTACAAATCAAACATACCTCTTCAGCAACTAGCCTTCTTCTAGTCATCACAACTTTATTTTTATCACTAATAACCTAGTTTTTAGAATAATACAATCGTACATATTTTAGAGTCTTCTTATTATTTTGAATTTCAGGTTCCTGCAGCACTCTACCAATAGCAGCAACATCTAGATTAACAGTTTCTACCAGATCATTCTTCTTTGATTCTTTAGTCTGAATAGGTGTTATAACAACATGCTGACCATCATCATTTGTGCATGCTCTGATCTCTTTCCAAGGTTCTCATCCACCTTCACATTTTCACTTTCCGCTATCTTCCTCAATCTCTTATTGTAGCACCGGTAGGATTTTCTCTTTGTTGAATATCCCAAGAAAATTCCTTCATCACTTCTTGCATCAAACTTTCCTATATCCTCATCTCTCTTGATATAACACTTCCTACCAAATACTCTGAAATATCTCATACTAGGAACATAACCAAATCATAGCTCATAAGGAGTCTTACCGGTATCACCTTTAATATGAACTCAATTGAATGTGTAAACAACAATGCTAATAGATTCTCTCCAATAGATCTTCAGAATATTCCCTTCAATCAACATAGTTCTTGCAGCATCCAAGATAATCATGTTCTTCCTTTCAACAACCCCATTCTACTGTGGGGTTCTAGGAGCAGATAATTGTCTTCTAATCCCATGCATCTCATAGAATTAATCAAACTCACTGGAACAAAATTATCCACCTCCATCAAATCTTAGACATTTCACCTTCAATCCTAACTCAGTCTCAACTTTTGCTTTGAATATCTTGAATTTGTCTAATGCTTCATATTTCTCCTTCAAAAGACAACCCACATCATCCTTGAATAATCATCAATTAGCAACATATAATATCTATCTCCTTGCATACTTATAACATTTGTAGATCCACATAGGTCAGTATGCACAATATCTAGCAATCCATCAGATGTATACTGTTTGCTCTTGAAAGAAATTCTTATTTGCTTACCTAATTGACATTCCTTACATATCGGATTAGCAGGCTTAACAATCTTGGGCAAATCTCTAATAGCTTGAATATAACCAACCTTAATCATAGAATCAAAATTAACATGACACATTCTCCTATGCCACAACCAACTTTCATCAATCTTAGCAATCAAACAACTCTTATCACCATCATTTAGATGAAAAATATTACCTTCAATATTAGTTCCAGTTGCAATCTCTATACCGGAGGCATTTAGGATTTTGCATTTATCATTCTTGAATTGCAAGTCATAATCTTTGTCAACCATCTATCCAACACTCAAAATATTATGCTTCAAACCTTCAACATACAAGACATCATCAGTATTATGCTTACCATAAAAGGAAATAGAACCTCTACTACGGATCACATAGGCTTTGTCATCTCTAAATCTCACTATTATACCATCATACCTCTCCATACTCACAATTTTGATTATATCACCGATCATATGATGTGAAAAACTATTATCAATCACCCATTCATCTTTCTCTTCAACTTTAGTAGCTAAAGCTTTCTCCTCAATAGTGCATCTTGTGGAATCAATACGTACCGGTCTATATTCTTTAATGGAAAGAAATGCAACTTCATCTCCCTTTGACTCTTTATTTGTAACTCCTTCATCAGCAGCATAATAATAGTTCTTCTGATGCTTATACTTCTAGTTAGACTTATAAGGCTTATCATACTTCTGATGCTTCGCATATCTATCATTTCTATCATGCTTATCAAATTTATCATGCCTATCATACTTAGCCATTCTCTTCGGGCATCTAGAAGAAAAAATGTCCTACCTTATTGCATGAGAAACATTTCAAAGGTAATTTTCCATCATACTCACCAACTCCTTTAGGAAATCTCTAGGTAATCAATGCTTGAAGCTCATCCAGCTTTCTTTCTTGCTCTTCCATCTCTCTCCTTTCTCTTTCATATCTAGATATTCTATATTCTTCAAGATTATATTTCTTCTTTTTTGATATAGATGCTCTAAATGTTATCTCAGACTTTCCATGTGATTCACCAAATTTGCTCAGCTCAAATGCAACAATCTTTCCAACTAGAATATCTCTTGTTAGAGTAGTCACACTTCGGGTCTCATCAATAGTAGCTACCTTGTGTTTATAAGAAGGAGGCAAAGATCTCAACACCTTAGAAACAATTTCATCTTCTTCAAGGGTTCCACCAATACATCTAATACCTAGGACAAGATCATTCACCTTATCCATGAAAGTGTTTATGTTCTCATCTTCTCCCATCTTCAGCATCTCATATTTCCCTTTCAAACTCTACAAGTTATCAACTTTCACTTGTTTATCACCTTCATATAGGGTCTCAAGCTTCTCCCAGATCTCATATGCGGTCTAAATTCCCATTATATTTGTCATCTTTAAGTCAGTTAGGACACTCAATAATGCTTCCTTCACTATAATATTGTTTTTAGACTCCTTGATCTCATCAGTAGTCATCGGTCCATTCTGAGGAACAACATAGACATTCTTTGTAATCTTCCTATAATATTCTCCAGGACATCTCAAGTGAACCTCCATTTGGTTCTTCCATATAATATAGTTACTACCATCAAATCTCAGACTCTCTTTCTTAAAGATAACACTTCCACTTCCATTTGTCATCCTAGATCTCCTCAAGTGGTTAAGCTTCTTCTGGAGGATCTAGCTCCAATACCAATTGTTGGGAACAAAAATGAAGGAAAATTGAGAGGGGGGGTGAATCGGTTTTCACCGGATCTACAAACTTAATCACAAATATATATCTAATAAACTACAATAATAAAAGATAAGAAAATTGAAAGAAGAACACACAACACCAAGATTTTTACATGGAAAGACTAGTTAAGGAAAAAACCATGGTGGGAACCTACCCACAATAAGATGATACTCTGTAGTAGTCTATGAAAATATTACAATGGGGAATGCACATGCTTTCAAGAACACTGCCTAGATATCACTATTTAAAGATAATGAACCAGAAGGCTACAACCCTCAGGAAAGTCTCATTGACTTACAACAAGATTCAAACTACAATCCAAAAGAAATGAACTGAAATAATAACATCTCCAAATGCCTGATCACAATTTTGGTTAAGCACAATTGTTTTCTTTCCAACACCAATATCTACTCAATCATAGTGCCGAAGGATGAATCACTTGATTGCACATACACCACTCTCTGATAATGCAAACACAACCACTATCTCTAGATTATATGATAATATCACCTATTTATATAATTCGTCAACCTTGACAACAAGGTCAGCTAAACCCTCAACTCATGATTACAAAATTATATCACACGATACAAATATCGACAACCAGACCAATATAATGATATACATGACATAACATGGACCTAAATCAAATCTCTAAGCACGCAACACCACCAAAAATCACGCCAAGATCAACTGCAACACGCTACACCACCAGGAAAACCGCATAACATGAAGAACATCACCGGTTCAACAAAATCACCAAGAACTCACACAACGATCAATGTAGATCACCAAAAAAATAGGACACAATTAAGAAACACCAACAAGCACGTTAGAATCATCAGAAATAGTTGCACTAACATCACTTATCAAATCTTCATCGATCAACATCTGAATCTCAAGAATACTCAACCAGTAACAACTATTACAAAGAAAAGATAACTTGCAGACCACCAAATCATGAAACATCTAAAATGAAGATATATAAGACCATCCCAAACAATCTCCCAAAATATCAGTTCAAGATCTGATCACACTAGAATATACTGGAGGAAATACTGAACTCTGCAAAGCACTGATCAACAAAATAAACTACAAAACCCAATCATATGATATGATCAATTAGGCTTCCCGATTCACCAAAACCAATATAGAAGAATATAATGATACTAGAAATACTCCATACATCAAACCATGATCCTAATAAACCAACCTGCAGTCATCAGAGCAAGAATATGTTGATACCAATGACAACAACATATCCCAGCATCAACAATGTCCAACAAGTCCAAATTACATTGAGATAATAAAGATGACACCAAGAAATAAATTATGACCATGGTACAATACAAAATCAAGGAACATCATAATAATAAACAATCAACATAACAACACCTTTCGAAAACTTCTCAAGAAGAAAAAATCCCAATAGAGAAAAATCATACTATCTTACAAAATAATGGGGCTACCAGACTTGCAAAACAAAATAACCAACAACACATAAATATCAAATTTCAAACCCTCTAAGGAACAATGAACAAATCCATCATTATATAGGTTTCCAACTTTGACAACCAAAAGAACAACCATACATACTCAAACATTCACAATAACACAAAGAAATAAGATCCCCACTCCCAATTTAAGACAAGATATAAAAATTCAATACCCAAAGATCTCATATATATATATATATATATATATATATATAACCATACAACAAATCTGAATTTTCCAATCATACAAACAATCTTTCAGAATCAAAATGCAAGGTAAAATCTCCAACTTGGTAAATTGAAGTTATGGTCTATGAAAGTTGAAGAAGTGCAATCCACAATCCAATGAAAACCAAGCCAAGCTCCACTTCCATCGGAAACCAAAATCTTTAGACAATAAAAAAATTTCTCTAGCCATAAGAACCTTTGCATAAACCTAGAAAACTAAATTTATAAAAATTAATCGAAAACTATACAACCTCTCAATTAATAAAAAGTAATAAAAAATATAGTAATATCTACCAACCACCTCAAAAATCAATAGAAAGAAAATATAAAATAATATTATCTCAAGTCCAAAATCTCACATCCGATAATTAAAGAGGGTAAGTAAGGTAAATGATAAATAAATAAATGGCTAAAAGATTAAACAATAAAATATAAATAAACCCATTAACCTATTGGCATTTTTGATGATTATGTTGTGATTGTCATTGATGGACACACACTTGTATTGAGATCATCTTTATATGTATGAGCTTGTGCTCAACCGGTATGTTGTATACTAGTCTCTAGACTAGTGATTTTGCAGAATGTGTTTCTCAGTCTGAAGCGGCATGTCAACCCCTAGCGGTTCGTAGATCACAAGCAGTACGAGGGAGCAAAGTAGCACAACACATTCTTACCAGTCTTCATTTGTGACAAACCGGCAACCAGTATTTTGTATGAACCGGTAATACTCTGTGATGAGTTACCAACCGACATTTTGTGATGAGTTACCAACCCACCAATTGTTTGACGGTGATTCTTGTGTTGTGTTACTAAGTATGTCTAGATTCATTGAACCTAGGAAATTGTAATGCAATCCTATTGGACTGACATGAAATCAGATTCCTTTAAAAGGACATCATGTCTAGGGTTTTAAGTTGTTGCTGAAAAGGGTTAATGTTGAGCTAGGGTTTAAGGTGGAAGTTGAGAATGATCTTATTGGAGAAGATCAAGTTGTAACTATGAGAGAGAGAGAGAAGACTGAAGTAATGCTGGAATGCATTAGCTGTAAGCAATACTAGATCTAACCAAGCAGTTTGTGCTATTAGATAGATCAAACACTTGTTGATTACTCACATCTTTGACAAGTCTGTAGCCATAAATCGGGTAGGCCTCAAAGCCTTTGTAAAATCCTCTAACAAGGTGGTTCACACATGTGAATCTAAAATCCTCTAACAAGGTGGTTCACACATGTGAATCTAAAATCCTCTAACAAGGTAGTCTTTAATTGGACTTATCTCCTAATAGAGATTGAGATTCCTAACAGGATCTATTCTGGTGAAGAACATTGTAAGACCTTAACCGGTCTAGTTTCTATTCTGCAGATAGTGACTTGTGAGTTCCATCTCACCGTGGTTTTTCCCAGTTGGGTTTCCATGTCAAATATCCTATGTTATGGTTGTATTGATTTTGTGGGTGAATGCTTTATTCACATTTTGGTTTGCATGTATGGTAACCAGTTTGACTATTAGACTGCTTTACCGGTTTATCTGTAGACTGTGTAAGTGTTTTAGTGCAGTAGTATTTGGCATACTAATTCACCCCCCCCCCCTTAGTATTCATCATTTGGTATCAGAGCCTACCTTTCTATAAGTTTAACCATTTGGAAAGAGATATGGGGGAATACACCTTGAGGGTACTTACTCAATGGCTCACTAAGTCTGAGAAAGCCTATGATGATCTTATGGGCAAATACAAGGCATCTCAAGCAAAAAGAAGAGAACATGCAGATAGGCTGATGGAACTATCTGAAAGTAGTTTTGAAGATGAAGCTAACATGGAAGCCATGATTGCTGAAGTGAATAAGTTGAATGATTCAAACTCCAATCTGAGAAAGGAGTTAGAAGGACTGACTATTCGTTTTAGTCAAGAGCTTGAGAACCGAAGAAAAGAAAAAGATTTGGTAAAGGACAGAGATCATGAGATCTCCAAGTTGAAACATGAGATTAGTGCACTAACTGCTTGCCTTCATGAGAGAAGAATGGAAAAAGAAGACATGCAAGGAGAACTGAACATTGCCCATCTTTGAAAATGCAAGTCTTATGGAGACAAACACTGCTATTTCCAAAGAACTCTTTGAGTCAAAGGAAATACTTGCTAAGTTTGGCAAAAGTATAGTCAAGCTAGAGAAAAAGCTTGAGTCATCTAGATCGGCAAAGAATACCAATGGTCTTGGTTTTTCTAGGCATGAGGATGGAGAATCCTCAGGAACAAATGCAGAAGCAATCGATACTCAAAGGAAAAGGTAAGCGAAAATTCAAACCTATTTTCTTTAACTGTCTTAAAGAAGGACACACTGCCAATGTATGTAGGAGCAAAGCCTACAATAATTTTCCTTATTTTATCAACAATGTACCTAGATCCAATAAGTTCAATGGTCATTGTTATGCATGCAACAAGTTTGGGCATAGAGCATTTGAATGTAGGTTTGTAATGGATAACATTGGAAGATATCCTCAGAGGACCCAAGGAACTGGTCCTGAACCTTTTATGAACCGGAACCACAACCGGTTTAATGTCTTCAATCATCAGTCAAGAAGCGGTGGTCATCAAGCGACAACCGGATGGAGAGAAAGTTGTATGATCTATCATGGTCATGGTCACACTGCTGCAACATGCAAAAAGAAGAATGGAAACATATATAATAGACCTTGGAGAGCACCTGGACTTGTTTGCTATCACTGCAACAAATCGGGTCACATTGCAAGATTCTGTAGAAATAGAAAAAGTATATCTGATGATATATTGGTCACTCAGGAAGGAGTAATAGATGTTGAAAAAGTTCAAGGAGACATGAAGAAAACATGGAAGAAGAAACCAATATTGTCCAAAGAGGAACTAGTTTCTGCACCTAGTGTGGAAATATCGGAACCGGCAAACTAAGCCTCAAAGGCTTCGGGAGAGAAAATGATGAAATGCTTTCGAACCCCCGGTTGACACCGGTAAAAGACCTTAACCGGTATGCGATACCTGTTGCTTGGTAGAAAATCAGAAATAGTAAAAAGGCAAATTAGGGTTTACGCCCTAATAGAGGAGGATTAATGACGGTAGGTGAGAGACATGTATAAATGCACTTTTCAAATCATTTCTCACTATCTATTTTCGAGCCAAGAAAAGTTTTCAAGTGCAGAGCGAAGAAAAGGTGATTTGAGATTAGATTTCAAGAAATTGGATAACCTTGAAAGAGATTCAAATCTAGTTTGCAAGTGGTAGTGGAGAACACAAAGCAGTGATTTGGCATCCAACGGAGAGCGAAGTGAAGCAAAATCAGGAAGCCCTAAATTCACGTTTGAAAGGTAATTTTCATGTTCTTGAAATACTCTTCAATGGCTTCCGCATCTCATACCAATTCAAGTACATCCATTGAGTCAGAAAGTTTCATTTAGAGGAAGTCCAAGTATAATGCTTTGTCACAAGTTCCGGCTAGAGTCATAGTCAAAGAAGGAATTTTTGATTATATTGATTGTAAAATAGAAGACCTAGGGTCTTTAGCCATTCATACTCAGTTAGGTCTATTTTGCGGAAAAGACAAAAGGATCAAACCGGAATTTAGTGTCATAGAGAAGAAGAAATTCCACAACACAGTATATTTCTTGGAAGACTTCACAGAGGATCACATTAGGATCATCTTGAGCAGAGTCCATGGTGACAAGATGTACCTGGAGAGGATGCATGATATCATGCCTCAAGCAATTCATGCAGTCACCGACTTCTACAACACAGGGGAAGTGCCAACCCTGAGAAAAGTGAGCAAAATAGAAATGACCAAGCTCACCAGTTCAACAAGTGATTCACGGGGCATGACAGTCAATCCTATCAAGGATGATTTGGTGAAACACGCATGCATGGTGATTGGATACAGAACATTCTCAGCCAGTAGGATTAATTCTATATCTGCTGCAGCGGTAAATGCTGCTTACCAAATGATAAAAGAGGATGCATCTTTTGACTTATGCACCGGCATGCAGAGGTAACTCCTGCTAAATCTTAAGGAAATCAAGCAGGACAACTCACTAAGGTTTAAGTTTGGACAACTACCGGTAGGGTTGTTCTTTTATTTCCAAGGCTACTTTTTGGGTGTAGGAGATGTCCAGTGGTCACCTGATCAACCGGTAACCAAGCAGATAAAGGAAAGTGTGCAAGCCATTGGAACCGGCTACCCTAAGGTACTAAACAAATACTTTGATGAGTTTAGAAGAAAGATGAGTTAGAGGGTAAGAATCTCAGGTGACATAGTGAAGAAATACGAAGATGACATCTGTTTCACTATTCAGGTGGACAAATGTCTAATGGAGGCTGTTGAGCCTAGAATGGAGGAAGTGGAGCCTATGGGCTATGAGGTCATGTTTGACATGCTGGAAGGGTATGCTTCAACCCTTATTGCCTCACCTCTTGATCCAAAGGCTAAGAGAACCAAAACCTACTTGGAGAGGATTGTACCAGTTGAAGAACCATCGGTGAAGAAGGGAAAAGAACCGGCAGCTAAGAAAGCTAAGGCAATGCCTGTAGCATCGGCACTAGCTACCACTGTGACTCCAAGAGTGACCAAGTGGTCGCCGACAAAGAAGAAACCAAAGGTAACACCGGAAAAAGTCTTTGAAAGAAAGAGGAAGACTAAGGAAAATGAACCGGACTCCAAAGAAATCAAGTCTGATGAACAGCCAAAGAAGGCTAGACAAACAAAGAAGATGAAGAAGAATGAACTGGCAGCATCCACACCGGTAAATATAGATATCTCCTCTTACAAATCTTTGACACATTGTCAAAGAATAGTAAAAAATATTAGGAGAAAGTTACTTCATGATTTAATAGATTACTATGATGAATTCAATAGTGAGGAAAAAGATGAAGTACTACAGGAAATCATTCTTTATTTATGTAAAAATGACTGGTCACCATTAGAGATTAAATCTTAGACACCGGATTCATTATTTAAAGAATTGGATAATAAATGGTGCATTGCCATTGAAAAGGAACAAGAGATTAGGGAGAAAGTTTTTGCATAGTACTTCCTCGAACTCTCAAATTTAGAATTGTTTGATGCCCTAGATCAAAATAAAGGTCTCTTCTTCACAAGGAGAAGAAGACTCTGGTTGTTGGAGAGGAGAGTTGATGATGTTGAAAAAGATACACATCAGCATATGGCCCATGCTATCAACTCTCACAAAGCTTGAATGGCCAACCTCCAAGTGGAAAAGGAACTGGTAATTTCCAAACCGGATGAGGTTTTTGATGAGGAAGGAAACCTGGTGGAAGAACCAATCGACACCATAGATGTCAATGCCCTGGATGTAGAAGATGTCACTCAGGACATACCTTCTGAGGGAACTAAATAGGGGCAATAGGCCAATCAGGGTGGTGAACAAGCTATGGACACACAACAAGCAGCAAAAGAACAAGAAGAGAAAAGGAAGAAGGATGAAGATGAGAAATAGAGAAAAGAGGAAGACGAGAAATAGAAAGATGAAGAAAAGAAGAAGCAAGAAGATGATAGGAAAAAGAAAGAAGAAGAAGATAAGGAAGAAAGGAGAAAGAAGGAAGAAGAGGAGAAGAAAAAGAAGGAAGAGGAAGAGAAGAAGAAGATGGAAGCAGAGGAGAAGAAGAAGAAGAAAGAGGAAGAACAAAAGAAGAAGGAAGCAGAAGAGAAGAAGAAGAAGGAAGAGGAGGAACAAAAGAAGAAGGTAGAAGCAGAAAGAAGAAGAAGACAAGAAGAAGATGGAAGAGGAAGAGAAGAAACAGAGAGAGGAGAAAGAAAAGGAAGAGAAGGAGAAGAAAAAGAAGGAAGAAGCAGACAAGACCATTGAAGCAATGAGGACCACACAGATGGAAACTCCTAAGGCAACTGGTAGCCAAGCCAAACTGGCTGCTATCTCAAGCCCCATTAATCTCCAATCTAAAAGTGAGTTTGAGCTTATGTAGAGCATCAAGATTGCCCAAGAGCGCCTTGAAGGCATTCAAAGGAAAAGAGAACAAGATATTATTCAGGTGGCTGTAGACACACTTACCGGTTTAATCCCCGGTACTAATCTTCTTGACACTGATTCATCACTAGCACAACTCAAACTTTTGTGTACTATAGTGGATGATAAGGTGCATAGTCTAGAAGAAGTAGTAGAGGCCAATGTAAAGAAAGAGCACCAAAAGGCTCTTAATATTTCTCTAGTGAAGAAGTTGAATGAGCTTAGGACTGAACTGCTAAAGGATCAAAAGGACATAAGGAATGCCTTGGATGAGGGAAACTTGCTACTCAGCAAAATCTGTCAACCTCATATGTTTTGTGATGATGTGCTAGCCAAGAAGCAACAGCTTCAAATAGACTTATAGTCCTACTTGGGCACATTCAAGACTCCTTACAACTCCTTTGTAGCATATGGGCAAACTGTTCACCGGTTCCAGATCCAGTCAGCCAAGATGGACCAAGAGATCAGCACAAGGTCTAGGGATTTGCAAAAGATTCAACTAGTATTACTTCCATGACTACAAATTCTTCAGAAGTGTTATCTAAACCTGGATGCCCTGACAGTCACACAAGAACTGAGCACAATAGATGCCATGGAGGAACAGGTATCACAAATGCAGACAGAGAAGGAAGTGGCAACCTCCCTACTTGAGTCCTGGTCCCTATCCATGAAATAATTTTTGCAGGACTATAAAGTGGTTTTTGACAAGTATTATTCATTATTGTCATAAAATCTTTTATATATATATGGAAATAGGTTTTTCAGCGGTACTTTGTCATTGTTGGTAAACGGGGAGAAGTATATCTGGTTTTTGTTTTTAAAATTTTGAAATTTTGGTATATCAGAGGGAGAAGTATCTATTTTGAAATTTTGATATATGCTATAATATATGGTATATGCTCTAATGATTATGCTCTGAATGCAAAATTGCTATACACTCTATTGATTAAAGGATAGTGTATATGCTTAGGGGAGCAATTTTGTTAATGGCCAGTTTTTGTTGTAAAACACTTAGATGTCAAAATTTTCCTAAGTGTTGCCATCAATGCCAAAGGGGGAGATTGTTGGCATTTTTTATGATTATGTTGTGATTGTCATTGATGGACACACACTTGTATTGAGATCCCCTCTATATGTATGAGCTTGTGCTCAACCGGTATTTGTTGCAACCGGTATGTTGTATACTAGTCTCTAGATTAGTGATTTTGCAGAATGTGTTTCCCGGTCTGAAGCGACATGTCAACCCTAAGTGGTTTGCAGATCACAAGTGGTATGAGGGAGAAAAGTGGCACAACACATTCTTACTAGTCTTCATTTGTGACAAACTAGCAACCGGTATTTTGTATGAACCGGTAATACTCTGTGATGAGTTACCAATCCACCGATTGTTTGACAGTGCCAACACATTGACGGTGATTCTTGTGTCATGTTACTAAGTATGTCTAGATTCATTGAACCTAGGAAATTGTAATGTAATCCTATTGGACTGACATGAAATCAGATTCTTTTAAAAGGACATCATGTCTAGGGTTTTAAGTTGTTGCTGAAAAGGGTTAATGTTGAGCTAGGGTTTAAGGTGGAAGTTGAGAACGATCTTATTGGAGAAGATCAAGTTGTAACTGTGTGAGAGAGAGAGAGAGAAGACTAAAGTAATACTAGAATGCATTAGCTGTGAGCAATACTGGATCTAACCAAGCAGTTTGTGCTATTAGATAGATCAAACACTTGTTGATTACTCACATCTTTGACAAGTCTATAGCCCTTAACCGGGTAGGCCTCAAAGCCTTTGTAAAATCCTCTAACAAGGTGGTTCACACATGTGAATCTAAAATCCTCTAACAATGTAGTCTTTAATCAGACTTATCTCCTAACAGAGATTGAGATTCCTAACAGGATTTGTTCTAGTGAAGAACATTGTAAGACCTTAACCAGTCCGACCTGAACTGGTCTAGTTTCTATTCTGTAGATAGTGACTTGTGAGTTCCATCTCACCGTGGTTTTTCCCAGTTGGGTTTCCACGTCAAATATCCTGTGTTATGGTTGTATTGCTTTTGTGGGTGAATGCTTTATTTGCATTTTGGTTTGCATGTGTGGTAACTAGTTTGACTGTCAGACTGCTTTACCGGTTTATCTTTAGATTGTGTAAGTGTTTTAGTGCAGTAGTTTTTGGCATACTAATTCATCCCCCCCTCTCTTAGTATTCATCATAACCCATAAATAAAATAGAAAGGGATAATAAATAAAATAAAAAATAAACAATTAAATAATATTATCTCACAACACAACTCCCAAAAAGGCCAAACATAACAAGGGGTAAGTAAATAAATAAATAATAACAAATAAATAACCAATAAATAGATAAGCCAACATTAAATAAATAAACAATAAACAAATAATTAAATGTACACATAGATATAAATGCTCCAACCAATATAATTTAAACTCAATACCATTAATATCTCCAACATATATATAAAATATAATAAATAAATAAATAAATAATCTTTCATGCATAATTATAAATGCCAAATATTATGATCCACAAAATAACATTAATAAATAATAACCCTCAACAAATAAATACACAATTATATTTAAATATCCATGCCAACCATTAATTTAATTTAGTACTAATAAACTATATAAACCAATTAATTAATTAATAATTTAATTAATTATAATCACAACTCCTCAAAGCAACACAACATATAGTAACATGAAATACCACATGACGCTAAACAACACAACTCAAGCCAAGACACCAAAACTGATAGTATACCATGATGAATACTAAGAGGGGGGGTGACTTAGTATACCAAAAAATACTGTAAACAAACTCTTAAACAGTTTAGCAGATAACCGGTACAACAGTTTCACTAATAAACTGGTTAAGATAAATGCAAACCAAATAGAAAAAAAAGCATTCACCCACAAGAGCACAATCACCCTAACACAAGATATTTGACGTGGAAACCCAAATGGGAAAAACCACGGTGAGCAGAAACTCACAAGTAACTATCTGCAGAATAGAAACCAAACTAGTTAAGGTCATACAATGTTCTTCACCAGAACAGATCTTGTTAGGAATCTATATCTCTGTTAGGAGATAAGTCCTATTAAAGACTACCTTGTTGGAGGATTTCAGATCCACAGTTGTGAACCACCTTGTTAGAGGATTTACAAAGGCTTTGCTAGGCCTACCCGGTTAAGGGTTTCAGTCTTGTCAAAGATGTGAGTAATCAACAATTGAATGATCTAGCTAATAGAACAATCTACTTAATTATATCCTTCATAGCTCATTGTTAATTCATTTCAGCATTACTTCAGTCTTCAATATCTCCACACTCTAACTCTTCACATAGACCTAATTTGATCTACAATGATCGCACATAACCTCTTCAAACACACATATCTCTCTCTCTCTCTCATACATGCAAACCCTAGACATGATGTCCTTATAAAGGAAACTGATTTCATGTCGGTCCAATAGGATTAGATTACAAGTTCCTAGGTTCAATGCATCTGGACACATTTGGTAACATGACACAAAATCACCGCCAAAGTGTCGGTGGATGATAACTCATCTCACATTACAGAAATACCGGTTGGTAACTCATTAAAGAGTAATATTGGTTAACACAATATACCAATTACCGGTTTGTCAAAATGAAGACTGGTAGATCATAGTGTTAACTACCGCTTGGGTCCTTCATACCACTTGAGATCCTTGAACCACTTGTGATCCTCAAACTGCTTGGGGTCTCCATACCGATAGTCTAAAGACTATACATTCTGTAATACACAATACCGGTTGAAACAATTACTGGGTGAGTCATAACTCATACATCAAGAAAGTGTGTGTCCATCAATGACAATCAAAACATCATCAAAATGCCAACAATCTCCCCCTTTGGCATTGATGGCAATACTTAGGAAAATTTTGACATCTAAGTGTTTTTACAACAAAAAAATGCCATAATCAAAATTACTCCCCCTAAGCATATACACTATCCCTTTTGCAGAAATTCCAATGTACATGAAAGTATACATGAAATGGTAACATTCACCAAAATTTTTACTGTATACTACTCCCCCTTTGCAAACAATGACAAAGTAATGCAAAATAACCCCTATTTCCTTATATATAAAAATAGAGTAAATGTTTATGACAATAAGGAATAAAACTTATCAAAAACATATTTAAAGTCCTGCATAAAAGTTTTCATGGCCAATACCCATGACTCAAGTAATGAGGTAGCAACCTCACTTTTAGTCTGCATCTAGAATACTAGTTCTTCCATTGCATCAATGGTACTCATCTCTTGAGTTACTGTGATAGCTTCTAGATTGAGAATATTTCTGAAGAATTTGCAATCATGGCAATAAGACCAATTGAAGTTCCTACAAATCTCTAGTCTAGCTATAGATTTCTGATTCCATTTTGGCAATCTAAAGCTGACACTGATGAATTATTTTTCCATATGTAGTGAATGAATCATATGGCATCTTGAAGTTGCTTAAATATGCCTGTAACTCCGATTGGAGTTTATCTTTTTGTTTAAGTACATCATCACAAAATAGATGGGGTTGGCAGATTTTGCTCAAAAGTAATTTGCCCTCATTCATAGCAACACTCATATCCTTCTACTACTTCAGAAGTTGTGACTAGAGCTCATTCAATTTCTTGACTAAGGTAGTGTTGAGTGCCTTTTCATGCTTCTTCTTTGCATTTGCTTTAGTAACATCTTCCAGGCATTGTACCTGGTCCTCCACAATGGTACACAAAAGTTTAAGCTTGGACAAAGAGGAATCGGTACAGGGGAGGTTGGTATCGGGAATCAAACTGGTAAGCGTGTCAACCATAGTTTGTATGACATCCCTTTCCTTCTTCCTCCATAACTCTTCCAATCTTTCCTATGCCAGTTTGATGCCCCATAGTAGCTCGGACTCATCTATTGATTGAAGGTCAATCGGACTGGTGGTGTCAACTAGTTTGGCTTGACCACTGGTTGCCTTAGGAGTCTCCGCTTGTTTGTTCTTATATGCTTCCTTCTCCTCTTTTTCTCTTTTCTTTTCCTCTTCTTTCTTCCTTTGCTCCTCTTCTTGTTTCTTCTTCAGTTCTTCCTTCTTCTTCTCCTTTTCCTTCTTCTTCTCCTCTTCTTTTCTCTTCTGCTCTTCTTGCTTTTTCTTCTCTTCCTCCTTCTTCTCTTCTTCTTTCCTCTTTTCCTCTTCTTTTCTCTTCTCCTCTTGTTTCCTTTTCTTTTCCTCTTTCTTTTTCTCTTCCTCTTTTCTTTTGTCTTCCCGTTTCTTTGCTTTTTTCGATTGCTCTTTCTCCACTTTCTCAACCTTTTCCTTGTCCTATTTCTTTTTCTCTTTGTTTGGAGTGACATCCTCAACATCTAATGCATCCACATCAATGGGATCCATTTTATCTATCACTCTTTCACCTTCATTGTCAAATGCTTCATCCGGTTTGCCTGATGATAGGTTCGGTTCTTGTTCAGCCTTCTTATTAGCTTTAGATACTTGGTGTAGCCTGATAGCAACTTTAGCATGTAGATGAGTATCCTTCTCCACTTCAGAAGCTCTTCCTTCTAGTAGCCCAAGTCTTCTTCTTCTCATGAAAAAGAGGCCTTTGTTTTTATCCATTATCTCAAATAATTCTAAATTTGAGGCATCAGGAAAGTATTGTGCAAAGACTTTCTCCCTTATTTCTTGTTCCTTTTCAATGGTAATGCACCATTTATTATCCAAAGAATTATATAAGGAATTAGGTGTCACCGATCTAATTTCTAATGGTGACCAGTCATTACCACATAAATATTTAATGATTTCCTTCTCTACTTCTTTCTCACTATCAGTAAAATCATTAAAATATTCTTTTAAATCATCAAGCACTTTCCTCTTAATATTCTTAATAGTCCTCTAACAATGTGTCATCAGCTCATAAGAGGATATATCTCTATTTACCGGTGCTGAAGTTGCAGGTGCATTACTGGTAGATTTTGTTTTCTTGCTTGTTTTCCTTGTATTCTTCTGTTGGATTTCCAGTTTAGTATCCTCCAACTCTGGTGAGCTAGTTTTGGATTTTCGCTTCCTCTCAAAAAATTTAGCAAGAGAAACCCCAGGTTTCTTTTTGGCAGGTGACCGCTTGGTCACTTTGGGATTGGCAGAGGTAACTGATGCATATACCGATGGCACTGCTTTATCCTTTTTCTATTTTGGTTCTTCAACTAGTGTGACCCTCTCTAAGTAGGCACCAGTTCCCTTTTTCTTCGCATCTAGTGGAGAGGCAAGTAGGGTAGAGGCATACCCAATCAACATATCATACATTACTTCATATCCCATTGGTTCAACTGCTTCCTTTCTTGGTTCCACTACTTCCATTATGCAGTCATCAATCCTTATTGTGAAGCAAATGTCATCTTCATATTTCTTCACAATATCACCAGATATCCTTATCTTTTGGCTCATCTTACGCTTGAATTCATCGAGATACTTATTCAGAGCCTCAAGATGTGAAGTTCCCACTACTTGAAGACTTTCCTTGATTTGTCTGGAGACCAGTAGGTCAGCAGACCATTGCACATCACCTATTCCTCGAAAACAACCTTGAAAATAAAAGAATAAGCCGACCAGTAGTTGTCCAAATCTGAACCTTAAAGCATTGTCCTGTTTAATGGACTTTAGGTTCAATAGCAATTGCTTCTGCAAATAGGTACATAGGTCAAATGTAGTATTTTCTTTAATCATTCTGTAAGTGACATTCACCGCAGTAGTTGGGACAAAATCCATTCTGCTGGCATAAAATATCCGGTATCCAATCAACATGCAAGTATACTTCACCAGATCATCTTTGATTGTGTTGATGGTCATCTCCCGTTGATCACTTAGAGAACTGGTGAGCTTTGTCATTTCCATTTTGGTGACTTTTCGAAGAGCTGGCACCTCTCCGACATTACAAAAACCGGTGACAACATGAATTGCTTCTGGTGTGATGTCATGTGTCTACTTGAGGTACATCTTATCACCATGTACCTTGCTAAGGATGGTGTTAGGATTCCCAAAGAGACTGAGAGGCGGGGTGAATCAGTATCTAACCAGTTATAGAATTTACTTGATTTAAAACATGTAAAACATATCAATACTGTATACCAGTAAACCAAAAATAATGCAGCAAATAAATATAACCACAACCACATGAAAAGCACACCATAACACAGTAGTTTAACGAGGAAAACTAGTGTGGGAAAAACCTCGATGGGATTTTTGACCCACAATATTCACTTACTGGCCAATAAGTAAATATTACTCTTACAATAGGGGCCTGCACATGCAGGAAGGCCAAGTGCCTAGAGCTCACTGCTCAACTACAAAATAAGAAGTCACACTGACTAACAAAATGGATTATACAAATCCAATGTCTTGTACTGCTTCAAAATAACATCTTCTATGCCAGATCTAGTACCGGTTTTAGCTCTACTTCATAAATAAACCCTTAACCTATAATTCACATATTAGGTCTGCCTTATTTTGCCTACCACACTATTTCAAAATGTTTTATAATGATCTCATACGTATATGAGTCATATTACAACTCGCCATGTCAGCTTATGATGATTAATTACAAAATACATTATAAACAAAATTCTCATCGGCTAGTGTGTTGGTATCCTTCCTTTGTCTGTTGGTGTCCTGTGTGTCGGTGTAGAGTCTGTCATTGTCGGTGCTAGTATATTGTCTTGCCGGTATCATATGATTGCAAGGTTGCCATCAATGACAAAACCTTCAATCACCTACAATTTCTCATTGGAGTGTGCATTTGCCAACAATATCCCCCTTTGGCATTGATGGCAACACTCATGAGAAAAATCCAAAAAGTGTCATCCAAAAAGGTGTTATCCAAAAATGAGTTTGCCAGAACTGTCCAAAAAAAATATAAAATATGAGCTCCCCCTGAGCTAATGAGCCATTCACTAATCATTTTTCTCATAGCCTCTACTCCCCCTTTGACATCAATGACAAAGGTTGTCATTCACTGTCAGTGGATTCCTACCTGGTTTCTTGTAACTGGTGGGTTACACTGTGAAAAATATCTGTCAAAATTGAATTTATGTCATTGCCGAATGTTTTACTATATTTTATAGCCTCATGGGTTCTCTGCACTGTACCAGTGAGTATGTGCATTTTCTCTTCCGGTGTCTTTAGTCTAGGAACCAGAGCCTCAGATATTTCTTTTCTCAAAGAAATAAGATACCCTTATCTTAGACCAAGTCGGCATTTTAAGTCCTTTGCTTTGTCCTTTATTCTTTGTTTTTCATTTTCCAATTTCCTGATTTTCTCTTCTTGCTTTGCAATTTTCTTTTCTAATTCCAAAAATGAATCTGATGTCCCAATTAGATTGTCAACAATATTGTTAATCTTATCCTGTGTCTTTCTGATTTCTTTGTCAACATCTTCTGTTAATACATCCGTTTTGCATGTATCCCTGTATAGTTTCTTGACGTCAAAAATGATTTCATTGAGTTCCGGTAAAAGAGTGTTTATCTCACCCTTGTTCTTCTTAGCTATATCCTCAAAGAATTTTTTATTTTTCCGTTATTAGTCTCCTTAAATGTATCCTCATTTATTTTATCCAATGTTTTTAGATTACGGGTTATATACTTAGACAATGTGTCTAATTGGTTTAAAGAATCTTTGTTGTCTATGTTACACTTTGGAGCTATCATCTTCAAAATTGTTATGGTGTCATCAATAGCCTTATATGCTAGTACAGTACAATCTATTATTTTCTTAATTGAATCTTTTAGTACCTCTATCACATTTGTTGGTATGAATTTAGACATGGAGGTTCCGGATGTCTGTCCAACCGACTTCACAATTTGTAATCCGTCGGTGGTGATAATAGCATTGCTTTCCTCTCTTACTGGAGGATCAGTTTGTGTCTCCATTTCAGCTACCAAAGGTTTAGGTTTTTCAGTTGTGGCTGGTAGCGCTATTTCTGAATGTAGCTATTGTTCTTCTTGTTTCTTTGTGCTCTCTACTGATGGTTTCTTTGATGGTGTCTCTGATGATTTTTCAGTGGTATCCACTGCTAGTTTCTCTGCTTGTGACTCTGTATTTTCTATCGGTTTCTTTGTGCTTGCCCCTGAAATGTTTTCAGTCAGTTGCTCAATACCAGTGCTATAAGTTTTTCTTGTAACCATTGTCTATTCATTTTGTTGCTCACTCCCAATTTCAATGTCTCCAACTGTATCTTCAACATTTGTCTCAGCTGTTGTGTCTTCTACCAGTGGCTCAGTTACCACATCTCTTTTCTCACTTGTTTCCTTATCAACCATAATGTTGACTTCCTGTGTGTTGATATTCATTGTGTATAACACCTCAAAATCAAGATTTGTGTCCTCATGTGTTGTCTTCATACTCTCTATTGCCGGTTGATTTTCAATAGTGTCTACCGGTGGAGTATCTAAAGGCGGTGGGGGTAAGTTGTCTGTTATCTTTATACTAGGAGGTCTACCAACCTTTCCTTTTCCTTTGTTCCTATCCTTTTGATATACCTTGAAGGTTTTAGGTTTTTGATACTTTTCCTATTTTTCTTTTTCTACTAGGAATATATCCCATGCATCTATTTTTTCCTCAGTTATCTGATTTACTCTCCCTACCATTAGTGCTACATGCTGGTGAGCAGTTGAAAATACTGACCAGTTAGCCTCAGAGATCAATTGATCTATCTCATCAGGTGAGTTAACAGGATGTACAACAAGTAATTTTTCAATCTTTATTTTCTTATCAAGCTCAACAATAGCTACTCTTCTAGCTTCAAGTCTATTGTATAGATCTATCGGTATTTCATCAACAACTTGCATCAAAAATTTCTTGAAAATATTTAAGTGTAATATTACACTGTTCTCTACTTTCTCCTTGTCATTAGCAGAGAGTGTGTTATATAGTTTTGCTGATATTTTTCAACTTGCCATCCTCAGTAATTTCATCCAGTAATTTATCAATATGAGATATAGTTTGTTTTGACTTCAACTTATTTTTCTTTGGAGTTAATTTCTTTGTGGGGGGCCTTACTACTTGTTGCTTCTATCTTTTTGGTGTAGGAGAAGGTGTTGGTGAAGGTTTTCTCTTCCTCTCAACTCTCTTGAATACTGCAGGCATGTCACTTTCTGAGGAAGTTCCCATCAATGAAAGGTGTGTTTCCGGTTGGATCACTTCTAATTCACCTTTAGTTATACCGGTTTTCTTTAGCACATCTTCTTTAATAGCTTTTGCATATCGGGTTCCTTTTCTAACAGTTGCCTCAACCTTTTTAACTCTTTTCTTTGATTGAATTTGACTTTCTATAGTTTTAGCATTGTCAAATACTTCTTCTTTAGGCTCCTTAGGAGCTTCTAGGAGGGCTTTTGCATAGGTTTCTATTATGTTGTCATTAGTCTCATACCCCATTTCAGTGACCTAGATGGTTCTAGGAACAACTGCCTCCATCCAAATTTCATATTTCTTTATTACAAAACAAATTTCCTTTTGGTACTTATCTACAATAGCTTGTGATAACCTTACTCTTGTTTTCATTCAAGCTTTCAATGCCTGAAAATACTCATTTAAGTTCTTTTCCCTATTCTCTCCCATGTTGTTCAACAATACTGATAGTTGTTTTCCTACTAGTATATCATATCCAAAATCTTTGGTGCTAATACCAAGTACTTGTTTGGTTATATATAGCATCAGACAAACAAGTAGGTTTCCAAATCTGAATGTTCCTTTCTTGTCTTTCTTTATCTTTCCCAAATTATCAATCGGTTCATCTTGAAGCCATTCACATATGTCTATCCTTGCATTGTCGTTTACCATATCATAGGCACTTTTAATGCATAGGCTAGAAACTGAGTTTAACCTATTTGCATGTGTAGTCTTGTAACCTAAGATCATACTGATAGTTTTGACATTGATATCTGTTACATCATTTACCCTTAGAGACCTTTTGTCGAATGTTGAACCAGTTAGGTTTATCACTATGTCATTTGAGACCTTCTTAGTTTTTTCAGGTCTGTTGCCGATGGAGGGTAACCCTGTCACAACCTTTACTGCTTCTTTAGTAATCTTGTGAATAGAGTCCAACCAAAAGAATTCACCATGAAGCCTACTTAACGCAATTCTTATGATATCCTTGGGAAAATTTGGGATACTAAGAATTTCAGTAAAACCTAGGGTTTCTATTATCTTATGTTCCGGTTTGACATTTCTGGATTCATCACAAATCATAGATTCATACATATTCTTAATTTACTCATCATCTAGTTCATCAATATGATAGTGTATATACATTCTAGGGTCTTTAGCATATACTATCCCTATAGGTATTTGAGAAAATGCACCTAAGCTATCATCTTACTTCACAACTTTGGGAACTAGTTGGAGTACGAGTCTAGGGCATTTAATAACTTCAACAATAGTAGGTGTAGACACCTAAAAATGGTCAACGGTTGCGGAGTCATACTTTAACATTTGCGCATTGCCTTATTTTAGGGTTTTTGTGTCGCATTAACATTTCTCCTATGTTACGCACTTGGTTTTTATCATTTGCGAGCATCGAGTCATTCTTCTACATTCTTCATCTGTCTCACTTTCGAATTTGGTCTTGTCGACAACAATCTTCAGTCATGATTTTGGTCGATCTTTGTCCTTGTCAATCTTGTCATATTGTGATCGATTCGTCATCGATCCTTGTCCTTTTCAATCATGTCAATTTGGTCAATTTGTCATTGATTTTTGTCAACCAATCTCAATCAAATCATTTATCAACACTAGTTATTTATCAATTCAAAATCATGATCGAATCGATATCAACTATCCTTTGTCAAGACCTAATTGTCATCCTTGCATTTCTAATTCATCTTCCAAGGTTTTATGATTTGTTCATTTAATCTTGTTTGGCATTTTCCCTCTAGGTTAAATAATTTATTTATTTATCCTAAGTCTTCTTGTCACAATTAAATGTTTATTTAATTGGCTAATTAATTCCTCTTATATTTGTAAATTAATTAATGAATGAGAAATTATTAATTAATTAACCTATTTTTCATCAATTTTCTAATTTCCAAGTCATTATTTCCAACTTAATTTTCTAATTTCTCCTAAATTCCTAAATGTCTATTTCTATTTCAAAATCTTGTCATAAATCTTTGCATAGCAATTTGTCATAAATTGTCATAAATTGTCATAAATTCTTGCATAGAAATTTGTCATAATTTGTCATAATTGACAATCAATCAATTCTTGCATAGCAATTTGTCATTAATTGTCATAAATCCTTGCATAGCAATTTGTCATACACATGTCATAATTTTGCTATTCTTGATTTGAATTTCCATTTGAATCACTATCATGCTAATTTGTTCATCTCTCCAATTTGTCTATAAATTGGATGAATTTCTTCAATCAAATCCCCTAATCAGATTATCGAATTTCTAATCAATCACATTTCATGTACTCTTGATCAACCATCTTGTCTACTTGCTTTCAATCATGTGTGTGCACTTGTAGGTGAGATCCACAACAAAAACTATTTGGAGAGGAAAGAAGAACAATGGAGCTGCATGAAGGAAGCATTTAGATCTGCATATGGTTTGCATAGTATTTACTTTTGAATGTTTTATCTTTATGTCTTTATTGGATGTAATTAGGATTGATCATTACAATGAGCTTTCCTGAATGAGCTAATGATTAGTATGTTTATAATACTTGTGATGATTTTCCTATTTCCCTAGCTACATTAATTGGTGAACCCGACATGAACACTAACCATCTAACCCCTTAACTGTGTTTTTGAGTGCTTATGAGTTGATTTGCAGGCCAAAAAACCCAAAAACAGGGTAATGCAGGGCTTTCTGGGGAATTCTGCGCCTATGTGAGACAACCTGTGCCTGTTTCAAGCAACTTGCACCTATGTTGAAGAAATTATATGCTTGTGTCATGACTTCTACGCTTGTGTCATGACTTCTGCGCCTGTGTAAAGTCCAGAACAGAGGTAAAAATGCAGTGTTTTACTTGAAATTTGTTTTGTTTTTGCATTCTGTTTTCTATTTTTTTGACTTTGGTACTAATTATCTATGCAGCATCTTGGCATACGTATGGCAAAGACAACAAATGAAACTACTAACATGTTTTATGCAGAATCGATAGTCAAAGAATAAACACCTCAAACTTCTAACTTGGGTTTTGCAGGTTGCCTTGGAGAAACAACTAAACTTGGTGTTTGCAATTAATGTTTTAGGCACCTAGTGATTTTTAAATAGGATGGAATGAACATGTTTCTACTTTGATTGTTGAGTGTGACATTAGAGTAGGAGAGTGTGCTCTCATCCTTCTTAGGGTGATCAGAAATCCAAATCTTTGATACCATGCTCGTGTCTTTGATTGTGTGTCTCCTTTAGAGGGCCTGCCTTCCCAACCATTTGCTTTTGTAAGCAAGTGATAATCATGAGAAGGGAATGACCCAAAGTGAGTATGGCTAGAATACCTTGGCATTCTAACTCACTATAAAAAAATACCTGATGAGCGAAAGCTTTGAAGGAAGGGTTACGTGGGAATTGCAGTTACTTGGGAAGTGATGACCCTTGAACTCTTTCTCATATCAACATCTAAGTAGGGCCTCTTGGTCTAAATCATGCTTGCGCGACTACATTTGTTTGGTATCTTGATGGGCTTAATGTCTCAATCACACTTGCGTGACATCAAGGAGTAACGCTTAACAGAAATCCTTACTACACACCTTGTTTTAGAGGCCAAAAACCCTTCTAGTTGCTTGAGAAGGACAAGTTCGGATACTTGGAAAAGATACTAAGTTTGCCATGGGGAGATTTCCATGGGGACTGATGCTTGGCTGCCCTGAGAAGTGAGTGTCGTGGAGGGGAGCCCGTGGGGTCAAGCATCTATGTATTCTCCTTGAATCCCATAATGAGTCTACCTCTCAAGTACCTAATGTCCTTGCCTACCATAAGAAATGTGTGAATGAGCATGATTGTCTTGAGTCTAAGTTGAAATATCTTGTCTTATTTGCTTGTCAAAAGTTGAATTGTATCTCATTTCAAGAACAAAACAAATTGATCCAACATAAGATTAAACACAAGAGACATTCATCCAACAAAAGTTCAACAAGATTCAAAACTCATCTTCAAACATGGTTAGCAAACATTGTTCAAAATCTTGTCACAACATTCATGTCACTTACATTTAGGTTCATCCTAGGTTGCATTTTGAAAAATTCATTGTCAAGTACTAAGGTTAGGTTTCACCTAAGTCATACTCCTTTTCATATCAATAAGGGTCATCCATTTGCATATGTCCTCTTGCATTAAAGTCATACCATTTTCATACATTGCATATCCTAGGTCTCTTCATTAAGCTTGGGTCATTATCATATCATATTGGGGTCACTTGCATATTAATTGTCCCTTCACATATAGTCTCAAAAACTAGGTTTTGTCATACTTGAGTAATCCAAATCTTTGATAAACCCTAAGTCATTGTTAGGAAGTCTAGACCTTATCAAACTTTTGTCTTTTTGTCATCAATGTCATTTGGTCAAACCTATCTTAGTATCCAAGCATATAGGTGAGACATTGTCAATTTGTCCTATTGTCACTTGGTCCTTTTGTCCTTTGAGGTCTAGACATCATTTCAATTTCCTAAGGGTCTCTTTTTTAGATTTGCATTCCAAAAGTTTGTCCAAAATCTTGAAAAAACAACCAAAAACATAGATTGCACTCTTGCTATAGATTGCATTTTCATCTATTTAGTTTGCATTTAGTTGCATATCATATATTGTCTTTGAAAAAAATTCCAAAAATATTGCATTTGCATAGTGACATGACTATTGAAACAAGGTTCCAAGCACCAATGATGCAACAAAGTTTGACATATCAACTGACAATGTAATTGCAATTATATCCAACCCAACAACAAGGCAATATCGATCAAACTCTTTATGATGAAACAAGTCTCCAAATACAAAAACTAGAGGAGAAACTAGCTCAAGAAGAGGAGATATTGGAACAAAGAGTGAAAAACATTGAGAAGAATAGATCACAAATGTCCAAAGTGTTTCGAAAATTTTCAGGTCAAAATCCAAAGATTGAGCCAATTGATGTAAGATCTCTTCTTGAATGATCAGACATACCAGCTCTCCTCTCACAAATAGAGATGATGAAACAATTTCAAGAAAAGAGACAACATCAATTTCAACATTATGTGCCTCCACAACAAGAACAAGAAGGTGTTCACTATCAATCAGATTTTCAACCATCACAACCAATTGTTCAATAGCTCGAACATTTCCAACATATACAACCAACACAACCAATGGTTCAATTTCAACAATATGTCCAACCAACTATACAATGTCCACAAATAGTTCAACCAATGGTGGAATATCAACAAGTTCAATCAACATATCAATGTCAACAACCGCAACCAAACATTCAAAAACAAAGGTTGCAACACACACCAACCCAAGTTTCAAACATGTCAAAACAATTGAACCAAGTCTAATATCAAAACATGACATTAGATCAGAACCAACTCCTTGCCAAACAAGTTCAAATTCCAGATACAACTATGTCAAAACCTCGAAAGAAAGGTGGCTTTATTGCAATGATCTTAAGGAAATTACCAAGTGAGTTCTTTGAGGAAGATCAAGATAATACACTTATGTCTAGCAATGCCTCATCCCCTTGCAAGCAAATTGACTCTCCAGTGGCATCTATCCCTACACCTCTAGAAGTTTCCCAAGAACCTTCCATATTGTCCTCATCAAACAATACACCCAAGGATGCAATTACCCAAGAGCTATCCATAATTGATTGCCAAGATAATCCAATTCATGATGCACATCCTTGTCATGTTTCAGAAATACAAGACCCAATGCCACCATGCACTTTATTGTCATTACCTATTTTAGAGGACCCCATTCAAAGTCCCTCTTCCTCATGTCCAAGCATTGATTCCTTGCCAGAATCCATCACAAATGTTCAAAGTGCATTTCCTTCATGCCAAAACATTCATCCCTTGCCAAAATCCCCCACGCATATCCAAATTCCAACCCCATGTCAAGAGGATAATTTAGAGCATGAAGAAATGTGTCCTAAAGAAAATCAAGATCAAGATCCTGAAACCTTATCATCCCATCCAATTGTTGACCAGGATCTCATCTTCCCAGAAACTCACGATGATTCCCCTATTCTTGTCCATCCTATCCAAAGTCCTATTGACACTCCATTCCTCGAGCAAGATCAAGATATTCCAGTCCATCCAATCCCAAATGATCCCCTTCCATTCCAAGAACACAATATCCTTTCAAATCCCATTGGCATTCCACTTCCTGAGAAAGATCAAGATATCCCTTTCATCCTTTCTGATGATCCCATTGAAAGTCAAGAGCAAAGCACCTTTAAAGAGGATTCCAATGGTCTTCCTCCTTGTCAAGATCAAATTCTTCCTTTAAATCCTCCACAAGATATTTTTGTTCCTCCATCTCCTTGTCTTAATGCTCCATATACACTCCAAGATCGCATTTCTTTTGATGATCCCATTATTTCTCCCATTCCATCTCTTGAAGAGCCTGTCATTGAACCATGTCCACTACACAATCCTAGTCCCCCTCATGATCCTAATCCCCCTCATGATTCTAACGTGTCAGCGCAAGATGTTCATGAACCCTCGACATGCATAATGGGTTTTTCCACTTTGGTGCAATCCAATCCACTTCAAGATCTCATTATTTCTCTCATATCATATCCACCTCATAATGGCCTCACGTCTTCTTCCCAAAGAAAAGAGCATCCTACAAGTCAAGATATTCATAAAGGAAAAGGAGTAGACCTTCATGAGAAAGAATCCCTTCATGTTAAAGATCTTAAGGGTCATGTCTACACAACTCACTCTCAAGACATTGGTATCCCTCCATCAAAATCAAAACATACACCTTCCCCATCATTGCTTCCATCCATTCTAGGTCCCTATATCCCTCCATCTCCTATGCAACATCAGGAAAGGCACACATCTTGGAGAACCTTCCATCCATCCCACATGCCTCCATATCATTCCCATCCACACCGACATTCATTCCCTCTTCCAAGCAATTTAGATGCCAAGCATAAAAGTCATAAGTCTAAAAATCCACATGTATTCAAGGATCAACATGTCCAATCTAATCAACATGTCAAAGTAAAGAAAAATATGATCCAAAAAGAAAAAGAAATATCCAAAAGGCCACAAAGGCCCATTGAGCAAAATAAAGCAAAGTCAAAATATATATGGGTTCCTAAATCCCTTTTGCAAGCAATGCACTCCAAGGAACCACAAAAGCATGAAAAATCAAAAACTATGTGGATCCCTAAGAAACTCCTTGAAGCACAAAAGCCTAAAGAAACAATCAACTTGGCATCTAAAATTTCTATTCATCCATCCAAACCTTCCAATTCTATTCCTCCACCACCTTCTTCATCCGTTTTGGGCCCTTATGTCCCAAAATCTATAGCCTTTCCTTCGTCAAAATCTCAATATCCAAAATACATTTTTCCTCCATCAGTCCATCACCCCTCAAGGTGTGTGCCAATGTCGATCTTGCCAACATTTCTATCCACTCAAGCCCAATTCTTCCAATACCCTATCCATTATCCAATTCATATTTTCCATCCTTCGATCCCTTTGATCCAATCCTTTACATAAATCCTTGCCTTAGTTTCATCTTATTTTCCATGTCCTTATCCTACCAACATCTTTGAGCATGCTTTAAAAAGTCATGGTCCATTTATTTCAAGGCTACTATCCAAACAAAAAAGACGCTTGAGTCCTTCTTCCATCCCCTATCATGTGTCCATCTTCTATTGAAAAAGTCAAAAAAAAAAAAAAAAAAAGACAAAAGAAAAAAAGAAAAAAGTAAAGCAAAAATAATTCATCCACTGGTGAAAACCTGGCAAACAGGCGCCTTGGGCAAGTACCGTGGTGAAAACCTGGCAAACAGGCATCATGCGTAATCTATGAACTTCTTGCATACCACACTTGGGGGCAAGTTTCATCCTTCCATTATCCTATCATACCATGTCGTTACCCTTCATATCCTATTGTCCCTCATGTCCAGTTTCGTCTTTCCACCTTTGATCTTGACAAGGCTGAGGATCGTCATGAACATCATGCATCTTATTTGCAACTTTCAGTCTATCATAGCTTTTGGTCTTTATCCATTTGCTTATTATAACCTTTCATCCATATTCCCTAGCTTATTACAACTTTCTGCCACTATCCCTTAGCCTACCTTGACCTTTAGTCCATGTCCCTTATCCATTCTTGGTCTTGCTTATCCTATCCATATCTTATCACTACCCATACACTCTTTTTGTCCCTTGATCTTGATCTGACATAAGGACGCAAAATTTGAACATATAGTTTCAAAAACCTCTTGACATGTCCCTCATGCCATGTCACTACTTTACATTGTCATATCCAGTCTCTTGTCCCATCATGCAATAGCCCTTGAAAATTGCATCCGTATTGTCTCCATAATAAAAGGCCTTTGTCTTCCCTCTATCCACCAACATTTTAGCAAACCTATTTATTCACCTATCATATTCCTTGCCTTGCTAGACACTGGGGGCAAAATCATAAAAATTGAAAAATGTTCTGAAAAAATCATAAAATTTGAAAAATGTCCTAAAATAATCCAAAAAAATTGAAAAATGTCATGAAATAATCCAAAAACATTCAAATAATGTCCTGAAATAATCCAAAAAAATCAAATAAAGTCCTGAAAAAATAAACGAACAAAAAAAACAATTTCAAAACATTACAATCCAAAAACAAGCATTTTGCAATAAATATCCTCTTGATGCATAAGACAGATCACTGAGTATACATCCAACGACACACAATCACACATTGTGCTTTAATGAAATCATGCGTTAACAGATAAACTTTTTCAATCAAATTAGACATTCAAACTGATCAACATTGTCATATCAATCACCTGCAAAATCATTTGTCCTTGTCTCTACTATCATGGGTCTTATACAAGGTGTGGTATACTCGAAACCAGACTATGTCCTGTCTTAGACAGGGTACCGCATGTCTTGAAACCAGATAGCATGATCGTCCTATCAACACTTTCAACTTTTGACAATGAAGATCAAGATGTTTGTTTGACTTGTTGGAATTAGCGAGTCTTATCATTTATTGATTTATCTTTGATCATGTTCCTATGTTGCTCGATGATGTCACTGAGTGATTTAGAGTGACCGGGATGGTTCATGGTCCCCTTTCTTTTTTTGTTGTGATTGCTATTTGTGGAATGTTTGTCACAAACTAGGGAAACTATATCATTGGGTGTCTGTGATAAGTACGTTCACTTTGTGAACGCCGCACATACCTCGACCCTTGATGTATGCACCCTAGGATGCTTCACTCATTCCTTGTGTGCGATGTATCTGTCTTTTGCAAAAAGGGTTGCGTTTCAGCTCTGGCCTTCAATGCCATGATGCTATGCATCCGTTTTTCCATATCAAATAAAGGTTCTCACCTACTTATGTGCATTTGTGAAAGCAAGTTTTTTTTTCATCTCTACCTGTCCTCTGTCTAATTTCTACTTACTAACATTTCTTCGGTCAGTCTTGGCAGTCCGTTTGCTCCTATCATTTCCTATCATTTTTATCGATCAATTGGCCTCTTTTCTGCATGTTTCCGGCCAATTCCTTGAGGGGCAATGCCTATGTCATTATTATTGTCTGGGACATTTTCATTATTGTTCTTTGAAACAACGCTTAAAATTGCATTGTCTCAAAGAGGGGCAAAATGTAGACACCTAAAAATGGTCAACACTTGCGGAGTCATACTTTAACATTTGTGCATTGCCTTATTTTAGGGTTTTTGCATCGCATTAACATTTCTCCTATGTTACGCACTTGGTTTTTATCATTTGCGAGCATCGAGTCATTCTTCTACATTCTTCATCTGTCTCACTTTCGAATTTGGTCTTGTCGACAACAATCTTTAGTCATGATTTTGGTCGATCTTTTTCCTTGTCAATCTTGTAATATTGCGATCAATTCGTCATCGATCCTTGTCCTTTTCAATCATGTCAATTTGGTCAATTTGTCATTGATTTTTGTCAACTAATCTCAATCAAATCATTTATCAACACTAGTCATTTATCAATTCAAAATCATGATCAAATCGATA
Source organism: Cryptomeria japonica (assembly GCF_030272615.1). Taxonomy (NCBI): domain Eukaryota; kingdom Viridiplantae; phylum Streptophyta; class Pinopsida; order Cupressales; family Cupressaceae; genus Cryptomeria; species Cryptomeria japonica. The sequence goes on along the minus strand of NC_081408.1, from coordinate 34,267,051 downwards.
TCAACTATCCTTTGTCAAGACCTAATTGTCATCCTTGCATTTCTAATTCATCTTCCAAGGTTTTATGATTTGTTCATTTAATCTTGTTTAGCATTTTCCCTCTAGGATAAATAATTTATTTATTTATCCTAAGTCTTCTTGTCACAATTAAATGTTTATTTAATTGGCTAATTAATTCCTCCTATTTTTGTAAATTAATTAATGAATGAGAAATTATTAATTAATTAACCTATTTTTCATCAATTTTCTAATTTCTCCTAAATTCCTAAATGTCTATTTCTATTTCAAAATCTTGTCATAAATCTTTGCATAGCAATTTGTCATAAATTGTCATAAATTGTCATAAATTGTCATAAATCCTTGCATAGAAATTTGTCATAATTTGTCATAATTGACAATCAATCAATTCTTGCATAGCAATTTGTCATAAATTTTTATAAATCCTTGCATAGCAATTTGTCATAAATTTTCATAAATCCCTGCATAGAAATTTGTCATACACATGTCATAATTTTGCTATTCTTGATTTGAATTTCCATTTGAATCACTATCATGCTAATTTGTTTATCTCTCCAATTTGTCTATAAATTGGATGAATTTCTTCAATCAAATCCCCTAATCAGATTATCGAATTTCTAATCAATCACATTTCAGGTACTCTTGATCAACCATCTTGTCTACTTGCTTTCAATCATGTGTGTGCACTTGTAGGTGAGATCCACAACAAAAACTATTTGGAGAGGAAAGAAGAACAATGGAGCCGCATGAAGGAAGCATTCAGATCTGCATATGGTTTGCATAGTATTTACTTTTGAATGTTTTATCTTTATGTCTTTATTGGATGTAATTAGGATTGATCATTGCAATGAGCTTTCGTGATTGACCTAATGATTAGTATGTTTATAATACTTGTGATGATTTTCCTATTTCCCTAGCTACAGTAGGGTTTGCAATAAATTCAAGAGTAGATGAAGATTCCATAGCTATAAATACCTTAATCTACCTTAGGGATGAAAGATTTGATAGATTTCTTTGCTTCTTTGCTTGGAATGCCTTTGCTCGGGATTTTTGCGCTTTCGAAGATTTGAATGCTTAGTGAAATGAAAATGGAGCCAAAATACTTGTTTTATAATGTTATTTTCTTCACCTGCCACATTTAATGCTTGTCAGTTAAGTCACAACTTAAGTTATCTGCTGGTAAAGAAGTAATCTCAACTTCTCACCATCAACCAAGGGAATAATAGCATGTTTTACATTCAGTTTCTAAACCCTCAAAAGGATTTTCCTTCAATTAGATGAAGAGTCTCCTGTCGGTGGAGTGTTACTCTATTCTGCCAGTGGAGGAGTATTCCCATCAACATTCTGTTCTCATTTTCTGATGAATTGTTTTGAGAATTCTTCCTTTACCTCTTCAACCTTTTCTTTACCTTTCAAACTAGGACCTTTGTTATTTGTCGGTGAAGACTTGCTTCTACAAAATTTAGCAATGTGTCCAATCTTGTTATAGGCATAACAAGTCACATTGTTTTTCTGAATTGCTTTCCCATATCCTATGTCGGTGTGTGTTCTACATTGATTAGATAAGCGTCCAAATCTTCCACAAACATAACATCTTACATTCATTCTGCAATTCTCTGAATTATGACCAACTTTGTTGCATTTAGAACACTGACCGGTGGGTGTATTGGTGCTCTGATAATTTCTAGATCTACATTCATTTTCTCTATGACCATACTTGTTACAGGTAAAGCATTTGCCATTAAATTTATAAGCAATTGGTTGTCTTATTGATTTGCTATGATCATTAGTGTTTGCAGTACTGGAGCTTTCACCAGCTTCAAAGCCAAGGCCATTAGCACCATTAGGTTTCTGATTCTTCAGCATGTCACCAAGTTCTTCTGAGCTTTTCTTGAATTTTTCCTTGTGCTGATTTGCAATAGCCAGTTGTCTTTCCAAGATTTCTTTCTGTCTCATAAGTTCAATTGAGTCATTTTGTGTGTGCATCAGATCTGTCTTCAACATATCATTTTCATAACTAAGTCTTGTGTTTTCATTTGTAGCATCATGCAGTCTTCTAGTCATATCTTCTTCATTTTTATTCCTATCTTCAATTTCTTTGCAAAATCTCATAGTCATATGCTGCATCTGATTCTGTGTTGTACTTATCTCTTTTCTTAGTTTGTTTACCAGATCATTAAGAGTTTCCTTTTCATCTCCTTCTTTCTGCATCTTCTCACAAAGTTCTCTTCTTTTATTCCTTGCTATAGTGTAATTCTCTTGAAGTGCTTGAATAATATCCTGAGCATCTTTTAGATCATCTTCAAGTTTGATATTCTTCAATTTTTCTGTATCATAGTCTGAAAGAGCTATTTCCAATTATTTCTTCAAGTTATCCATCTCTACTAGTTGCAAGATCTTCCTAAAGCTGTTAAGCTTCTGAAAAATAGAGGACCAGGCTCTGATACCAATTGTTAGGATTCCCATAGATACTGAGAGGGGGGGTGAATTAGTATCTAACCAGTTATAGAATTTACTTGATTTAAAACATGTAAAGCATATCAATACAGTATACTGGTAAACCAAAAATAACGCAGCAAACAAAGATAACCACAACCACATGAAAAGAACACCATAACACAGTAGTTTAATGAGGAAACCTGGTGTGCAAAAAACCTCAGTGGGATATATGACCCACAATATTCTCTTACTGGCTAAAAGTGAATATTACTCTTATAATAGGGGCCTGCACATGCAAGAAGGCCAAGTGCCTAGAGCTCACTGCTCAACTACAAAATAAGAAGTCACACTGACTTACAAAATGGATTATACAAATCCAATGTCTTGTACTACTTCAAAATAACATCTACTATGCCAGATCCAGTACCGGTTTTAGCTCTGCTTCATACATAAACCCTTAACCTATAATTCACATATTAGGTCTGCCTTATTTTGCCTACCACAATGTTTCAAAATGTTCTACAATGATCTCATACATATATGAGTCATATCACAACTCTCCATGTCGGCTTACAATGATTTTACAATTAATTACAAAATACATTATAAACAAAATTCATGTCGGCCAGGGTGTCGGTATCCTTCCTTTGTCTGCCAGTGTCCTGTGTGCCAATGTAGAGTCTGTTGTTTCCGGTGCCGGTATATTTTCTTGCCAATATCATATGATTGCAAGGTTGCCATCAATGACAAAACCTTCAATCACCTACAATTTCTCATTGGAGTGTGCATTTCCCAACATGATGCGGATGTGTTCTATGAATTCTTCCAAATAATACACCGCATTATGCAGTTTCATCTTCTCTAGGATGCTATATTCGGGTTTGATTTTCTTGTCATCCCCATAGAATAGACCTATCTTGGAATGAATCATTAAGGATCCTAGGTCTTCTATTTTACAATCTATATATCCTAAAATGTCTTCCTTGATAATAACTCTAGTGGGTATTTGGGATAGGGCATTGTATTTCGTCTTCTTTTGAAGAAACTCGACTGAGTCCACAAGTACACTAGAACTAGAGTGTGATGCAGAAACCCTGATTAAATGATAAACAAGAATTTTGAGAAATACCTTCACAATTCAAAATTTAGGGTTCGCTAATGTCTCCCACAATACACCACTTTGGTTGCTAGAACACTGCTTAGTGTTCTTCACTAAAAGTTTGCTGGATTCCTCTACAAGATTTTTGGATTCACTTTGAATTGCTAGACAAATCTCTCTTTGTTTCTCTTCTCTTTGAAAATTCTTCTTTCATGAATTGATAAGTGAAAATGATGACAAAAATCCCTTTTAAACAATCTTTCACCTACCATAATAAATGCATCACCGCTAGGGTATAAACCCTAATTTTGCCTTTTACCACTTCAAAATATTTTTCCAATTGATAGGTAATATATACTAGTTAAGGTCTTTATCGATATAAATTGGGGGTTCAAAACATTTCACCGATATATTCCCCCTAAGATTTTTTGAAGCTCAGTTTGCCGGTTCAGCGACTTCCACACTAGGTGCAGAAACCAGTTCATCCTGTGACGCTTCTTCAGGTTTCTTTTTCCAAGTTTTATTCATTCCTGCTTGAATGGTTTCAACATCAATCTTTCCTTCTAGAGTGATTGGTATATCTTCTGATAGGTTCTTTCTCAGTCTGTAAGTTATGGTAGTGTGTCCCGGTTTGTTGCAATGATAGCATACCATTCCAAGTGTTCTCCATGGTCCATTATTCATACTTCCATTCTTTCTTCTGCATGTTGTAGTAGTGTGACCACTACCATGATAGATCAAATAGGTTGCTTTCCAACCAGATGCTACTTGATAACCACCTGACTAATGGTCATAGCTATTGTACCGATTGGGATTCCAGTTCACAGAAGGTTCTGGGATAACTCCTTGAGTCCTTGGAGGGTATCTCTCAGTGTTGTGCAAAACAAACCTGAATTCAAATACTCTATGCCCAAACTTGTTGTATGCATAATAGTTTCCATTGAATCTATTGGATCTAGGCTTATTGTTTAGAAAATAAGGAAAATTGTTGTAGGCCTTGCTTTTACACACATTAGCAGTATGTCCTTCTTTGAGATAATTAAAGCAATCGGGTTTGAACTTTTTCTTACCTTTATCCTTGGATGTTGGTTGCTTCTTTGATGCTTTAGCTTTTATTCCAGAGGTCTCACCTTCCTCATACCCAAAGAAACCAAGTTCAGTGGTATTCTTTACCGGTTTTGCCGATTCCAATTTTTTCTCTAACTTAGTAGTACTCTGATTGAATTTGGCAAGTATCTCCTTTGACTCAGTAAGTTCCTTGGAAATAGCAGCATTGGATTCCATCAAGGTTGCATTCTCAGAAATAGCCATGTTTAGTTCACCTTGTATTTCTTCTTTTTTCACTTTACTCTCTTGGAGATGAGTGGTAAGGGTACTGATTTCTTGCTTTAGCTTGGAGATCTCATGATCTTTGTCTTTTACCAAATCCTCAGCTTTCCTTATATTCTCAAGCTCTTGAAACATTCTGATAGTTAGTCCTTCCAACTCTTTTCTCAGGTTGGCTTTAGATTCATTCAGTTTTTCAACTTCTTCAACTGGGGCATCCATATTTGCTTCATCAGAAGATCTATTTTTAGTAAGTTCCATCAGTTTCTCAGCATGCTCTCTTCTTTTGGCCAAAGAGGCTTTCTACTTGACTTTGAGTTCATCATAGGCTCTCTCAGTTTGAGTGAGATGATGAGTAAGTTCCCTCACAGTGTATTCCCCCATATCTCCTCCAAGTGGTTAGACTTATAGAAAGGTTGGCTCTGATACCAATTGATGAATACTAAGAAGGGGGGTGAATTAGTATACCAAAAAATACTGTAAACAAACTCTTAAACAGTTTAGTAGATAATTGGTACAACAATTTCACTCATAAACCGGTTAAGATAAATGCAAACCAAATAGAAAACAAAGCATTCACCCATAAGAGCACAATCACCATAACACAAGATATTTGATGTGGAAACCCAAATGGGGAAAACCACAGTGAGCAGAAGCTCACAAGTAACTATCTGCAGAATAGAAACCAGACCGGTTAAGGTCATACAATGTTCTTCACCAGAATAGATCCTATTAGGAATCTATATCTCTGTTAGGAGATAAGTCCTGTTAAAGACTACCTTGTTGGAGGATTTCAGATCCATAGTTGTGAACCACCTTGTTAGAGGATTTACAAAGGCTTTGTTAGGCCTACCTGGTTAAGGGTTTCAGTCTTGTCAAAGATGTGAGTAATCAACAAGTGAGTGATCTAGCTAATAGCACAGTCTTCTTAATTAGATCCTTGATAGCTCATTGTTAATGCATTTCAGCATTACTTCACTCTTCAATATCTCCACACTCTAACTCTTCACACAGACCTAATCTGATCTACAATGATCGCACATAGCCTCTTCAAACACACATATCTCTCTCTCATAAATGCAAACCCTAAACATGGTGTTCTTATAAAGGAAACCGATTTCATGTCGGTCCAATAGGATTAGATTACATGTTTCTAGGTTTAGTGCATTTGGACACATTTGGTAACACGACACAAAAACACTGCCAAAGTGTCGGTGGATGATAACTCATCACACATTATGGAAATACCAGTTGGTAACTCATCACAGAGTAATATCGGTTAACACAATATACTAATTACCGGTTTGTGAAAATGAAGACTGGTAGATCATAGTGTTAACTACCGCTTGGGTCCTTCATACCACTTGAGATCCTTGAATAGCTTGTGATCCTCAAACCTCTTATGGTCTCCATACCACTTGAGTTCTTTAGTCAATCTATGACCGGCAAATATTTTCTCCAAAATATCGATAGTCTAAAGACTATACATTCAGTAATACACAATACTGGTTGGAACAATTACCGGTTGAGTCATAACTCATACATCAAGAAAGTGTGTGTCCATCAATGATAATCAAAACATCATCAAAATGCCAACATACCAACTAAACCTAGAGTGTAGAATAGGATCTCATGTCACCTCTAATCAACTTGCCATTGGGATTGAAGACACACTTAGACCTGTGGAACCGGGTGGAGTTGATGTCTAGTACCTGCAATCATCCAATCACCAGTATCCACAAGACAACATATACAATACATATACCATAAAATAATCAAACAAGTAAAAGAGAATCGTGATGTCATAACATGTTCATGACAAGTGGTATGGCATCGTCTCTTTCATGAACACTGTCATAAAATAATCATGACAAACATAGCATCATCTTCATTATCATTACCTAATATAAACATGAACTGAGGTTAGCACATAACCAAATACCATCATATCATCAAAAGAAAATATAAACCTCACATGCATAATGAGAGCATATAAATCACCAATCCTAAGTCCCTCATGATAATAGCCTTGAATATATTGTGAGCCACATAACACCATAATGTCTCCTCTATCAATATGAAATGTATAGAACAAGATAAATCATCATAAGAAATAATCATGAACCACATATCTTAAATAGTACAATAATAACGAAGCTTAGCATAGTCCTAACTTCAATAATCAAAATAGGGCTTTGAATGAACATAGCAATCATAATAAATCCACTATTGTCAAAATAAATATCAATATTAAGAATGAAATAGGAAGCATCTAGAACATGAATAAATCCAAAAGTATCTTTCACATTCTATCATAAGGGATGAATCAGGGAGGGGCACTACATTTTGGCTGGTTGCACATCTCTCATGTGCCCTAGGTGTCTCTCTACAGTTATGTAATGGTATAGACCTATCTTAGTTTTATTAATAAAAAATATGGATTCCAATTATAATTACATTGACTACAAGTAGGCAAAAGAGCCAATTTTGTACATATAGTATGTAAGTCAAAAGTACCATATACAAATAATATCTCTATCTTGTATCTTTTGTTGGAAGAATGTTGCAAATATGTGCTTGAGAGATATTTGAGAGATGTGTTGTCATTGATGTCAACATATTTATATGTATGTGACAATGTTGTAGTAATTTTAATGATTTAGTTTGTTCAACATAGTAAGTATAATGAAGATCATAGTTTGCGGATTAAAGGGTTTGTAGAGAGTTTTCTATAGTTGATTTAGTTTAATTTTCAGAGGTCTGCATGGAGATTTGATTGAGTTATGAATATCTATGTTGTGGTGTCAGGTCCTAGAGACAACTGAGAGAGGGGGTGAATCAGTTGTCAAATGAATTTAAACCAAAATTAATTTAACCAAAACTCAATGCTTAATATCGGTAAACCAAACTTAATGCCGATAGACAGTTTATCAATTAATTACAATACCGGTAAAGATTAATGCATGAAATAGAAAGACAACAACATCCACAACACATAATACCAATGAACAAATCTCCAGGACAAAGTGTCCAAACAATGTCTTCGACATAGCCAAGTGTTTTCCATGTCATTCCAAGTGTCGGTCAACAATATATCCTTCTAGTGAACAAGATACCGGTGACTGTGCATAAGTCACTTACTTGTCGATTAACATTGCCAATTCAGTAGGTTGACCAGAGTTGATAAGTGTTGACATCAATGAAAAAACCATATCAACATATCCAAAATACCAACAATCTCCCCCTTTGGAATTGATGGCAACACAAGATGGAAAAACCAAAGACCAACAATCTCCCAAAAGAGATCATAACCATAAACCCAAAATAACAATCTCTCCCCAAGGGATAAAGTCTCTCCCCCTAGGAGTAACTTGTGTTTTTCCATATCAATCTCTCCCCCTTTGACATCAAATGCCAAAGTAATACAAAAACTAGGTTCAAATATAAAATACCAACTTGTTCAGTATACCAACTACTCCCCCTGAGAAGTAGCTCTCCTCATCAAAGCTGGAATAAAAGATTTCTCTATTAGTTCTATTTGTTGATGACAAAAATCAACTGTCTAAGTTTCTACCAGTGGGGGTAGGACTCCAAGTTGATCTCTGAGATATTCAAAAGTCTCCTTAGGCAAAGGATTAGTGAAAATATCTGCAATTTTCTCTTTAGTATTCACATAAACTAGTTTTACTTCTTTTGCTTCAACATTCTCTTTCAGAAAATTCAGTTTCATAGAGACATGTTTAGTTTTAGAATGTAGTATCGAATTCTTAGATATATAAATTGTTGTAGTATTGTTACAATAGATAGTTATAGGTTCTTTTCATTTTACCGTTATGTCCTTCAAAATTTGCTTAAGCCATAATACCTATGTACAGTTAGTTGCTGCTACAACATATTCTAATTCTGTTGTTGATAAAGATGTGCAACTTTGTTTCTTACTCAACCAAGAAATTAATCCACTTCCAAGAAAAAATGCTTCACCAGTGGTGCTTTTTTTGTCATCTACTTCTCTTGCCTATTTTGCATCTGTGTATGCACATAATTCAAAGTTTTCATCTCTAGGATACCATAAGCCAAGATTTGTAGTGCCTTTTAAATACCAGAAAATCCTTTTTACTGTTGATTCATGATTTTCTTTAGGATTACTCTGAAATATTGAAACAATACATATTGCATTCATAATATCAGGTCTTTTTTGTGTCAAATGCAGTAGTCCTCCTATCATAGACTTGTACCTAGTTGGATTTACAGGTGTTGATTCATCCCTTAGTGATAATTTGTCATTTGTAGTCATAGGTGTGCTTACCGGTTTAGAGTTTTCCATCCCAAATTTCTTTAGTAACTCCTTCAAGTACTTAGATTGACTCAAGAATATACCTTTATCATTCTGTGAAATTTGCAATCCTAAAAATAATTTTATCTCTCCAATCATAGACATTTCAAATTCTTGTTGCATTTCAATAGAAAAGTCTTTACATAATCCATCTTCTCCTCCAAAGATTATATCATCAACAAAAACTTCTATAGCCAAAATGTCATCATCAGTCACTTTATAGTATAAGTTGTTGTCAGCATTACCTTTAGAAAAAATAATCTTCAAAAGATATTTATCCAATCTATCATACCAAGCTCTTGGAGCTTGTTTCAACCCATACAAAGCTTTCCTTAACCTGCAAACCATATCTTTGTTATCTATCAAAGAAAATTCATTAGGTTGCTCAATGTAGACTTCTTCTTCAATATCTCCATTCAGAAATGCACATTTAATATCCATTTGAAATACTTTGTAGTTCTTGTGTGCTACAAAAGCCAAGAATAATCTGACTGCCTCAATTCTAGCTACCGGTGCAAAGGTTTCATTATAATCAATTCCTTCTTTTGTGAATATCCCTTACAGACTAGTCTTGCTTTATTTCTGATTACCTTACCATCTTCATTAAGTTTGTTTCTGAATACCCATTTTGTTCCAATTATATTTTTGTCTTTAGGCTGAGGAACTAATGTCCATGTGTTATTCTTCTAAATTTGTTCTAATTCCTCTTCCATAGCATTAATCCAGTGTGAATGCTGGTTCATTTTGAGAAATAATACATACCTCTTCATTTTCCAGTCTTCCTCTTGTCATAACACCGTAATACTTGTTCCCAATTATCTAATCTTTAGAGTGGTTCAATCTTACATACCGAGGTGTCTTTGTTTGCTATTGTTCTTCAATTACAATGGAATTTTCAAATGATACTGGTGTAAATGGATCTTCATTCTCTACCGGTGTGTTCAATGTAGGTTCATTTGTCAGTATCTTTGTTGCTGGTTCAAAATCTATATACCTTGAAGTTCCTCTAAACTATTCATCAATTTTCACATTTGTACTCTCAACAAGTTTTTGCAATCTCTTGTTAAAACATCTATATGCTTTGCTCTTAGATGAATAACCAAGAAATATTCCTTCATCACTTCTAGGATCAAATTTTCCAATATACTCATCTCTTCTAATATAGCATTTACTTCCAAATATTCTAAAATATTTAAGAGTAGGAGTAATACCGAACCATAGTTCATGAGGGGTCTTACCAGTTTCACCTTTGATGTAAACTTTTTTGAGTGTGTAGACTGCTGTGATTGCTACCTCTCTCCAATATACATGTGGTAGATTTTCTTCTGATAATATACTCCTAGCTGCATCCAAGATGGTTCTATTTTTCCTTTCTACAACTCCATTTTGTTGGGGTATTCGGGGTGCTAATAATTGTCTTCTGATTCCATTTACTTCACAGAATGTATTAAATTCCTTAGATGTAAATTCACCTCCTTGATCTTATCTCTTATGCCATAGACAACTTTCATCAATATGTTCAATCAAGCATGTCTTTTCATCGTTATTCAAATGAAAGATATTACCTCTAGTTTGATTACCGGTTGCAATTTCCAAACTAGTTCTGTTCATAATTTTGCATTTCCCATTCTCGAATTGTAACTAAAATCCTTTTTCAACTAATTGATCAACACTCAAAAGATTATGCTTTAAACCTTCAACATAGTAAACATTGTCAGTATTATGCTTACCATCAAGAGATATAGTACCTTTTCCTTTGATCAAACAGGTTTTATCATCTCCAAATCTTACTAGATGCCCATTATATTCTTGAAATGTCAAGAATTTACTTTTATGACCAGTCATATGATGCGAACATCCTAAATCAATGATCCATTCATCCTTAACTTTAATTTTAGCTGCTAGGGCCCGCTCTACTGGTTGAACAGTAGGTGTCGGTTGATCTTCTATTATAGCAACAAAGACCCATCCATTGTTTGTCGAGTCTGTTGGTGTAAATAATTATTCATCTTGGATATTATTACACTTAAGTTTACTTAGGAAATGCATTTCATAATAGTTTGGGTATGAGACACTTGGGTGTTTGTGCCACATTGGGATAGTGTGTGTAGGAGAAATTCCACCTTTTATGGTGTTGATCTTGTTGTTACACTCCACATTTGGTGGGTGATCCACCTCATGTGGACTATTATATTATTTCTCCTACCTACCCACACCTATTTCCTACCTACCCTTGTTTCTTATTGAGCCACATGTCATGTTTGTGTGCTCACATATCCCTAGCCTTACCTATATAAGCAAGCTCATCTATATTGTATGTAATCATTATTATTGATCATTTTCTATTGATGAGAATACAGTTTATTCTTGTCCTATATTGTGTCTCTATTTTGTACATTTCATTGAGCTCTTGACCTTGGCGATATCTCATAGATTCCTCATTAGGATCTCCAGTGACTCCTTCATCAACATGATAACAAGACTTGTCTTTCTTCATAAATTTGTATCTCTGATATTCAGGGTTAGGCTTGTATATTCTTCTAGCTTCTTCTTCCAATATTGCATGTCTATCAGGGCATCTTGAAGCCATATGACCAATCTTATTATAGTTAAAAAATTTAAAGGGTGCTTTACCTTCATACTTACTTCTAACTGGACCTTTAGGCATTTTCCTTGCAAATAGTGCTTCAAGTTCTTTAAGTTCTTCATTTTCTCTCCTGCTTTCTTCAAGTTCTCTTGCATAAAAGGATTTCCAATCAAACTTGTGAAATGATGATAATGCAGATGATGTTGATGCCTTAAAAGCTAAATCTATCTTTATAGTAGCAATAGGACCAAATTCCTCAATTTCAAAAGCTAAGAGTTTTCCAATCAATGTATCTCTAGTTACTGATGTATTAGAAATTGTTCTGAACTCATTTATAGTAGTAACTTTCATTTTGTATGCCAGTGGCAATCCTCTTAATTTTTTTGAAACAATTTCATCTTCACTTAAGGTTCCTCCACAACATTTAATACCCAAAACAATGTCATTTACTCTTTCCATAAAAGCAAAAATTCTTTCATCTTCTTCCATTTTCAGATTTTCATACCTGACCCGGAAGCTCTCAAGTTTTGCAATTTTGACTGTGAAATCTCCTTCATTCAATGTTTCCAAATGGTCCTAAATAGCTTTAGCAGTAGATCTATCTGATAATCCCATGATTTACTAATCTGATAATGCGCTCAAAAGTGTGTCTCTTGCTTTGCAATCATTTTCTTCATCTTTTCGTAAGGTTGGTGGATTAGGTTGACCGGGAGTAGGAGTAGTATAGCCATTCTTTGTAACTTCCCAGATGTCCCTTCCAATGCAATTCAAATGTGTCTCCATCCTGATCTTCCATATGCCATAGTTGGTTCCATCAAGTTTAGGACTGTCCTTCCTAAAATAGTTAGAAGACATTAGATCTCCTAAAGCTGTTAAACTTCTACAAAAAGAGGACTTAGCTCTAATACCAAATGTTAGGTCTTGCAGACAACTGAGAGGGGGGGGTGAATTAGTTGTCAAATGAATTTAAACCAAAATTATTTTAACCAAAACTCAATGCTTAATACCGGTAAACTAAACTTAATGTTGGTAGACAGTGTAAGGAAGTAAAGTAGCGGAAACAACTTCCTACACTAACCTTGAGAGAAGGGTAATGCAAAACTTTTCAGATCATTACAACAGTTACAGAGAATAGAAATAGATATAATAACATTCATACCACAACACAATGATTTACATGGGGAAAACCCTTTCGAGAGAAAAACCCCACCCTCCAAAAGCAGCTCAAGTATTTTATTCAGCAATCAAAGACAGATTACAACATACTTGCAGAGCAAGCTCTTCACAGGAGTATCGTTAATCAGAGATTCAGAGGCAACTCAATAGCCATAGGACTCTTACATGCAACCTCTATCTCACACACCTCATAAATAGGAGATACAATACAAGAAACCGTCAAACGGTATTACAAAACCATGGGCTAAAACCACCCAATAAGGTGTAGCCGACCTTATCTCCCTTCTATGACATGTTAAAGCACACATCAACATGTGTCGCTCCCTTTTACAGCTCATTTATGTATCCGATACAAATTATTTTTCCTATTTCAGGAGTACAAACTTCCGAAGGCCATAACTTGAGAACCGGGTGTCCAATTGACGAACCGTTTGAAGTGCCAGAAAGCTCGCGAAGTGCTCTATCACCTCGTAACCCGCTTCGCCGGTTATGGCCACTTTTCAGGGTGTTTCAGAGCCTCTAAAGTCCCCAAAATTAAGTTTAAACATTTTATTGCACCCCTCCAAGACGAAAACATTAATATCTTCAAAACTAGCTGTGACCTTGTGACGCAACTTTACCGGAATGCTTATCTAGCCAACCAGAAGCTTCAGGGAGAGTTTCGCACCATTTCATGCTCAAATGAAAACTTACTATAAATAGTAACCTCGCATAAATGCAAGGTTGAGACACCATTTTTCCCAACAGATAGTTTATCAGTTAATTGCAGTACCGGTAAAGATTAATGCAAGAAACAGAAAGACAACAACATCCACAACATATAACACCAATGAACAAATCTCTAGGATAAAGTATCCAAATGATTTTTTTGACATAACCAAGTGTTTTCCATGTCATTCCAAGTGTTAGTGAACAATATATCATGTCGGTGAACAAGATACCGGTGACTGTGCATAAGTCACTTGCTTGCCGGTTAACATTGCCAATTCGGTAGGCTGACCAGAGTTGATAAGTGTTGACATCAATGACAAAACCATATCAACATATCAAAAATACCAACATGTGGTTGGTTTTTTAGTTCTTCAGTGGTGACAAAGTGACAATATTTTGATATGCATTTCTCCGCATTGCAATATCTTTATCATAGATTTGTAGGTATGTTTGGGATGTTGGTGTGTATCCTCAATTCAAGTGTTTCATGGTTTGGAGGCCTGTAAGTGATTTTTACAAGGTTGACAATCATTGCAGTTAGTATTCCTATGGTTCAGTATGAAGATGCTGGTGATTCTACTAATTTGTTTTGGTGTGGATGTTGCTATGGTAATTCATGATGCTTGTGGATGTTTCTGGATCGTGTGACTTTTATGTTGGTGGTCCGCATTGATAATTGAGCTTGTAATTGATGTTTTTCTTCGGTGTGTTGGTTTTATTCATGTTCTTGGCTGGCCAAATTCTTGTAGCGTGTTGTGGATGTTCAAGGTGTAATTCTTGGAGGTGTAATGTGTTGGTATTTTGGATAAGTTGATATGGTTTTGTCATTGATGTCAACACTTCTCATCACTTGTCAACACTTGTCAACACTTATTAGCACTTGGAGATTTTGGCTATGTTCACTGGCAAAATAGAGAGTTATGCAAGTCACCAGTATTTGGTTCACTGATAGATTTTATTGTTCACCGAAACTTGGAATGACTTGGAAACTACTTAGTTATGTCGAAGACATTATTCGATCACTTGGTTATGGCGATTTGGTTAATTGTTTATTTGAGTTTGCATATTTGTTGTTACTGGCAAATAGATCTAGGGTAAGCACCGACAGACTTATTTACTCCAGATCAACATGACATGTTATGGAAATAATTTATTAATATTGTAAATTCATTGAGCCGACATCATGCATCGAATATTGATTTGTTTGCAATTGATTTTATTGTAATATCTTTTAGTGAGCCGACCTATTCAATTGGTCTTAGGTTATGGTATATATGTAAAATCTTACTTGTAAGATCAAAACAAGAAAGGATTGTGAATGCGAAAAGGATTGCAATAAGGTATATGCAAAAATAAGAAGAGCTATACACACAGACATCATTTGAAGGTTGAAGGAATGATTTTGTAAAGGCAATCAGAACTTAACCAGTACTGAATCCAGCATATGAAGAAGCTATTTTGTGCAGTACATTATTATTGAATTTAACCATCCAATTGTAGTCAGTGTGACTCTCATTTTGTGATTGAGCAGTGAGCCCTAGGCAGCTGGCCTTTCTGCATGTGCAAAATCCACATTGTACACACATACTATCTGCAGTAGTATCATTTGATTGTGGGTAAGGCTTCCCACCATGGTTTTTCCCCTTACAGGGTTTCCACGTACAAATATATGTGTTATGTGTTGTGGATGTTATTGTCTTTCTCTTTCATACATTAATCTTTACCGAGATTGCAATTAACTGTTAAAACTATCTATCGACATAAAGTTTGGTTTACCAATATTAAGCATTAAGTTTTGGTTAAGTTAATTTTGGTTGAATTTATTGGACAACTGATTGAACCCCCCCCCCCCCCCCACCACCCTCTTAGTTTTATCTAGGACCTAACAATTGGTATTAGAGCATAGTCCTCTTTTTGCAGAAGTTTAACAACTTGAGGAGATCCAATGTCTTCTAAGTATTTCATGAAGGATAGTCTGAAACTTGATGGAACTAACTATGGCATATGGAAGATCAGGATGGAGACACACTTGGATTGGAAAGGATATATGGTAGGTTACAAAGAATGAGTATACTGCTCGTATTCTTGGTCATCCTAATCCACCAACCTTGGGAAAATATGAGGAAAATTATTGGAAAGCAAGAGAAGCACTTTTGAGCACATTGTCAGATCAACAAGTCATGGGATTGTCAGATAGATCTACTGCTAAAGCTATTTGGGACAAACTGAAAACATTGAATGAAGGAGATTCCATAGTCAAAATTGCAAAACTTGAATGCTTCTGGGTCATGTATGAAAGTCTGAAAATGGAAGAAGAAGAAAGAATTTTTGCTTTTATGGAAAGATTAAATGAAATTGTTTTGGGTATACAATGTTGTGGAGGAACCTTAAGTGAAGATGAGATTGTTTCTAAAGTCTTAAGAGCTTTGCCACCTTCATATAAAATGAAATTTACTGCTATAAATGAATTAAGAACAATGCCTAATGCATTCATATCTAGAGACACTTTGGTTGGAAAACTTTCAACTTTTGAGCTTAAGGAATTTGGTCTGGTTACTACTATCAAGATAGATATAGCTTTCAAGGCATCATCATCAACTATAGCATCATCATCATTATCTGATAAATCTGATTAGAAATCCTTCTATGCAAGAGAACTTGAAGAAAGCGGGAGAGAAAATGAAGAACTTGAAAACTTGAAGCACTATTTGCAAGAAAAATGCCTAAAGGTCCAATTGGAAGTAAGTATCAAGGTAAAGCACCCTTTAAATGTTTTAATTGTAATAAGATTGGTCATATGGCATCTAGATGTCTTGATAGACATGCAAGATTAAGAGAAGAAGCTAAAAGAACATATAATCCTAACCCTTACTATCAGAAATACAAATTTAAGAAGAATAGAGACAAATCTTGTTACTATGCTGATGAAGGAGTTACTGATGATTCTGATGAGGATCTGATAGACAATTGATGGGCTTTTGTTGCTATAACAAAAGATCAACCAACACCTACTATTCAACTGGTAGAGCAGGCCCTGGCAGCTAAATTTGAAGATAAGGATGAATGGATCATTGATTCAGGATGTTCACATCACATGACTAGTGATAAGAGTAAATTCTTAACCTTTCAGGAATACAATGGAGGTCTAGTAAGATTTGGAGATGACAAAGCTTGTTTGATCAAAGGAAAAGGCACCATATCCTTTGATGGTAAGCACAATATTGATAATGTTTACTATGTTGAAGGTTTGAAGCATAATCTTTTGAGTGTTGGTCAATTAGTTGAGAAAGGATTTCAGTTACAATTCAAGAATGGTAAATGCAAAATCTTAAATAGAACTGGCTTGGAAATTGCAACCGAAAATCAGAATAGAGGTAATATCTTTCATTTGAACAATAATGAGAAAGCATGTTTGATTGCACATATTGATGAAAGCTAGTTATGGTATAAGATACTTTGTCATTTAAATTTTGATTGCATTGTGAAAATCAGTACTACTAAGGCAGTTAGAGATTTACCTAAGATTGTTAAACCTCACAATCTGGTATGTAAGGAATGTCAATTTGGAAAGAAAGTTAGAGCATCTTTCAAAAGTGTTCTGAAGAAGTCTAACAATGTTTTGATTTAATTCATACTGATTTATGTGGTCTAGCAAGAACTAGAAGTATACAAGGAGATAGGTACTTTATGCTAATCATTGATGACTATTCTAGAATGTGTTGCATTACTTTTCTCAGAGAAAAATCTAAACCATTTGGGAAATTCAAACTATTCAAGGTGATGGTAGAAAATGAAACCAGCAAGAAAATCAAATGTTTGAGATCAGATCAAGGAGGTGAATTCACATATGAGGAATTTAATGCATTTTATGAAGTGAATGGGATCAGAAGATAGTTGTCAGCACCTCAGACACCCCGGTAGAATGGAGTTGTGGAAAAGAAAAATAGAACCATTTTGGATGCAACCAGAAGTATGATATCAGAAGAAAATCTACCTCATATATACTGGAGAGAAGTGGTCAATACATCTGTTTGTACATTCAATGGAGTTCACATCAGAGGAGAAACTGGTAAGACCCCACATGAACTATGGTTTGGTAATACTCTTACTCTTAAATATTTAAGAATATTTCAAAGTAAATTCTATATTAGAAGAGATGAGTATATTGGCAAATTTGATCCTAGAAGTGATGAAGGAATATTTCTTGGTTATTCCTCTAAGAGCAAGGCATATAGATGTTTTAACAAGAGATTGCAAAAAATTGTTGAGAGTGCAAATGTGAAGATTGATGAACAATTTAGAGGAAATTCAAGGTACATAGACTCTGAACCAACAATATAGATAATCACAAATGAATCTACTCTGAATACATCAGTACAAAATGGTTATCCAGTTACACCAACATCATTTGAAGATTCAACAGTCACTAAGGAACAACAACAAGTAAAAACACCACGGTATGTAAGATTGAATCATTCTGAAGATCAGATAATTGGAAACAAATTTCAAGGAGTTTTGACTAGAGGAAGATTGGCAAATGAGGAGGTATGTCTTATTTCTCAAATTGAACCTACATCAATTAATGAGGTATGTGAAGATAAATATTGGATTAAAGCAATGGAAGATGAATCGGAACAAATTGAAAGGAATAACACTTGGTCATTACTTCCCCGACCTAAAGACAAAAATGTAATTGCAACTAAATGGGTTTTCAGAAATAAACTTAATCAAGATGGCACGGTAATTAGAACCAAAGCAAGATTAGTGTGTAAGGGATATTCTCAGAAAGAAGGAATTGATTACAATGAAACCTTTGCACCGGTACCTAGAATTGTGGCAGTAAGACTTTTATTGGCTTTTGCAACACACAAGAACTATAAAGTATATCAAACAGATGTTAAATGTGCATTTCTGAATGGAGATCTTGAAAAAGAAGTTTAAATTAAGCAACCAGATGGATTTTCTTTGACAGATAACAAAGACATGGTTTGCAATTTGAGGAAAGCTTTATGTGGATTGAAACAAGCTCCTAGAGCTTGGTATGCAAGATTGGACAAATATCTTTTGAAGCTTGGTTACACAAAAGGTAATGTTGACAACAATCTATACTACAAAGTGACTAATGATGACATCTTGGTTATTGAAGTTTTTGTTGATGATATAATCTTTGGAGGAGAAGATGGTTTGTGTAAAGACTTTTCTAACAAAATGCAGCAAGAATTTGAAATGTCTATGATTGGAGAGATAAAATGCTTTCTATGATTGTAGATGTCATAGACTGATATAGGTATATTCCTATGTCAATCTAAATACTTGAAGGAATTACTAAAGAAATTTGGCATGGAAAACTATAAACCGATAAGCACACCTATGACTACAACTGATAAATTCTCTTTGAAGGATGAATCTACACCGGTTAGTCTGACTAGATACAAATCTATGATAGGAGGTTTACTGTATTTGACACAAAAAAACCCTGATATTATGAATTTAGTATGTATTGTTTCAAGATTTCAGAGAAATCCTAAAGAAAATCATGAATCAGTAGTGAAAAGGATTTTCCGGTACCTACAAAGCACTACAAATCTTGGTTTATGGTATCCTTGAGATGAAAATTTTGACTTATGTACATACATAGATGCTAATTGGGTAGGAGATGTGGATGACAAAAGAAGCACCACTGACGGAGTATTTTTCTTGGCAGCAGACTAATTTCATGGTTGAGAAAGAAACAGAGTTGTACAAGTCTATCAACAGCTGAATCAGAATATGTTGCAGCAGCAACCAATTGTACACATGTATTATGGATCAAGCAAATGTTGAAGGACATAAAGGTATAATGCAAGGAACCTATAACTATTTACTGTAACAATACAACAACAATTGATATATCTAAGAACCCAGTATTTCACTCTAAGACTAAACATGTTTCTGTCAAATTCAATTTTCTAAAGGAGAATGTTGAAGCAAAAGAAGTGAAATTGGTTTATGTGAATACTAAAGAGAAAATTGCAGATATTTTTACAAAGCCTTTTCTTAAGGAAACATTTGAGTATTTCAGAGAGCAACTTGGAGTTCTACCCCCACCAGTAGAGACTTAGACAGTTGATGTTTGTCATCAACCAGCAGAATTAACAAAAAATCTTTTATTCCGGCTTTGATAAGGAGAGCTACTTCTCAGGGGGAGTAGTTGGTATATTGAATGAGTTGGTATTTTGTGATAAGTTCTTTGAACTAATTGTATTTGGTTTTGTATTGCTTTGGCATTTGATGTCAAAGGGGGGGAGATATTATGTATTTTATATTTCTGGTTATGATCTCTCTCGGAGATTGTTGATTTTTGGTTTCTGGCATTTCTATTTTGGCACTTTGATGGTTTTTCCATCTTGTGTTGCCATCAATGCCAAAGGGGGAGATTGTTGGTATTTTGGATATGTGGATATGGTTTTTTCATTGATGTCAACACTTGTCATCGCTTGTCAACACTTATTAGCACTTGGAGATTTTGGTTATGCTCACCGGCAAAACAAAGACTTATGCAAGTCACTAATATTTGGTTCACCGATAGATTTTATTGTTCACCAGCACTTGGAATGACTTGGAAACTACTTGGTTATGTCAAAGACATTATTCGATCACTTGGTTTTGGCGATTTGGTTAATTGTTTATTTGAGGTTGCATATTTGCTATTACCGGCAAATAGGTCTAGGATAAGCACTGACAGACTTATCTACGCCAGATCAGCACGACATGCTATGGAAATGATTTAATATTGTTGTAAATGCATTGAGCCAACATCATGCATCAAATATTTATTTGTTGGTAATTGATTTTATTGTAATATCTTTTAGTGAGCTGACCTATTCAATTGGTCTTAGGTTATGGTATATATGTAAGATCGAAACAAGAAAGGATTGTGAATGCAAAAAGGATTGCAATAAGGTATATGTGAAAATAAGTAGAGCTATACACACAGACATCATTTGAAGGTTGAAGGAAGGATTTTGTAAAGGCAATCAGAACTTAACTGGTACTGAATCCAGCATATGAAGATGCTATTTTGTATAGTACATTATTATTGGATTTAACCATCCAATTGTAGTCAGTGTGACTCTCATTTTGTGATTGAGAAGTGAGCTCTAGGAAGCTAGCCTTTCTGCATGTGTAGAATACATATTGCACACACATACTATATACAATAGTATCATTTGATTGTGGGTAAGGCTTCCCACCATGGTTTTTCCCCTTACAAGGTTTCCACGTACAAACATTTGTGTTATGTGTTGTGGATAGTATTGTCTTTCTATTTCATGCATTAATCTTTACCGGTATTGCAATTAACTATTAAAACTGTCTATCGACATAAAGTTTGGTTTACTAGTATTAAGCATTAAATTTTGGTTAAGTTAATTTTGGTTGAATTTGTTGGACAATTGATTCACCCCCCCCCCTCTCAGTTGTCTCCGACACCTAACATAATGTGTTCATGGTGAAAGATTTGGGTTTGTGCTATGTCTTCACTAACATTGCTTGGTCCGTATGTGATATTGTATTGAGTGTGTTTGTATTTTTGTAAGTAGGTTGATGTCATGTATAAATAATTGTAGTATCTTTGTATTTGAGAGTAGTTGTGGGTTTGTGGATAAGAGTGAATATGTATGTGTGTTGAATGTATACATGTTTTGAAGGAAGAGAAGAAGTGTGAAGAGGAAAGTTGTTTAGTGTTTCAATGGGATTGAACCAAGCATTAAGGAGATGTTATTTCTCAGTTCATGATTTTTGGATGTAATTCATGATTGTTTGTATAGGCAGTGAGCCTTCCTTGGGTAGCAAGCCTTTTTATTTGGAGCATGGAGCCCTATGTAGTGTGCCTGAATGAATGTGCAATCCCCATTGTAATAATTTTTAAAAAGTATACCTTTATTATGGGTGTATTCATGATGCATGAGCATCCCCAGTTCATGGCAATCTTGCATCAACCAAAAATATTTCCTTTCTATTTTGCTTTCTATTTTTCAGTTTTAGCATTTCATTCTGCATTTTCTGGAATTGGCTTACCGGATCTCAAGAAGTTGGATTTTTCTTAAAGACTTGATCATTTACCTTATCTCCAAACCATGGAGTATTTGGATAATTTTCCAGCAAGTTATCGCTACCGGTTTCCAAGATAGTTTTCTGGTACCGATTGACTAGTTGTAATCTATCGGTATCTAGGGTATCCCTTCTATAGCTTGCGGAGCCCTGAGCATTGATTTCAATGTTCCTTGGCATGTGGCCAACCTTCCCTTTGATCTACACTTCATCCTTTGGATTTTTAGGAGGAATTTCTTTGGTGGAGGTTGACCTTGTTCGTTTTTCACATTAGGTCTTATTCATTAGCATTTGATCCCTTTTTGGGCCAACTAGATCCTCTTGGATCATATAAATTATTATAATTAAGCATTTAAATGTAGATAAGTAGAGATTAGTTAAGGTATAGAACATATAAGATAGATCTTAAGATTTGAGGTCTTGGTTGTGACCTATTCTATAATTGAGCATGTTCTAGTAGGCCAGTGAGCTGGTTTCTATAACTTGATTTTTACCAGGTTGATTGTAATTAGTTTTCATGATATAATTCATTCAGTTCTACATTGCCTCCATCATATCCTTGTGTTTTTTTTGTGTTTACTCTTGCTGATCAATCTAGATTAATCTCTTTGAGGTCTCTCCTAACCAATGACTTTACCAAGTGGTATCAGAGTGAGCTTTCATTCTGGAGATTGCGTTGTCCTAAGAAATTTTGTTGTAGGGTGGCGGACTGTGGATCCGACCTGCAACTACAGAGGACTAGCGTGAAGATGGCACAAAGAGAAAATAGGAATGGTGGAGCACATGGGAATGTAGACCCTACTATGATGGAAATGTTGCAAGGAATTGCAACTCAGTTGGAAGCCATTGAGATAGCCTAGAGAAGAGGTCGACATATTGAAGATGTGAGTGAAGATGAAGGAGATGAAGCCCCGATAGAACAAGTAAACCCACCGATGATTGATCCAAATGAAGAAAAGTTTTAGAGGGTTTTGAGTAGGGCGAATACTAAACCTCATTTTACCCCACCAAAATATGATGGAAAGTTGGATTCAAATGAATTGATGGATTGGATCTCGAAGATGGAGAAATATTTTGATTTTAAGAACATTGTAGACGAAAGGAAGGTGAAATGAGCTTGTACCTAGTTGAAAGGTCATACATCTCTTTCGTGGGAGAATTTGTTGGTTGATAGATAGAGAAGAGGTAAAGAGAAGATCAAAACATGGAATGAGATGGCTGCTAATTTGAAATCAAAATTTATGCCAACTGATTATCAAGTGAATTTGTTCCGAAAGTTGAAAAATTTGAGACAAAAGGAATCTAGTGTGAAGGAGTACACCAAAGAATTTTACAAGTTGAATATCAGATCCAGACATGTTGATGATGAGGTTGAACAAGTTGCAAGATATTTGAATGGATTGCATATGTTTATACAAGATGAACTCAGTTTGATCAAATTACAGAGTGTTGAAGAAGCTTACTAGTATGCCCTGAAGGAAGAAGAGGAGCTGAACAAAAGAGATGAGAAGAGACATAGAGGTAGAGGTGGAAGGTTTTCTTGAGGAAGATTTCAAGGATGAAGAGGGTATACCAGAGGTAGAGGAACCTGCATGGATTAGAACAAGGACAAGAAAGTAAGAAAAGAAGGTAATTAATACTGGAAAGATGATAGAAATTTCTACTGGAGGAGAGAATAGGATGGCTATTAGAATGATAATTTTGGAAAAGATGATAGAAGAAAAGACAAGAGAGTGTTTAAAGGAAATTTCTATAAGTGTGGAGGAGAAGGACATTGTGCTTTCGAGTGTAAGAAGATAGAGAATACCGAGACAACAATAGTGGTGGAAGAAAGCCCCATCTAATCAGCTAATAAACTAGAAGATGGAGAACTGTTGATCATGAGGAGAGCTTTGTGTCATATTAGAGGAGATGAAGAGCCCTTGGAGAGGAAGAATTTGTTCAAGACCAGATGTAAGGTATCCAGTAAGTGTTATAAAGTTGTTATTAATAGTGGTAGTTTAGATAATATTGTTTCAGAAGAGATGGTGAATAAGTTGAATTCGAAAAGATTGAAATACCCTAAGCCTTATCAAATAGCATGGATTCAGGATGATCATAAGTTGTTAGTAAGTGAGCAATGTTTGATGAAATAAAAAATTAGGAATATCATGATGAATTCTTGTGTGATATTATGCTTATGGATATTTGTCACCTTTTGTTTTGTAGGCCTTGGCAGTTTGATAGAGAGATAATACCAACAATATTAGCACCTAAGAAGAATGGAGAATGGAGTATGTGTACCAATTCCAGAGTAATAAACAAAATCATAGTGAAATACCAGTTTCCTTTGCCTAGGATGGATGACATAATGGACTGTTTGAGTAGAGCCAAATACTTTACAAAGATAGACTTGAAGATGAAGGACTATATGAATGGTTGGTGATGCCTTTTGGGTTAGCTAATGCATCGAGTACTTTCATGAGGTTGATGAATGATGTATTGGAGAAATTCTTGGGCAAGTTTGTTATTGTATATTTGGATGACATTCTAATTTTTAGTAAGATAAAAGAGGAGCATTTGTTGCATTTGAGGTAAGTTTTGTTGAGGTTGAGATAAGAAAAGTTGCTTATAAATCTTAAGAAGTGTAATTTCATGAAGGAAGAATTATTCTATTTGGAATTTTGATATCTGAGGATGGTTTGAAGATGGACCCTAAGAAAGTAAAAACCATTGTTGAATGGCCTACACCAAAAAGCATTGGAGAGGTAAGATAATTTCATGGATTGATTAGTTTCTACTAGGAGTTCATCAGAAATTTCAGTTCAGTTTGTAACCCTATGACTAAGACAATGAGGGGAGATAGGAAGGAGTTCAAGTAGACCACTGGAGAAAACAAAATTTTTGAACTGTTGAAGCAGAAAGTGTTTGAGAAACCTGTGTTAGCTTTACTGGATTTCAACAAAGTATTTCAAGTGGATTGTGATGCAAGTGGAACGAAAATAGGAGCAGTCTTGAGTCAGGAAGGGAGAGTAGTAGCTTATTTAAGTGAGAAATTGAATGATGCCCGGAAGAGATATTCAGTGTATGATCAAAAAATTTATGCCCTAGTTCAAGCCTTGAAGAAGTGGAGACATTACTTGTTGCCTAAGGAGTTTGTGTTGTATACGGAGTTTGTCAAGTTGAAAATGGTAGTAGTCAGAATGTGGGATTGTATAAACCGTTGACAATACCAAAGAGACCTTGGGAAGATATAAACATGGATTTCATACTTGGGTTGCCTAAAACATAGAGAGGGAATGATTGTATATTTTTAGTAGTAAATAGATTCTCAAAGATGGCTCATTTCATACCTTGTAAGAAGACATCAGATGTAGTGCATATAGCTGACCTATTTTTCAAGGAATCGGTGAGATTGCATGGATTACCTAAGAGCATAGTTTCTGACAAAGATACTAAGTTTGTTGGCTATTTTTGGAGAACACTTTGGAAGAAGATGAAGATAGATTTGAAGATCAGTTATACTTTTCACCCATGACCTGATGTATAGACATAAGTAGTTAACCGGAGCTTGGGAAATTTATTAAGATGCTTAGTTGGAGACAAAACTAGAAGTTGGGATTTAATTCTTGCACAAGCATAGTTTTCTTACAATAATTTAGTAAATAAGAGTACTAGAAGGACACCTTTTGAGATTGTTACTGGAGCACACCCTAGAGGTATATCACAATTAAGAGATACTAGTCATGAAGACCAAAGAAGTTCAGAAGTAGAAGAATTTGCAGATCACATAAAGGACTTACATATTTAAGTTAAGAAACATTTGGAGGACATAAGGAATTTGAAGTTGGTGATGAAGTAATGGTGTATCAGAGAAAAGAAAGATTCTAGGTTGGAACTTATAACTGTTGGCAATTTGAAGGAATTGATTTTGTGTTGCATTGATGTTTGTCATTGATGTCAACACTAGTAGTTTTTTTGTCTACCGGGTTCCAGTAGAGTGGTTGGATTATGATGTTGATCTGAAGATCTTCTCCGGTATGTTCCAACTTTTGGAATTGGTTTGGATTGGTTATTCATGTGTTCCTGATACATATCAAATTCAGTTGGTTTGGGATTTGATGATCCGAAAGATATCATTTGTTCTAGTAAGCCTTATGGTTATTGGTAAGGGTTTTACTGGTGTGTAGGATAAAAAGTGAAACTAAGTATGGAAACCCTAATCCCACTCTCATACACACTCATGGAATATGAAAGAGTCTAGGTGGGTAACGCATGTCAAATACTTATTATGAGAAAGAGGGAGCCATGGATTACCTCTTAGGTTTTCTATTCCTTTGTTGTAAATGAGAGAGAGGAATGATGCAAAATACAATCTACCCTAGAAAGAAAGTAAGTAAGAAAATATTAATCTAAGAATGAAAATCAAAGAACAACTGATACACCACCAAAAAGTACAGATCAGAAGGAAAAATTGAAGGTGCACCTGTGTCTAAAATCTGAGCAGAAATGTCTGGGATCAAGGTGCCATGCCACTGTACTGATTCTGCAATTTTGGAACTGCAACTGACAAGAGGGATTTTGAGATCTCTAAGGTGTTGTTTTGCCAAGTCTTGTTGACAAAGGGCAGAACCAGGGCAACACCAAGGTGCCACACCCCTATCCTTGACAGATTTCTCCACTTCTAGGATTTCTAGGTGGTGTAGATGCATGTTCCAGATTTGTAACTCTTTCTAGATTCCCATTTCTACAACTACAATTGAAAAGGGAAGGTTTGGGGTGGCTATATAAGGTTTTGCCTTGATAACTTAATGATGAATGAATAGTACCAAACTGGTACTGAGAGGGGGGGTGAATCAATACAGGCAAAATCTCAACCTTAAACCAGTTTGTCAACTAACACTTATGCACTGACAGACAAACAATAGCACCGGTCCTTCAACAAAGTTCAACTGATAGAACCTAGTGTAAATAAGACAAGCAAAGACCGTTGACACTTATCTTCTCATATAATCTAATTCTTCATTCCCATTTCACTCTAATGAATGAACATGCAATCTACCATCAAAGATGTACATATTACAGCAAGATCAACATGCATCACCACTTAATCAGAAAACAATCATAACATCACACATGACACACATATTTTGCCAACAAAACTCTGAAAGAATCACAACATCGACCTTATAGAAAATAGTTAGGTCGGAAGCATAAACCCTAAACCCTAAACCTAATAGGTTAAGGAATTCAAATAGTTCAATCCTGACCATTGATCATACTATATTGAATGCAATAGTCTTGATCCAATTTCAAGACATTCTCCATCATTCATTTTCCACCGATTTCAGGGCGGCTGATAACCCATCACACGTTATCATGATTTATAGAATTCGCACATTCTCGAGATAGATAGGAACACTCTTCTTTATGCAAGATCCTTCACGTGCACAAGGCTTACATGGAAACACTATCTATTCTTTGTTATCATGCTAACTTCATCACATAAAGATCACCGATTGAGTCACACAGGCTTAAGATACTCCAACCAATAATCCTAAAGTGGAAACTACCTACCAACTGGTAGTCATCTAATGCTTCCATGTGTCAGTTCCCATGACTACATGCTAGTTCACCTTGAACAAATATACTAGTTCTCACATATGTCGGTTCTCTCTTCATATCACATATTGACATCAATGACAACATACAATATCATTATCTCCTCATACCGATTCACATAATGCCAACAATCTCTCCCTTTGGCATTGATGGCAATATACAAAGATGTCTTTCTACAAACTCATCATCTCCCCAATTTCTGTAGATATCTTCTCCATCTTCTCCACTACACTTCTTCTCCCCCTTTGACAACAATGCCAAAGTGGAGGCACAAACATCCCTGTTCCATTATGCTGCTCCCCCTGAGGAGTAGCATCCTTCAACACATCAATAAAAAAAATGACTGTACAGTACCTGACTGATGTGGAACATATGCTTTTAGTTCACCTCCTAAAGGGGTAGTACCCCTAATGCACCTCTTAAGTATGTAAATGTAGTCTTTGGGAGAGACTTGGTGAATATGTCTGCTAACTGCTCCTTACTGGAAACATGCTCTAGTGCAATCTCTTTGTTCTGAACCTTTTCCCTCAAGAAATGATATGTAAGCTCAAAGTGCTTGGTTCTAGAATGTAAAACCAGATTCTTGGAGATATTAATTGCACTACTATTGTCACAAAATATGCTTACCAGTTCAGATACAGGAATTTTGAAGCCATTCAATACTTGCTTCATCCAAATTGTCTGAGTGCAGTTCATGAAAGCTGCAATGTACTCCACTTTTGTTGTAGACTGAGAGATACAACTCTGCTTCTTACTCATCCAGGAAACTAGTCTACCACCAAGGAAGAATGCACCACTGGTTGTGCTCTTCCAGTCATCTACATTACCAGCCCAATCAACATCTGTGAACACTTTCAAGTTGAAATCCTTGCCATATGGATACCACAATCCATAGTCAACAATTCCCTTCAGATACCTAAGAATCCGCTTGACTGCAACCAAGTGGGATTCCCTTGGACTTTTTTGGAACCTTGTAGTAATGAAAACTGCATGTGCAACATCTAGTCTACTATGCACTACATAATGCAATTTACCAATCATTGATCAGTATTCCTTCTCATCAACCAATGCTGAGTCATCCTCTTTGGATAGTTTACAACCGGTCACCATTGGTGTACCAACTAGTTTTCTATCTTCCATGCCAAAGGTCTTCAACACCTCTTTGACATACTTGGACTAAGTGATAAAGATTCCATCTCTCATCTGTTGGATCTGCAGTCCAATGAAGAACTTAATCTCCCCTATGAGTGACATCTCAAACTCTTTCTTCATCTCATTTGCAAACTCATGACTCATCTTGTCATCTCCACCAAAGATAATGTCATCAAAAAATATCTCATAGATCAAGATCTAATCTCCTTCAGACTTCAAGTAGATATTTCTATCTTCACTTGTTCTCTCAAATCCAATCTTCACAAGATGGGAATGCAGGCGTTCATACCATGCTCTAGGTGCCTGCTTTAGACCATATAAGGCTTTATGTAGCCTACACACCATGTCACTGTCTTCAGATAGGGCAAACCCATCTGGTTGCTCTATATACACCTCCTCTTCAAGTACACCATTTAGAAATGCATATTTTACATCCATTTGATATACTTTGAAGCCTTTAAAGGCTGCATATGCTAGAAGCATACAAACTCCTTCCAATCTGGCTATAGGAGCAAAGGTTTCACCATAGTCTTCTCCTTCTTCTTGGGCATATCCTTTGCACACCAGTCTAGGTTTGTTTCTAATCACTGTGCCATCCTCATTCAGCTTGTTTCTGAACACCCATTTGGTGCCAATGACATTTTTATGTTCCGTTCTGGGTACCAAGGACCATGTGCCATTTTCCTCTATCTGGTCAAGTTCCTCTTCCATTGCCTTGATCCAGTCTTCATCTTTATGAGCCTCTTGGAATGACTTAGGCTCAAATTCAGAGATCAAACATGAGTTTTCTCTGATCTTTCTTCTTGTAAGGATTCCTACATCCTTATCTCCTATGATCTGCTTAGGATCATGATTCATCTTGACATACCAAGGAATGGTCTTGATTGGTTCTTCTTGCTTTTCCTCTTCATCCTCATCTTCATCAGTATCAACATTCACTGGTTCAGGAACACTGTTACTAGTACTTGGTTGACTGATAATTGGTTCCCAGAAGGTTGCAACTGGTTCATTTACAGCTTGCTCACTACCTGTTTCTTCTAGTTTCTTAAAGGTTTCATCAATTCTCACGTTGATACTTTCCATAATTCTCTGAGTCCTATTGTTGAAACACTTGAGAGATTTACACTTGGTGGAATATCCTAGGAATATTCCCTCATCACATTTAGCTTCAAACTTTCCCTGATGTTCACTCCTCTTGATGTAACATTCTCTACCAAATACCCTAAAGTAGCTAACCACAGGTGTCTTACTGGTCCAATACTCATAAGGAGTTTTATCCTTACCTTTCTTGATGAGTACCTGGTTCATTGTGTAGACTACAATGCTCACCGCTTCTCTCCAAAAGGTGTGAGCCACCTTTCCTTGAATCAACATGGTTCTAGATGCTTCAACCACAGTTTGGTTATTCCTCTCTGCTAGGCCATTCTGCTATGGAGTCTAGGGGGTAGATAATTTCCTCTTGATGCCATGTTCTTCACAGTACTTGTTTAATTCACCAGAAGTGAATTCCCCTCCTTGATCAGTTCTTAGGCACTTGATCCTTTTACCGCTTTCCTTCTCCACTAATGCTCTGAAAGCTTTAAACTTTACAAAGGCTTCAGACTTGTCTTTCAAGAATGTGACCCACATCATTCTTGAGCAGTCATTAGTGAGAATCATGAAGTACCTATCACCCTGCACACTCCTAGTTTTCATAGGACCACACAGATCAGTATGCACATGATCAAGCAAGTTGTCAGCAGTGAAAGACTTACCTTTAAAGGTTGAGGAAGTCATTTTCCCCAATTGACACTCTCTGCACAAGGTATTATTCAGTTTGCTTAGCACCAGCAACCCTCTAACTGCCTTTATCTTACTGGCCTTTACAATGTTATCAAAGTTTACATGGTAGAGTCTCCTATGCCATATCCAGCTATCATCAAACTTAGCCATAAGACATGTACTTATATTTGCATTCAGATGAAATAGGTTACCTTTGGTCTGCATGTCGGTGGCCACCAATTCACCATTTTTTCCTTTGATTTTGCAAACTCCACTCTTGAATTCCAGAGTGAGGCCACTGCCATTCAGCTGGGCAGCACTCAGAAGGTTGTGTCTAAGACCATCAACCTAGTACACATTGTCAGCACTACTCTTTCCATTCAGAGAGATGGACCCTCTGCCTTTGACCATGCATGGTGCAACATTGCCAAAATGAACCATACCACCATCATACTCCTCCAAGGATAGGAACTTGCTCCGATCACCAGTCATATGGTAAGAACAACCACTATCAATGATCCACTCATTGGAATTATCAAACTAGGAGACAAGAGCCTTCTTGTCTAATACTTCTTCCTTCACAGCCACAAACACAATATCTTCATTTTCTTCATCCTCCGATTCTTCATCTATGACACCTTCATCAACTACCACAAAACAATTTCTCCGATTTCCTCCTTTGAATTTCCTGAACCTTTTTGGTTTGTCCTTGTTATCGCCATTAGGATAGTTTATAGCAATATGTTCTATTCAATTACAAGAAAATCATTTCAAAGGTAGCTTACCTTTGTACTTATCGGTTCCTTTAGGAAGCTTCCTAGCAAGGAGAGCTTCAAATGCCATCAGAATCTCCTCATCATCCATTTCTTTTCTCTATCTTGGTTCACCACTAGTGCTAGCTTCTTTTCCTTTTCTGGATGGAATAACAGAAGCTTTAAAAGTTGATTCAGTCTTTTGAACACTGCCATCAAAACTATTTAGCTCATAGGCTATCAACTTTGCTATGATGGATTCCAAAGATACCTTAGTCTTGTCTATTGATCTCAGCTCCTGAATAGCGGCAACCCTTATTGCATAGACCGGCAATAGGGATCTTAGGACTTTGCTTAACATAGTGGAGTCTTCTATTTTACCACCTGCACTCTTGATATCTCCAACAATGGTTTTGATTCTTATTCCATACTATTGAATGGTCTCACCTTCAACCATCTGCATATCTTCAAACTTCCCTCTTAGGAATTCTTCCTTAGCTTGTTTTACATGTTCATCACCGCCATAGATATTTTCAAGAGCATCCCATACCTCTTTGGGATTTACCTTGTCCTGAACATCAATAAACTCAATGTTAGATAGACTACTAATAAGGGCTTCCATGACTTGCCCATTTTCTTGTATCTCTCTCTTTTGGTCATCGATGAGAGTACCGGTAGGGGCAACATAGACATTCTCAACATAGCTCCAATGTTGAGCACCCATGCTTATGATGAATATCTTCATTCTTTCTTTCCATATACTGAAATTTTCCTTGTTAAACTTTGGACCTTCCCTCTTCATCATTACAACAAGATCTTTCCCTCAAGTGGTTAAGCTTATAACACAAAGGACCTGGAGGACGCTCTGATACCAATTGATAACTTAATGATGAATGAATAGTACCAAACCGGTACTGAGAGTGGGGGTGAATCAATATAGGCAAAATCTCAACCTTAAACCGGTTTGTCAACTAACACTTATGCATTGACAAACAAATAGCAGCACCACTCCTTCAACAGAGTTCGACTAGTAGAACCCAGTGTAAATAAGACGAGCAAAGACCGGTTGACACTTATCTTCTCATATAATCTAACTCTTCATTCCCATTTCACTCTAACACATGAACAAGAAATCTACCATCAAAGATGTACATATTACAGCAAGATCAACATGCATCACCACTTAATCAGAAAATAATCATAACATCACACATGACACACATATTTTGCCAACAAAACTCTGAAAGAATCACAACATCGACCTTATAGAAAATAGTTAGGTTGGAAGCATAAACCCTAAACCCTAAACCTAATAGATTAAGGAATTCAAACGGTTCAATCCTAACCATTGATCATACTGTATTGAATGCAATAGTCTTGATCCAATCTCAAGACATTCTCCATCATTCATTTTCCACTGATTTCAGGGCGGTTGATAACCCATCACATGTTATCACCGTTTACAGACTTTGCACATTCCCGAGCTAGATAGGAACACTCTTCTTTATGCAAGATCCTTCACATGCACAAGGCTTACATGGCAACACTATCTATTCTTCATTATCATGCTAACTTCATCACATAAAGATCACCGATTGAGTCACATAGGCTTAAGATACTCCAACCGGAAATCCTGAAGTGGAAACTACCTACCAACCTATAGTCATCCAATGCCTCCATGTGTCGGTTCCCATGACTACATGCCGGTTCACCTTGAAATAATATACCATTTTACTTTGGCATATATACCAGTTCTCACATATGTCAGTTCTCTCTTCATATCACATATTGACATCAATGACAAGATACAATATCATTATGTCCTCATACTGGTTCACATAATGCCAACATGCCTTATTTAAACCCCCATGTTGGTGATTTCCACCTCCACGAATAGTCGATAATGTACTGAAAATGTGTGTGCAAGAACCTTGAGTATACGCAAGATCCTAAGAATGAAAGTAAACAACCTAGAGAAGCCCTAAAGAGTAAACCCTAATTTCTTATAATTGACAAAGTAAATGCTCTAAATCCACAATGCAAAGTGATCTAAAGTATGAATATAAATCAAAATGAAGCTTACGTAAAGACATGACAACAACATGAAACCATACCCAACCCCAAGGGAGAGGTACAAGCCAATCGTCAATCAGTGATCTCCTATTGTTCTTCTACATATTTAAAAGCCCCCAATTGATAAAATGATGCTCGATGAATGTTTGATAGATGAATAATGACTATTGTTGAAGACTTCAAATTTCTATATTTCGTTGCAAAGAAGGCTCTAATACTCCAAAAACCTACTCTTAGATTCCTAGAAGACCCCTTCAAATGATGAAAGAGAGCTCTTAAGTATGAAACCCTAGATCTTAATTTCATTTTTAGGCCGACCTAGGATTTGAATTTCTTGTTGATATTTTGGGGTTAAGCATTATCATATCATAAGATTGTGCTCTCAAAATTTTGGGAAAAAGCCATAGACCATGTGCATTCCCGCCATGGTCCAACCAATTTTTTACCAAATTTTCAGGGTCATTAGATATGATGATATTAGAGCATATCCCAAAGTTATAGTTGGTTTTGAGATGTTTTGATATGTGAAATCGGGCCTAAGCAGTCGAAATAAGACATAATTAGGGTTTATGATTAAACGATTCATTGGAGGAATAAAATGAAAAGGGGAACGCTTAGGGTAAAGGGCCCATCTTTCTAATGTGTAAAGTGATGAGACATGACCTTAGATTTAATTAAATTAAATAATTAAATCCTTAAAGGGGAATGAGAAATGCAAGATACAAAACACACTAAGGCGGGTGCTAACCTAAGTGTGAAATTTTACCACCCTAGCAAGGGTGTACAATTTACGACACTACATTTAGCCCCCATTTTAGTGGTTAAATGACACTACATGCATATGCAAGCTAAAGTACATAAAAATAAACATCATTTGAAAAGGGATATATCCATAAGTTGTCGAACGAAGTGCCCAATGTTATCTGCAGTACACAATTAAGAAATACACCCTACAAAATCACATGGTAGATAAAAAAAATCACCTAATTCTTACTAAGGAAGGTGATGAAATTAGCGGGTAGCTAACTGTCCCCCCCTATTTCAACTTGCTTATTAGTGAGGTGAAACAGAGTATCATGTTTTCACAATTAATTGTGATAAAGATTGTGATGAAGAAAGTTCACAAGGCTTGATTACTCATCCAAGCACATTATGGAATTAACATAGAGCGAGAGGGAAAACTCACGATTCCAATGCCATTGATGGTGCAAGAATCAGAGCTTCCTAGCTCAAGATATGATAGATTGAAGAAAAAGTGCAGAAATTAGAGTTTTAACTTAAAAACAGAAAGTCAAAAAGTGCATAACACATAAATATGAAAGTGACACCTTCATTTGTCACTTTCTAACTTTTTGTCACTATTCATTGCAGAGGAGCCCACATGCAAGTCATCATGCCTCGATGGGGACCAGAGTGACCTATGCGGATGGAGATCCTGTACCAGTCTGTACTCGCCGATCATCCGCTCGACAAAGTGAGTTGACTTTTTGTTGACTCTATTTGAATTTGTCATGTTTTCATAGTTTTCAGAAGTGATGATGTCATCACCTAGTTCAGGCTGGAGCCCACCCTTTGGACATCTAGGGGTCCTAGAGTGCCTTGGTCCTCCTAGGGCACCATGGTCCCCTCTGGGTACCATGGTCCCAATAAGCCACCATGGTCCCAGTAGGGCACTTTGGTCCACTCCGAGCACCCTGGTCCCCATTCGAAGCAACCAATGGTGACACAAGATTAGGCAATGAATGTTGGAAATGATAGAATGATTGCATTGATTAGATGATGACAAATGATTGATCGATTACTGATGAGATATTTCTTTGCATTTTGTAGACACTACCATACATCCAGGAGCATACCACTAGTCTCACATTCGGGAGCCTTCGAGAGAAAATCCCAAGGCTGACAACAAGAGAAAGGGATTTTCTACATGCAGTGGGTTTGTGGGATGTGATGACCATGCCAACCATTCAATTCCATTTTTCTATGTTGATGGTACTGATGGAGAGGTGGGATGCAGATACCTCAACATTCTCACTACCTGTGGGGGAGATGACAGTCACCCTAGAGGATGTATACTACATTTTGTGCCTACCCATTAGAGGAGAGATTGTTAGATATCAATTCAACCACACAGAAGAGGATTACATGAGAGAGAAATTATATGTTGTGGGGAGAGTGATACGTAGCAAGATGAGGGGTTGTATTATGGTCAGCTGGCTCCTACACCCTACAGGCGAGGTTCCATTTATGAGATGACTCATGATTGTGACCCTTGCATTATTTATGTGCCCTACTGGGCATGACACACATATGCATGGAGGACTCATCTATGCCATATGATCCATGGTGAGACATAGGAGATTCTACTCTTGGGGTCGGAGCATACCTGCACATCTCTATCATGACCTTGGAAAGTATGTGTTCAGACAGGGATGCAACCTTATGTCATGCACACTACTATAGGTGTGGATGTTTGAGCATATTGTTAGGATTCCCAAAGATACTGAGAGGGGGGGGGATGAATTAGTATTTGACCGATATAAGAATTTAATTGAATTATAACATGAAAAGTATATCAAAACTATGTACTGGTAAACCAAAAATAATGTAGTAAATAAGAGCAATAACCACAACATAAGAGACACACCATAACATAGTATTTTTAACAAGGAAAATCAGTGTGGGAAAAACCTCGGTGGGATTTATGACCCATAATATTCACTTACTGACCAATAAGGGAATATTACTGTTTACAATAGGGGCCTACATGTAAGGAAGTTAAGTAGCGGAAACAACTTCCTACACTAACCTTGAGACGAGGGTAATGCAAAACTTTTTCAGATCATTACAATAGTTACAGAAAATAGAAATAGATATAATAGCATTCATACCACAACACAGTGATTTACGTGGGGCAAACCCTTTCGGGAGAAAAACCCCACCCTCCAAAAGCAGCTCAATATTTTATTCAGCAATCAAAAACAGATTACAAAATACTTGCAGAGAAAGCTCTTCGCAGGAGTAGCACTAATCAGAGATTCAGAGGCAACTCAATAGCCATAGGACTCTTACACACAACCTCTATCTCACACACCTCATAAATAGGAGATACAATACAAGAAACCGTCAAACGGTATTACAAAACCATGGGCTAAAACCACCCAATAAGGTGTAGCCGACCTTATCTCCCTTCTATGACATGTTAAAGCACACATCAACACGTGTCACTCCCTTTTACAGCTCATTTATGTATCCGATACAAATTATTTTTCCTATTTCAGGAGTACAAACTTCCGGAGGCCATAACTTGAGAACCGGGTGTCCGATTGACGAACCGTTTGAAGCGCCGAAAAGCTTGCGAAGTGCTCTATCACCTCGTAACCCGCTTCGCCGGTTACAACCACTTTTCAGGGCGTTTCGGAGCCTCTAAAGTCCCCAAAATTAAGTTTAAACATTTTATTGCACCCCTCCAAGATGAAAACATTAATATCTTCAAAACTAGCTGTGACCTTGCGACGCAACTTTACCGGAATGCTTATCTAGCCAACTAGAAGCTTCAGGGAGAGTTTCGCACCATTTCGTGCTCAAATGAAAACTTACTATAAATAGTAACCTCGCATAAATGTAAGGTTGAGACACCATTTTTCCCAACAAATCTCCCACTTGTCGAACACCTTGCATGAGCGGAAGGGAATGTCAACACAATGAATCAATTGCTAGGGGCCATAAGGCCCATAGACTCTGAACACCATCTGAACTTCTCTGTGCTCACAGCCTTAGTTAAAGCATCTACAACATTCATCAAAGTTTCCACCTTAACCAGCTTCACCCTACCATCTTTGACCATATCTCTAACAAAATGATACTGAACATCAATATGTTTGGTCCGGGCATGAAATGTCGGGTTCTTAGCTAGGCTAATTGCACTCTGACTATCACAGTAAACTGTCACTGTACCTTGTTTTATTCCAATATCCGAACATAGTCTCTTAAGCCAAATGGCCTCTTTACAAGCATGAGTAGCTGCCATATACTCTACTTCAGTAGTGGATAAAGCAACCACAGCCTGTCGCTTACTCATCCAACTAATTGCACCACCAAACAAAGTAAACACATAAGCACTGGTGGATCTTCTGCTATCAATATCACCTGCCCAATCTGAATCCACATAACCATGGATATCAAGGGAAGTCATGTCTCCAACTGAATTACCATGATAACACAAAGAATACTCTGAAGTACCCTTCAAATATCTGAAGACTCTTTTGACTGCATCCCAATGAACTCTACCAGGATTAGACATATATCTAGAAAGTACTCCCACTGCTTGGGCAATATCTGGTCTAGTACAGACCATAGCATACATCAAGCTTCCAACCGTACTCTGGTAAGGCACTCTGCTCATGTCTTCCATCTCCAATGGGGATGTAGGACAATCTGAAATAGATAGTTTCATTCCAACTGTAAAAGGAACACTCAATGGTCTACAATTCTGCATGTTGAACCTCTGTAACACTGAATTCACATACTTACTCTGGCCTAGCCATAGCTTTCTGTTTACCCTATCTCTTCTAATTTCCATCCCAAGAATGTGCTTTGCTACACCAAGATCTTTCATTTCAAATTTAGCAGTGAGCTGAGACTTCAGTTCTGAAATCATACCTTTCCCTTTACCAATGAATAACATATCATCAACATACAATGCAATGAATAAGAAATGATCACCATAAGATTTATAATAAACACAGTGATCTGATTTAGAACGTTCAAATCCCAAACTCAACACATATGTATCAAATTTCTGGTACCACATCCTAGGACTTTGTTTGAGGCCATACAAAGATTTCTTCAATTTACAGACCAAATTACTTTTGCCTTTCACCACATAGTGCTCCGGCTGTGTCATATAAATATCTTCCTCCAAATCACCATGAAGGAAAGCAGTTTTCATATCCATTTGCTAAACCTATAAATCATAAGTAGTAGCAATAGAAAGCAAAAATCTAATGGACGTCATTTTTGCAACAGGAGAAAATATCTCACCATAATCAACACCCTCAACCTGAGAGTAGCCTTTTGCAACCAACCTTGCTTTATACTTCTCAATGCTTCCATTTGAACCAATCTTTTTCTTGAACACCCATTTACAACCAACAAGTTTTCGTCCTTCGAGAAATGGTACAAGATCCCATGTATCATTCTATTTCAAAGCTGCCATTTCTTCTTCCATAGCAATCTTCCAGGATTCTGCATCATTCATACCTAATGCCTCTTCTACAGATTTCGGTTCATCCACACTAGTATTCAGAGCAAAAATACATCTCCAATCATCAGGTGAATACCTCTCAGGTGGTTTTCTATGTCTTGTAGACCTTCGAACAAGCTGAGTTGGAGGTTCTTCCTCCTCTTCTGAAGATTCAGAGCTAGATGAGCTCTCCTCAAATTCTTGCCTATCTAGGGGTCTCGATTCAACTCTTTCAGGTGTAGAAGGAAGTTGAATCACATCTTCTTTTTTAGTCTGTTCTGGCTGCAATGTAACAGAAGGAGACTTAATTTCTCTAAAAATAACACTTCTACTATGAATTACCTTTTGTGCAACAGGGTCCCAAAGCTTGTATCCTTTCACACCATAACTATACCCGATGAAGATACATTTCACAGCCTTGTTCTCCAACTTTGTTCGCTTCTCCTTTGGCACATGTGCATATGCCTGGCAACCAAAAACTCTAAGATGTCTCAATGAAGGCTTGTGACCTGACCATGCTTCCATAGGCGTTTTATCAACAAGAGCTGATGTAGGAGACCTGTTAATCAGGTAGCAAGCAGTGGCAACAGCTTCAGCCCAAAACTTTTGTTCGAGACCAGCACCACTCAACATACTTCTAGCCTTCTCCATCAGTGTCCTGTTCATTCTTTCTGCAACTCCATTCTGCTGTGGAGAATACGGAGTTGTCTTCTGCCTGTTAATTCCACAGTCTTTACAGAATCTATCAAAATCATTAGAGCAAAACTCACCGCCATTATCAGTTCTCAAACATTTTATTTTCTTTCCAGTCTGCAACTCAACCATTGCTTTAAATTCTTTAAAATGACTAAAAAGTTTAGATTTACTCTTTAGAAAATATACCCATGTCCTTCTACTAAAATCATCAATAAATGAAACATAATATGTGGATTTTCCAATCGAAGAGACATCTACTGGACCAAACACATCAGAATGGATAAGATCCAAAACACCACAAGTTTTATGAGAACTCGAGTAAAACTGAACGCGGTTTTGTTTTCCATAAATGCAATGCTCACAGAAATCAAAGTCAAGATTACAATCATTCAAACCTTCAACAAGATTTTTATTTTTCAAGGTCCTTAGACCCTTTTCTCCAATGTGGCCAAGTCTTTGGTGCCATAACATAGTCTTCTCTGTAGGTAACTTTGCTTCAGACGAAAGAGCACCCTTAGGTACCCAAAAACCATTTCCATCTGCTGAAGGTGTAACCTTCAAATCTTCCAGTGAAGTATCCACAGATTTACTTTTTACAGAAGTGCTATTACACTCAACAGTGTATGCTTCAAGCTTATACAAAGTGCCAAACCTGACACCTCTAGCAACTACCATAGCACCCTTAATCATCTTACATCCTGCTTCAGAAAAGACTACCTGCACACCTGCATCTATCAGTTTGCTTACAGATAACAAGTTTCGTTTTAATCCAGGGATATGCAACACATCATTAATCCTTTTTATTCTACCATCAGAAAACCTGATTCTAACTTTACCTCGACCAACAATGTCTAGATGTGAATCATCACCCAAGTACACCTTACCTCCATTAAATCCTTCATATTCAGAAAACCAATCTCTATTGGAAGTCATATGAAAAGATGCACCTGAGTCAATTAGCTAGGCATCATTACCTGCATGAGTCGCCAAAGCCGCAATAAAGGCATCGCCATCTTCTTTGTTGGACTCAGAATCAGAATCAAACTTTTTCTTTTTCTTCTTCTTTTCTTCTTTGCAGTCCTTACGGATGTGACCCAGTTTACCGCAATTCCAGCAAATGACTTTGGACTTTCCAGGAGATTTCGATCTCCCTTTGGATTTGGACTTGCCACGCTTCTCATTCTTCTTGGCTTTCTCCTTAGGTCTTCCACGAATGGTTAGGGATTCCTTTGAACTGATGGATACCTTCCTTCGCATCTCTTCACTGAGTAGGGCACCCACCACATCTTCAGATTTCAAAACAACAAAAGTACTACCGATAGCCATAACAAGAGAATCCCACGAATCAGGCAAAGAACAAAGCAAGATCTGACATTTCTCCTCCTCATCCATCTTAACACCGATGGATACTAATTGAGCCACAATCATATTGAATGCTTCTAGGTGGTCTGCAATTCGTCCACCCTCTTCCATCTTTAAGGAATACAATTTCTTTCTTAAGAAAATTTGATTTAATAAAGATTTCACTTGATACATCTCACCAAGCTTAGTCCATAGCTTCTTTGTAGAGTTCTCTTCATGGACATTGATTAGAACAGAGTCTGCCAGGCACAGTCTGATTAGACCCTTGGCTTTTCGGTCCATAACATCATACTGAGCTGCCACAGTAGGATCTGAGGGCCTTTGGACATTCGCATCAACAGCATCCCAAAGATCTCGATCTATTAGCAGATCTTCCATCTTCAGCTTCCACATCTCAAAATTACTTCCATTAAATTTCTCCACCTCTATTCTCCCTGACGAACTCGCCATCTGAATATTCCTGCAACAAGATCAAAAAGTGTCTTCTGCACAAGCTCCCACTCAAATCTGGATTAGTTCAAAAAACCCAACTACCCACAATTGAAACCAAAGGTGATCAGGCTCTAATACCACTTGTAAGGAAGTTAAGTAGCGGAAACAACTTCCTACACTAACCTTGAGAGGAGGGTAATGCAAAAAATTTTCAGATCATTACAACAGTTACAGAAAATAGAAATAGATATAATAGCATTCATACCACAACACAGTGATTTACGTGGGGAAAACCCTTTCGGGAGAAAAACCCCACCCTCCAAAAGCAGCTCAATATTTTATTCAGCAATCAAAAACAGATTACAAAATACTTGCAGAGCAAGCTCTTCGCAGGAGTAGCACTAATCAGAGATTCAGAGGCAACTCAATAGCCATAGGACTCTTACACACAACCTCTATCTCACACACCTCATAAATAGGAGATACAATACAAGAAACCGTCAAACGGTATTACAAAACCATGGGCTAAAACCACCCAATAAGGTGTAGCCGACCTTATCTCCCTTCTATGACATGTTAAAGCACACATCAACACGTGTCGCTCCCTTTTACAGCTCATTTATGTATCCGATACAAATTATTTTTCCTATTTCAGGAGTACAAACTTCCGGAGGCCATAACTTGAGAACCGGGTGTCCGATTGATGAACCGTTTGAAGCGTCGGAAAGCTCGCGAAGTGCTCTATCACCTCGTAACCCGCTTCGCTGGTTACGGCCACTTTTCAGGGCGTTTCAGAGCCTCTAAAGTCCCCAAAATTAAGTTTAAACATTTTATTGCACCCCTCCAAGACGAAAACATTAATATCTTCAAAACTAGTTGTGACCTTGCGACGCAACTTTACTGGAATGCTTATCTAGCCAACCAAAAGCTTCAGGGAGAGTTTCGCACCATTTCGTGCTCAAATGAAAACTTACTATAAATAGTAACCTCGCATAAATGTAAGGTTGAGACACCATTTTTCCCAACACTACACATGCAGGAAGGCCAAGTGCCTAGAGCTCACTGCTCAATTACAAAAGAAGTCACACTGACTTATAAAATTAGATTATACAAATCCAATGTCTTGTACTACTTCAGATCAGCATCTACTATGCTAGATTCAGTACCAGTTTAATCTTTGCAACATACATAAACCCTTATCCAATATATGTCTTACAATTCGCATATTAGGTCTACATTAATCTTTCCATCTATCACACACTAAATGATC
Source organism: Cryptomeria japonica (assembly GCF_030272615.1). Classification (NCBI taxonomy): domain Eukaryota; kingdom Viridiplantae; phylum Streptophyta; class Pinopsida; order Cupressales; family Cupressaceae; genus Cryptomeria; species Cryptomeria japonica. The sequence continues at coordinate 34,224,927 of NC_081408.1, read as the reverse complement.
TACCATGATATCATACTTATATGATTCATATTACAATCCACCAAGTTGGCTTACAAAATATTTTACAATTAAATACAAAATTCATTTAAACAAAATTCCTGTCGGCCATGGTGCCGGTAATCTTCCTTTTTGGTGTCGGTGATATGTATGCCGGTGTAGAGTCTGTCGGTGTTGGTGCTTGTTAGTATTATAGGATTGTAAGGTTGCCATCAATGACAACACCTTCAATCACCTACAATTTCTCATTGGAGTGTGCATTTGACAACAATCTCCCCCTTTGGCATTGATGGAAACACTCATGAGAAAAATCCAAAAAGTGTCCAAAAATGTTGTCCAAAAAGAATTTGCCAAAATATCTTACCAAAATTGTGTTGTCAAAAATGTATGCTCCCCCTTAGCTGATGATGTCTTTGTTCTGATCGTTTTTCTCATTTCCACTACTCCCCCTTTGAAATCAATGACAAAGGTTGTCATTCACTATCAATGGAGTGTGGTTCCTACTTGGATCCTTGTAACCGGTGGGTTACAATCTCGAAAAGATCTGCCAATACCAAATTTTGCCTGTCGTTGAGCCTTTTACTATCCTTTAATGTCGCTTCTATTCTCTGAACTGTACTAGTGAGTATGTGCATTTTCTCTTCCGGTGTCTTAATTCCAGGAACCAGAGCCTCAAAAATTTCTTTTCTCAAAGAAATGAGGTAATCTAGTTTAGGACCTAGTTTGTATTTTAAATTATTTGCCTTAACCTTTATGTTTTCTTTATCTTTTTCTAACTTCTCAATTTTCTCTTCAAGATCTGCAATGTTCTTTTCAATTTCCAAAAATGAATCTGATGTTCCTATTAAATTGTCAGCAATATTGTTAATTTCCTCTTGAGCTTTGCTAATCTCCAAATCTATGTCTTCTATCAAAATGTTAGTTTTACAGGTATCTTTATATAGTTTCTTGAAATCCAAAATTGTTTCTCTTAGTGTCGGTAATAAGGTTTCCATTTTCTCCTTATTCTTCTTCACTATTTCCTCAAAGAATTTTTCTTTCCCCTTATTAATTCTCTCTTTGAATGTGTCTTCATTTATCTGATCAACTATCAAAATGTTACCGATGATGTATTTAGACAATGTGTCTAGTTGACCTAAGGAATCTTTACTTCCTACAATGCACTTGGGTGCTATCATTTTAAGAATAGGAATTGTGTCATCAATAGCCTTATAGGCTTGTGCATTACACTCAGTGATCTTCTTAATAGAATCCAATAATACCTCTGTCACGTTCATTGGTCTGTACTCTATCATTGAAGTACTAGATGTCTGCCCAACTATTTTCACAATTTCCATGCTGCTGGTTGTAGTAATAACTTTGCTTGTTTCAACCTCTGGAAGGTCAGTTTGTGTTTGCATTTCTAATAGCAAAGGTTTAGGCTTTTCAACTATTGCCAGTGGCATTGTCTTAGTTTGAACCTGTACCTCAACCTATTTCTCAACCTGTGCCTCAGAGGGTTTCTCTATGCTTTCTACTGCCAGTTTTTCTGATGAAGTCTCGGTATGCACTGCCAATTTCTTTGTATTCACCTCTGCACTATCCATTGCCAGTTTCTCTGATTGTTTCTCAGTTTTATCTACCGGTGCTTCTAATGGTTTCACGGTGGTGTCCTCTGCTAGTTTCTCTATCTAAGTAGGTTTTTTTGTACTTATATTTACAGTATCACTAACCCCAATTTCAACATCTGCAGCCAATGGCTCAGTAGCCATATTTTTCTTCTTATACTTAGTGGTCTATTTGTCCACCACAATGTTTACCTCTTGGGTGTCTATATTCATAGTGTACAAAATTTCAGACTTAGGATTTGTATCCTCTTGAGGAGTCTCCATACTCTCTGTAGTCAATTGATTGTCAACAGTTTCTACCGGTGGAGTATCAGAAAGAGGTGAGGGTAAGATATTAGTTATTTTTAGGTTTGAAGGTCCACCTTTCTTACCTTTCCCCTTATCCCTGTCCTTTTGATAGACTTTGATAGTGTTAGGTCTTTTAATTTCTTCCTGTTTATCCTTTTCAACAAAGAATATGTCCCATTGATCCATAGTCTCTTCAAAAATTTCATTCATTCTTCCTGCCATAAGTGCAACATGTCGGTGACCGGTTGAAAATACCATCCGGCTGGCTTCACTGATTAATTGATCTATTTCTTCAGATGAGTTTACTGGGTGCACTGCAAGTAATTTCTCAATTTTTATCCTTTTATCTAGCTTCTAGTCTTCTGTATAGATCAGTGGGTATTTCATAAACAATTTCCATAAAAAATTTCTTGTTTGTGTCCAAGTGTAAAATTACACTATTTTCTACCCTTTCTTTATCATCAGTGGAAAGTGTGTTATATAGTTTTCTAATGTTTTTCAAGTTTCCATCCTCTGTTATTTCACTTAAAAGTTTGTCCAATGGAGCAATATCTTGTTTTACCTTCTTCTTATTTGGATTTAACTTCTTAACTAGAGGCCTCACTGCCTGTTACTTTTGTCTTGTTCTCCTAGGTGTAGGTGAGGGTGTTGGTGAGGGTTTTCTTTTCCTTTCTACCCTTTTGAATATTGTTGGTATCTCACTGTCAAAAGAAGTTGCAATCGGTGAAAGATGAGCTTTTAGTTGAAGTCCTTCCAGCTCACTTTCCTTGATACGAGTTTGCTTCAATACATCTTCCTTGATTGCTTTAGCTTGTCTAGTGCCTTTCCTTACTGTTTGTTCAACTTTCTTAACTCTTTTCTTAGATTGAATACCAATTTCAATTGTTTCTGCATTGCCAAAGACTTTCTTAGATGGTTCCTTTGGTGCTTCAAGGAGGGATTTTGCATAAGTTTCAATGATGTTATCATCTATTTCATATCCCATTTCAGTTACCCAGATAGTTCTAGGGACAACTGCCTCCATCCAGATTTCATCTTTCTTGATTACAAAGCATATTTCCTTTTGATATTTATCTACAATTGCCTGAGATAGCCTAATTCTTGTCTTCATTCGAGCCTTCAATGCTTGAAAATGTTCCTTTATATTTTTCTCTCTATTTTCTCCCATGTTTAATGTATCCAATAGTTGCTTTCCTACCGGTATATCAAAGCCAAAGTCTTTTCTACCAATACCAGGTACTTCCTTACTAATGTACAACATCAAACATACAAGCAAATTTCCAAATCTAAAAGTTCCTTTCTTGTGTCCTTTCATTTTCTCCAGATTGTCTATCAATTCATCTTTAAGCCATTCATAGATGTCAATCTTAGCATTATTGTTCACTAAGTCATAAGCACTTTTAATACACAAGCTAGAGATTGAGTTTAACCTATTTGCATGTGTAGCCTTATAGCCAAGGATCATACTGACAAATCTAACATTTATGTCCTCTACATCTTTGACTCTAAGTGATCTCTTGTCAAATATTGCATCGGTTAGGTCCATTACTGTGTCATTAGAGACCTTTTTAGTTCTGTCAGGCCTGCTACCGATGGAAGGTAACCCTTTTACTACCCTAACTGCTTCTTTGGTGATCTTATGGATGGAATCCAACCAAAATAATTTGCAATGGACTCTACTTAGCACAATCCTTATAACATCCTTGGGAAAATTTGGGACACTAAGGATTTCAGTAAAACCTAGGGTTTCCACTATCTTATGTTCCAGTTTGATATTTCCAGATTCATCACATAAAAAAGTCTGATACATATTCTTGATTTCATCATCTCCTAATTCCTCTATATGACAATGTATGTATATCCTAGGATCCTCTGCATAAACTACTCCTTTAGGAATTTGAGAGAATGCACCTAGGGTATCATCTTTCTTTGCTATTTTGGGAACAAGTTTGAATATGGGTCTAGGACGCTTGATAACTTCAATCATAGTAGGATTTGCAATAAATTCAGGTGTGGATAAGGAAGCCATAGTTTTAAATACCTCAATCTTCCTTAAGGATGATTGCTTGGATGAACTGCTTCACTTTTTCACTAAGGATATCTTCACTCGGGAATTTTCGCACTCTTGAGGATTTGAATGCTCAGTGAATAAAAAAAGGAGCCAAAACACTTACTTTATAATGTTATTTTCTCCAACTACCACATTTAATGCTTTCCAGTTAAGTTACAACTTAACTCATCTGCCAGTAAAGAAGTAATTCAACTTCTCACCATCAACCGAGGGTATATTAGCATGTTTTTCAGTTTGTTGCTAAACCCCCAAAGGATTTTCCTTCAGTTAGATGAAGAGTCTCTTGCCGGTGGAGTGTTACTCTATTCTGCCAGTGGAGGAGTATTCCCATCAACATTCTGATCTGACTTTCTGATCCATTGTTTTGAGAATTCTTTCTTTACCTCTTCAACCTTTTCTTTACCTTTCAAGTTGGGTCCTTTGTTATTTGTCGGTGATGTCTTGCTTCTACAAAATTTTGCAATATGTCCAATTTTGTTACAAGCAGAACAAGTCACATTGTTTTTTTGAATAGCTTTCCCATATCCTATGTTGGTTTGTGTTCTGCATTGATTAGATAGATGTCCAAATCTTCCACAAACATAACATCTTACATTCATTCTGCAATTTTCTGAATTGTGACCAACTTTGTTGCATTTAGAACATTGACCAGTGGGTGTATTATTGTTCTAATAATTTCTAGATCTACACTAATTTTCTCTATGACCATACTTGTTATACTTAAAGTATTTCCCATTAAATTTGTAAGCATTAGGTTGTCTTACCGGTTTGCTGTGATCATGATTGTTTGCAGTACTGGAGCTTTCACCAACTTCAAAGCCAAGGCCATTTGCATCATCATTTGGTTTTTGATTCTTCAGCATGTCATCAAGTTCTTCTGAAATTTTCTTAAATTTTTCCTCATGTTGATTTGCAGCAGCCAGTTCACTCTCCAAGATTCTTTTATGTCTCATGAGTTCAGTTCTGTCATTTTGTGTATGCATCAAATCTGTCTTTAACATATCATTTTCATGACTAAGTCTTGTGTTTTCATTTCCAGCATCATTCACTCTTCTAACCAAGTCCTCTTCATTCTTCTTCTAATTTTTAGTTTCTTTACAAAATCTCATAGTCATATCTTGCATCTCATTCTTTATTGTATTGTTTTCTTGTCTCTGCTTGTTTACCAGATCATTAAGAGTTTCTTTTTCATCTTCATCATTCTGCATCTTTTCACAAAGTTCTCTTCTCTTATTCCTTTCTATAGTGAAATTTTCTTGAAGTCCTCGAATGATATCCTGTGCAACCTTCAGATCATCTTCAAGTTTGATATTCTTCACTTTTTCTGCATCATAGTCTAAAAGAGTTGTTTCCAATTACTTTCTCAAGTTTTCCATCTCTACCGGTGTCAAGATCTTCCTCAAGTTCTTAGGATTTTGAAAAAAGAGGACTAGGCTCTAATACCAATTGTTAGGATTCCCAAAGATACTGAGAGGGGGGGGTGAATTAGTATTTGACCGATATAATAATTTAATTGAATTATAACATGAAAAATATATCAAAACTGTGTACTGGTAAACCAAAAATAATGCAGTAAATAAGAGCAATAACCACAACATAAGAGACACACCATAAAGTATTTTTAACGAGGAAACCTGGTGTGGGAAAAACCTCAGTTGGATTTGTTACCCACAATATTTGCTTACTGGCCAATAAGGGAATATTACTGTTTACAGTAGGGGCCTACACATGTAGGAAGGCCAAGTGCCTAGAGCTCACTGCTCAGTCACAAAAGAAGTCACACTGACTTACAAAATTGGATTATACAAATCCAATGTCTTGTACTGCTTCAGATCAACAGCTACTATGCTAGATTCAGTACTGTTGGAAGCTCTGCAACATACATAAACCCTTATCCAATATCTGTCTTACAATTCGCATATTAGGTCTGTATTAATCTTTCCATCTATCACACACTAAATGATCTACAATGATCTCATACTTATATGAGATATTACAATTTGCCAAGTCAAATTACAAAATATTTTACAATTAAATAAAAAATGCATTTAAACAAAATTCCTATCAGCCATGGTGTCGGTAATCTTCCTTTTTGGTGCCAGTGTAGAGTCTGTCGGTGCCGGTGCCTGCCGGTATCATAGGATTGTAAGGTTGCCATCAATGACAATACATTCAATCACCTACAATTTCTTCAATCACCTACAATTTCTCATTGGAGTGTGCATTTGCCAACACATATTACATGCACTAGACCAGGTGGAGCCCCCATAGAGCTAGTCCCAAAGCAACCTAGGATTTATGCTTATCCTCTTGCCTATGAGTGGTGATTCGGTGATCTCCTATATTGGAGGTTGAGCATGGATAGATTGACAATGGGCAGGATCATATGGAGACCCTACTTTAGGATGTCCATGTGGGCAGGGCTATGTAGACAGATGCTAATCATGCAGAGGAACCGTCTACTAGAGGGACGGTATAGCCACATAGTCGTTCCCTTCTACTTTGATTGAGTTCGACGGAAGTTTGGGTTTGAGAAGTGTGTTTCTACTGGCATGCTTGTATACATCTGAGACTCATGAGTGGTGCCAAGGCTAGGAGCCATTCTTATTCCTACACGTGATGAGATCGACATCATAGATTCAGATGGGTTAGATTAGGACATAGCGACAGATTATAGAAATGATTCAAGCATGCACCGATGATACATCACATGGTGGAGGAGAACATACCCTTGAGATATTTTCCCAGTAGGTTTTCCTGGAGGGAACCTCAGATCATGGAGATAATTAGGTGATGGAGAGGGATCCGATGCATCTGAGGAGGATTCAGATGATCAAGGTGGTGATACTGAGGAGCAGGAGGAAGGCGAAGATCGAGGGGATCCTGATGCTAGAGAGGGAGATGAGGATGGAGATGATGAGGAGGACAAGGATGAGAGGAGGAGGAGGAGGAGGAGGAGGACAACGAGGAGGGTGAGGAGGATGAGGATGAGGAGGACGAGGACAAGTCAGGTATAGTTCATCATTATAGAGAGGATACCAGAGCCCTAGATCCATCGAGTCTCCCATGACGGGTAGAGAGGGATCCCATAAGGGGTCCTGATCCTAATCCCAATCGGCCCACACCGACTATATAGGGATAGTATGAGTGGGGAGAGCCTAGCAGGTCTCAATCTTAGGCAATCACTATCCACAATCCTCACTAGCGAGAGGGAGATCTAGGTAATTTTCCCTATTATTGATTAACATATGCATCCTACCTACTTTAAATTTGATGATATAGAATGTTACTGATGAAAACTTTCTCTCTATCTTGCAACTAGCATCCAGGAGTGGTGTTCTCTGATTTAGAATGCAGTGATAGACCTTATTGTGATTGTGCATGTTGTAAATTTTATACAGATACTGTACAATCCTAGAGGAGTGTAGGACAACACAAGGACCTTTTCTCCCCTATTCAGACAGAGGTGGAGGTCCTACAAGACAAATTATGACAGACAGAGCATGACCTAGCAAAAGCGCAAATAGAGGCAGCCACATACCGAGGGATCATGATGGAGAGAGATTGTATGAGCTCCTCATGGAGTCACTCATGGTTTGTATCATGATACACCCCCATGGGCCACCTGCACGACTAGATTTAGAGGGGGCATCTAGCCACCATCCTTCTGCTACTAGTCCTAGGGAGAGCAAATGATTTTGATGTATTGATGTATATATAATGAAACTCATGATTATGTTATTTTTAATGCTTAAACAATATACGCATTTCTTAGATTAGAAGTAACATATTGAGTAATGAGCATGTATATTTGATTTAATTTACATGTGATTGATTTCTCAATGCTTCATAATTAAATTGATACATGTGTGATTTAATTAAATAACTAAAAATTTAATCAAATGCTACTTTGATGATGTAAAAGAAGAATGTATTAATCATGAGAACAGTATGACTAATGTGATTTAATTAACACAACATGATATAATTTTACTTAACACATAAGAAATCTCATAACATTCTAGCACATATGAAATGTAAATCCATTACAATTTACATAAAAAGAATCCAAGACAAACAATATAGTAATGAAACATGCTTGTCAAGAATGAAGTAATGTAGACCAAACAATATAACATCATTTAATCTTACATACTTTAATGAAGATATGCTAACATATTACCCAAATTTAAAGAAAAATAGACATAGAGAGAGAACAAAAACAAGACTAGAAATAAAGAAAGAGAGAGAAAAATAGAACTAGGCATACTATCTACGAAGGTGCATAGCATTTATGTGTTCCTTGAGAGGTGTACCTTCCACATCTGCTATTCTATAAGAACCTAATCCATAGAGCTCCACAATGATGTATGGTCTAAGACAATTAGGACTAAATTTTCCCTTCTCCTCAGGTAAGGCATTTACGTTACGCTAATTCTCATAAAGGACTAAATCCCCTACCAAGAAGGAAGGTTGAATAACCTTATCATTGTAGCTTTGTTGCAAAGTTTTATGATACACTTGAATATGATTGAGGGCATTTATATGCCGTTCATCGAGCATCTCAAGTTGTTGAAGTATTTTCTCTCTATAGAAGTCATCATCCACTATACCCTTAAGAGAAACTCTCAAAGAAGGAATTTCTAACTCCAAAGACATAATGGCGTCAACACCATAAACACGACTATAAGGAGTACAACCCGTAGCAACATGTACACTCGTGAAATAATCCTACAGAGTATAGGTTAATTGAGTATGCCAATCCTTACCATGCTTGTTTACAGTCTTTCAAAGAATTTGTTCAATTATCCTATTAGAAGATTCAACTTGACCACTTGTTTGAGGATAATAAGGTGTAGTAAATTTATGTTGAATATGATATTTCTTGAGAAACTTCTTCACATCCTTATTTTTGAATGATGTTCCATTATCTGAAACTAAGGTGGAAGGTATCCCAAATCGAGAAATGATGTTTTCCAAAATGAATTGATAAATTACTTCAGCGGTAGTGGATCTAAGAGGATCGACTTCCACCCACTTCGTAAAGTAATCAGTGGCAGTTATGATGAAAGTATGTCCTTGAGATGAAGGGTGAGTTATTTTACCAACAAGATCCATACCTAATGTAGAAAAGGGTCAGGATGCTACTTGTGATTGAAGCTCTTGGGCAAGGGCATGGATCAAATTGTTGTGTTTCTGAAACTAATGACATTGTCTAACAAATGCAAAGGAATCCTTTTCTATGGTTTGCCAATAATATCCCATTCGGAGCAATCTCTAAACTAAAGACGTACCCCCAAAATGCCCCCCACAAGCACCATTATAACCCCTCCTATAGAGAACATTAGAAAGGGTAATGTATCTAGCAGCCAATTTATGAATCCTAGTCCTAGTATTCTTATTCATAGAGTCAAGAAAGGTACCATCACTCAAATATCTTATGACATGCGAGTACCATTCATCAGAATTTATAATGCAACAATATGCCACATCACTAGGGTTATCAACAATAGCTGGGGAAGTAAGATTGTGAATAGTGAATTGAAGATCTACCATGGGATCCTCTAGAAACACAAGTGAGGCAACACATGCCATTGCATTAGCATGTCAATTATCTTTTCAAGGAATGGGCTCCATGATATAAGAATTGAATTTTTGCAACAAGGATAAAGCTAGATCTTTATATTGTGATAATTTGTCTTGTTTAGCTTGATAGACTCTTGTCACTTGTCTTATGATTAATTGAGAATCTCCATAAATATGTAGATTTTTCACACTCAATGCCAAAGCTTCTTTAATTCCAGTTATAAGAGCTTCATATATAGCAATGTTGTTGGTACATAAGAAATTGAGATGATATGATAAAGGAATAGGCTTATTTTTAGGATAAATTAAAACTACCCTTGCTCCCGATCCTGTACGACACTTAGAGCCATCAAAGTATAGTTCCCAGGTCTCATCAACCTCAATAGAAAGAATGTATTCATTGAGAAAAGACTCTAGATTAGGTAGGGAGAAGGGTGAAGGAGAATCAACTAAATGATCAGTCAATGCTTGACCCTTTATAGCCTTTTGCGAGACAAACTTAAGGTCAAACTTGGTCAACATCATAACCCACTTAGATAAGCATCCAAAAAGATCAGTTTTGGAGAAAAGATGTTTAAGAGGATCAAATTTAATGATAACATGAATCTCGGGACTCAAGAGATAATGCCTCAACTTTTGAGTTGCAAAGACTAAAGCAAGGCACTATCTTTCTATCGCAAAATATCAGACTTTGTAATCGAGTAGAGTATGACTTATGTAATAAACTGGGCATTCTCTACCATCTTCATCACATTGTTCCAATAAGGTTGCAAGAGCTTGAGGGGAAGCAACGGTGTATAGAAGAAAAGACTTAGTAGGATCAGTAGGTTGAAGAATGGGAGGATTGGCCAAATAAGTGTTTAAGTCTTCGAATGCTTGACGACAATCCTCATTCCATTGGAAAGTGATATTCTTCTTAAGCAATTGTGTGAAGGGAAAGGTACGATCCACAAGTTGAGAGACGAACCTACAAATAGCTTGGATCTTTCCTTGCAAACATTTTAGTTGTTAAATATTCTTTGGAGGTGGCATGTTAACAGTAGCATCTATCTTTTTCGTAACCACCCCAATGCCACGATGTGGAACTATGAATCCTAATAGTTTTCCACTATCCACACCAAAAACACATTTTTGGGGATTCAAACGCATGTTGTACTTACAAATTGTCTCAAAGATTTGATGAAGGATCTTAACATGATCTGTACGAAGGACGGATTTGGCTAAGATGTCATCAATGTAATCTTCTAAGGTCTTATGCATATAATCATGGAAGATGAGAGTCATAGCATTTTGATAGGTTACGCCTACATTTTTTAATCTAAAAGGCATCACAATCCAACAAAATGTACCCCAAGGAGTGGTGAAAGCAGTTTTATATTGATCTTGGGGATTGATGAAAATTTGATTATATCGCCAGGAACCATCCATAAAGGATAGTAAAGCATGCCTTGCTACCAAATCCACTATCATATCAATATTCGAGAGGGGAAAATCATCTTTTAAAAAGGCCTTGTTTAAATCACAAAAATAAGTACACATCCTGATCTTGTTTTCAGCTTTAGCCATAGCCACAATGTTTGAAATCCATGGGGAATACTTAATAGGATGAATGAATCCAACATCTAGAAATTTTTCAATCTCAGCTTTAACAAGTAATGCTAATTTAGGGTGAATCTTTTGAATCTTTTGCTTCACAAGTTTAGCATCAAGAATTAGGACAATGTTATGAGTGACAATCTTATGATCTACACTAGGCATGTCAGAATATATCCAAGAAAAGATCTCAGGGAATTCATGTAACAACTCAACATATTGTTTTTTCTCTTCCTCGTCAAGACATTTCCCTATCTTGATGATCATATCTTCAACAAAAGGATCCATCTTGATATCAATGGTGTCATTTATTAGGAGATTGCTTTGTTGAGGAGAATCTCTCAATTGAGAAAATTATTTAACTATCTCATCGTTATTTATCTCTTTCCCAAAGTAAGCGTCCACATTTAAAGAATAGGGAAAACTACGATTATGGTGATAACAAGGAAGGTTTTCATAAGCTCCTAAGAATTAAGCTAAAGAATTATCAATAGAAAAAACAACCAATTCCCCTACAAAAGTAGGATTGAAATCAAGGGATCCCCAATCATCTTCTGCAAGAATCTTTTCAGGAGAGAAAGTGTTCTCAATTGTAGAGTTGGGTTGAGAAGACTCTTCCTCAATATCCTTAGGTCCACTTGAGGAAGCATCAAGGATCGATCCAGATATAGGAGACAAGTTTGATGAACTAGTCACACTAACCAGAGTAGAAGCTTTAAAGAAATGGTCTAAGATAGTTGGGGAAGAATTGATTTAAGAGGATTTAGAACTTGATGTTTGTAAACAAGCCTGAAATCTTGTGTCTCCTAATAAGGTGTATGTTGTATTGTTGTAAATGAATTTTATTTACCTATGCAATATAGAGGGAACAAATTGCATGCTATGAATCCAAGGTCTTCCTAGCAACAAGGTGTATGTCAACTCTCTAGACATGACATGGATAGGAGTAGGTAAAGTAACAGGACCTACCTTAACAGGCAAGGTGATGATACCTAGTGAAGATTTAGCAACATTATCGAAGCCACAGATAGTGAGAGAATTAGGCTTGATAAGAGATGTATCAACATTGATCTTATGCAACAAGTTAATGCTACAAACATTAAGGCCAGAACCATTGTCCACTAATATTTGCCTTATCACACTATCATTTATGATAACCACAATCATTAAGGGATCATATTGCTGTTGAACTTCACTAGAAGGCAACTCATCATGTAAACACAATCTGAGGCTTAGGTGATGCAATAGAGTGAATCAAGGAAGCGATATTATTGGATGTCATTGTGGGTGAGACATTCAATATTTTCAAGGCATCTTGTAGCATTCCATGATGAGTTGAGGAAGTTTGAAGCAAATTCCAAAGGGATATCTTGGCAGGAGTAGCTTTAAGTTGTTCTACAAGATCATATTCCTTACTAAGGGTTTGTAAAATACGAGGTGTTTGAGGAAGAATGAGTTGAGGATCAGGTAGAGGAGTTGGAACAACCAGAGGAGGGTTAGGTTACCTATTGTTTCTTATGTTATAGGAATGGGAAACTACATTATAACTGCAATAAGGACTCTTAGTGGGATTCCTTCCTTGAACTATAATGATAGGTTTCTTTGGAGTACTACCATATCCACCTTGAACCGTGAAAAGAGGTTGATTAGGAAGAGGTGAAGTTGGAGAAGGACAAGAACCTTGGACAATAAAAAGAGGTTTTCTATGTTCATTCATATTGATCATGTTGATTAACTTTTTAGATGCATTATTCTTGTTTGAGAGTTTAGGCAAACACATAAAGTCATCAAGGGCATCATCCAATAAGGCATGGTCATAGTGATTGAAAGGCTTATCCTTGGACTCAAAAGGAGACATAACATCATAAAGGGAATAATGGGAATAAACTATGTTTCTAAATCTAGTGGAGGAGTTGATGGGAATGTACCCATGAGAGGAATCATTCAACTTGTATTTCTCATCACCATGGAATGGCATAGTAACAAGGTTGATTAAATTTTGACAAAATGAAGGTTTAGAAGGCTTAGGGTTCAAAAACTCATCTAGAGCTTCATCTAATTCATCCTTACTAAACTCATAATCAACAAAATTGCATACATCATCAAAAGCATGAACTTCTTGCAAATAGAAATCTGACATTTTGAAATGAAAATTGCATGAAACTTAAACACACAATGCAAGGAAAATGAAAGAAAACTATCTCTTTTTTTTTCCTTTTTTCTTTATTCCTTTAATGTTTTGAAAGAAAATTAAATAAAATAGATCTAGATCTAACAATGCAATGCAATGGAAATGAAATTGGTTTCACATTGGGTTGACCAAAGATGTGTAGGGGAAAAAGTGAGACTAAGTATGGAAACCCTAATCCCACTCTCATGCACACTCATGGAATACGAAAGAGCCTAGGGGGGTAGCACACATCAGCTACTTCTTATGACAAAAAGAGAGTCATGGATTACCTCTTAGGTTTTCTATTCCTTTGTTGTAAATGAGAGAGAGGAATGATGCAAAATGCAATCTAACCTATAAAGCAAGTAAGCAAGAAAATCCTAATCTGAGAATGTAAATCAAAGAACAACTAATACACTACTGAAAAGTATAGATCAAAAGGCAAAATCAGAGGTGCACCTATGTTTGACATCTAAGTAGAAATGTTCAGGACTAGGGTGCCATGCCACTATCTTGATTCTACAATTTTGGAACTACAACTGATAGGAGGGATTATGAGATCTATAAGGTGTTGTTCTTCTAAGTCCTGCTAATTGAGGGCAGGAGCAGGGTGTCATGCCACTATCCTGGGCAAGACTAGGGTGCCATGTCCCTTTCCTGGACAAATTTCTGCACTTCTGGGATTTTTGAGAGGTGTAGATGCATGTTCTAGATCTGTAATTGTTTCCAAATTCCCGTTTCTACACCTACAACTGAAAAAGGGAAGGTTTGGGGTGGCTATATAGGGTTTTTCCTTAGTCAAACCCCTATTTTTCTGATTTCCATCTCCATGAATACCCGATAATGTACTAAAAATATGTGTGCAAGAACCTTGTGTATATACAAGATCCTAAGAATGAAAGTAAACCTTGTGTATATTCATAAGAAGTTTGGACATGTGGCTAATCAATGTAGGTCAAGGAATGGTGAAGATTACAATAAGGCAATTCAAAAAAATAATGTCACTTCTTATGAATGCAACAAAGTAGGACATATTGCTAAATTTTGCACAAGCAAGAACCTATAGATAGGAAGTGATAAATATCATGAGAAGGTAAAGTAGAAGGTTGATGATATTGGGAAGGAGCATGAGAAGAACTAAGTTATGAAGTCTGAGGATCAACCAACAGAATCAAATGTGCCAGATGTTCATTCGGTTGAAGCATATACCCCATTTACTCAACTGACAAAGCATAATGTTCTTGTAGGAAACTCATCCAGTAACTAAGGCATTTGCCTTAGGGGGAGGAAAATTGATGACAGATCTTGCATTGCCCCTGGTAATAGTCTGAAAGCCTGTTTTAAACTTTGGAGAATTCAATTTGAAGGTTAACCAGCAGAGATTTGTTGGATCTTGGATATTTGATCTAGGATCTAGTTTGCTTTACCTATAACTCACTTTATGAGTTATGGTTTGGTCATACATCTACATTTAAGTACATCAAAATGTTTGGTGGTGAATTGGAAGTTTGATCCTAGATGTGATGAAGGGATGTTTCTTGGTTATTCTAAGGAAATAAAAGCATATAGATGTTATAACAAAAGATTGCAGATAATTGTGGAGAGTGCTAATGTCAAGGTGGATGAGTAGTACAAAGGTCAAATTAGAACTTATGAGAGAGAACTAGAAGTGGAGATGATCATAATTGAACCGGTATTACTTGTAACAGAACAAAATGTTGAACTAGTTACCTCGACAGTATCAGAAAATTCAACAGTAATTGAAGATCATAGCACAGAAACAAAAATTCAAAAGACTCCTAGGTATGTAACATTGAATCATTCAGAAGATTGGATAATTGGGCAAGAAGAAGACTGGCAGCTAATGAGGTATGCTTAATTTCTTTAATTGAATTGGCATCAGTAGATTAAGCATGTAAGGATGATTGTTGGATGTAAGCTATGGAAGAGGAATTGGATCAGTTAGAAAAGGACAACACATGGACTTTAGATCCCTAACCTAAAAATAAGAATGTTATTGGAACTAAATGGGTCCTTAGGAATAAATTGAATGAGGATGGACAAGTTGTGAGGAATAAGGGCTGATTGGTTTACAAAGGATATTCTCAGAAGGAAGTAATTGATTATGTTGAATCCTTGCTCTGGTAGCTAGGACTTTTAGATATTTTTAAGGATTTTTATGTTACAATTTTTGGTTTATGATGACTTTACACTATGAGCATGTTCAGATGCAGATTGGCTCAAGATATAGGTAACCAAATAAGCTCATCTAGTGAAGTTTTCTTTCTTGAAAAGAAACTTGTTTCATGGATCAACAAGGAATTGTCATGTACTTATTTATCTACTACCGAAGCTGAGTATGCTGATGCTGCTACTAACTGTACACAAGTTCTATGGATGAAGCAAATGTTGAAGGATATAAGGGTAGATTGCAATGAACTGATAGTTATTCACTATGACAACTCTACTACTATTGACATATCAAAGAATCCAATATTTCATTCTAAGACAAAGAACATTTCTATCAAGTATAATTTTCTAAAGGAGAAGGTGGAAGCAAATGAATTCAGACTGGTTTATGTGAACACTAAAGAGAAGATTGTAGATATCTTCACTAAACCTTTTCCTATGGAATCATTTAAGTACTTCAGAGATTGATTAGGGGTCTTTTCCCCTCTGGTAGAGATTTGACTAATGTTGATTGGCATCAGTTCGACATGCATTATCAGAGCTATCATTCATTCCAGAATGATGAGTTGGTGCTACTACTCAGGAGGAGTAGTTAGCTATGTGGTTCAGAGGATTTATGAATTTAATTTGATGTTTATGTCAGATTTATGGGATTGATGTCAAAGGGGGAGAGATATTTATGTGAAAACTAGAGATCAGAGCTTCATAGAGATATCAGTCTATGGGGGAGATTGGTGGCACAAGGATGAGGAACATAATTTTAGATTGGTTGTATCCCATTGGGGGAGTTTGGTCTATGTTTGGTTATTTGGTTCAGAATTTCATATCATCTTGGGGAGATTGTTGGATACCTTCCTTTGGGGGAGACTTGTTTCACATTTCTTGGTACTTGGATGTTTTTCACATCTAGTGTTGCCATCAATGGAAAAGGGGGAGATTGTTAGCAATTTGGAGGAATTGATAATGTGTTGCATTGATGTTTGTCATTGATGTCAACACTATCATTTGTTCTAGCAAGCCTTTTGGTTACCGATAAGGGTTTTATTGACAAAGATTTGATGAATATCTTTTGATGAATCCGATAAGTGGTGTTGGAATGAATTCTAGAAGGTTATCAAGATTTTGATGGTTATCATGTTCGTATTCTAGATAATTGGTGATGTTATATTTGGCTTATGGCGACCTATTTTAGGTTCAGTCTTAATGTTTTTCTGCTAGGTTATGGACCAGTTTATGTAACATGTTGGTTGATACTCTCGATGCGTTATCAGTTGGATTTATTATTTGGTTTATGTTGTTTTGGTCTTAGGTTGACTTGGTTTATCATTGGTGTTAGACACAATACACCACTGAGAGGGGGGTGAATTAGTGGTTCTCTATCTTTTCCCTTTAACTATCCTATGTGTGCATACTAGTTATCAGATTTAACTCAATGCAGACTTACCGGTTAGTGGTGAGACTAATCACAAATGCATTCACACATAAAGGAACATCACATAAAACCAGCATATATGAGGAAAAACCAAGATGGGAAAAACCTCAGTGAGAAATGTTGTTGGAGTCTACTACTCCAATCCAGCCTCACAATGAATATTTGATTACAATATTTAGGGTACCAGCCCAAGGAGCACCAACCCCTAATTTTAGGACACCAACCCCTGATTTAGGGCACCAACCCAAGGAGCTACAACCCCTACACTAAGCTCCAACTCAATGAATACAAAACATAATCATTTACAAGTTAATAGCCTTGTTACAAATGGATTTTGTAACTCTTCTTCAAATCTCTCTATTGGATCTTCTATCCACTTCACTGTTAGTTCTCTCTCTCTCACCCTCTCATTGCAGCAACCTTATCTCCTATTGCAAACTTATCGGTTCAACCTCTTCTCTTTCTCTACCAATTCTCTATCTCGACCACTTCTCTCTGTTGGTTGTCTCTTCTCTCAACTTCTCTACTACTCTCCACTGGTTCTATCTTCTGCTAGTTCCTTCTTGCCTACTCTGCACTCTTCTCCAACTCTTCTCTATCAGTTTGGTCACCACCAGTTATCTCACTGTTGTTGGTTGAACTCTTCAACCCTAAAATCTCTCACACTTAGTCTCTCTTCTGATACTCATTGAGTACTTGACTGATGTGTTCTCACATGTAGCAACACTCTCTCATTCAGCAACAACACTATCTTCCTTAGATCGCCATATTTAAATTGAAGCTTTCCCACTAAAAACCAATTCAAATAGAGGATGGTTAGGGTTTCCTTCTACCAACCAAATCTACATACCATCTGATCCAATCTTCCTTGGATCACACACCTACTTTGGAGGGAAAATCCATCATGGATTTTTCATCTATCCAGAGTATGTTTGCCAAGAATAGCATACCTGACCTTGATTTTCGGCCTTGAAATCTGTCGACACATTTATGACCCAGCTATGTCTTTCTTGAGGTCCACCTGCAATATAATTTCCTTGTTTTCTTCTAGGCACCAACAACTCCTTGATCTTTCTCTATCATTCATTCTTCCTCGAGCCACACCAATCTATCATCGACCCATGATTTGTGAATTTTTCATTTAATGTCGACTAACTACTAAAAAAACCATGTCGATGGACACTTCACCAACCTTTGCATGCTTGCCACTTCAACTCCATGTGGCATCCTTATCGATATCCACTTCAGCAAAGATCCCTGTGTCGTCTAGACTTGATCACTGACAATCAACACATAATCGGTCCTTGTTTTTTGACAGTTTACTAACCTTGTCGATATCTCACACTTTATCAGTTAACCATCATGTCTGCACTTTTGATCTACCGGTGGAACACCTTAACCAGTTACCAGGCATGCCTATCCATAGCATGCACATTCTCATCAGGTAGGAGCACATCACTTATCCTATTTGCTTCCTTAGCAGTTCACATGCTCACTAGTAGCCATCTTGATGACACCATGTCATCAACCTTCAACTGATTCAATCTAAGGCATCTACATACCAGTTGCACTTTCTCTCTGCAACTGCTCCACTTTTCCTTCTTCATCATCATAATGAACATCATCTCAACCAGTTTGTCAAGGTGACAAACTCATCACTTCTCTACTCTTCCTTTTCTATCTCAGTGGCTTAACATGCCTTCTATATTGGTCCAGTATAAATCCACGATTTCATGCACTTGAGGCATCCCTTTGATTCATCAGTAGATCCGGTGTGAGCCTTCATTCACCTGCCTTCTAGTTTTTTCTTATCTCATAGAGCTAAGATGCATACTTTGCATAATAGGAGATAAGCTCCACTTACTAGTGGTAGTGGATCCTTGTCATTTGCATCCTGCAATATACTCATGTGGCTTCCCTATTTGTGTAGCATACCTTGAAATAGGCACAAGTGATCTGGTGTGAGTACATTCACTGTTAGTCATCTCTTCACATTGTAACTGAATCTCTATCCAGTGGGAGTCTTGTTGTTCTATATCCACATAACATACCAGTGACCTATACATTCTCCTCCTCCTATGTTGATGTGATTTAGGTAAAATTGCACCTCTTCATCACAAACAATGACTCAACATCTTGCCCACTCATAGATGCCATGATTTACCAGCTATTATATCATACTAGTCTCCTATCCATATCTTCCACACAAGTCAAACACTAACTTGTATACCGATGACTCAATTGTGACTCCAATGGTCATTCCTTTGGATGACATTCTTCTTCTTTACTAGTGACCTGCAACACTAGTTGACATCAATGACTTCATGTAAACAATACTTCCATACTAGTTGTCCTTCTATACTGGTTGACATTAATGACAACACAATGCGAACAATTGGTTTGCGGGATTATGTAACGGATTTATTGTATTATCTTTTAGGTGGTTGACCTAATTGTTTAGGTCCCAGGTTGGTATAAATATGATCTAAGATCTCTTTGTAGATCATGGGATTAAGGTTATGGGATTATCTGTGTGCAAATAAGGTTGTAATCATATGCAGAGGTTTTGGTCGATCATAAGTGATTGAATTGGGTTTGTGTGAGAGGTTTAAGACCTCCAGTATTGAGCTGAACCAGAATTGTACTGAGGCATAGGAGATGTTATTCTTGTAGTTCAATCTTCAATCCGGATTGTAGTTTGATGTTTTCTCTAGTTAGTCAGACTCCTTTTGTGATGAGTAGTGTGCTCTAGGCTATTGGCCTTCTTGCATGTGCAGGCCCCTTGTTGTAATATTTATTCATCTGATAAGTGGATAGATATTGTGGGTCTTGAATCCTACCGTGGTTTTTTCTCTTTGAGGTTTTCAACATATAAATCTATGGTGTTATGGTGTTTATCTTTGTGGTTGCATTGTTGCTTATTGTTATATGCTTTTATGTTTACCGGTTGTTGAGTTGTTGCATTAATAAGGTTAAAATTTCTCCATTTCAGTAGAACACTGATTCACCCCCCCTCTTAGTGCTCTTGGATCCCAACAATAACAAGTTGCAGATGAGGAAGTTCAGTTCTGGAAATGCATATGAAGTGGAGTTACCGGATCATCTAAGTATTTCACTTGTATTTAACATTGTAGATCTACATCATTATTGTTAACTAGAATTTAGTGAGGATAGTAATGTAGACTTGGAGAAACAGTCTCCCGGAAGGAACTAGATCAGATTGAAGACATCTTGGATAGTAGGATTGGGCATAGTACCCGAAGCAATCAGTATAAGGAGTATCTTGTAGAGTGGAAGGACAAACCAATTGAAAATTCATCTTGTATTTCTCAGGAAGAGGTATACCGCCTTGGTTTTCCTTTGACCCTAGCAAAGTGAGAGACTCACTTTTTTCAACAACCCTAGATGTCTGATGTAGGAGCATCCCCAGTTCATGGCAATCTTGCATCAACAAAAAATATTTCCTTTCTGTTTTTCTTTCTATTTTGTAGTTTCATCATTTCATTCTACATTTTCTAGAATTGGCTCACTAGATCTCAAGGAGTTGGATTTTGTTTAAAGACTTGATCATCTACCTTATTCCCAAACCGTGGAGCATTTGGATCATTTTTTGGCAAGTTATCGCTACCGGTTTTTGAGATAGATTTTTGGTACCGGTTGCCTGGTTGTAATCTATCAGGATCTACCGAATCCCTTTCATAGATTGTAGAGCCCCAAGCATTGATTATGATGTTCCTTGGCATGTAGCCGACCTTCCCTTTGATCTACACTTCATCCTTTGTATTTTCCAGAGGAATTTATTTGGCAAGGGCCGACCTTGTTCCTTTTTCATGTTAGGTGTTGTTCTTCGACATTTTATCCTTTTTTGGGTCGATCGAATCCCATTGGATCATATAAATTATTGTAATTGAGTATTAGAATGTAGATAAGTAGAGATCAGTTAAGGTATAGAACATAGAAGATAGATCCTAATATTTGAGGTCCCGGTTATGACCTATTCTGTAATTAAGCATGTTCTAGCAGGCCAGTGAGCCAATTTTTGTAACCCGGTTGTTACCAGTTGATTGTAATCAATTTTCATGATATAATTCATTAAGTTTTGTATTACCTCCATCATATCCTTGTGTTTCCATTATTTTCACTATTTCTGATCGGCCCAGATTGATCTCTCTAAGGTCCCTCCTAACCGGTGAATGCACCAATTCCCACCTTGGTTTTCCCCTAATAGGTTTTCCACATCAGAAATTTTGGTGTTATGTGTGTTTATGATGTGTTGCTAATTTATGCTTTCATGTTTAATTATCAGATTTGTGAATAATTTTAAGTAGTGTGAGTTTTTGAGACAACTAATTCACCCCCCTTCTCTCAGTTGTCTACCCTATTTCATCAATTGGTATCAGAGTAGGTTCCTTCATAAAAGATTAACCACTTGAGGTGATCCAGGATGGCAACTTACAAGAAGGAGAGTCTGAGATTTGATGGTTCCAACTACTCTCTTTGGAAGAATAACATGAAGTGTGATCTAAGATGCATTGGTGAACCTTACTGCGATATTACTAAAAGCAAGTATACCATTCCTACAAATGGTCCTTCAACTCTAGATGAGAACAAAAGCACTGAATACAATATTATCGCTAAGGAAGCATTATTGAGTGCTCTGACTAACTCCGAGATGACAAATGTTATAGAATTGTAGATTGCTCATGAGATCTAGAAGAAGTTATAAACCTTGTATGGAGGTGACAGTTATGTGAAGATTTCCAAGATGTAGAGCCTAAAGGGAAAATATGAGATGTTGAGGATGAGCGAAGATGAGAAAATCACTTCTTATATGTAGAAGGTGAATGAACTTATGTGCAATATCAAATGTGTTGACAGTAAGCTGGAAGAATCAAAGATTGTTGCTAAAGTGCTAAGATCTTTACATGCATCCTACAAGCATAAATTTGTTGCTATTGAGGAGATCAAAACTATGACAAATGTAACCAGGGACATGTTGATTGGTAAGCTTTCAGCCTTTGAGTCAAGAATGAGTTTGGAGATTCTCTTCCTAAGGTAGAATCTGTATTCAAGGCTACTATTTCCAGAAAGGATAAGTAGAGATATGATCCAAGACAAAGTTAGTCAAGGTGGATGTCTAGATATGAGAAATAGAGGAAGGAAATTGAAAATGAAGAGCAAGAGTTTGAGGAGCTTGAAGCCCTTATTGCCAAGAGATTACCTAGAGGAGTCAATAAGTATGAAGGAACATTGCCTCTTAAATGTTTTTCTTGCAATAAGATAGGTCATTTTGCCTCAAGGTGTCTGGAAAGAGTTCCTAAAAATCCTTACAAGCCTAGATTTCAGAAGAGATGTTATTATGCTACTAATGAAGGTGTGACAAATGATGAATCTGATAAAGGAGGTACAAGTGATAATGAATGGCTAATTATTGCTATGAAGGAAGATGATCCAATGCCTATGGATTCTCCTAGCTACATGAATGTGGAAAGAGCTTTGGTTGCACAAGTTGAAGTAGAAGATGAATGGGCGATTGATAGTTGATGATCTCACCATATGACAGGTGATAAGAGTAAGTTTGTGAGTTTGGAAAAATATGAAGGTGGCATCGTGAAGGTTGGTGATGATAAAGCTAGTATAATCCACGGTAGGGGATCCATTTCTCTTGATGGTAACCACAATACTATTGATGTCTTATATGTAGAAGGTCTAAAGCATAATCTTTTGAGTGTTGGATAGATGGTTGACAACAGATATGATCTTCAATTCAAGAAAGGCAAGTGTAGAATCTTGGATAGTTCCAAAATTGAGATTGCATCAGGTACAAAGACTAAAGGTAATATCTTTCATTTAAATAGTGCTAGAAAAATATGTTTGATTTCTCAGGTTGATGAAAGTTGGTTATGGCATAGAAGAATTTGTCAGGTGAATTTTGATAATATTGTTAAGATAAGTTCTACTCAGGTTGTGAGAGATCTTCCTAAGTTGATGAAACCTGCTAACATTATGTGCAAGGAATGTCAGTTAGGGAAACAAATCAGAGTTACTTTCAAGAGTAAGAAGAATTGTTCAAATGAATTATTGGATCTTGTGCATACTAATTTTTGTGGTCCTTCTAGAGTTATAAGATTGTAAGGAGACAAATATTTCATGTTGCTAATTGATGATTATTCTATGATGATGTGGGTTACT
Organism: Cryptomeria japonica; assembly: GCF_030272615.1. Taxonomy (NCBI): domain Eukaryota; kingdom Viridiplantae; phylum Streptophyta; class Pinopsida; order Cupressales; family Cupressaceae; genus Cryptomeria; species Cryptomeria japonica. The sequence continues at coordinate 34,201,801 of NC_081408.1, read as the reverse complement.
TTCTTGAGGGAGAAGTCTGAAGCTCTAGACGAGTTCAATATTTTCAAGGCTATGGTTGATATAGAGACATGTTTGAAGCTGAAGTGTCTAAGATTTGATAGAGATGGTGAATTCACTTTTGGTGAGTTCAATGTATTTTGTGAAGAACATGGGATAAGAAGACAATTGTCTGCTCTGAGAACCCCTCAACAAAATGGAGTTGTGGAAAGGAAGAATAGAACCATTCAAGAAACTGCCAAGACAATGATGTTGGAAGGAAATGTTCTTCATGTCTATTGGAGAGAAGTTGTGAGTACTTATATTTAGCACTCTTAATTGGGTACATATCAGAGGTGATACTGGTAAGACTTCTTATGAATTATGGTTTGGTCATGCTCCTAGTGTTAAATATTTTAAATTTTTGGAAGTAAATGTTATATCAAGAAGGATGAAGATCTAGGAAATTTTGATGCTAGATGTGATGAAGGAATATTTCTTGGTTATTTTACCAAAAACAAGGCCTACCAATGTTACAATAAGAGATTGAGGAAGATAGTCGAGATTGAAAAATGTCAGCGTTGATGAAGGCAATGAGAGACAATACAAATCTTCCAAATATGATTTAGATGATTAGGATGACAGTACAAACAATGAGAAGTAACCTCAAACCCAAAATCAAGCCTAGATCATTCCAGTGAATCCAGTGCAAGTGTTGAAGATAGAACACAAGAACTTGTATGCAATTCAATAAAATCCTAGGACTCTAAGGTATGAAAGTTTGAATCATTCTGAAAATAAGATCATAGGAGACAAAAATAAAGGTGTTCAAACAAGAAGAAGAATTGTTGAAGATCAAGTTGAATATTGTTTGATTTCAAAGATAGAACCTAAGGATTTAAATGAAGCATGTAAAGATTAACATTGGGTAAAAGCTATAGAAGAAGAATTGATGGAGATTGAAAATAATAATACATGGGATCTTGTTCCTAGACCTAAGAACAAAAATATAATTGGAACCAAATGGGTCTTCTGGAACAAATTGAATGATCAAGATGAAGTTGTTAGAAACAAAGCAAGACTTGTTTGTAAAGGATATTCGCAAATGGAAGGAATTTAGTTTGAAGAAACCTTTGCCCCTGTGGCAAGAATTTAAGTTGTAAGATTGTCTCTTTCTTTTGCTGCTTACAAGGATTTCAAAGTCTATCAGATGGATGTCAAGTAAGCGTTCCTAAATGGTGAATTGGAAGAAGAGGTGTACATTGAGCAACTAGATGGATTTCAATTGTCTAATCAAGGAGATATGGTTTGCCAACTGAAGAAAGCTTTGTATGGACTGAAGAAAACCCCAAGAGCATGGTATACCAGATTGGATAAGTATCTGTTGAAGCTAAGATTTAACATATGTATTGTTTATAGTAATCTATACTTCAAGATTGATCATGATAACATTCTAATTGTTGAAGTTTTTGTTGATGATATTATCTTTGGAGGGAATGATAGTTTGAGAAAAGAGTTTGCTAATGAAATGCAGAATGAATTTGAAATGTCTATGATTGGAGAGGTGAAATTCTTTTTGGGATTGGAAATCACATGTAATCAGAAAAATGAATCTTTATATCTCAGTCCAAGTATGTAAAATAGTTAATGAAGAAGTTTGGTTTGGAAGATTCAAAGCTAGTTGGTACCCCTATGGTGATCGAATGTAAGTTGACTAAAGATGATGATTACCCTAAGGCAAATAAGACTAGATATAGATCTATGATTGGTGGATTGCTCTATTTGACTCAGACTAGACTTGATATCATGAATGCAGTTTGTCTTATTGCTAGGTTTCAAGCTGATCCTAAGGAATCTCATGTTGTAGGTGTCAAAAGAATTTTTAGATATTTGAAAGGAACAATTGATTTTGGTTTATGATATCTTAATGATTATTATTTTACTTTTATTTCTTTTACTAATGCTGATTGGGTAGGAGACATGGATGATAGGAAGAGTACTAGTGGTGGTACATTTTTCTTGGGAAAAAGATTGGTTTCATCGTTGAGAAAAAAAAATTCTATTTCTCTATCTACTGCAGAGGAAGAATATATTTCTACAGCAAACAATTGTACTCAGGTAGTATGGATGAAGTAGATGTTGAAAGATATCATAGTAGTGTATGATGAGCCTATTGCTATCTACTATGACAATTCAAGTACAATTAACATTTCTAATATTTCGGTGTTGCATTCAAAGAATAAGCATATATCAATTAAGTTTCACTTTTGGAGAGAAAAGGTAAATGAGAAGGAAGTCAAATTGGAGTATGTGCCTACTAAGGAACATATTGCAAACATTTTCACGAAGACTTTGCCTAAAGATACTTTTGAGTATCTTAGAGGGAAGTTAGGGGTGATTGCCCCTCCTGATCAGAATTAAGATGAGTTGGTATGCATCAGTCTGGTACATTTCACAGTCGCATCTTGTGATCCAAATTGATGGTTGGTGGCTGCTACTCAAGGGGAGTAGTCAGTAAGTCAATTTTGTGGTTTTCTTGAAAATATATGCCTTTGCCACTGATATCAAAGGGGGCGAGATTCATGTGAAAAAATGTGTAGAGATAATAAAAAGATGAAGAGTAGTGTGCAAGGTCTAAGTGGGAGATGTTGATATTTTTCTTTCTTTGTCATTGATTGTTTTTCACATCATATGTTGCCATCAATTCCAAAGGGGGATATTGTTGGAAGAATGTTGCAAAATATGTGCTTGAGAGATATTTGAGATGTATGTTTTGTCATTGATGTCAACATATTTCTCTGTATGTGATAGTTATGCAGTGAAGTTCAATGAGTTAGTTTGTTCAGTGTAGTAAGTATGATGAAGATCAGAGTTTGTAGATTAAAGGGTTTGTAGAGGGTTGTTTTTAGTTGATTCAGTTCAATTTTTAGAGGCCCGCATGGAGATTTGATGGAGTTATGAGTATTTGTGTTGTGGTTGGTTTTTCAGCTATTCAGTGGTGATAGAATGACAATATTTTGATATGCATTGCTCCACATTGTAATATCTTGATCTGCAGATTTGGAGGTATGTTTGGGATGTTGGTGTGTATCCTCAATTCAAGTGGCTTATGGTTTGGAGGTCACCAAGTGATTTTTTTGAGGTTGATAATCATTGTAGTTAGTCTTCCTATGGTTCGATATGAAGATGCTGGTGATTCTAGTAATTTGTGTTGGTACAGATGTTTCTAGGGTAATTCATGATGCTTGTGGATGTTTCTTGATCATGCGACTTTTGTGTTGGTGATCCACGTTGATCGTTGAGCTTGCAATTGATGTTTTTATCTAGTGCATTGGTGTTATTCATGTTCTTGGCTGACCAAATGCTTGTAGCGTATTGCGGATATTCGAGGCATAATTCTTGGAGGTGTAATGTGTTCAAGGAAAAAGATTTGGGTCTATGCTATGTCTTGATCAACACTGCTTGGTCTGCATGTGATATTGTATTGATTGTGGTTGTATTTTTGCAATTAGGTGATGAGTGTCGAGCCAACCCTGTTGATTTCTCTAAGGTTGATGTCATGTATAAATAATTGTAATATATTTGTATTTGAGAGTAGTTGTGGGTGTGTGGATTGCTTCAATGGGACTGAACCAGGAATTAAGGAGATGTTATTTCTCAGTTCATAATTTTTGGATGTAATCCGTGATTGTTTGTATAGGTAGTGAGCCTTCCTTGGGTAGTAAGCCTTTTTATTTTGAGTTGTGAGCTCTAGGCAATGTGCCTGAATGCATGCACATTCTATTACAAGTACGATTGTCATTGCACCAAAATATCGACTTGTTAATGCTCGATACAATGACTAGACTTATAGAATCCATAGGAGGCAGTTGAGCCATGTCACAAACCCGGTGTTGCACTACACAACATGAGGAGACCAAGGGCGCACACCTTGCAACACATTCCCCATTGTAATACTTTTAACAGAGTATACCTTTATTGTGGGTGTATTCCCACTGTGGGTTTTCTCCTAACAAGGTTTTCCATGTCGAAAATCTTGGTGTTGTGTGTGTTTATGATGTGTTGTTGATTTATGTTTTTATGTTTAATTATCAAATCTGCGAATAAGTTTAAGTAGTGTGAGTTTTTGAGACAATTGATTCACCCCCCTCTCAATTGTCTGCCCTATTTCATCAATTGGTATCAGAGCTATTTCATCATCTTTGATATATTCCATCCAAGATCCTATTGTCTAAGTGGAAGATAATTAAACTTACACATGGAAAGAGTCCCTTTCCTCCCCAACCATCAACATAGCATTAGGTATTTAACAAACTATCAAAAAACAATGGAAGTATATAGTAAAATATATTGATTATTTGTAATGATGTCAATCATGATTATCAATTTCGATGTCGTCAAAACCTGTACATTACATACTTTATTTATATAATTAATTTATAAATTATATTTTTTTAAATTGTTATTTAAAATAAATTTATAATTTCTTTATCATGTCTATTTTGTATTGCATCCACTGTTGCCAGTGTTTGGTTAAGATCAATACAAGATGGCAAACTAGTATTTTGTATTTGATTGTTATTTGTTAGTCTACACCTAAAATTTACCTTGTGATCCCAATATAAGCATGCACTTTTATCATTATTAAGCAACCAATTTCTTTTGTAGAGAATCTCTGCCAAATTGATTACTCATCTTTGTAGTTCTATAACAAGTGGATTCAATTAGCAAATTAGCATACCATTGACACTTTGATATTGATACATGATGCTTGAAGCTTTAACGAAATTAAAGAATGATGGAAACTATTTACTAATGATTAGCTTGTACCTCTCCTCTAAGGTTTGTTATGGTTTTTGAATTATTCTCACATTCTGAGTTTGATAATCTAATCTAAATTATCATGATTTGCCACTCTTGAGCATATAACACTTTCTCTAAGATTGGACTTTACACTAGACCTTTTTGTTTGAAGCTTCTAAGGATATAATCTAATATAGTTGAGTAGGGCTTTATGTCTTATTTATGCATTTGTCACTTAAGGTTCAAACCATTTATTTTTCTGCCCATTTTCAATAAAATTTAGCTAATAAATAGCCCTATATCTTGTTAAAAATGTATGAACAACTATATTATTTTTTTATAATCCTTTCATTATATAATTCTATTTAATATGCATATATGTATAATTTGTCATCATCATATTCATTATGCCTTTTCAAAATATAAGAACTAGTAAATATAATTAAACAATTAAGTTTTGACCCACTTTACCTTAGTGTTCATGTTGTCCTTTTCAGTGATTTTTTTATTGAATTATTGAAGTTAATTTTTACATTACCACAATTTGAGCCAAGTAGGGATTTGAACCTTTGTTGCACCATTAATAGTGTGCAAACACTTGACCACAACACCACAAGATGATCCCAAAACATTTTAGTAAATTTTATGTTAATGTTATAAATAATAAATAAATAAATAAAATTTACTATACAATTGAAAATAAAAAATAAGAAAATAAACTATTGCAAATGAATCACTCAATTTATTTTGACTACCTAATACATTTTTTGAAAATTGTAATTATATACACCTACCCATATATTAGGTAGCCAAACACCTCCAATAGGTAGCCAAACACCTCCAATAGTTCATTTTTGGTGTCCATTTTTAAAAAAAAAATCCAAAATAATTTTTACCTGCACGCAGCGACTAAATACTTAAAAAAATTCACTCACACCAGAAAGAATGACTCAGATCAAACATTACCCACCAGAACAGAACACTTCAAAATAAATGAGAAAAAAGTTTACAGATCGTTGTAAAAGAGATATAGAAACAAAAGAACATTATAAAATATAAATATGGATAATATAGTATTGTAATTTATAATATTAATTTATATTATTTTATATTATTTTAAATTATTTATTATAAAAATATAAATTTATTTAGAATAATGAATGTGGTAGTACAGTTAATGGATATAAATTGGAGTTGGTGTCTCAGTTAAGTTGATTAGCAATAGTTTTAATTTATAATATTAATATATATTAATTTAGAATGTTTATTATATAAATATAAATTTATTTAAAATAATGAATGTGGTAGTGATGGTTATGATGGGAAGTGGTCATTCATGTGATGGTGCATTCTGATGGTTTGATAGCTTTTTTGTTGTGTCACAAAATAAAAGACAAGAATCTCATTTGGATTTTGAAGTCATTTTTTCACTTTTGGACCAACAGTTTGTATAGATTGACATGCTAGTTTTTTATAAAATTTTATACATAACACTCTAATTTACTAAATTAGAAGTCATAAAAGTTTATTATAGAATAATATAATATTTTAATCTATAATATTAATGTACATTATTTTAAAATATAAAAATTATAAAATGATAAAATATAATTTATTTTTAATTTTTAAAATATTTTAGTTCAATTTTTTAGGATAATTTCATTAAATTTAATTTTAGTCAAATTATTTTTAAATTTTTTTAAAATAGTTTCTATTTTTTTATATGAATTTAGCAACCTAATCAATTTATTTTTTAAAATATTTTTAATAAAATTATGAATTTAAAAATTGTCATAATAGATCAAATTTGAGATTTTGACATTTATTATATATAATTATTAACTTTTTATTATGTTATATATATGATTCTTATATATAAATTTTTGGTATGAATTTAAAAATTTAGTTAATTTAAGATTTTTGTATATATTATTAATTAAATATTTTTTAACAAACAAAATGACTATCAAATTCATGACCTACAAGAATAATCAAAATGCCATTCTAAATTTGGATTATACGAGAATATGAGTACGAGGAAAAGATTACAAGAATATTCCTTTAGGGTTAGGGTTATTCTTTGTTAGCCGACTTTGTATGTTTCCCTAAAATTACATGTTTTAAGTGGCTAGAAATGCATAAGGCATTGTAATGGTGTTGTACTGATTTATTGGATAATAAGAAAATATTGGATGACTGTGTTCTGTGGATGTAGCCCATCTAGGGTGAACCATGTTAAATCTTTGTGTTATTTGTGTTATACAATTTTCTTCATTCTTTGTGTTTGTATCTACATATAATTGTTAATTTTGTATTTGCTCTGAATCTGCCTAAATCCTAACACATCCAACAAAGAGCACACATACAACTTGGAAGTTTCATTGCATGGGTATTTTCAAATCTAAATAAATCAAAGCATCAATAAAGTCTTTGAAAAAATACAACTCACATAGAATGTTGTGGCTAATACAATCAATATGTTGTAGTATGAAGGAACATCAACAAAGATATGGAATATACAAACTAAACCACTACAATATACTCTTGCCACTAGTGTCAGTAGATCCCCTAAATTCTCCACACTCAACAAATGAAAGAGATTAAAAAGCTTCTGAGTTGTTACTAAAAATGATGAAGTATAATAACAATACATGACCACAAACACAATGATCACAATGATAAAAAATATCCATGATATTGTGATGTACATCTCAAAATAATAGCATATGTACCAAATGACCATATTTTATATTAAAGAAAACATATCATGCCAAAATTCTAATGTGTGATTAAGATTCCACCATGGAAGAATAATGTTCATCTTCTAAATAAAGATTATTTTTCAAATTACTAAATCATAACCAACACCTCAATCAAACAATCCAATAGCCTTCAATGATAAAAGCATACCCAAATCACATGAATACAACCATCTTCTATCAATAGAAGCTAATATGTCAAAGAAATCTCTTTGCATACAATAAAATAGGATCCAAGAGATCATCCATAACATTTGAAACCACTATTAAAAATCATTCATTACCAAGTGATGAATACGCATTAGTACCAGCTTTCACGATACATTTTGATATTGAGATACACGTGGAATTATGATAACCATCCTCTAAATGAAGATCACCCATTGTGCATAATCAATTACACCACCAATACTTCTAGAGTATAAAGTAAAAAACCAAGATGTCCAAGCTAAGAGGATACACCACAACATACAATAAAGAATCAATTTAACACCACTAATAATGCACTTGTATAGACAACCATGTTGTGCTAAAACTCTAAGCATACAAGGAAACTCCATTACATCATGATCAACACCAAATTTACCTGCATCAAGAATGACGTTGTGTCAAATATTTAAGAATACAAGGAAATTCCATAACCCCATGACCATCATCCAACTAAGTATCATGCATTTTACACCATATAGTCAACAATTCTAAGTCCCATTGCACAGTTTAACATCAAGTAAAACCATTTCTTGACCTTCTAATGAAAACAAAAGCAAACCAATCAAACAAATTATGCATCTGCACTGAAATTTTTAAGGGTATAGAGAGCCTAGATTCAAGTTATCTATACAACTTATAAGTATAGGGTAGTCTACAATTTTACACACCATGTAGATCTCACAATGCAATATAAAAATTCAACCATACATTATTAACCATGTCAAACATAGATAATTAGAGATATAAATATAACTTTTCCGTGACTCAAACACCAAATCATGTGTAGAATTGGTTTATTATTTGTCATAAACTCAAAAAGTATCATAGTCAACTAAACCAACAAATCAAATAGAAATGTAAGTAAAAAAAATCACAAATCAACACTCCCAAATTTGATTCATTATGAACTACTCTAAAAGTACTCTTTATCATTTATAAGAAGTCAAAATTAGACAACATTGTTGGCAATTGACACTCTATTGGCTAGTTTCACTATGTTGTCATTGATGGCAACATGATTTTGTGTTCCAGCTTCATGTTTTGATTCTATGGTATACCGGCAGACACTTCATAGATTCTACATTGGCACCGACACCGGCAAGACATAAGACTTCTTTGGTCACCGAGAATTCAGGATGACACGGTATAGTAAAGGTTATTGGTATTGGAGGCCTACACATCTTGGATCCAGCAATGGAAACTTGTTTTAATGTTTATACATTTATGTTATCTTGCCGACATATAATCTGATATTGTATATATCTTTGTAAGCCGACATAAGGCCTACAATTTGTATAGGGTATATAGGGCAGTTTGATTAGATCATTTTGACAAATGGGGAGATAGACATGAGATAGGAGATTATGATGATGTGAATGTAATATGATGCAAAATATATCAGAGAGATTATGTATGTGAGGAATTCATTGTAAGGGTTATTTCGGTAAAGGGGTTTAGGGTTTCACACCGAAACAGGCAGAGCTTAAACGGAAACTGTATTCTGGCATAGAAGATGCTATCTTAGCAGTTCACACTTCTCCAGATTGTTGTCTGGAGTTTTATGTAGTCAGTGAGGCTCTTATTGTGATTGAGCAATGTGCAGAGGTTGTAAGCCTTCCTGCAAGTGCAAGCCCCTCATATATTGTAATATCTCTTCATATGGCTAGTGGAATGATATTGTGGGTTACAAATCCCAACGTGGTTTTTCCTCTTTGAGGTTTTCCATGTATAAATTTGTGTGTTATGATTCTCATTTATGTGATTGACTTATTAGTTGCTTTAGTTCTTTCAATTATGTTTATAAAGGTATACCGGTTGGTGTATGCATGTTTTATTAAGGCTAAAATCTACTATTCTAGTATAACACTGATTCACCCCCCCTCTCAGTGTTATTGGTTTCCAACAATTGGTATTAGAGCCTTGTGCCTCGGAGGAAGTTTAACAGCTTGAGGAAGATCCTGAAATTGGAATCCATGAATATGGCTTTGGAGAAGCAACTTGAGATGGCACTTGAATATTATGATGTTGAAAGGTTGAAGAACTTAAAGCTACAAGATGAATTGAATTCTACTAAGGAATTCATTCTTGTCCTACAACAGAGGCTATCATTTGTTCAAGATAGGAGAGAGAAACTTTTTCAAAATCCAAGACGATGAAGAGAAAAATGCACTTAAGGAACTTTTGCAAAATCAGGATGATGATATAAGAAATTGAGTCAGAAGAACAAGTTTGAAGAATGTGGTAGGTTGGTTCATGAAAATGATATGTTGAGAACTGATTTGGTACAATTCCAGAGCAACGAGCAAGAGATTGAGAGATAAATGATAATACTAAGAAAATATTAATTGCTACAAGTGAGTACAAAGAAAAATTCAAGATTAGATCAACAGAACTTGATGAGTTATTGAAGAGACAGAGGTAGATTGGAGATTCTAGTGGACTTGGATTTGAGCAAGGATAGAGTTCTGATACTACTAATGAAGATCAAAATCATAAGGCACCGGTAAGAAAATTCAATGCTTATAAATTCAATGGTAGGTGTTTTGTTTGCAATAGATTTGGTCACATGGCTAGGCAATGTAGAAACAGAGAAAATCAGAACCCTAATTCTACTCTCGATAAATGTTCTAAATGCAATAAGGTTGGTCATAAAATAGAAGATTGAGGAATGAATGTTAAATGTTATGCTTGTGGAAAATTTGGACATATGGCTAATCAGTCCAGGTCAAGCAATTTCACCAGTTTTAGCAAAGCAATTCAAAAGAACAATGTTACATGTTATGCATGTAATGAAGTTGGAAATATTGCTAAGTTCTGTAGAAGCAAAAATCCACCAGTTAGTAATGGAGAATCAAATGAGAAAGGAAAATAGAAGATTAGTGAAATCCAACAAGATCACACTCAGAGATGGGTTAGGAAGACTAAAGAACAATCATCAGATGGGAATGTCCCAATTACTTATTTGGTAGAAGAGGTTGCTCCTGCACTGGCAAGAAGCTCATTCGGTAACTAAGGAAAATGCCTTAGGGGTAGGCAAAATTTATGAAGATGCTGCATATGCCCCAGGAAGAGGTTCTGGAAGATGTTCCAAATATTAGGAAGGATTATCTGACATGGATATGTTTTGAGCGAGGTCCGGTATCTTTCACCGGAAGTCATTTATGTCAATGGAAGATTAGGGTTTTTGTCGAAGAATAAAAGGTCAAATACACTTCATTTTTAATCACCCTGCATTCAGAGCGATTTGAGAGCGATTCAGAGGGACGAAGTGTGATCAAAGGCTATTCAAAGGCAATCAGATTTCTTCTTGAGAAATTTCATCGACGTTTGGAAGAATTTGTTGAAGGTTTGCACTGAGAGAAACCAAGAGGTATTTTTTTCTTTAAACATGGAAGCGGGATGATCTTCTATTCCTATTTTTATTGCAAATCCAACTCTCATGAAGGTCAAGGACTGCCCCAAGCCAATTTTCAAATAGTATCCGTATGTGGCTACCTTGGAAGATTCGGTTGGAGTGTTTTCTCGCATTCCAGAGGGAGTTGTGTATGTAGAGGATGTTAGGGCATACATTCACTGTCATATCGAGGACTTGGGAGCTTCAAAAATCAAGGAATTGTATATGAGTGAGTTAATGGGAGAATCTAGAAAGATCAAACCGACATATAAACAGATTGAAGAAATAGGGTTTACAGACATTCTAGATATTCTGGAGTTTGAGGATAAGATAATCAGATATGTATTGAGTAGAGTACATGGAGAATTCATATGGTTGAACAGACCTTACAAAATCACCAAGGAAGCCATTTGGGCAATTACTAGTTTGCCATCAATAGGGTAAAATCTAGACAAGAAAGTTTCAAATGACTCTGTGAGGAAGATCACCGACGCTATATCTGACAAGAGATCCATGAAAGTGAGCACTATCACCGACACAGACATCAAATTTGGTAGCATGATTATCAAATATAAGGTAACTCAGTCAAACGGACTGAATTCTGTTTGAAAATTTCTAATCATCCTCATTTTTAATTATAGAAAACTATCCACAAGAAATTTTAACAAATAATAATAAAACTAATCAAAATATTAAAAAAAAATCTATTCTATACTTTGAGCTCTATAGAAAGATATTTTTAGATTTTCATGAAAGTTGATGCAGGAGCACCGGTGTAGTTCATACCAATTTGAGTAGTTAGTTGTGGAATTACTTGGAGATTGTGACATTTCTTCATGTTTGAGAATTTAGCGTTATAGATTTAGATTTATCACCTTGAGTTCGTTGTCTTTATCATGTTTGAGATTCATGGCATTTGGATTTAATTCCAATGAAATATCGATTCTCGTATTGGCCTAGTGTTGATGTGTTCTTACCTATTATTCTTGCAGAATGTTGAGCGAAGTTGAATCAGGTTACGGTTGATTTCCATGACTTGCGGATAGTTGAGTTATGCTTCTTGTGCCTTGTCCGATATTCCCAGAGAACTGCGTGGAGTTTTATGCTTTTTGTGATGTTCTTAGTGATTTGAGACGACATGTCCTTGTTTATACGTTTCATCATGAACCGGTTGGTCTTTGGCCAACTTGATCGATTTGTTATTGTTGGCAATTCAAAGGAATTGATTATGTGTTACATTGATGTTTTTCATTGATGTCAACACTAGCTTGTTTGGCTGTCTACCGGGTTCCGATAGAGTGGTTGGATTGTGATGTTGATCTCGAGATCATCTCCGATATTCTTTAGTACATTCAATTTGGTGGAATTGGTTTGGTTTGGTTATTCATGTAGTTCAAATGCATGTCACATTCACTTGGTTTAGGATTTGGTGATCCAAAAGCTATCATATGTTCTAGTAAGCATTTTGGTTACCAGTAAGGGTTCTACCGACAGAGATTCATTGAAGATCTTTTGATGGATTTGATAAGTGGTGTTGGTGTGGTTTCTAGAAGGTTTTTAGGATGTTGATGGTTATCATGTTTGCGTTCCATTTGATCGGTGGTGTTGCATTTAGCACCAGACCTATTCTATGCCATTTTGTTAGGTTATGGACCGATTTATGTAATGTGTTGGTGGATGCTCCTCATGTTTTACTGGTTGGATTTATTGTTTGGTTAATGTTGTTTCGGTCTCAATCCAACTTGTGTTATCATTGGTTTGCAGGTTTATGCAATGGATTTATTGTATTGTCTTTTAGGTGGCTAACCTAATTGTTTAGGTCCCAGGTTGGTATAAATATGATGTAAGATCTCTTTGTAGATCATGGACACAAATGGTTATGCGATTATGTGAGTGTGAATAAGATTGTAATCATATGCAAAGGATTTGGTCAATCATAGGTGATTGAGTTGGGTTTGTGTAAGAGGTTCAAGACCTCTGTCATTGAGCTTAAACCAAAACTGTACTTAGGCATAGGAGATGCTATTCTGGCAATTCAATCTTTATTCTGGATTGTTGTTTGAAGTTTTTTGTAGTTAGTGAGGCTCCTTTTGTGATGAGAAGTGCACTCTAGGTTGTTGGGCTTCCTGCATGTACATGCCCCTTATTGTAATATTTATTCATTTGATCAGTGGATATATATTGTGGGTCTCCAATCCCACCGTGGTTTTTCCTCATTGAGATTTTCCATGTATAAATCTATGGTGTTATGGTGTTCATCTATGTGGCTGCATTATTACTTATTGTTATTTTCTTTTATGTTTACTGGTTGCTAAGTTGTTGTGTTAATAAGGTTAACATTAATCATTCTCGCAGAACACTAATTCACCCCCCCTCTCAGTGTTCTTGGATTCCAACAATTGGTATAAGAGCCTAGTGCCTTGGAATAAGTCTAACAACTTGAGGAAGATCATGTATCCAAAATCTATGGAGATGAGTTTGAGGAAGGAACTTCAACTAGCACTTGAGGACTATGATTCTTAAAGATTGAAAAACATGAAGCTACAAGATGAGCTGAGATCTACGAAGGAATTTATCTTTACTCTGCAGGAGAGGTTGTCATCTACTCAAGACAAAAGGAAGGAACTTTGTGATCAATTACAAAATTAGGATGATGAAGAGAAGAATGATTTAAAGGAACTATGTCAGAAGTTGAGTCGGGAAAATGGTGTCATGAAGATTGAAATGCAAGCCCTAACTATGAGGATGTCCAAAGAGATTGAAGATCGGAAGAAGAATGAAGAAAATCTTGTCAAATCTTCGAAAGACAGATCTAAAGAATGCATTAGCTTGGCGCATGAGAATGATATATTGAGAACTGAATTCGTGCAATCCCATAACAATGAGCAAGAGTTGGAAAGAATGATGACATTCCTAAGAGGTGATCTGGATGTTTCAAATGAGTACAAAGATAAGTTCAAGGTTAGTTCTACTAAGCTTGATGAGTTATTGAAGAATCAAAGGGACAGTGGAGACACTAGAGGTCTTGGATTTGAGCATGGAGAAAACTCTGGTACTCCAGATCAAGATGATACATCTGGTTAGAAGAACAATCAGGAGAATTCACCAGACAACCAGAATCAGAGGTCACCGGTAAGGCAACCCAATGCACATAAATTTAATGGTAGATTCTTTGTTTGCAATAAGTCTGGTCATATGACAATTCAATGCAGAAATGGAGTCAATAAGAATAATAATTCAGGTACCGGTCAGTGTTTCAATTGCAAAATGTATGGTTATAGGATAAGAGATTATATAATGAATGTAAAATGTCATGCATGTGGAAAGTTTGTACATATGGCTAATCGATGTAGGTCTAGGAATGGTCAAGGTTACATCAAGGAAATTCAAAAAAACAATGTCACTTGTTATGCATGCAACAAAGTAGGACATATTGCTAAATTTTGTAGAAGTAAGAACCTACGGATAGGAAATGACAAATCAAATGAGAAGGGAAAGCAAAAGGTTGATGATATTTGAAAAGAGAATGAGAAGAAGTGGATTAGAAAGTTTGAGGGTCAACCGATAGAGTCAAATGCCCCAAATGTTCATCCAAGTGAAGGATATACCTCGGTTACTCAACCGACATAATGGAATGTTCCTGCACCTGCAGGAAATGCATTTGATAACTAATGCATTTGCCTTGGTGGAGGCAAATTAATGATAAATCTTGCATTGCCCCTGGTAGTGGTCTGAAAGCCTATTTCAGATTTTGGAGAAGTCGGAACTTGAAGGTTAATTGGTGAAGATTTGTTGGATCTTGGATCTGGTTTGGTTTACCAGTAAGTCACTTTATGAGTTAAGGTCTGGTCATACATCTATTGTTAAGTATTTTAGAATCTTTGGTAGTGAATTTGAAACTTTGATTCTAGAGGTGGTGAAGGAATATTTCTTGGTTATTCAAATGAAATCAATGCATATAAATGATATAGCAAAAGATTACAGAGAGTTGTGGAGAGTGTTAATGTTAAGGTAGATGAGTAGTACATAGGTCAAATCAAAACTTATGAGAGAGAATTGAAAGTGGATATGATCACAACTGATCTGGTAACACCTGTACTGGAACAAAATGTTGAACCAGTTATCCCAACAGTATCAGAAAATTCAACAGTAACTAAAGATTAGAACAAAGGAACAAAAAGTCAGAAGACTCCTAGGTACGTAAGGTGGAATCATTCAGAAAATCAGATAATTGGACAAGGAGAAGGTTGACATCTGAAGAGGTATGCTTAATCTCTTAAATTGAAACGACATCAGTAGATGAAGCATGTAAGGATGAATGTTGGATGAAAGCTATGGAAGAGGAATTGGATCAGAAAGAAAAGAACAACACATGGACTTTAGTTCCCCGGTCTAAAAATAAGAATGTTATTGGAACAAAATGGGTTTTTAGGAATAAATTGAATGAAGATGGACAAGTTGTGAGGAAAAAGGCTAGATTGGTCTACAAAGGACATTTTTAGAAGGAAGGAATTGATTATGTTGAATCCTTGCTCCAGTAGCTAAGATTTTTCAGGTATGGTTTATGGTTTATGATGACTTTACACTATATGCATATATAGATGCAGATTGGGCTGGAGATATAGGTAACCAATAAAGCACATTTGGTGAATTTTTCTTTCTTGGAAAGAAACTTGTTTCATGGATCAACAAGAAACAATCATGTACTTCTTTATCTATTGTTGAAGCTAAGTATGTTGTTGTTGCTACTATCTATACACAAGGTCTATGGATGAAGAAAATGTTGAGAGATATGAGGGTAGATTGTAATGAACCAGTAGTTATTCACTGTGATAACTCTGTTGCTATTGACATATCAAAGAATCAAGTATTTCGTTCTAAGACAAAGCACATATCAATCAAGTATAAACTTTTGAAGGAAAAGGTGGAAGTAAATGAAGTCAGATTGGTTTATGTGAACACTAAAGAGAAGACTGCAGATATCTTCACTAAACTTTTTCCCAAGGAATCATTTGAGTACTTTAGAGATATATTGGGGGTCTCTACCCCTCTGGTAAAGACTTAAGTGATGTTGATTGACATATGTCCGGTATGCATTATCAGAACTATCATTCAGTCTGGATTGATGAGTTGGTGCTACTACTCAAGGGGAGGAGTTAGTTGTGTGGTTCAGAGGATCTATGGTTTTTCTTTGATGTTTATGTCATATTTTTGGCATTGTTGTCAAAGGGGGAGAGATATACATGTGAAAAATAGAGCTTACAAGTGATATCAGTCAAAGAGGGAGGAACAAAATTTTAGATTGGTTATATCCCACTGGGGGAGTTTGGTTCAAGCCTATGGATGGTTAATTGGTTCAAAGATAATTGGTTGAGAACTTCATTGATATATCATTTGTTGGATGTCTTCCATTGGGGGAGACTTGTTTGGCACTTCTTGGCACTTAGATGTTTTTCACATATAGTGTTGTCATCAATGCCAAAGGGGGAGATTGTTGGAAATTCAGAGTAATCGATTATGTGTCGCATTGGTATTTGTCATTAATATCAACACTAGCTTGTTTGGCTATCTATCGAGTTCCGGTAGAATGGTTGGATTGTGATGTTGATTTGGAGATCATCTTAGGTATTCTTTGGTACATTCAGTTTGGTGGAATTGGTTTGGTTCAGTTATTGATATTGTTCAAATGCATGTCACATTCAGTTGGTTTAGGATTTGGTGATTTGGAAACTATCATATGTTTTAGTAAGCCTTTTGGTTACTGGTAAGGGTTCTGCCGATAGAGCTTTGTTGAATATCTTTTGATTGATTCGATAAGTGGTGTTGGTGCGGCTTCTAGAAGTTTTTTGGGATGCTGATGGTTATTATGTTCGTGTTCCAGTTGATCGGTGGTGTTGCATTTAGCACCACACCTATTCTATGCTATTCTGTTAGGTTATGGATCGGTTTATGTAACGTGTTGGTGGATGCTCCTGATGCGTTATTGATTGGATTTATTGTTTAGTTAATGTTGTTTCGGTTTTAGGCCGACTTGTGTTATCATTCGTTTGCGGGCTTATGTAATAAATTTATTGTATTATCTTTTAGGTGGTCAACCTAATTGTTTAGGTCCCAAATTGGTATAAATATGATGTAAGGTCTCTTTGTAGATCATGGACAGGGATGGTTATGCGATTATATGTGTGCAAGTAATATTGTAATCATATGCAGAGGATTTGGTCAATCATAGGTGATCGAGTTGGGTTTATGTAAGAGGTTTAAGACCTTTAACATTGATCTTAAACCAGAACTGTACTTAGGCATAGGAGATGCTATTCTAGCAGTTCAATATTCATTTTAGATTGTTGTCCGAAGTTTTCTGTAGTCAGTGAGGCTCCTTTTTTTTATGATCACTGCACTTAGAGTGTTGGCCTTCCTACATGTGTAGGCCCCTTATTGTAATATTTATTCATCTGATCAGTGGATAGATATTGTGGGTCTCCAATCCCGCCGTGGTTTTTCCTCATTGAGGTTTTCCACGTATAAATCTATGGTGTTATGGTATTCATCTATGTGGTTGCAGTATTACTTATTTTTATTTGCTTCTATGTTTATTGGTTGCTAAGTTGTGTTAATAAGGTTAAAATTAATCATTCCGATAGAACATTGATTCATTCCCCCCCTCTCAATGTTCATGGATTCCAACAATTATTGCTTCTAGATGGTATAAAGGGAAAGTTTAGTGATTCATTTCGACAAAAGATGAAGGACAAAGATCAAAGAAAATAGAGATTGAGCAAAGATGTAGTTTCTGGAGAGATTCTGGTTCGAGGAGACTGAAGTCCGGAGGGGTTGAAGTTCGGGTCAGTGCAGAAGAAGATCTGCGGATCTTAGATTATATGTTGATGCAATATTTTGTAACCTATTGGATTCTGGTCTGGTATGATGAAAGCTAGGATGGCTGAGGTCCAAATCAGTGCAGAACAGTGGAAGTTGTTACCAATTGGTGACTGGTTGAGAGGATGATATGTGGATCATAGATATAAGTTGTAAGAGTTGTTTTGTAATCTTGGTCTGGGGTCCAACATGTGGCATATGTAATTCATTAAACTATTATAAGAATTGTTCATACTATTTACCGGTTGTGTATTTTGTGGTGTTACCGGTTTCTCTTTCTGCTTTATCTATGTTGTGTTACCGATTACCAATATATATTGCATGGTGTTTGTGTTTAGGCTGAAAGGCAAGGATCTCCTTCATTGGATCTCACTACCTTGACTGCATCAAATGGTATCAGAGTTGGTTTGTGAACCTATTGTTGGCGAGAGTGTTGATTGTGTACCGGTTGGTTGGAAGGGAAGTTGAGGTACCTTGTAGACTTGTTCAAATCATCGAACGTGAGGTAGAGCAAGGTTTCCAGGTAGACTGCTGAACCTAGAGCTTGAGTTTAAGGCACTTAGTGGGTGGAGACTTGAACAGATCACTGAACACTTGAGGTAGTTGAGAGTACCTATTGTTTGATCACCAAACTATTTCAAGTGATGGGATTCACTTTTCAATTAATCCTAAGAGTTTGATGCAAGAGCACCTATGTAGTTCATACCAATTTGAGCGGTTAGCTGTGGAATTACTTGGAGATCATGGAATTTCTTCATGTTTGAGAACTTAGCATTATGGATTTAGATTTATCACCTTGATTTCGTTGTCTTTATCAAGTTCGAGTTTCATGGAATTTTGATTTAATTCCGGTGAGATATCGATTCCAATATTGGCCCGATGTTGATGTGTTCTTACCCGTTAGTCTTGCAGAGTGTTGAGCGAAGTTGAATTGGGTTGTGGTTGATTTCCACGACTTGTAGATCATTGAGTTATATTTCTTGTTCCTTGTCCGATGTTCCTAGAGAACCATATGTATTTTTATGCTTTTGTGATGTTCTTAGTGATTTGAGCCGACATGTTATTGTTTACACATTTAATCATGAACCGGTTGGTCTTTGACCGACTTAATTCAGTTGTTATTGCTTGTAGATGGTATAAAAGGAAATTTTAATAATTCATTTCAACAAAAGACTAAGGACAGAGATTAGAGAAAATAGAGATTGAGTGAAGATGTGGTTTCCGAAGAGATTTTGGTCTAGGGAGATTGAAGTCCAGAGGGGTTGAAGTCTGGGTCAGTGCTGAGATGTGCAGACTGCTACCGAAGACCTATTTGTCAAGCAGAAGATCTATGGATCTTAGATTTTATGTTGATACAATATTTTGTTACTAGTTGGATTCGGGTTCGGTAGGATGAAAGTTGGGATGGCTGAGGTCTGGATCAGTACAAAACAATGGAAGCTATTACTAGTTGATGATTGGTTGAGAGGATGATCTACGGATCATAGATCTAAGTTGTAAGAGTTGTTTTGTAATCCTGGGTTGTGGTCCAACATGTGGCATATGTAATTCATTAACTTGTTATAAGAATTGTTCATACTATTTACCGATTGTTTATTCTGTGGTGTTACTGATTACCAGTATATCTTGCATGGTGTTTGTGTTTAGGCTGCAAGGCGGGGATGTCCTTCATTGGATCTCCCTACCTTGATTGCATCAAAAGTACACATAGTTTGAGAAATCTAGAAGTGAAGTTTCCAAATTTTCCCCAAAAGAGGGGTTAAGCTGTGACATAGGTAGCCACAAAGAGAGTTTTGATAAAAAAGGGTTTTGATTGAAATCCTCTCTATCAATAGTATTTCACTTAGAACCTTTAATGTAAATGGAACCTCATTTCAAATTTACAATTGAAAACGCTTTATTTAATGGCTTTGGGTGAAACACTTTCACTTGAAAACACTTTATTTAATGGTTTTGGTTTCTCTTGATTTTAACAAAATTTTGAAACAATTTAGTGTTCCTATCCCCACCTTTGGGCTAATATTTCCTAGATTTCTATTTGTCATATATGTCTTCTCTTGGAAGTAATTTTGTCTATTGGCCTATTAGAGATTTCTCCTTCAAATATGTATCTTGGTCCATTTCCTCTTTTATAATAAATTCATTGAGAGTTGTCAATCCCACCTCAATTTTTTTAAACATCTTTGAAGATATTCTTAAAATGTGTCCTATTCAATGCCTTCAATTTCTCTTTGATATGCCTTAATTTTGGTAGAATTGAAATAATTTGGTTTCTTTGATATTAGGTGCTTATAACCACCAATCCTAGATTTTGTTAATCAAGTTTGAATCCCTTTGGATGCCAAATATTGTTAAATATCATGGAGGCCTTGGAAGTCTAGAGTCAAGAGAGAACTTTAAAAACAAGGCAAAGAAGTTTGAACCCAAGATTGAGAGTTTAGACCAATCATTATGAAATAAGAAATTGTTTAGTCTTATGTTTGTCCATGTGAGATGTATACATTCTTCTGGACAATTCCTTGTAGGTGATTGGTATTGAAAAAGATCAGAAATCTAGTTGTGCTTGTGTTACCTTGCAATCCTCTCTTTTTCCTAAAGTATCTAGGATAGCATTGAAATCTCCTTCAATTATTATGTATGTTTTTTCTACTCGTTGCAAAAATGTTTTTATATGCTTGCATCCTCCCTTCTTTTGTATATGATCCATAGGTCCATTGATATTAATTATAAAAAAAATTAAATTTGACATAAAAATGTTTCAATTTTCCTAATTACCAAGATTGTCTTTTATAAATGGTTTCCACTTCCGCCAAGTCACCTAAAGCTCTATTGGCTTCCACAAAAAACCCTCTTAATTGTTTCCAATTTAGATACTAGAGCAATTATTTCAACATTATCCATTTATGTTTCTTGATTTAAAGTTGGTGGACTAGATTGCTCATTTTGATTAGTCTTAGACTATTTTGTGCCACATCAATTATCAATTCGTCTACTATAAAAAAAGGTTATGAAATGAACATTGATAAATGCTAAAATGGGAATTGGCTAATGGATATTAAGTAAGAATTGTTTTATATAATAAGAAGTCAAATTAAATTCCATATCTATATTTTAATATATAAAATAACATAAAATGAAGATATATAAATATATGTGATTTTCAAATTATAAATACTTACAACTCACTATTTTATTAAAATAATTCTTATTTTAGATAAAATTTTATGAAAATCTATTCCAATTTAAAAATATATGATATATTTAAACAATTAACTCTTATAATGATTTTAAAATAATTTAACATTACCATTTTGTTTTCATAAAAGGGGTAAAAATTTATTAGTCAAAAGGTAGAGTTACAAAGCAAGAATGGTCAATGGTCCAACAAAGATCAAATAATTACACATTTCTATTTTCCACACCTAATTACACAAACACATGAGATAAATCCAAAGGCAAATATCTCATATCCACTACATACTAGCTTTGCATTCATTTAGATGTTCATTTGATCAAACAATTCACTCCCTAGAAATGTGAGAGAAGGCAACAGATCATTCCTTTAGATTCTTATTTGGTCGAACAATCCACTACCCTATTCCACTCCCTAGGAATGTGAGAGAAGATAACAAATTCAATTAAACAAAAAGAATATACATAATTCATCCATTGTACATCAATTTTGTTGGAACTTTGGTTGAGATTGTGGCTTAGAATAGTATTTCCAAGGGTCACACAAAAAAGAAGATGCAAGTAGTAATTGACAATAGGAATTGAGGGAGGAAACATAAGAAAATATTCTTGCATTTCAGTTTTAAAAAGAGATGTTTTTGACTTCTTTAAATTTTTATCTTAATTTTTTAATGAAATGTTTAAAATTTGTTCTTATATGAAAATGATATTCCATTTATCATCTGTACATCAATTTGATTGAGATATTTTAATAATAAACATTATAAATGTTAATTATAATTTAAGTGAATCCCTTGGACTCTTCTTCACACACAACTTATCTTTATATGAGATTCTATTATAGAACTAGTATACCTATATTCTAAAACAAATATGTAAAATAATGCTGAGAGATATCACATAATTGTCTTGCATGTTTATTAGTTGTTAAGAAGGAGATGGCGCTGAATAATGCTGCATTCTTTCACTCTCATTAAAGATGTAACAGTTTCATATACTTAAGAAACAAAATGCAATGATTCTATTGTATTCAAAGTAATAAAACTTATTTCCCTTGAATTCTCCTAAAACGATAACCTACTTTCTTATCTAAGATTTAAGGTTTTATTACAGAGTAAAAACTCCTTTTAACAGAGAATAGAAACTACTCATTATTAATGAGCACGCTGCTTGGTGCCCTAATTCAAACCTACGGCAGAAGCCCTTTCTCCAGACAACTTTGAATGGCTCCATCAAACATGTCATCTATGGTGTACTTGAACTTGAAGCCCATGTCAACAAGCTTTTTTGATGAATATGGTACCACTGGCAAAGACTCTTCCGCATCTTTAAACCTGTAAACATCAATCATATCCCATCAACTTTTTCCATGGCGATTTCATAGTTTGAGTTCAACATTAATAAGCCTCAGAAAATTAGTATATTCACTTACTCAGTTGGAATATTGTACTGTGGGTATTTCTGAGCCAACATCTTTGCCAGCTGAACAATGGTGATATCATGGGAGGAAGATATATATCTGCCTTTTGCTTGGGGATGTTCGTACAGGAAAATGAGTGACATGCAGAGATCATCCAAGTGGACCACCTGCACTTGTCTCAATATCATGTAATAGGGCTCATTCCCTGCAAATTGACATATTACCCACATCTCAGATCCCATTATGAACAGGTACTGTATCTCTTTAATTGGCTTGGGTTATATTACCTGTCTTTTGGGTTTTGGACAGGTAAAATTTTCAATCGAACATAAATGCTTAGAGCCTCCAAAACTAGTGGGCTATAAAATTTTCCAGATATTTACTTTCATTTAGTTCAATGCTCCATTTTTTTTAAGGAATTTTTATTTAATGCAAGTTAACCAAGCAAACCCTTTGACATTCTGGTAGCAAACATCAGGCAGAAGTTTACCACATAGCTGTATTACATACTTGTTAACAGTGCCAAAGCTGCTCCCACGCTGGGAGGCATAGTCTGCATTATAAATGGCCCAACTACTAATGTTGGTATAACTCTGATAAGATCAACATTATTCTTCTCTGCAAATTCTAACGCAGCCCTTTCTCCAAGTGTTTTTGACACAAAGTACATCTGTTCATAAAGACATCACACCAATTTAATTATTATTATTAGATAATAGGCTGGATTTTCATAAATTTTGATAGGGAGAGACAAATTTCATTTTCATAGTTGTGAACATAGAAAAATTAATGAGATTAGAATATAAAAATCTTACCCAGCCAGTCATTTTTCCAGCCCTACAAAGCTCCACATTGGTCCAGCATGTTTCATCATAGATTTTGCCTGGTGTTCCCCAGTCATCAGTAAAATTCACTGCTCCGGCAGATGAGGTAAAAATCACTCTTTTCACAGACTTGGCTTTTGCACATGATCTCATGACATTCAATACCCCATTGACTGTTGGCTTGATTACTTCATTCTGCCACAACCAACCCAAATTCAAAGATTTTCCATTAAAATTATACGACTGTGAAAGATAATACATGAATGTGAGAAAATATGTATTTTAGATGACAACAAAATAAGAAAGAGTGGGAAATAAGGAAACCTCTGGATCCTGGGACTCAAAATCCATTGCAGTTGCAACATGGAAAACACCTTCACAACCATTAATGGCATTGTCAAAGCTTCCTTCATCATCCAAGTCTGCTTTCCAAAGGGTTAGTCTCTCATTGGCCCCAGGTAGTTTCAACAAATGACTGGTCTTCACTGGATTTCCTAGATATATAGAATATAAAAAAACTGGATGTATCAGATGTAACAGAAAGCATTATTATAAAGCACAGAAAGATATCATAGAGAAAAGACTCGATGTAATATATGTAAGAAACATCATCTTCATTCTTACAGAACTTGAAATCAAAGAAAAGGTAAGATTAAAATTCAAATTGTTTTACTTTAACATATGGAAAGTAGATGTATGGCTGTTTTTTTGAATCATAATGTTAATCAGAAAGACAAAATGCTAAGGTTATACTCTGATATTATTTGTCAGACTGTTGTTTTGTGTTCCCAGCTGCAAAGAGGTACCAAAGAACAAGGAAAGATGAATAACCACTTGGATACAGCTCCATTCAAGTAATACTTTATGCTCCAAACAGCTACAATAAATGTTTGATTTCCAGATTTGATAATATTTTTTAGTAGTTACATGATTCCTTGGATCTTCTCGGAATTCAATCGTTTTCATAACTGTTATGAGATGATGAATTGTAAGGTTTTTATGCTCCTCTGGAGCTGTCTTTGCTGCTGTTATATTTCTGCTTGTATGGACCTATGCCTTGCTGATTTATATAGGTAGCTGTTAGTCTGCCTTCTACAATGTAAATTCTTTTCTATTTCTTATTTCAATATTAAAAAAATAAAAAATAAAAGATAATAATTCAAATAAGATCAAGTTTAATAGCAAACTTAATAAGATATTTTACACGGTGAACTTCTAATGAAAAAAGGGTTTACAGAAAAATACCAAACCGTTCAAATATCTATTTTGAAACAAATCTTTTTATTTAAAATAAAAGATTTAACAATTTAAAGATAAAATCACTGTTCTATGGGGATATGTTCCCCCTTCAAATCAGGTGATTTTGAGAAAACATCCTTTGCCATCCCACCGCTGCCACAGATATTCAAAGACATTTTTCTGATGTCTCCCTCCAAGAAGGGATGTTCCCTTAATTTGGGGATGCATCTGAGATAGCAAGACGTCCCCGAAACATTCAAAAGAGTCCCTTGCATCTCTCGACCCCACTTGTGACACGTTGGTGTCCCTTGCAATTGTTTGGTCAAAAAGTCCATTAGAATAAAAGGATCCCTGTGCCACTAACTCTAATGGCTTATGGCAAGCAGTCATAGAAAACTACAAATAGGCATCTAAGCCTCATTTGAAATTATTCTTAAGTTCTATAAATAGTTAAAGGATTCGGTGTCACAAAAACCGAAGTGATGGAATTATGAAAACAATCTGCATTGTGAAGGTTTGAATGGTTTCAAGTCTTAATTTGAGCTTGATGGTTCCACCCCTTGACCTAGCTCTATATTGCAACAAAGAATGTGTTAAAGGTGCTACACATCAACTCCATTAAGAGCTTTGTATTTGCATCCCAATAAGAGGTGTTGCCCCTTGATTCATTAGGGGCATTGCCTCAAGCCCCTCAACACTGCTAGGAGATCTACTCTCAAACCCCCTACCACCACCACTTCATCATCTCCAAATCTAGACCCTTGGTTCCCTAGCCTCAATACCCATGCCCACATCTCAATTTAAACTTTTTAGAACACTCAAAACCATTGTTACAAAGAACATATATAATTTAAATAATATTATTAATTATTTTATATATACACTTCTCTATTTATAAATACTTAATTGCAACATATGAAATAAACGTCCTCTTTTCCTTAAATCTCTTTTTAATAAATTGTTACAACTTAAAATAATTATGATTTTACTCTTAAAATTATGTGCAAAATGAATAGCAGAAACTACACAGTAACACTGCCCAAGTTATACAAATTACACAGTAAAACCATTTAGTGGACAGAGGGCAGTTGACAAAACAACCAAATCAAGTTTGGAAACTTATTTTAAAACTGGACACCTATTAAAAAACGAAGTACTAGAAAGAAACCATCTTGACCCAAAGCAGTTTCCCTGTATCACAGATTTCTAAACATTGAACCAACCTGGGTCTCTGACAGTTGCTCTCACAACATAACCCAGCTCAAGTAGACGCATTGTAAGCCATGAACCAATGAAACCAGCAGCTCCTGTAACACAGACTGTGCCTTTCTCTTCCTTGCATATCTCTTCTGCCATCATCTTTTAACACCCTGTTGCAGCAAAATAAAGGAAAACTATAAAAGCAAGAAACTGCAGCCAAATATTGAAAGACTATAAGATTTAGTTTCTGGCCGAAATAGGAAAGTTACCTGCCATTTTATTGACATTATCGCGTGGTTGATTCCAATGAACATGAAAAGGTAGCTACAAAATTGTTGGGAAAAATACTAAAATTTACTCTGCTGCTGAAACAAGGCAGATTGCGTGTCATTTTCTACACATTATCACGTGCTTAAATTCATTCAACATGGAAAGGTAGCTAGAAAATGTTTAGGAGTATATGGTAGCACGTTTCAAGCCCACCTATGGGTTTGGCTGGAAAACAAAAGAAGCCAAGTTTGATATATTATATAGAACAGAACTGCTGTGAATTGTTTTAGAATTAAATTGAAGAGAAATTTAGACCTGTTTTTGAAAGGTAATTATTGAAGTTTAGTGATGAGATGAATGAAATAATTGAGAATTAAAAACCCAAAAACAATGTAACTATCAAATTAAACAAGAGCTGCATGGAAGCCTGGCTCATGCCAAATGTTGGCAGGGCAGCAAATAAATACTGGGAAGGACAGGGTTATGATCAGAAAATTTCGAATCACTTGCAGATGGAAAGAAATCATAAAACACTGTGCTCCGCCGTGTTTTCTGATGCAGGGACAGGGGATGGGGGTCGGGTTTGGGGATGGGTATGGGCATGTGTATGGGGCTTTAAGTTTGGGGATGAGATTGCCGTGGGTATATAATATTTGAAAAAATAGTTATTAAAAGATGTATAAGAATTGTAAATGAAATTTTAGCATATTATATACAGCTTAAAGTTTTAGATTAACAAACATTAAAAACATGATAATGATTGCATTGAAATTTGAACATTAATAATAGTGGAAAGAGTTTTCAAACCTTGGGAGTAAATCAAGAATGAATATAAGAATTGCAAATGAAACTTTGACATATCAAGTGAAGTTTAAACCAATAAACAATAAAATTTGAAACGTCTCAGAGATTTCTTCTATCAAAGGAAAAGTCCAAGGAATGGTGAAGGGTGCATGGTGGTGGGATGGTGAGGGGATGTTCCTCAGACATTTTTGCGTCTTGCAGATGCTCCCATCTCAAAAATATGTTGTTTTTTTTTGGGGATGCATCCTTGTGGAACCGAGATATATGATAACTATTTTAACAAGTATTGGAAAGTGTTGGAATCAATGAACACTGAGAGGGGGGGAGGGGGAGTGAATCGGTGTTTTGCAATTCTCTAACTTATTTAGATGAACTTTAATCCATTGGATGTATAAGAAAGAAAGTGAAATGCAAAAACATAAAGCAAATAACCACACAACTATAACACCAAGATTTTTATGTGGAAACCTGGAAAGGGAAAAACCACAGTGGGATTGAGTACCCACAATATTATAATACCATGGCCAGAAGTATGATAATATTATATAAGGGGAATGCACTTGCATTTAGGCACACTACCTAAAGCTCACTACTTAATTACAAAAGGGCTACAACTCGGAGGAAGGCTCATTGCCTTATAGGCTATTATAAAATGATTACAATGATGAATGAACTGAAGCATAACATCTAACTATGCCAAAATGCAGTTCCGGTTAGGCTCAGATCAACTCTTGTAGTTGTTCTATCTCTTTGCTCTGTTTTCCTGCTCTGTCAAATACCGAAGCACCAAAACTTTCAATTACATTCACAAAACTAGCAAATTGGCTCTTTCAGACCTCCCACGCTCATCACACATAACAAAATGATCAACAGAATCAATCTTATATATCCACACCAACAAAAAAGAATCATTTACTAAGTCAGCTTCCAAAAACCGCATAACACACAACATGAAATGTGTATCACAAAGTCAGCTCAATCTATCAACAAATCCAAATGTGGACCAAAACAAGAAGATATAGGCTTCCAATAAGTCAGCCCAATCACCTTAAACATGAAACTGATCACCGAAATCATGCCAACAAATCTGCAACACACATTATGATGCAGATGTTAGCAGCAGTAAGGTGATAAACACACAAACACACTTTGTTCTTATATCCCTTGAGTCTCTCTCAAGGCTACAACCACACGTCAAGTGTGAAATTGGACTCTTACCCCTAATAGGGGATGGCACAACATTTCTACACGCTTCCTAAGACCTATTAAGATCTTCCACAATGATACTTTGGAGCACAAGGCAAATATTGGCTTTTGAGGCTTAGACAAGCCTACTGGCATAGGCCTACCAGTTAGTAGCCCTATTTCATTGTCTTTTTGGATTTTTCTCCAAATAATACCAAACAACACCCTAACAAATTTAAGTTTCAGACACCCTTTTGGGATTACTATTAGATTCCAACAGATTGGAATTCCACCCTATTCTTGCACTCTTCAACACCTACTTGGGTCACAAGCCTAATTAATCAAGTTAGACCGGTTTTACAAAGGAGGTATATGAGAATGGGGTCACAAGAAGGTTCCAACTCTTCAGGAGGTTTCTTCTATGTCCAAATACTTCAATTCCATCAATCCAACTCATCATCTCATCATTATTCATAGTAAGCTCAATGAAACTCATCTAATCTAATCTAAACCCTCAAACAGTTTAGACTAGGGCTTGGTGGTAAGGTTACCAACCAACTCCTCTTACCTCACCCCTCTGGAATATCAAAATACATGCCCCTAACTTGCATTCTACCAATGGCTATCAGATCCCAATGAGTAGATTGCAAGTTAGGGTCCCATTTTGTATTGTAACCCTTGAAAATGGAGGGTTTCAGACATGCAGAGGGTAAAACGCTTATAAGTTCCTCTAAACTTCACTTCAAGAGGTCAGATCAAATGCATTGGGAGGGTATTTTAGGGCTCTACCTAATCAAATAAAAAATTTCATCAGTAGATATCACACACTGCATAGATAGTACGGAAAAATGTCACTGTTATGGCAAAATCAAACTTCTATTCACTTTCTCCACCAAACTTTTACAAAACTCTCAACTCTATCTTTCCCACAGTTGTCCAAGCATATATAAATCTTTTCCAATGTCCATAACCAAATTTTGAATAGTTACGACCGTTGGAGAAGTAGTTGGCATCCTACCGACAACTTTGAAAAGTTGCTTGACAACAAATGCAACATTTTGCAACGTATGAAAACATTGGTTATTAACCACTTAGAACTTATGGAAACACATCCAAGGTCATTATTTGTCATTTTTAGACTCCAAACACCTAAGACAACATCCTAGACACACCAACATTGAAAATCCAAATTCCAAGCCTACATGGCCTAATAGACCTCTAGGTTTATATGCTCACCTAAGAGATTATTGACTATACAAATAGGCACTCAATTACATCAAGGGTGATCATTGATCCAACCCATTATTACATCACAAATGAACATGTAGACACCACCATGTGCTTGAAATAGAGGTGTAGTAGAAGCTTCTCTGCACCATATTACACCAAGATAGCTTTGCTCTAGCTAAATTATCGGATACCAAAGCTCTAAACTTGCACTAGTACATTTGGGGCTAATTTTCAATGGCCTATCGTCAGAATTTTGACTACTTTTCACCGGCCTGCAGACAAATGAAGTCGTCGAAAACTCATCGTCGAACTTTCTGACGATGCCATTTAACGTCAGAATTCTCACGACATCGTGAACTCTTCCAACGATGACCATGATCTATCCTCCGACCAAAAAATTTATCAAATGGACATTGAAATTTTGACGCTCCCCACAAATATGCATCGACGACCCTCTGATAAGAAAGTGTCATCAGACATACAACATTCTCATTAGATGTTTCTTCAGTTGGCATCACAATTCCGATGGCTGCCAGAAATTTTGCACCGACGAGGGTGCTGTTGGTCTGACAGTTTGGTCGTCAGTGCAAAATTTAGTTGCCATTGGAATTCCGATAGATATTTATTTAAAAAAAAATAAGAATACTCATATGAGGGGCACCATGGTTGAGATGGTCCAACTCCTAAGAGGACTGTATCAACCACTGAGTACTGGTAGACCTATTAAAAATGGGATCAAAGGGAGAAGCTCTAGTGCTGATAGGGAATTAGCTAACCCAAATACAAGAGCCTTTAAAGACAATTTTTTGGAAAAGGAAGGGACAACACCAATGGAAGAAGAGCAACCCAATCAGGGAGATGAAATGACAAGACTTCATGATAAATACAACGCCCTAAGTGATATCATATGAAGAGACACTTCCTTTACAAAATAGTATGAGATGAAGACAACGAATGGGCATAGGAAGAGAATATGTGATGAGCAGCCCCAAAAGGACATTCAACACTACTTTGGAAAGATCACCATTCCCACCTTTACTGTATCCGATAGCTCTTTAGCAAGAGCTTGGTTGCAAAAATTGTACGCATGTTTCCTTTTGAATCCTAATTTTGAAGAAGAGGCCATCAAGTTTGCCAACTTGCATCTTGAGGGGATCTCACAAATGGTGGTATCATGGCATGATGACCCAAGGGAAAGATTCAATCACTACCTTAGAAGATTTCAGTGAGACATTGATAAAGCAATTCGATAGAAAGGATAGAGAAATTCATTTAAAAAAGCTAGCACAACTGAATCAAGAGGGCATAGATAAATAGAGAATACATAAGATTTTGAAGGAGTGGCGAGACCAAACCAAACTTAGAATTGCAAAACCTACTTGGGCCAAACCTAGTGTCTCAGGGGCTCATCACAGATGGCCGTGCCTATGTGAAGGTGCAGAGACTGCATAGTTCTGGAAACTATTTAAAACCCATCTAACATGATGGTATATAAAGGAGTGGGTATGCAACCCTTTCTAGGGTCCCTTTACCCCAGACAGTATTCTCGTCGACTACCACCCACTTAGGTGAAACAGAGACGATGACCTAGCTAAAACAAAAGGTCCATATATAACCCATAAACCAATGTTGATTGTAAAATAGTGATAAAAGTAAAACAAGTCTATATGCTTCATCAATGGATTATCTCTACCACACTTATGTGATCTCCCAAGAGTTATAAACACAATTTTGATTCTTACAACTCTGATGATAAGAATGACTCTTAAATCATACAATTTTCAAGTGATATAAAGCACATGATTATGCTCATATCTATAAAACATGATCATTAACCAATACTAGTTACCCCCTAATGAATACCCCACTCAATTTGCATAAGGGTATCATATAATAATGTTGATAATCAAAACAAGATCAATATAATATACCTAAATTTGACATCATTTCAATCATCTCGTAGGAAGCAATGGTCCTACAATCTGCTACTTAGGAACCTCGAGAAGTATGAGAATTATTAAGGATCCCAAACTTGGAATAAAATCTTATTATAATAAAGATAAAGAATGATAATGTGTCAGGATTTAATAAGAATTAATTTCTATGACTTTAAATATTAGTCCAATCGAATGTGAACTATTGTGTACTTAGCTTTCTTGCTCAAAATACAAAATCAACATTGTTTGAGATCATATTAAATTTGGTTTCAATTCACAGTAGATAATAGAATTTTAACCAGAAGTATGGAAGGTTCTATAGCAATAGTGCCACTGACTATCATAACATCTTAACTAACAACATAGGGAGGGTTCTTAAGCAACGATGTCTATGATCAAGTTGATATTTAATGGTTGCCAGAAATGCTCATCGAGCAACACTAACCAATGTCAAGATATATGGCAGTGTGATATGCTTCTCAATTCTTAGAGCCCATTATATATTTTTTAAACAACTAGGGAATTAATTAGTTTCACCCACACATTTAGCCTAACTCCACACTACATAATTTGTTTTCCAGCCATGACCATTTCAAACATTCTTCTAGTCATGTCCAACTGGAAATACACAAAATTTTAGTCTCGTTTTGTTGATAAATTATGGGCCAGGACCCATATGATCCAATGTTGTAATAAACACACTTTCCATTAATAACCAGAATAGGTACTAATAAATCAATTTTCTTAAAACCTTAGTTTTATTTTATTTTATTTTTTTAATTATACATGAGTAGCTTGTGACATTGACATAGAATAAGGTTTTCCAGACAAAGCCTACCTCATAAATTTGAAGGGGTCACTTGAAGACGAATCCAAAGTCCTCTTTTGTTTGAAATCTTTGAATATGGACATGAATGCTACACCAACACCAGATGACACTCTCAATGTACTTACCCCTAAAACTCATAGTTGTTGTCACCTCATGAAATGTTATGATTGCAAGATAAGCATAGGATGGGTTTGTTAAAAAGGCATTAGAATCTTTCAAGAAAATATGATTGGTAGGTATAAAGCTAGATTCAACAACCCTTGCCAATGCCATTCCTATGTCTTGGCAGACATGTATGCAAAATGTGGAAGCATAGGTAGGGCAATGTGATCTATTAATCCAATGCCCCTAGGGGAAAGTCGTCTCCTACAATTCACTATCAACCATTAATCTTGTTCCCCTACACTTCTCTATTCATATCCCCTCAAATTAAGCAGACCATACTAAGTTATAGGGTGCCCATCCCCTGCATGCTCATTGTCAGTCTCCTTAGTCCTTGGCTTGAAAAACTCCCCCTATCCCAATTGTGGGACTCCATGCCTCATAAATGCCTTTTGTCTGCCTAGTGGAATCAAGGAAATTGATTTCCTTAAATGCCTATTTATTTCCTTCTCTCTTAGTTGTCCATCGCTCTTACATTAACCTCATTTCAACCTTATCTAATCCATGGTGTGTCAACATAACAACCTATGCATAGCAAGGATTTAGTCTTTACTTATTTTGACAAGACCATCACCTCTATAGGCGTTGGACTGTAATAAATTTATGGCCTATCTAAGACCATGAGAAGTTTAAATGTAATGGCACATCGGTGTGCTCCACCATTTTACCTGATAAGGTGCAATGTTTACACTACCGTTAAGTCTTGACTTGAGAAGAGTCATAGCTCTATACCCCATCATTAAATTTGACCAACTCTACATCTTCATCATCTTTAAATATTTACTCTACCTCATTATATATATATCCCTAAAAATATGAGTTAGAATAATATAACTTATTATGTAATCATTTATAAATTATAACATTGAATCAATTAGTTGAGTTTACAATCAAGGTTATATATCATGTTATACTTGATAGATCACTACATGATCATTCTATTAATTTGTTCATAATTTTTTTCAAGCCCTCCTAATAATATACTCACTAATTAATAATTATCTAGTGAGGACTTATAGGCTATAAAGCCTATCTAGTTTTGATGCCAAGTCTTTTATAGTAAGAAGAAATTATCACATAACTTTACCACATGAGTTAGATGTTTATGGTTATCTAACTTTAAACTACTGTATTTATTGAATTTCTAGATAATGTAATATCATTATAACTCTAATGTCCCAATCTACTTGTATATATTTTCACAAAACAATGAACAACACAACCATAGCTATTAATAAGATTTCCCCATAAAATGCATGCAAAACATATCATCATTGATAGGATAACCGACTTGCATTTAGTAAGAGACCTCAATGAGTGGAGTTTCATCTTGAGAAGAGTACTTGCAATAAAGATAAGATATTGAAATCAATGAGACATTATGCATTCAACAATCCACAAGGAAGATCTAATATTTATGAATGAAATTGCAAATCAATCTAAGTTACATGTTTGATATCTTACTTATATCATGACAACATAAAATATATATATGCACTCAACATACCTCTTTGCTTATTTATTTGAGAGTGTTGCTAGGAATTAATAGGTGAATGATACATTGATCTACACATGAATCACTTGTACTTTCCTGATACTTTCATCCCTTGATCAAGGCCACGTACCCCCTAACACTTGAAGATTGTTTCCACCCTCTTGATTACTTGAAGTCCATGCTCAAATCACACTAAATCACAATAGTTAGTAGAAAATAGTGACCATAGCCAAGGAAGCCCAAATTTACTCATACTCAACATAATAAGAAATAACTAAATCATCTGGACCATTATTCATAACATAACCTCTTTTCACATCATGGAAGGCCAAAATTACAAGGATCATGCTTCTTCAAAGGAGCCATTGTTCAAATCCACCAAACTATCAACAAGAGTAGAAGTTATTAGGCTCATACAATTTTAGGACATATAAAGAGTCACCTTAAAAAACCCACACTAATTGCAAAACATCAAAAGCTTTCCTAGAAGAAAAGTACAATATAACATAAGGATGGCAATAGACTATCAAATAGAAGAATGATCTCCTTATCCTTAACTACTCCCAAAATATTAATTATCATATAGAAAACATATATTAAAAAACATTTAAAATCTAAAATATAATGTTGTTATTCTTTTCCTCTATCAATTTTGCTCCATCAAATCTTTTATCTAATACTCTTTTAAATTTGTGAACCTTACCAACATTACAAATGAGGAGGATGTCGATTTTAAATTTTAAAAATAAAGATGGTGAGTATGATCAATGATGCTAAGGTTCTATTCATATTGTGTAACAAGGCACAATAGGCCAGGGATAGGAAATATTGACTTGCTACTCTTCAATTTCATATGGTAGTTTAATATATATTGTGGACTTTTTTAGACCGTACATCTTAATATATATTGTATTAAATATCTCTTTGTGGGACTATGTGCCCACCATCCATCCTCTCTTTTATACATAGCAATACATTTCTTTTCATTGACCAAAGGTGGACAAAAATATTTCACTGAAAGGATATCTTAACCGATTCTCGTTGAATCAGAAGCGAGAAAAATAAAAATAAAAATTGTTGAAATATAATCTTCACAATTTTGTCATCATGAGTGCAAGCAATCCAGTGAGGAGGACAAACATGAATAGTGTGATGAGGATCAAAGCCATCCAATCTAGGAGGCATAATATGAGACTCTTTCTGAACCAATTGTAAGAGCTATTATGATTTGAAGCTTCTCTTAAATCCTCACATTTTGTTGTCACATAAGAGAAATGTGAAGCAAAACTAAGCAAAGTAGATTCAAAGTCTTAGAATGAGGTCGATATATATATATATATGGATGGATGGTAATATTTGAAAAGATATATGAAGGCCATGGTAGAAGAGAATATTTACTTCACACTAAGTGTATTTATGGAGGTTGTTGCCATGGATGTAAAGTGGGGAGTGTAAAGGAGTCTCCAGATTCATGAAGAACATTAAGGAGAAAAGGTTAGTTATATCAAGGAAAAATAAAGAAAAAGGGAAGTGATAAAGAAGGGAGGAGGAAAATAGGGCAGAAAGTGAGGAAATAAAGAGGGAGATCTAATTTATTTTGGTATGTAGCTGATATACTACTCTTTTTCTTGTTGAATGATTTTACATTATTTTGAGAAGACTGCAAGGCATGAAGTAATGCTCATAAGGCATGAAGGAGCTATGTAAAGCACAAACCATACATATGAATACATGCAAGGCATGAATCATACATGTAAACCATGAAGTAATACATAAATACACATAAGGTACAAGCATATATGAGAAATATTCTCATGGAATGGACATGCTGAAGACACAATGATCATGAAGCATACAAGAGAGAGGTATTCATGGAATACACATTTGAAAACATCTCATTCATGAAGTAACAAAATGCTAAAGAAAATGTCAAGTCATAAAAAAACTTACAAGGATGAGGCATATTCATAACTTTTGCAGTCCTGCCATGGATATCAACACTAGAAGCAACTCATACTATTAGTGTACATACAAGACAATATGGGAGTTCATTATACCTAGCAACTTGTGGTGTTGTTGTTCATGTTGGCTCTATTGGACCCTGCAATTAAGATTCAATATACATTATTCAATAAGATTAACTATGCAACATAATGAAATATTGAAAAGTGTGTTATCTTATTGAGTTTCTCTTGTTTTCAAGAATAGTTTAATATTCTCTAGGTAATAGGGCAAATGACATGAAGGTGGAAGCTCATGTGGCACCTCACCCCCCCCACCCTAACATCACTCTAAATTCCCCGTTAACATCTAACATTCATTCTACAATTAATAAAATATAACATTCATTCATTAATATCATATAGCGTTCATTAACACATAACATTGTTTAACATTAATTAACATGCAACATTCATCAATATTAATTAACACATATCATTCATAACCATTCATTAGCACATAATATCATTCATTAACACATAAAAATCAGTCATTATCAAATAAGGTAGGTTACAATCATTTTGTTTTTTTGTTTTTTATTTGAAGCTATGAAAAGACTAAGTGGAACATCATTTTCTTCATCATTTCCCCCCTCTTCAATTGTTCCTCCCTCTACTCATGATCTTGATATATGCCTAGTCCTATATTGAGGATGAGGACACTGAAGCGAAGGGGGGTCCTCTGCAATAACAAAGAAATGGGTTAAATTAAAAATATTTTTTTATTATTGTTACAAGTATCTCATTAATTTAGAGAACATAATTGTTGTGCTCTTTACCTGATGGGGCCACATCATTTTGTCTAGCCTCAACCTTAACATGCTGAACACCCTCTAGATCCTCTAGAGTTGAAATACTAAAGGTTACATTAATGCTAAACACCAATTGCAATTAAATTTGTTTATAGGAATAACAATGGTCCCTTTTACCCGATTGGGGAACATCACGTTCCTAATGTTGTGTACCCGAATCATGCTCCACTTGGTCACCACCAACTACATGCTCTAAAATATTAACAAAAAAGGTTACATTAATTACTACTCTAATTACAAATTAAGATATTTAATTGTATTAATAATTACATAAATAAATTTGAATAGCAAATGAATACCTCCACTACTGGGATGCACATCTGAACCTTCATGTGTAGGCGGTGTTTCACGATTAGCAAGCTGCATTTCAATGTCATGTACATTGTTATCATTGCTTTCTTATTTAAAGCACATATAGTCACTTTATGTTGGAACTCAACATCAATTAGATTATTGGTAAAGTATTCAAATTGAAACAATTTTCATTTAGCTTATTTACGTGTGTGATGGGTGCACAAAAATCTTGTGTTTGCCCACTCAATTCTTGTAGCTAATCAACCACGGTTGTATAGCCTTGTTAGTAGGCAATTCTCTTGACATCTTCTGTGGGCACTTTATTGAATTCAGAGCCCTACATTTTTGCTTGGTATAGTGAATTTTGCTTACATTGTTTGATAAAAAAAAACATTTACAATTTATAAATATTTTGATGCGATATTTCATTTACAGATACTTACAATTCATGCAACAAGTTTCATATAACCTCCAGAGCCAAGTTTGTGTTACCCATGCTTTTCTTGTCTTGCCTTGGTTGCCTTTGACATGTCACTCAGTCTACAAAAAGTTTGAAATATGTTAGATTATATAAATATAAAGAGTAATTAATTAGTACATAATTACATTCTTAATAGTATCCCATACCTTCTTTTGGCGTCTAGTGGTGTATTTACTTTTTTCCTTTCATTTCTTTCCTTGGAATTCATAATCAGGTCCTTCCACTCCCTCTGTGGAATCATGGGGGATGCTCGTACTTTATGTTCTTCTCTAAATAGGTCATGTATTGGTCCCTCGCATACTTTAGATATGTGCCAGCTTTTTCAAGGAGCTTGGTTTTGTCAAAGGTTTCATTTCCAAACCACTCAACCATATGGTTTGTCAATTCATCTTTTAACCTTTTTTCTTAGTCATTCCACCTTTTAAAGCAAAAACAAACCTGTTAGATTCAAAAATGAACTGAAGCTACATTTATTATAGTTCAAGAAATGGATCAAAGGATAAATATTCTAGCAATGATATGAAATCAAAATAGTGGATTAGGGTTAGTTCACATATGATGTTCCACCTTTTATATATGGTGGGCCCAAATATCTGCAATGCAATGTCACTAAGATTTTTATAAAAAATATCATTTCCTACAAAAAATTCATGGGATCATTAGTCCAAAATGAGTGATCAGAAAGTAAATTACAATTTGACTATATATAATAATTTTAAAGTACCTAGAACGTTTTGTATCTTTAAGGGAATCATTTCTTCGTCGCTCACCACCAATATAGCCCGCAACGTTCTCGTACTAGAAATACAAGAAGATCTAGGAAATGATGGTATGTTATCAACAATAGTTAGGTCTCATGCATCCTCATGTGCATCTCCTACTGTAGAAAATGAATCCACTATGAAATGTCCCCAAGACAGAACGCTTGAAGGGAAATAAAAACATAAAAAAAGATAGAGAAAAAGATGGATCTACCAATAGTGGGAGGGACAATATGACGTGCAGTAGAGGATGTTTGCATGCTACGTGTTGCTAACATTACAGTCGGCAATACAGGTGTGGCTAACCTCTGATGAGGCACCGACGACATTTGCATAGGAACATTGACAACACCTGAAGAATAATACATTAAATATATGAAAAGTACAAGAATTGTAAACAAGGATGAACCTTTATTATGAACATTGACAATATCAAGTATGATGTATTTTGGGTACTCAAAGTGATAAGCCAAGAAAATCATCATCACCTGAACTACCTTCAACACCCTAATCATGGCCACCAGTTTCATGAGGACGCATAAATTGTTTTAAAAACAACACATACATATTTTAGTTAATGACATAAAAGAGTATAAAATATAAACCATTATTGAACTTTTGTTAAAATTAAAGCTTTTATTACTACTTACTTGCAAGTTGTCTATTGTTCGAATCAATTTTTGCACTCTCTCTCATATCTCATCAGTCTGAGACTCCATGGATGCCAAAGCAACAATCTCTCTACTAATTTTTATAATAGACTTTATAATCAATTCCATAGGGTTTGTGAAATTTCTAGGGTCATCGTCGCTTAATCCAGTTGAGTCCACATCCCTAGAGAGGTGCTCAGGTACTGCAGCTCCCTTTCCCTTTCCCCGAACATCCGTATTTGACAATAATATCATTAACAATTACAAAATTAATCTAAAATACTAAAAAAAAGAACATAATAATATAACAGTTTGCTTCTATATAATTTATACAATTACAATAAGGTTTACCTGCTTGGTAGAAGTGTCGTGACCTACATCCCTGTCTGTTCTATGTGATGGATCCATGTAGCCCTGTGACAAAGAAAAATATAAAAACGTTAGCGAAATTAAACCAATAGACTTAGCAAAAAAACTTCATAATAAAATGGTATATTCGAGTCATTAATTGGAGGTTGGTTAATTTAAATGGTATATAGTACATACCACCCCCAATATAGTAAGTTTGCTTGTATCTATACAATTTAACTTGTAATCGATTAGTAGCTCTTCCCCTGCACTTATTGATTTTATCGCACATACGAATACATGATTTCCCTCGCGGACCTCAAATATGCAATTGGGTTGTTTATTAGTTGACCCAAGTCACGTACTATTTATAAAACCTGCAATATTCCTTGTTTCTTTTGGCCTTACATCAATGTATACATCCACTCATTTACTTTGATCATTATCTTTCTGTTGTATATAATTTTCTGACAGTGCATACCTATGCATACATTTTTTATATCAAACAATCTGCATCCAATTATTGTAATTGTAACAAGGTCCGACAAACTCCATCAATTCAACAACTTTGTTGTAACAAACCTTTATGTCATCCATG
Organism: Cryptomeria japonica; assembly: GCF_030272615.1. NCBI lineage: Eukaryota > Viridiplantae > Streptophyta > Pinopsida > Cupressales > Cupressaceae > Cryptomeria > Cryptomeria japonica. Next base: position 34,162,052 of record NC_081408.1, on the reverse strand, counting down.
GAAAATAGGCCCAAACCATGTAACGATGAAGGTGCTATTCGATATATCCTATCGTTAACACAAAATTCGGTGTTTATTGGAGGAATTTTCTTGGGTACCCATTGTTTCTGTAGATGTTTGTACCCCAAGGACACCTCAATGTCGCTTTGGTCTCATCATCATAAGAACATGATCCCCCTTGAGAAAGAAAATATTTCATGTGTTTATTGAATTTTCTTCTAATCTTTTGACCTCTAGTTGATCTCCCTATTGTAGACCTACTACATGTCTCACTTTTGTTTTCTATTCCTGCATTTCCCTCACTCGAGGAAGACACATCTAACAAATACCTATTTGGTGGTACCTGCACTCCATCAAATGAGAGAGTTGGTTGGTAATGAGAGAGATATTTTGCAAGAGAGGGTAATGTTGATGAAGAAGTCGGCCCTAAAGTTGATGTTGAGATTAAAAATTGAATAAGTCTAACTGGGGCCTCAAGTGTTGATAAATGTATTAGATTTTCTGCTAATGTCGAGGTTTGAAAAACTGAGGAAGTTTGTTTTCCAAGTAATTTAAAAAAAATAAACTATGTCTATAGGGTGTATTGACTTATACCTGTCAATCCATGAGACTGTGTAGGATCCTCATCAAAGGGATTCAAGTTCCTACACATGTAATTCAATTATCTTATGTTAGCTAAAAAATTACATAATACACAACATGAACAACATGAACTTTGTAGACAAAAAGACTATTAAATTAAAAATAGATGTTGTCATCATAATCATTGTAAATTTTTTAATTATTATGTAGAGTATGCAAGATCCTCAACTAAAGGGTTGACGATGTTTGTAGTCAATGACCTATTCCCACCAAGGGTGACAACATCACATAGGGACTATACATGAAATCAACACCATCAATTGAGCATCATAAGCATTACATTTGTAAGTTAATAAACAATAAATACATATGTATCATAAGCATCATAAGCAGCACATGATGTATCATCATATATATAATTGAGCATCATAATTAGCATCACATATGTGTCATCATAAACATGTAATCCATCACATATGTATCATAAATCACCATCCATCACATAGGTAATAAACAATCCACATTCTATAAATAAACACAAAGTTCAAAAAATGTCACATGTATCATCATAAACATGTAATCCATCACATATGTATTTTAAATCACCATCCATCACATAGCTAATAAACAATCCAAATTCCATAAATAAACACAAAGTTTAAAAAATATCACATAAATACTCACCATCCCTATCTCCATCTCCTTAGAGTGGCATAGTTCTACTATAAGGATCTGCTAGAGGTCATGGAACATGAATGAAAAACATTAAAAGGTGCATCATGAATTAATTATGTAATGGCATTAGAATTCAAAACATAATAAATTATTTATGTAACCATATAAGTCAAAAAAATTCTATCAAGAAATTAATATTAAATAGATAATATACTAATCGCATACCTCATACATTTCATTCATCATCATCATCATCATCATCATCATCATCATCATCATCATATCATCGTCGTCGTCATTGTCATCTTCGCCGTCGTCATCATCACCACCACCACCACCACCACCATCATCATATCCATCATCGTCATCACCATCACCATCACCATCACCATCACCATCACCATCACCATCACCATCATCATCGAGTAATTGTCGATCGTGATCATCATCTAGACATCATCTTCTACTTCTTCGATATCTTCTTCTTCCATCACATTATATTTTATTGGCCTTCCTCTTGGATCATGTCTAACAACAAATGACCAACCTGGTTCATGTGGAACCTCTGAGTGAAATAACTACTCACATTGGCTTGGAAGAACATAGGGCTCATCCCCAACTAGTTCAAATGACCTTGTATTAACCATTATAAAACCATTATCATGTTCAATAACAATTCTATCGAGATCATTTTTATTCAATCGTAGCTTGTACCATTTGATGACGAACAAAACTAATTTGAAGGAATTAAAGTCGCACTCAAGTATATCATCCAAAATTCCATATTATCGATTTTGAGACTCTTGAGGATGTATGTCATTTCTTAATGAAATATTTGTCACCTCAAAGACTGCAGTTATCCTAGAATACAAGTTTTCTTCGTGTCATCCAACTTTTTGATGCAAAATTTATGACCATTGCAGCACATAATGTTGTGGTGTCTGACCTGTGATATGTCAAACATGTTTGACATATGTTTATCAACTCAAAATTTATGACCATTGCAGCACATAATGTTGATAAACATATGGATGATTAATAAATTTATACGTACCTGTTTATCTCTTAAACCATATGCTAAATCAATTTCTCTTTGCGTAACATTGGAATCTCCATTACGATGAGCTTTTTTAACCAATGAAGCCACACCTTTCCATTTTAATGTGTGAGAAAAATATTGACAATGTTCAATCCATACCATCATCCAATCAAGATTGTTTGCAATATACAAATGTAGTGCATCCCACTCTCGACCAATTGTACAAAAAATAAATAGATGTCTTACAACCAATTTATTTTCAAGATTCAGAATTAATTAGCTACAATAACATCTTATAATTACCTCTTATTTTCCTCAATCTACCTTTCCTTGTCAAGTACTCCCCTTCGAATTTGTTAATGGGGTTGTGATCTCAAATGCGATCCACGTGGATATTTGCAGCAAACTTAGGAAGATATTCATAAATGTACACCATAGTCTAGTATACCATATATCCCTCCACCATAGAACCCTCAGGATGTGCTCTTTATTGAACCAAAGCCTTCAAAAATTTCAAGTGCCTCTCAATCATCCACATTGACTTAGTGTGTGCAGGTCCACACAATTCAATTTCCTCAACTTGGTGTATGAGGTAGTGTTCTTGTGCATTGAAAAAAGCTGAAGGTACACACTTTTGCATTTCACACATCAGATGAGGAATTTTCCCTTCCAATATTTTATATCTTCTTTATGGATTTCTTTACATGACAACCACCTACAAGATATTCAAGATGCAAAAAAATATATTACATAACAAGTAAAACAAATCACAGATATAATATCTTTACAATGAACTGAATAAATATCACTACTTACATCATGTATTTTCCAAGATCATATATGACTTGCTTGACATTAGTGTCGAAGTCATCTAGGAGAGATAGAAGTAGAACGTACTGCAACAATTATAAAATTATCTTTTCATTTTTTCTAACATAATACAATGAAAAGTACATGCGCAGTATACAAATATATTATAAAAACACAAGAACATGAATTACCTTAATGAAGGTATGTCAATCATGCATTTTCATCCCTGGCCCAAATTCACTTTTCTTTGATATGAGATTGTTTATGTTTACACCAAATCTTGTGGGAAATCAAATTTTTCGTATGACTTCTTTTATAGCATTGCTTTGCTGGTCCGTTAATAACCAAGGAAGGTCACTTATATTAATCTAGTCTCCATGGTTATTTGATTGAATGACATTTTTCATTGCATGATTGGAATCCTGAATTTCACTATAAATTTTGACATTTTTTTCTTTGTCATGCCTTCAATCCAATATTCTCCATAATGTCTCTGTCATATTCTTTCCAATATGCATAGTATCAAACAAATGCACAATTTGTAACTTCTCGTAGTAGGGCAACCTACTAAATTTTTGGGGATAACTTTTTAGTCCCTTAGGAAGGTGGTCATTTATTCCTTGATGACCTTCACGATCATCAATCACATCACCAGTTAAAAAAACACATTAGAAAAGATGTTTTATGACATAAACCATTAGATGGAATGACATTACCTTGACGATTAATTCTATTATATTCCAACTTCCATAGGTGAGGTGTCATTCTTCATGGCTTTGATGTATTCTCTTCTTTCCCACTGAAAAGATGTTTTTTAGTATTTCAATACTTATGATTTTTGTGGAGAAAGTGCCTATACTCATCAAACACCTTCTTTCCTAAACTTTTTGAATGACGAGATTTCATCTTTGGACCACAAACTAGACATGTGGATTTTCCCTTTGTTTGAAGACCTACAAGATAATGTATAATTGGATTAAATATGTTAATTTTTTTAATTATAATTATCATGCACAACTTGAACACTATAACATACCACAAAAAAGTGTTAGCCCTGGGGCATCGTGTATTGTCCATACAAGCATCGCATGGAATTGAAATTGTCTTTGTCCTATTGGTCTAGAGATGTCATACATAGTGACACCAATCCATAACTCCAACAACTCGTCGATAAGAGGCTCAATATATACATTCATATCTTTAACTTGGTACTTACCTAATCGAATGAAGAAAAACATTACACAATTATTATGATCATTTTATTGTAATATTTATAATTAAATGTAGATGACTACTAAATGATTAAATACTTGGAACAATCATTGCCAACATTATGTGCTCCCTCTATATTGACATGCATGGAGGAATGTTATTGTTGATAACAAAAATAGGTCACACTGTGTAAACAGATCTCAGCTCTCCAAATGGATTGACACCATCCGCTACCAATGAAAGCCTGAGATTACGAGGTTCTTCTTTAAAGTGTGGCCACTTTTCCTCTATGTCCATAAAACTTGAACCATCCATAGGCATTCGAATAATGTCATCTCAACTTCTATTATGTGCATGGTAATCCATAAATTGTTGCAAGCTAGTGTAATTGAATAATCATTGCATACGTGGAATAATGAGAATATAGCAAAGAACCTTGTGAGGAAACCTTTTTGTTATTTGATATGTTCGATATCTACTGATATGAAATTCATGGCATTTAGTTCAAAATTGGTGTTGTTTGTGATATATAATATGATCATTGGGACAAGCATCTATTACTTGATACTCCATTCCAATATCTTTCATAATGGTAGATAATTCTCGGTATGAGTGAGGTAGAATATTTGATGGTGGTAACAAAAACTCACCTATCAATCTACAACAAAAAAATATAATTTGTTAATATAAAGAATATTAATGGTACAACATGATTCACCATTTATTAACTATAATGACATATATGACATACCTTAACATACGTGAGATTGTTATGTTGGATAAACCATTCATAACCTTCAATTTCACCAACAACAATACAATGGAGAGAAGAGTTGTCTGTGAGCCTTTGTAAAGGGCCTTAGATGCCTTCTCAAGTAGAGGGACATCATGAACAACATCAAGGTCATCTTCATCATCATGATCAGCTGCGCCAGTACTATATGTGTCATGGATCAATGTATTTGTACCATCATCTTCAATTGTGTTTTGTGGCTCATGAATGTCATCTTCCATGGGATCATTATCTTCAGCTTCGATATTCACACCTCCATATTCCTCCACTTCGAAAACCATATTCTCCAGGTTGTGTTGATCCATATCATGTGCTCCAGGGTGCCTAACCTATATAAAATTTATAAACATAAATAAACCATGAACATGATCTCATCATCAAGTGATTTCTTATGTATATAAAATGTTAAAATAAAATAATGAAAAAATTACCAATGGATGATAATCATGTCCACCTTCAATGTGACAATGCAACCTACAATGTTTCTTAGTTGTTTTGATTATAAGTCTTCTAGTCTTTAACCCCTTACAAATTTTGCAGGGACAATAACATTTCCGATCACCTTTTATTTTCAAGTTAGACCACAATCTAGCAATTGTCTCTTTATTTTTTCATTCGCAAATATTACATAACATGGTGTTTCTTCACAGGCAAAAAAATCGGGCTATAAAACCATTTATATAGAAGTTGAAATGTTAGTTATGAAATCACATTTTAGTATAATATACCAAATTAAATTACTTGAACATAGAAATTATGCAAATTGAACCAAAACCATTTAACTCTTCTTTTTCATCTCAAAACATATCTAATGGCTTTGTGGTGATTTAGAGTAGGTGATATACCCATTGAGATTCATAGACCCAAGTTAGTCTTAGACCTAATTTATAGAGAGTCATAGACCCAAGTTAGTCTAAAAGGAAAGTAACTATCCATTCCCATACACATGCATACTTACATGACTAATGCTGCCCTTGTATATCCTAAAAATTGGAGAGACCTTATTTGACTTGCCTAATCAATGTGGTTGTTGTCCTAATATGAAATAATGAGTTCTACCCTTGCCTCTGCATCAAACTTCTCACATCATGTTTCTTCACCAAAACACACTATTCCCAATCTTCCTCAATACTCTCAATGGAGGGGCATGTATAATGGTTTCAACATACAAAGTCAATGATCATACACTCCATCCTTCTAGACACTTTTGGATACATTACTTGTCTTCTAGGCTTAGGAAAACTAATATGAATTGAGCTAACACCATGAGGATAGGGTCAGGTTTCATGGAAACTAATCATAATTTGTGAAGACATGGTTCAAACCTAAGTCTTGGCTCTCAACAATGCCACACTTCCAAAATTGCCAGTCTCAAGACATGTCCTATTGGGTCAACACTCATTGATGGCCACAAGGCCAAATCAATGTATCTATGCTTCAAACTCCTTACTCTAGGCTTTGAGGATCCTACAATAGGTCTATTAGTTTTATCATTATAATTTATTTTTAATGGATGAAGATCTATATCATCATTTCCAAAATAGTTATGCGTATTCACAAAAATAAAGGTAAGTGGAAAGAGTGACATCCTACTGTGATGTATTCACACATCGCCCCATTGCAAATGGGGACCCCCACTTTTTTTCTTTCTAGGATAGTTGTCTTAGTTTAGTTGGTTGCTGTCAAGTCTTTGTTGTTAACCTTTTGTTTGTAGTTTCTCAGGAGATTGCCAAGTCTTTCTCTTTTAAATGAAGTGAGGTTTAACATTCCCTTTTCCCAGTCAAGGCTTAATCCCTTCCACTTCTGTCGATCCTGTCAATGGGTGCCCAAACCCAATCACTCCCATTTCCACCTCCCCTAACTCTCTTTACTTCCATTTACCATACCTTCTAACTCACCTACCTTCCTATCCTCTATCCTTTATCTACCTTTCATACCTCATTCCTTAACCTCCTTAATATCTTAACCTAAACCTACCCTTCCATCTTACACCCTCACCTCCCTCCACTAACTTCCTTTCCACCTTACCCCTACACTTATTCTATCCTAGCATCTCCCTTCCCCTCATACCTTATATCTCACACTCCCCTCCACAATACCTACCCCTTTACCCCTTTATTCCCCTAAAATCACCTATTCTAACTGACATCCCATAAGTCTTACTTCCTTTATTTCCCTAAGCTTACCTCTACCACATACCTACTAACCTACCCTTTCCATCTTATCACCTACCCCCATCCTAGCCTACCCATATACTATCCCTATCCTAACCTACCACCCTACCCCCTTACCCTTTTTCCTTTCCCCTTATAACTCCTATTATAACGTACATTGCCTTTACCCTTTTATTACCCCCTTATACCTCCCACTCCACTTTATTCCCCAACATATCGTAACTCCAACCCCTTCTACCTCCCACATCCTAAACCTATTTACCCCCCACGTATCTCCTTCTTCCATCCTTATATCCCTTATGTCCCCCTTTCCCCACACATTCCATTCCCTCCTCTTTCTCCATGTAGCGGCTACCCTTAACATTTCCTACCACTCCCCCCTCATATTTCTCTCCACTATCATCCTTTTGGGCAAGAGCACCTAGCACAAGATGACCACCATGAAGCCAATATAGTAATAGGTAAAGGTTTTTGAGTTTGGTTATGAATATTTTCTTAGAAGACCCTATTTCATGTAATAAATGCCATTAATATCATTAGATTGTGTATTGAGTTCTAGTGGGGGTCATGCTGATCAATATTGTCAAAATTGTCACTATGTTGTAAATATGTCTCAATGGGTCAAATGTGATGTTTAATAATATGTAAAGGTCTCATAGACCTATTTTAACCTATTTATATAATTTTTGAGTCATAGTGGTCTTGGGTTGAGTCTAGGAACAATTTTTGACAAAGTTGCTAATATTTTCAACATTGTTAAATTAACGTTTTGTGCATTTTATGAGCAATTAGGTGTTAGTTTGTTGAGACAAGTTTAAAATGTGGTTCTAACCATTGAGGGAGTATTTGGAGTTTTTTAATAAGGCACTCTCCATGACCAAGGGTCAGTTGAGCATTGTAACTCAGCACAATTAATGAATATCTCAGTTTCACCCTGCAATTTCTGAGTTCTTTAACATTGCAAACTGCTATATTGGAGTTTGGTGTTCCTTAGCATGTTATTTTTCTTGAAAAATATATTTAATGTGTTATAGGGGTAAATTATCTTCAATATCCCTTTGTTTTCATCTCATTTTGTTCTGTAATGCAAAAGTTATAGCCAAATTGGTGAAAGCTATCAAAAACCTAGTATAGGGTAACCCAAGGCAAACTAAAATGTATTAGGGGTCATTTCCATGTTGATAAATCCACTTCAAGGAATGGGATGACCCATAAAATCATGTATTTTGTTTTCTAAATCATTGCAGGGTCTCATGAGCATTTTGGCACGTGCAAATATGTGGAAGGTGTTGAATTTTGTGTCTTAATTTGAGAACACAGTGTATACATGGACTTGGATGGTTTAATTGACTCAAGGATCCTTTAATGGTATTGTTAAGGGCTTGGGGAATTTTTTAGGGACTTATAAACATAATCCAAGTGTTTTGTGACCAAAAATACTATCAATCCATGAGGGTGTATGACTGCCCTAAACCTTGCATTGACTGTCATAATTTGACAGTGAGTTGAGTTAGTCCATTAGCGAGATTGGGAAGGAGTTTGGTATTGAGTTTGGTGTTGGTGGAAGGTTTAAGGAGGTACACTATCATCATAATTAATGTTAGAGAGTGTTTTGAAGAATAATGGCCGTGAAAGGAGTGACTATCCTAAGTGCTTGAGACTGTCACAAAAAGTGAGTGTTGCAACAGTGAATCTTCCTTTGATCTTTGGAGTAAAATAACACACTACAATATTAGTATTGTACTCGTATCAAGATTGGACACACTACAATATCAGGATTGGACTTGTATGTTGTACCACACACTTTTTTAGGTCTCCAAACATTGGTTGAGAGCATGGCCTAGAATAGAGACAAACACAAAGTGATAAGTTGTGTGGTTGGAGATTTTCAGTCCACCCCTTCTAGGTTGGGATTGTGTTGAATTGAACACAATTGTATCTCCCTAGGGCTGCAATTCTTTAACAAAGATTGATGAGGTATAATGGGGAAAATAGAAGGAAAGCTACCGCCTCACAAATAATACCAAAGAGTTGTTATCCATTGTAATGGTCTTTGCAATGATCCTTGCTACAAGCTAGGTGGCAGGATCAAAAGAATTCCATACATCTCGTTGTGGCAAGATTCTTCACTAGTCGATTCTCATTTGTCTTCCTTGAAGAGCGATAAAGGGGAAAGCCCAAAGATAGGACTGAGAAGAATTTGTAGCTACTTTCATAGGCTTTGGTAAAATGAAAGGTTCCAACAACAATCTTAGAATAATGAAATTTTGAAGAAGGGCTTCCTTCACGTTAGCTTTCGGGTCAAGTGTGTTAGGTTGGTTGGGAAGAGAAAGAAAGGATTTCCTGAACAACACTGAATGAAGGATGTGAATCACCTTAATAATATTCATTCCCATTGTTTTCTTGTGCGTTGGTTTGATCTCCATCGATTCAGCAGCCAGAGGAAGACACCGCCCTATATATTAGCTCATACAATAATGATCAATCAACATGTATATGGGAGGAAGGGATTGCACTGACAAACATGAACACTCACTCCTCAACCACAGATCTATAGTTTTATGAGGAGTTGATTCCTACACAGATTACGCATTCAGGGAACCACACCTTTGACCAGGAACCATCTGGCCTGAGATTGGATAATCAATATGAATATGAGATTGACCAATTTGCATCTAAAAGTTGGGCAATTGACCACCACATGTCTCATTTCCTAACATATTTTTCATAAAAAAGGAAGCTCTCATACTCCAAGAGTTGCTTCCATAATCGGTCAATATCCTACAAGAATGCAAGCATAGCTAGCATGTACAAAAGAAAAAGTTGTAGAATCTCTTGAAAGGAATCTCTTGAATGGTGTAATTTTTTGCATGATGAAATTAAGGTGAAGAATCTACCTCTTGCATGGGATTGCAATGCACAAATGCCTTCAACATGGGTTTGATATTGTCGAGGGTTGAAGTCAATGTGGACGCCTGCGCGGGATTGCAATGCACAAATGACTTGCCCTCTTTTTTTTTTTTTTTAAGTAGTGCCCGTTGTCGTCGAAATTTTGACAAACGCAGGCACTTTTTTGAAAAAAAAAAATCATTACTAATGCCTTCTCCATCGAAACCAAATTTCAAATTACCGTCGGAATTCTAACAAATTCAGGCATTTTCTCAAAAAAAATCAAATTTGGTCACAATATACCTTCTCCATCAGAAATCTAGACCAAATGTATTAGTGACAAGATATCAGGATCACGATATAATATGTCTCGAACCTAGAATCAACTGCCTTGATCACTGCAACCAAAATTACATCACCAAAATCAAGATGTGTACTATGATCTCATGCTTTACCGGTTACTTAGTTCCACCTTCAAGAATTAGGCCTTATGTGTAATATGACTTCCAATAAACCAGATTTATGTACACCTGATGTGATTTATGAACTGAGTTGCCATCAGTGACAACCCCTAAACTTCTATCATGCACCAATCTTTACTGGATCAGTGTCTCTTGCAACCAATCTCTGCCTTTGGAATTGATGGCAACATTGTGAAAAATGAACTGTACACCCAAGACTGCAAAACTTCACAATTTCAAATTCACTAAGAATATACAAGCCCCTCCTAATAATTTACACCATTTTTCACTATGCTCCCCCCCGTTCGATAGCAATGCCAAAGAGTCTGCCAAAATTGATAAAGATATGTACAACATCTCACAAAAACTTGAAGATGTCTGCAAAAATTGTTCTAAGGGATAACAAATGATTATCACATGCCTTCTTTAAGCTCTCCAAAATGCTTATCATCCCACATAAAAGGTAGGTATGCATTTCTGCTCCCTATCTATCTGTTAGAACATGCTTATTCAATGCATCCTTAGCATCATGCATGCTACTCATAAATGAATCTATCTGGGTAGTAATAAGATTCCTCACTTCTGACACTCTACCCAAAACTCTTTCCTTTTCTTGATTAAAACTCTTGATCTTATTCAATATACTCAAAACTTGAGGTTCAAAATTGCTAGTTGGAGCTGATTGTGGAGCATATGGTTATGATATACTTACTAGTTGGCCTTCATATTCCATTATTTTATTGTCAATGTCTATAGTGAACCTAGGCAAAATTAGACATGACTTGTATATGTTACCACCTTCATCAAGTGCATCTTGAATATTTTTCAGTGTAGTAACCAAACTGACTCTATCATCTTCAATCATCTTCAAAAATTATTTCAGTCACATGGAATTGAATTGATTCAAAACTTTAATATATGTGGCATTCTCTAAAGACTCGAAATGAGAACCAACAACATTTAGCAAACCTTTGAGCTTACCAGAGGGATCAGATGTATCCAATTGAAAAGATTGCCATGATTTTCTCCAACATATCTCTTGCCAATGATATCAACTCCTTGTTGGCAGAGTGGGACTTAAGCAAGTCCTCATTGGCTTTGGCTTGAGCTAGAGTTTCCAATTTTAGTGCTTGAATAGGAGATAATGAGTTTATATCTATAGGCCCTTGGCTAAAATCATTTGAATCAATTGCAACTCGTTTCCCTTTGGCAGGTACAGTGTCTCTTGCCACTATTACTGGAGCTAGATATTTCTCCTTCTCTCCTTTTTCACTTGCTTGTGCACTCTCATCTTTATCACCATTATTGCCCTTCTCTAATTCAACTATCTCCTCATCTACTTTCTTTGACACAACTTCTATAACCAAAGGTTCTTGGACAACATCACTAGAGATATCAACATTGGTAACATCATTAATAACTAGGGTCTGATCATTTGATTGTCCTTCAAGAATGGAATTCTTAGGTGATTGATCCTTTTGCTTGTGAGGAACAACAACATGTACTTATAGAAAAAACATGTCTAGAGATGGTTCTTCTAGATTCACATCAATTCTTTGATCTATCAAAAACTGTTTCAATCTCTCTTTCTTTGGTTAGCTCATCTATCTTGTCGAGCATAAGCTTATTAATCTCTTCTTGCTTTGGAATCTATCCTTAGCAAGCTTCAATAATGTAATAACTTCATTCTTAGCAATGTCTGAGGATAGATTTACCAGTACATACTCCTTTATTCTTTCATCTTCTAAACTAGTTGTATGCCTTCTTGCATCCAAAATGTCATACAGGCTTTTAGGGATCATAGATGTAAGTTCTATCAATGTCTTACTATAAACATCCATATATTCAACAACTACTTCTTCAATTGCCCTCTGATATTTATCATCAAAATTTTCATAATATATAGGTACATTTTTCAAATTCTCCTCCTTAAGAATTTCATCAATTACCTCTTTCAAGGTCAGTGGGGGCACAACTTCAAATGTACCTTCAATCTTACCAGATTTGAGAGTTGCATCTAATTCTGATTTCTATTTCTTTCTAGCTATGGCTTCTCCGGATGACTCAGATTTTGTTCTAGGATTCTTTGATTGCTGAGCACCATCAAGCTAAGGTTTCTTCACCACTCTAGCATAGGTGGTTGTCTTCTTCACCTCTTTCACTCCTTCATCAGATTTTGTCTCTATGTCCTTGGCAGTATAGCAACATACACTGTTTGGGGTTTCTCCTGTTTCCTCTTCTCTACCCCACTAGTTGATGTAGCTAATTGTGATTTGGATAGAGGAATGGAATTATGCACACCGGAGGTAGGTGCAAACTGAGACTATCTTGGCTTTGCCTGCTTCGGAGGAGTGGGAATAGGTTTTGAGTTCTTGGGCTTTTCCATGTGCTCCTTCAGTATATTTTGATCTCTAGCCCTTTGCACAACCTCCTTAGATATGCCCATTTGTTCTACTAGCTCCTCAACCTCCTTCCTTACTTTCCTCTTTCTTGTCGGCCCGATAATTTTCTTATGCAAATCAAGACCCTTTTCCTTGCAAGTACTGAACCTTTCCTCCTTATCATCCACTGTTTGACTCAACAAATGTTGAGAATATGCATCAAGTGTGGTGACATCCACCTCATACCCCATGGGCATGATCCAGACAGTTCTTGGCTCAACTGCCTCCATGTGACATTGATCCTTATCAACCATAAAGCCAATGGTTTTCTCATATTTCTCAACAATCTCCTTAGGGATCCTCTCCCAACTTTGCATTGTTGCTTGAAATGATTTAAAATATCCCCATAAAGCAGATTTTTGTGCAACAGTATCACCTAAACCTTTGGTGTAGGAGCACCCAGAGACACAAATAATTCCTAAAGAGTCTAATATCACCCATGAGGTGAAAATGTAATTAAATTTTCACATTGACATCATATGTAGCAGGTTGATAGGTTTGTGAGTCAATAAGACCCAATTGATGTAAGACATTGTCATGGTTGCATTTTATAAGCCAACATGGATAAATGACCATGTAGGTCAGTAGGAGTCTAGGAATGAGTCAAGAAATAAATATTGGTCTTACAAACATTAGACCAATCCTTGGAATAGGCCAAATGCACCTTGGAGTCGCCAAATTTGAAAAGTGCAAGTTGACAACTTTTGTTGTCATTGCAAAATGTTGAAAAAAGGGGTAACTAATCCTCCAATGGTTCCAAAGTTTGAAAAATGGTTGGAAACAATTAGGGAGGCTATATTAGGCCAACTTGGATCAAATCCAAGGTTGTTGTTGTTGAAGTTGGTGATATTTTGGAGTTTTGGAGTAATACAATATGTATATGGTGAAAATGGATACAACATTAATTGAAAGACTAAATGAATTCAACCACAAAACCCTAGCCTAACAACAACAAAGATCCACCATAACATATGAAGATTACCTAAGACAATGCAAATCAAATGAAATCACAAAGATTATACTATCACATGTCCAATAGGGTTTGGATCTTCATTCTTCCTATCTCCATTGATCTTGCTTGATATATTTGCTCTCAGATTTTATATGTGCACAAGAGCTCAACAAAGAACAGAAATGTGGTTGCAAGTAGGTTTGATTGCATATGCAAGTTCAAAAGCATAGTCAAGGTTGAATGCATAGTAAGGGTAATCAATTGATTAGGATGCAAAATGAAATCACAAAGATTATACCATCGCATGTCCAATAGGGTTTGGATCTTCATTCTTCCTATCTCCATTAATCTTGCTTGATATATTTGCTCTCAGATTTTATATGTGCACAAAAGCTCAACAAAGAACGGAAATGTGGTTGCAATAGGCTTGATTGCATATGCAAGTTCGAAAGCATAGTCGAGGTTGAATGCATAGTGAGGGTAATCAATTGATTAGGATGCATATATTGATTAGGGTTGATAAATGAAGGAAGCATCTCCTTATATAGAAGACACTGTAAGAAATGGAGGGATAAGATTGAGAGGTGTAAAAGAGGTCGGCTATGATTAGAGGGTAGGTAAAGAAAATAATAAAATAATGAAAGGGGTAGGTAGTGTAGGAATTAAGAGATGAATGACATGTGTCATAGGTGGAAAAGGTTTATGAATTAATTAAATAAATAAAGATTTATCTAATTAATAGAAGAAGTGGGATCAATTAAACAAATAAAATATTTATTTAATTTAGGAAAAGGATAATTTAAATAAATAAATGTATTTATTTAAATGAGAAATAAGGCTAGAAGAGGATAAATGAATTAATTAAATAAATAAGGATTTATTTAATTAATAGAAGAATTAGGATAAAATGATTAAATAAATAAAATATTTATTTAATTAGACTGGACAATTTTAGGTGTCTACATTTTGCCCCTATTTGAGACAATGCAGCTTGTCGCGTTGTTTCAAAGAAGATAATATGAACTGATACAGAGTTGCCCCAAGATGGGAATGATATGCCCCCTCGAGAGATTGGATGAAAATGTCTGGAAAGATCACAGACAATCTCTCGATAAGAAAGAAAGGCTAGAAAGGACTGATAAGATAGAGTGATAGAGTCACGGGATAAAGAAGACTGACTCAGGCTAGGGCTAGGGATAGGGTAGTCTATGAGATAGACCATGAGGGAACACATCCTCATTTTCATCGACACATCCAAGAGATCAGAGTGCAGAGAGAGAATTGAGTAGCAACAGTTAGCAGCGATGGAATTGGTGCATAGATTTGATCGCGTTCACCAATTACAGAGGCCAGCAGATGTAGGAGAGCTGGTAAGTACCACAAAACCTCCTTGTACTTTGTTGCAATAAATGTTGTCATTAATGCATGTTAGGTAGTGCAATAAATTCATTTTAGAATATGTCAAACAACGTCAAAAAATGCTTGGGCACGTCTATGTTTGTGCCAGGCACGTATGTGCAATATGTAAGCGCATTTATGTCTTCAAGGTCGAATTGACAGTTCTGTGATGAACATACGCTATCGATTGGATACGCTGTTGAGAAGATTCACTCAAGCAGGTCCTCTAGGGAAGACTAGGATAGATCAAGGCACTTTGTGATGAACAGTGAGTACCAAGACATAGTACTTTGTGATGAATAGGGAGTACTAGTATGAACAACACCTTGTGATGAACAGGGAGTGCTAATATGAACAACACTTTGTGATTAATAGTGAGTGCAAATATGAGCAGCACTTTGTGATGAACAGGGAGTGCAAAAACACGTAGTACTTTGTGATGAACAGGGAGTACCACTAGGAAAAAATAGCAACACTTTGTGATGAACAATGAGTGTCACTAGAATAGAAGCAACACTTTGTGATGAACAGTGAGTGTCACTTTGACAAAGCGCCATATGATAGATATATAAGCACTAGGAAAAATAAGCAGCATTTTGTGATGAATAGTGAATACCACTTTAACTGACATAGTCAATTTGCTTGACTGTAGGAGTACCTACCTATGCTGGAGTCACGAGAGAGATTCCCATCGACTCAGAGTTTACGACCAGAGCTGACATTTGAGGATAGAGCAGTGATTGAGGTTATGGGCTTATGATTGAGGTTATGGGCTTGCGACATATTCTGTATGTGCTTGAGTTTTGGGCGAACATAGGATTACTGATTGCGCTGGTTGAGAGATGGCACTCAGAGACTTGCAGTTTTCATTTGCCGATGGGTGAGATGACAGTCACCTTAGAGGATGTGTACAGGATACTACGGATACCAATCAATGGGCAGTTGATACCCTACGATTGAGATGGAGATAGGGAGGCACCGAGATGAGTGTTTTAGGATCCAGGACTGGAGATGAGGGATAGACATGTGGCTTGGGATACCATGACTGTGATAGGATTAGCACTACCAGCAATGTTGGTAGGAGTTATCAGTGAGTTCCTCTGTCCATAAAGGGTGACACGAGGGTTGGTTGTAGCCATATGTATTTTGACATCATTGTATCATGACACTTATGATTATATATATATGAGATGATTCATCCTTGCGATAGCTATATGCATGTGTACTTATGTGATGAGATGTTTTATGTGATGCTTATGATATGGATGCAAATATGTACATGATGAAATGCAACGTTTTTGGTCTTTTATGTTTTATATGTTATGCAAATGCAAATATGAATGTATGAAATGCAGATGAATATGATAATGCAAATAACTATTTGCATGATGAGAATGTAAAATGTGCTAATATGTGTTGTGTGTAGGATGTGATGCAATTATGATACCTATATGTATGTATGAAATGCTTATATATGGTAATGCAGGTGCAACTACATGAGATGCAAATGTTTTTGGTGTGTCATTATACTCAGTCATGTGATAGCAGGCTACACAGACTCAAGAAGGATGATGGAAGTCAATCAAGAAAGGGGGATGGAAGATAGAAGATATGAAAGTGAAAAGAGCTTCTTGTGCGTTATCATCATTGAGCTTTATTATGGCAAGTAGGTTGTGACAATCGAGGCATATGTTTGACCCAGAAAGTCATTGTACCCGTTTGCATGGAGATAAGACAATCACAAACAAGGAATGCCCCAGTTCATACTAGACTCTCAGTGTCCTCATATCCTTGGACAAGTCATAGCATTACTAAGAGACAATCCACAGACAGCAAAGAAAAATAGGTGACGATACCCCATCCTTGCCTTTCTAGTCAAAGACATCCTGGAGATAGAATCTCTAGTCAGAGACATTCTGGAAAAGCTAAAAGACATGTCACCAAAAGATAAAATCAAAATAACACCAAGACTCGACACCAACATCCATTGTAGTCCTCAAGTTTAGTGTCTCTTGTCACTCGTATAAGTCTTATTTGATTGTGGTCACAATGTTTACTTTCACAAAAGGATAGATAGCACCGAACCATAATGTTGTCTGAGTCTGTTGAAAGATTTGATTTGTTGAAGTCCATTGTTGTTGTTGTGTTTAATCTGAAAATGGTTGAACCCATGAAACCAATACTTTATTATGGAGAAGATGGAACTTTATTGTGGATTGGCAATGCAGATGCTACTTTATTGCGGATTGTGTGCAGATAGACTGAAGAAAAGTAGAAGAAACTATACTCGTCTAAACATGTGATGCTCTTAGTTCCACACCCATTACTAGACGTAGGATTAGCCTTAGCCACAGATAGGATCTGATTTATTATGGATGGAAAAGGGGTGAAAAGGAATGTTTATTATGAATGGCTAACCAATCTTGGGTAGATCAATAACAATCCATGATGGGAATGGGTAAGTTTATTATGAATGGATAGGTCATGAGTGTGTGTAAAGTGAAAGGATGAAAGTGAATCCTAAAGGAGGGAGGAGCAATGTCTCTATGCATGGTGCTGGTGACCCAGTTTTCACCATGGTACCCGCTCAGGGCGCCATCGAAGTGGTTTTCACCATTGGACGAATTTTTTATTTTTATTTTTTTTGGTGTCACAAGGCACCTGTTTGCCAAGTTTTCACCAAGTAACGATTTTTTTTGTTTTTATGATTTTTTTGTATTTTGAATTTTTTTGATTTTTTTGTATCTTTGAATTTTTTGATTGTTTTTGTATTTTTGATAATTTTTTTTTTTTTGATGTATTTTTTGAATTAGGATACTCTGAAGAGCTACGTGTAAAACCTGCAAAGGTGCATGCTATTGATGGGATCCTCCAAAGGTTCACCCTCTGTGGTTGAGAGCTGATATGCACCAAATCCATAGGCTGCTGTAATGATGTAAGGGCCAAGCCAATTTGGTTCGAACTTGGCCTTCTTCTCTCTGTCTTGTTGATTTTTGGGATTTTATCTGAGAACTAAGTCACCTACCTCAAATGTGCAAGGCTTTACTTTATGATTGTAGCTCCATTGTTCCTTGACTAAATGATATGTAGCTCGAGTGACTATCTTCCTTGATAAAG
Source organism: Cryptomeria japonica (assembly GCF_030272615.1). Lineage (NCBI taxonomy): Eukaryota > Viridiplantae > Streptophyta > Pinopsida > Cupressales > Cupressaceae > Cryptomeria > Cryptomeria japonica. The sequence continues at coordinate 34,143,509 of NC_081408.1, read as the reverse complement.
GAACTGAGATAGAATTACTAGTGTGTGGACTATGTTTTCCCATATGCGTGTCACCTAAAGAAGATTGGGCATCCCTGATAACAAATTCCTTCAAGGAAGTTCCATTAAAGGTCCATGATGTATTGCCAGAAGGGAAAGGATGTGTGGAACAAGTAGATGAGTGATGAAGGCTTATGATTGTGAAAAGAAGTGAAAGTAGGATATCATGATGTAGACTTAAGATCAACAAGTATGCTTTTTGACTTGAAATTTTAGAACTTTTGCCCCCAGTTATTTTGATATTAGGGGAGATCAACTCTTTCTCTTTTTGATTCATAGGATTTTTATCCTTGACTTTGATTTTTGCAGAGTCCAGTAGCTTTTGATTTTGATTCAGACTAAAGGACTTTTCTTTATTTTTGACTTTTAGATTTTTCTTTTCAAATCTTGATTTGTGATCCCCATTGAGTAAGGGCTTTTGTGATTCTTGTTGATCCAAGTCTGGAAGTGGAGTGGAAATGGAATGAGTGGATGAAATGGTAAGGATATGTGAGTTCTCAAGAGGGCTGGTGATATGCTCAATAGATTCTTTGTTGGAACCACTCTTAGGACTATTGATATCAAGAGCTTCTTGCACTACTAGAGGAGATTTGCATTCAGACTTAGTAGCCACAACACTAGGTGGTTCACACCCAATTCCTTGGCATTGCAATTTTTTTGTAGGTTGTTCTTGTCAACTAAATACCTTAGGAGATAGTGGGAGTTGATCAACGTGGAATATATACTCACCACATCCCATGTCTTTAAACTTGAACTTTTCTTTGATCTCTACTTGTTTTGATGTAGAAGCTTTCAATGATTTTGGATCCACATATACTAAAGATGGAACAACTTCTTGATTGACTGGGATTGTTATTTCTGATCTAGGTCGAAGATTATTGCAATATATGAATGGATTTGGGTCAGCTTTGATGGTCACTTCAACTCCATTGTGTAGAAACTTGATATATCAATGATATGTAGATGTGACTGTGCTCATTTCATGAATCCCAAGATGTCCTAGCAATATGTTGTATGTGAGATCTAGGTCTAGGACTTGACAAACCACATCCTTTGTAGCCGGCCCAACTCTGAGAGGTAAGGTTACTGTGCCTTTGGCTGAACGCTCTTCATCATCATATGCCTTGATGGTAAATTTGTTTGTAGAATTCACAGCTTTATAAGAATATCCCAATTGTTTAGTAGTGCTCAATGTACAAATGTTCAAACTTGCTCCTCCATCTATCAGGACTCATTTTATTCAATGTTTGTGTATCAAGGCTTCAATGTGTAATGGTGCATTATGTGGCTAACTTACGGAGGCGTCATTGGCTTTTGTGAATGTAAGGGAGTGTGGAATGGAAAGGTATCCCACCATGGCTTGAAACAGGTCCATGTTCAGATTAGTAGGGATAGAGGTGTCTCTCAAGATTTTGTCAAGAATGGCTTTATGTGTGGGGGATATGTGTAAGAGCTCAAGGATGGAGATGAGCGTGGGTGTCTTCCCTAACTGTTCTACAAGGTCATACTTAGGCTTGGTTGATGAGGAAGTAGTGTTTTTAGCTGGAGCAACTTACAAAGTGAATTTACCTCAATGGGTTGTAACATGACATTCAGAGGTAGGTTCGGAAGAAGATCCAATGCCTTTTAGGACAATTTTTGGTCTTTGGGTAGAATTCTCAAGCATTTTGTCCTTGATGATAATGGTAGAGACATAATTATCCATTGAAATGTTATTGATAGTTGAATCATAGTTCTAAGATGCTCTTGTATAGTTGGTTTGGTCATCTGTGGCTTTAGCTTTTCCCTTGTCATGTTTTGGGAATGGTTCCTTAAGCATTTCATGTTCTTGGTTGGATGAATGCCCTTCAATCTCAATGTCACCTCTATCAATGAGATCTTGTATGATGTTCTTCAGTCGATGGCAATTTCCTATCTTATGACCCTTGCTCTTATGAAATTCAAAATACTCACCATCATTCCACCAATTTGGTTTAACCTTTAGCTCATATGGAGGCAAATTTGGAATTGTGATTATCTTGTTTGCCACTATCTTCTTGAAAATTGACTCAAGTGGTTCTCTTAATAGGGTGTACTTCCTTCATGACTTTGAAGTTGTTTGAGTATTCACTTGATTGTTTGTAGAGCGTGATCCCAAAAAAATGATTTTGGGTTGTACTGTGTTGGCATCAACAACACCACCATTGATTGTGTTCTTGTTTTTTTTCCAAAATCTTGGCTTGTCTTTTCCTTTAAAGTCATCTTTGTTTTCCTTGAATATCTTAATGAATCCTTGTTCAATTAGGACCTTCTCTGTTGCTAAGCCTTTTTCAATGACATCCTTGAAGGTGGACAAACAAGCTTTCCTTAGATCATAGCCAATTTCTTTGTTAACATTTTGGGTGAACATCTCTACGATTTGTTTTTGTGGAATTTCACAAGAGCATCTGCTGGCTAGATTTCTCCATTTTTGTAAAAATGATGAAAAATATTCTCCATCCTTTTGTTTGGTGTTGCACAAAGTAGTGACTGATATGTCTATCTCTATGTTGTATGAGAAACGTTGGATAAATGCCTCTGCTAAGTCACCCCATGACTTAATTCCAAGTGGGAGTTGGGAGAACCATTCCATAGCTTGATCACCTAAGCTTTGTGGGAATTTTTATGGGACTTTTTCCTGTGAAAGAATTTTTAATAAAAGAATATATAAATCAAAGCAATTAAAAAATATTATTATAATGAAAGGGTGTGATTTTTGGTAAACACCCTTGTGAAATTATATAAACATATGAATTAATAGAGAAGGTGCATATGGGAGAAGGAGAGAAGAGAAGGATAAATTAAAGGAAGCATAAGAGAGGGGATAGTTAAGGTCTGGTGGGTAGGCAGTGGGCATTGGAGAAGGGGCATACAGTGTGTGTCCAACCCGGAGTACAATGTACATCTGGGAGTGTCCTAGCCAAGGCTGTGTTTATTTCATGTCATGAAGGCATGTGGGGTTCTATGTAAGAACCGTGTTTATTTCATGTCGTGAAGGCATGTGGGGTTCTGTGTAAGAATTGTGTCCTCCTGGAGTGCTCCCTTGCCTGGAAACCCTATGCCTATAACTAATCCTCTGCGTGTAGGAAAGCAGCCTCTCCGTGATTTACAGATATGTATTAATCAATTTCATATTGTCATTGCCCTAATATTTCATTGCTGCAAATTATTATCTCAATGTTTTATTATTGATTATTGATGTATATACCTTTCTTTTAAATTATTTATCTTAAGTAAACTTAATATTTGATTTATTTAATCTGCTACAAATACTAAATTAATCATAGGGGAAAAGTACCATTACATTTTGGTATCAGAGCCTCAACGATCTTTACTGTACTAGTTATTAGTTTTGGGTTACTTTTATTTTATATATAAAATTTTACCAACCCAAATTAGAACCCTGATCCATTGCATGAAGATTTCTATTTGATATTATAATTTAAATAAAATTATTTCATGAAAGATTTAAAGCTAAAGACTCAAAATTCCACTTGAGGACAAATTTTCTTTTTGAAACCATAAAAGAAGAAAAAAAAAAAAAAATGAAATAAAATTAAAAAAATAAATAAATAAATATTTAAAAACTTATCACATTTGGAATCATCTAGTGAAAATTTTGAAAATGTAGGTATAGAGGTCGCAGTAAATCTTCACATTATATGTATTGGTGAATGCCCTTGCAATTTACTTACGAACACGGTGAGGAAAAAAAAAAGAAGTTTTTAATAGGCTATATTTCGTAGTACCTCATGCTTGAAAGTTATTTCATATAAGTTGCAAATAACAACAAATATTCTCTACCGATTAAATTTACTTCATGTTGTATTAATTTCCATAGGCATTTCAAAAAAAATCATTTTGGGCACATCCTCCAATCATAGCATGCCTTGTGACTACATTATTTTGAGGCATTATACATTGTATTATACATGCTTCCATATTTTATAATCATGTCCATTACCTATTTCTACACACCATGTTGTCATAAGAAAAATAATGGTGTTGCATTCTTAAAGTTTGACAAAAAGTATCCTCCTCTACCGATCCCCAAAATAGAGCTCTAAAATTTATAATTTATCAATGAGTTATTCTTATCCAATATAGTTTATCTATATTGGGATCTTATTAGCTATAAAATTAAAAAGGATTATAAAAACTAAAACCTTGAGTTTTTGTATCTAGGAAGTTGACAAGTGTTTTTTTAAAGGGTATTTATAATCCATACATTGTTAGAAAAAATAAAAATAAAAATAAAAATAAAATATCGCATCTAGATTTACTTAAGTCTGACCTAGGTTGCATTGTGGGCCCATAACCCATAGGTCCTAAGATCATTTTTAAATTGGTAAAATACTTTAGCAACTAGAATATGCTAGTTAAATAATACAATGGCTAAAAAGTTTCAGAACTAAAATGTTCTTATTATACTTAGACATGGGGACATGTACAATTTTTACAGGGGGAGAAACCACCTCTAAAATAATATATGTGGGATATATTTATCAAATATATTTAGAACTTCATTTAATGATATGCATTTTGAAGATTTTATAGTAGCAACAATATTGAGCAATAATAATGGATAGGTTAGCTACATATATTAGGTTCATTGTATTCAACATAAATGTTGTTTTAGGTTGGTGTTAATAATTTCACTTAATAATAGAAATGTGTTTAATTGAGGGTTCGTATGATCTCAAGTGGGTACACAAAACTCCAAATATATATTACATTATATTTTTGAACATATGACTAGGTAAATTTAAAATCCTTATCCTCCACTATTTTGTCTTATATCTCATGTAATCCATGTTATATATAATCTAATAGTTTCCAATTCTATTTCATGGAAAGTTTTCCTACATAATTATAATTGTGAGTGGACCATTACTACTTGATCAAATGATCATTTTTATTAAATAATTATTCATTTTTTATAAAGGAAACACTAGACCAAATTTTTATGAAGTTCTCAATGCATGCTAATAGTTACCTTTGTTCTATTAGTGTTGAGATGCCTAGCAATATTACCATGTTTTATTTCATTGTACCTTGTTATTGGACTTGATCAACCCAATAACCTTGTACATTTGCTTTAATTTATAGTAAAATAGGATGCTCATGTAGTCCGGAATACATGAATATCATCTTGGCATGTGTGTTGAATATAAAGATTACACTTCTATAAATTATGAGTGACCATATATAGGACATCCATGATGATTGTTGTGTGACCACGTGATAATAAGGTTATAAAAAGAAGAGGAGTTGAATAAATGAGCAAAGTGGTAAAGTTAAAAATATAGGAGATGAAAATGTACAAATTATGATTGACTCTTCAACAAAAACAAAAAAAAAACTCATGATATGTTTCATAAGACATGTATGAAAATTTGTAATAATTTTAATTAGAAATATGATTATTGAACTTCTAAATTTTGTTGAATCAAAAGATATAGATGGAGTAAAATAGAACATGTAATTATAATGGAGTATACAAATATTCAATATTAGTAATTTTATTTATTAATCATGCTTTATTTTGAGTTGTGATGCAAATGCATCTCCTACTATTGAGGACAATAGCTAAATTATAGGGGGACAAATGTTATGGGACTTTTTCCCATGAAAGAATTTTTAATAAAAGAATATATAAATCAAAGCAATTAAAAAATATTATTATAATGAAAGGGTGTGCTTTTTGGTAAACACCCTTGTGAAATTATATAAACATATGAATTAATAGAGAAGGTGCATATGGGAGAAGGAGAGAAGAGAAGGATAAATTAAAGGAAGCACAAGAGAGGGGATAGTTAAAGTCTTGTGGGTGGGTAGTGGGCATTGGAGAAGGGGCATACAGTGTGTGTCCAACTCGGAGTATAGCATACATTCGGGAGTGTCCTAGCCAGGGCTTTGTTTATTTCATGCCATGAAGGCATGTGGGGTTCTGTGTAAGAACTGTGTTTATTTCATGTCGTGAAGGCATGTGGGGTTCTGTGTAAGAACCGTGTCCTTCCTGAGTGCTCCCTTGCCTGGAAACCCTATACCTATAACTAATCCTCTGCATGCAAGAAAGCAGCCTCTCCATGATTTACAGATATGTATTAATCAATTTCATATTGTCATTGCCCTAATATTTCATTGCTGCAAATTATTATCTCAATGTTTTATTATTGATTATTGATGTATATACCTTTCTTTTAAATTATTTATCTTAAGTAAACTTAATATTTGATTTATTTAATCCACTACAAATACTAAATTAATCATAGGGGAAAAGTACTATTATAGGAATAATCTCATCAAATATGTCTCTTCTACTGCTACCTCAATGCAAGTTATGAAAAACTATCTTATGTGTGCCTTAGGATCCCCTTTTCCTCTATACTTATCAAAATTAGGTGTCACAAAGTGTGTAGGAAAAGGAGGCATTGGAATGCTTTTGTCAAATGGATAGGGACATATGTCTCTCATTGTGTAAGTTGGCTTTGATGTATTTATGTCCTCCATTTTCTTTTGTAAGTCCTTGATTTGCTATTCCAAATTATTCTTAGGTGGAGACCGACTTCTTGAGCCATACCCCATGCCTGAAGCACCGAGTGGAGGAGGAGCATGTTCCATATATGGATGGTATTGATCATACACATGTAGACACCCAAAATTGTCTAGTCTAATTAAATAAATATTTTATTTATTTAATTATCTAAGCTTAATTCTTCTATTAATTAAATAAATCTTTATTTATTTAATTAATTCATTTATCCTCTTCTAGCCTTATTTCTCATTTAAATAAATACATTTATTTATTTAAATTATCCTTTTCCTAAATTAAATAAATATCTTATTTATTTAATTGATCCCACTTCTACTATTAATTAAATAAATATTTATTTATTTAATTAATTCATTAACCTTTTCTACCCATGACACATGTCATTCATCTCTTAATTCATACACTACCTACCCCTTTCATTATTTTATTATTTCTTTTACCTACCCTCTAATCATAGCCGACCTCCTTTTACACCTCTCAATCTTATCCCTCCATTTCATATTGTGTCTTCTATATAAGGAGATGCTTCCTTCATTATCAAACCCTAACTACTTGATCAATTTGACTACTTGGCATATGCGATCCTACTTACAACCACATTTTGTTCTTTGTTGAGCTCTTGTGCACATAAAATCTGAGAGCAAATATATCAAGCAAGATCAATGGAGATAGGAAGAATGGAGATCCAAACCCTATTGGACATGTGATGGTATAATCTTTGTGATTTCATTTGATTTGCATTGTCTTAGGTAATCTTCATATGTTGTGGTGGATTTTTATTGTTGTTAGGCTAGGGTTTTGTGGTTGAATTCATTTAGCCTTTCAATATCATTATTATTGTTATCCATTTTCACCATATACATTTTGGCACACCTGGTGGGAATCTTGTCCCTTTTGCATTTAACATCCTTGTTGCAGATTTTTTTTTTTGAAGTTGCAGATCTGAAGTTTTCGACAACATTTTGATATTCTCGCGTCTGCGTACTTTCAGATCACGTTTTTGATTTTCTGGCACGTCTGCAACATCTGGAATCGCGTCTGTGTTATCGACAGTATTTTATTTTGCTAGTTTCGAAAATCGTGTTTGTGTTCCTCAGTCGCGTCTGCAATGTTTTTAGACGCATCTATGTCCATAAGTCATGTCTGAGTTCTGGAGCCGCATCTATGTTGAACAGAACCATGTCTATGTTAGGAAATCACGTCTGTGTCTCACATAACCACGTATGCGTCATGAAGTTGCGTCTGTGTTGAAGGTAACCGTGTCTGTGTGCCTCGGTTTCAAAAAAAATTTTGGGTTTTGCATTTAGGGTTTCAGATCTGGTTTATTTTGAGCTAACATTTTCAGATCTAGCTAATGAAATTGGTGCAGCTTGTCTTGAAAGCAAAATCATTTTGTTGATGGCCCCTATTTTCTCAAAGTCTTTTGGGTTTAAAATTTACCTAACTTGTGTGCTTGCAGGAAGGGGTGATTATTTGAAACAATCCAAACTACTAACAACTCTTTGTTGCAGGTCCATGGCAAGGGCTTTTGGATTTTTATTGTGTGCCTTGTTTTCATAGACTAGCAAACACTTCAATTGGTGCACTAAAATTGAATCATTGTGTTTTGTGTCTTGAACAATAGGCTCTTTTTGTTTAATCTTTAGAGGGCCTATCTTCTCGTGTGGTCATTAGGACTACTAGTGAGAAGAGAACGACCCAAGTGGTAGCGAGGAAAACCCACCTCTTCCGAACCACTATAAACAACTCTATTCATGGTGAAAACTATGGATAACGTGTGCTGATTAGTTCATACCGACACTATGTCTCCCCATAAACCCGTTTGATCAAATTTATTTGATCATTTGTAGGGCGTAGCCCCTACCGGCTGGGAGCCTTCTATATTTACAGAGCTAAAAGTGCCACATGTATGGCCACACAAGTGGATGCCCTTACTAGCACCTTTTTGTTTTAGAAGCCCAAATCCTTCTAGTTGTTGAGGCAGGAGGTCGGACCTCTGGTAGCGGCCCACACACATATGGTTCTTAGTAGAGATACAAAGTTCACCATGGGGAGTTTTTGTGGGGACTGATTCTTGGCTGACCCGAGAAGTGAGTGCTGAGGGTGGAGCCAGTGAGGTCAAGCATCTAAGTATCCGCTCTGAATAGTGTAGCCTCGGGGGTAAAACCCCATGTGGGATCAACAACTATTGTCTTGGCTAGCCATAAGAATTGTGCTTGACTTATGTTAAACATTCAGAACATTCAAGACCAAATAGCAAAACATTGTGTCTTTTATGTCTTCAAGTGTATGCAAAACATTTTTACATCAAACAACACATGTTTTTTTTTTTGAGTCATTTTGGAGTCTAAACACTTACAAACATTGGGTCTTCATCAACATTGTGTCCTCTTGTCACGAAAAATAGTCAAACAGTCAGATTTGGTCACAACAAAATGACTTCACAAATTGGAAAAAATTGCACAAATTTTGTAGAAACCCGTCTGTGTCTGACATAATAGTGGCTGTGTTGTATAACCGCATCTGTGAAGGGTAGAAACGTGTCTGTGTTTCCAGAATCAATAGTGCACTTTGCAAAAAATCTCATAAGCACGTCTGTGTTGAACAGAACCATGTCTGTGTTAGGAAAACACATCTGTGTTGAACAGAACCATGTCTGTGTCAGGAAATCACGTCTGTGAAGTATATAGGCACGTCTGTGATCAGAATTGAAAAAAAAAAAACCTTTACAGTCCAGCAAACAAGAGCAATCAGGTTCGGAATTCTTGAGCTTCCTAGGTCATTTCTCTAGGGTTCATTTAGCATTCAACCTGTCTTTGGGTCTCACACAGTCCATCATTGCTTCACATCTCACATTACAGTCACATTTGTCTAAACTTGAGTCAAAAGGTCACTTGTTTGTCCTCATCATACTTTGTCAATACACTACATACAACAACATTTTGCTAAGTGGTCCCTCATTAAGGTCTATCACCTTTGGGTCTCATTTGGTCTTACTTAGAGTCAAGGAAAACTTACCTCATCAAGAGAAACTATCCTCTCTTTGGAAGTCACACCTACTCTACTACATACATACTTGGTCTTACACTTTGGACATTGCAAGTACACTTCAGATTCATTTACATCCCATCCAACTCTTGGTCTTCCATACTTTTTCCATTTTCATCTAGTCTCACACATCTTGGTCAATACCTAGTTCATGGTTGAAACCTGTCTTCAAAAGTCTAGGAGAGAAACTAAAGAGGCTCAAGAGTCTGCAAACATGAGTGTCTATGATATGATAATGATGTCTTTTTCAATACTGATCATAACACACTACCTGACATGGATGCCTATAGAAACATTCCAAATGTTGAGAATATGGACACTACAAACAACAATGATACACACAATGACAATATGGACAACTTTTTCATACATTTAGCAGATGTGGAAGAATCCATTATGAATCCCCATTTCAATCGACTGATTGAGGAAATAATGAGGAGGGATAGACAATACTTCCTACAAATGATGGCACAAAGTGGAGCCAAGATCCCTCATGATTTTGACATGTCTCAAATAATGGAACATAGACCTTTGCAACAAACTCACTCCAACATGGATCAAAGAAGACCTAATAGTGGAGGCAATAGAGGACCACATATGGTGCCTCAATCACCATCATCTTTGTTTCAAAAATCAGAGGTCCCACATACACATGGTCAAGCATATGATACTCACCTTCACAGGCCATTATGGAAGTCTTATGCAGAGAGATATGCTCAATCACATACCAAGGCTAAGGATCAACCACCAAAGCAATTGGATATTCAAAGGCATGCTCAAAATTTGGACACAAGGAAACCCCGTGTCAAATTTGGGGGCAACACATTAGAACATGACATGCCTATAGAGTATGGTATACATGCACAAAATAGATATGGTGTTCCTCAACATGAATCTATACCAAGTGGTCCATATACGCAGAATCACTATAGACCTCCTCCATATGAACATGTGTATGATCAATATCATCCATATATGCAACATGCTCCTCCTCCAATTGGTACCTTAAGCATGGGGTATGGTCCAAGAAGTCGATCTCCACCTAAGAGAAATTTGGAGCAACAAATCAGGGAGTTACAAAAGAAAATGGAGGACATAAATACACTGAAGCCAACATACACAATGAGAGACATATGTCCTTATCCATTTGACAAGAGCATTCTAATGCTTCCTTTTCCTACACACTTTGTGACACCTAAGTTTGATAAGTATAGAGGAAAAGGGGATCCTAAGGTACACATAAGATAGTTTTTCACAACTTGCATTGAGGTAGCTTCAGAAGAGACATATTTGATGAGATTATTCCCATAAAGCCTAGGTGATCAAGCTATGGAATGGTTCTCCCAACTTCCACCTGGTATTAAGTCATGGGGTGACTTAGCAGAGGCATTTATTCAACATTTCTCCTACAACATAGAGATAGAAATATCAGTCACTACTTTGTGCAACACCAAGCAAAAAGAGGGAGAGTCTTTTGCATCATTTTTACAAAGATGGAGGAATCTAGCCAGTAGATGCTCTTGTGAAATTCCACAAAAACAAATGGTAGAGATGTTCACCCAAAATGTTAACAAAGAGATTGGTTATGACTTAAGGAAAGCTTGTTTGTCCACCTTCAAGGACGTCATTGAAAAAGGATTAGCAATAGAGAAGGTCCTAATTGAACAAGGAGTTATTAAGATATTCAAGGAAAACAAAGATGACTTTAAAGGAAAAGACAAGCCAAGATTTTGGAATAAAAACAAGAACACAGTCAATGATGGTATTGTTGATGCCAACACAGTGTGACTTGAATTCATCTTTTCGGGATCAAGTTCTACAAACAATCAAGTGAATACTCAAACAACTTCCAGATCATGAAGGAAGTACACTCCATTGAGAGAATCACTTGAGTCAGTTTTCAAGAAGCTTGTGGCAAACAAGGTAATCACAGTTCCAGATTTTCCTCCATATGAACCAAAGGTTAAATCAAATTGGTGGAATGATGATGAGTATTGTGAATTTCATAAGAGCAAGGGACATAAAATAGGAAATTGTCATTGACTGAAGAACATCATACAAGATCTCATTGATAGAGGTGACATTGAGATTGAGGGACACTCATCCAATCAAGAACATGAGATGTTTAAGGAACCATTCCCAAAGCATGACAAGGGAAAAGCTAAAGCCATAGATGACCAAACCAACCATACTAGAGCATCTTATAACTATGATTCAACCATCAATCACATATCGATGGACAATTATGTCTCTACCATTATCATCAAGGATAAAACCCCTAAGAATTCTACCCGTAGACCCAAGATTGTCCTAAAAGGTGTTGGATCTTCTTCCGAACCTACCTCTGAATGTCATGTCACAACTCATCGAGGTAAAATCACTTTGCAGGGTGTTCCAACTAAAAACACCACTTCCTCATCAACCAAACCTGAGTATGACCTTGTAGAATAGTTAGGGAAGACACCTGCGCTCATCTCCATCCTTGATCTCTTACGCATATCCCCCGCACATAAAGCCATTATGGATAAAATCTTGAGAGACACTACCATTCCTACTGATCTGAACATAGACTAGTTTCAAGCCATGGTGGGATACCTTTCCATTCCACATTCCCTTACATTCACAGAAGCTGACGACGCCTCCATAAGTTAGCCACATAATGCACCATTACACATTGAAGCCTTCATACACAAACATCGAATAAAATGAGTCCTGATAGATGGAGGAGCTGGTCTAAACATTTGTACATTGAGCACAATTAAATAATTGGGATACTCTTATAAGGCTGTGAATTATACAAATCAAATCACCATCAAGGCATATGATGACGAAGAGCATTCGTCCAAGGGCACAGTCACCTTACCTCTCAGAGTTGGGCCAGTTACGAAGGATGTGGTTTGTCAAATCCTGGATCTAGATCTCACTTATAATATATTGCTAGGACGTCCTTGGATTCATGAAATGAGGGCAGTCCCATCTACATATCACCAATGCATTAAGTTTCCTCACAATGGAGTGGAGGTAATAGTTAATGGTGATCCTAATCTGTTCATATAGTGCAATAACCTAAGATCAATAACTGAGACCATCATTCCTAGTAATTGTGAAGTTGTTCCTTCTTCGACATACATTGATCCTAAGTCATTAAAACCTTCGACATCAAAACAAGGTGAGCTTAAAGGCAAATTCTAGGACAAGGGCATGGGGGAATACACTTTAAATCAGACCATGTACTTACAACAAGTCATGAGTTCACCAAAAGAATACAGAAGACCACATCCTAACAAGCAAGTATCCATCATGGTACTCAAATGGGACCCTACTACCTTTCAAAGACGGGGCGAATTGGAAGAGGAAGATTTATACAAAATTCTTTACAAAGACATTGAAGATGATACAAAAGATCACATCAGTCTACCATGTGAGAAATATGGCAAAGGCTTCAAGATTCTACAAAAATTTGGGTATGATGGAAAAAGCCCTCTTGGGTTATGAAAGGAAGAAATCATTGAACCTTTACAACTTGAATTGACTTTCAAAAAGGAACACTCAAAAGGACTTGGTTTCTTGACTTCCAAGGTCCACACTCAAAGGATAGAAGAAGCCTTACAAATCAAAGCTGCCAAAATTCAATAAGAGGATCACTATTCCACAGACTCCAATGAATGGGAATGGGGTTCAGACAAATCCTCCAGTGATTACAAGCTCATCGAAACATTGAGAGAGCCAGATGAACCCATAGAAGAAGAGGAATTTTATAAAAGATTCAAAGCTGGTCAAGAAACAACCCACGAGGATTCCACACAGTCCTTATCTCAAGGTTCTAGGTTGAAATCACATAGGATGAGAACACCTGTCCCAGAATGCGCTACTAGTGATGATAATTTGGATTCGCTCGCGATCAAGACTGATGAGGAGAGTGCCATCGATGAGCTCGATAATTACCTTGACATACTTGACTATAACTGCATCTTCACTCTTAGCCCCGCTAACTTCGAAGACATTAAAGGCCTTCCCCTTATTCACCACCAACTCATTGACTGGGATCATGAAGGACTTGCATAATTTGACACATTCCAAAATGATGAAGCTTTTATAGACTATCTTGGCATACGAGATGATCTTCCCCCTAGGGACCATAAAGCGGGATACACTATAGAACTCAATAGCATGGCATATTTTGGTGAGGGCGTTGGACCTTCCAGTCGCAAAAATGTGAAAATAAGAACAAACCAAGGGTCTTATGGCGAAAACCACAATGTGGCACTATTTGACCCCAAAAAAGTAAAAAGAAAGGATGTATCTAAGGGTGAAAACCTCTCTGAGGCACCCAAAAATGGAAGGCTTGACATTCTCCTAGCATCATATGAGGAAAAGTCATCCATGTTGGTAGAGGAGACTATCAAAACAAACATTGGTACAGAAGAGGTTCCACACAACATATTCCTGGCTCAATCATTGACGGAGTCAGAAAGGTCAAAATTCATCAGTTTTTTCAAAGATCGACAAATCAACTTTGCATGGTCATACGCTGATATGCCTGGATTGCATCTGGATTTGGTAATGCATCATTTGACAGTTAAACTGAGGCCAAAACCAATGAAACATAAATTAATAAAGATGCATCCACAAGTGGCATTACTAGTCAAAGAAGAACTTGAGAAATTATTGGATGTCGGATTCATACGCCTAATTGATTATCTTGAATGGATCTCCAACTTAGTGCCTGTTAGTAAACCAGATCGCAACATCAGAATATGTACAAATTTCAGAGACATCAACAAAGCTTGTCCAAAGGATGACTTCCCATTACCCAATATTGACTTGATTGTTGATCTCACAGCAAGTCATGAAATGTTATCGTTGATGGATGGATTCTATGGTTATAATCAAATAAGGATCGCGCTCGAGGATCAACACAAAACTTCATTCACTTGTCCTTGGGGAACTTTTTGCTAGAATGTCATACCCTTCGGGCTAAAAAATGCAGGTGCTACATATCAAAGAGCCATGACTACTATCTTTCATGATCTCATGCACGTAACCATGGAAGATTATGTTGACAACCTCTTGGGTAAATCAATAGACAGAAATACACATTTGGACATACTTTCAGTCATCTTTGATCGGTTGGAAAAATACAAAGTAAGATTAAACCCCAAGAAATGTGTTTTTTAGAGTAACCTCCAAGAAGCTCCTAGGATTCATTGTATTCAAAAGAGGAATCGAAGTTGATCCAGCAAAAGTCAAGGCCATCTTGGAGATGCAACCACCAAGAAATATCAGTCAACTTCGATCATTACAAGGCAAACTATAGTCTATACGAAGATTCATAGCGCAACTTGCAGATAAGTGTAATCCTTTTCAGCACTTGCTACATAAAAACATCAAATTCAAATGGGCTGATAACTATCAACAGGCTTTCCAGATGCTCAAAGATTATCTTCTAAATCCGCTAGTTCTGATGCCACCAGTTCTAGATCAGCCTTTGTTACTATACATACCAGCTACTCCAACAACACTAGGGGCACTCTTAGCACAACAAATTGCTGAGGGCAAGGAAAAATCAGTATACTATATCAGTCGCACATTGGTGGGATATGAGCTAAACTACACACCAATTGAGCGTGCATGTCTCACTGTGGTCTTTGCCTCATAGAAATTATGACATTACATGGTCACTCATAAGACTAAGTTGGTTGTAAGAATCGATCCATTGAAATACCTTCTCAATAAAGCCACACTTACTGGGCGATTGGCCAAATGGGTAATGATCTTGAGTGAATTCGACATCGAGTATGTGGACAAAAAAGAAATAAAGGGACAAGCCATCACAGATCAATTAGCATATGCTCCCATGATAGATGATGTTCCTCTAAGTTCAGAATTTCCAGATGAATCCATTTTAACAATGTCACATGTGAAGCCATGGCAACTGTACTTCGACGGCTCATACACATAGCATGGGGCAAGAGCTGGCATCCTCTTTATAACTCCTCAAGGGGATTCTATACCAAAATCATACTGCTTATCATTTCCTTGCACTAACAATATAGCAGAATATGAGGCATTAACAACTGGATTACGGATCACAGTTCAGTGGAAGATCTAGGAACTTCGTGTTTTTGGGGATTCTCAACTTGTAATCCATCAAGCAACTGATGATTACCAAACAAAAGATGAAAAATTAATGCCTTGCAAACAAATGGTGGATGACTTGAAACAACACTTCACAAAGATAGATTTTGAGCAGATACCAAGAGAGCAGAATTGCACCACAGATGCCATGGCTACAATTGCTTTACTGATCGATCTACCTCCAAATGAGACCCGCTATGAGTTCTTGGTGGATAACCTTTTGGTTCCTTCATATGAGATCATTCCTACTGAAATGATATGTGTTGTCGGTCCCGAGTCCCAGTTATATGATTCCATTTTCACATATCTTCGTGACCATATCTTACCTCCTAATCTATCAAATAACCAATGTCGCACTTTCATTCACCAATCCTCTTGATATGTCATTTTAGTTGATGTCCTATACTAGCGAGGTCTAGATGGCACTCTTCTTAGATGTTTAGAAAGTGACGAAGCTTAGATTGCGTTACGTGAAGTACATGAAGGGATATGTGGTCCACATGCTAGTGGTCCTACCTTGGCCAAGAAACTCATCAGGACTGGATATTACTGGCCCAATATGGAAAAGGACTCATATCAGTTTGTCAAGAAATGTAAGCAATGTCAAATTCATGGAGACCTTATACATGCGCCAGCACTGGAACTTCAACCAATTGCATCTCCTTGGCCCTTTTGTCAGTGGGGACTCGATCTCATAGGCAAGATTCACCCTCCTTCATCCAATGGTCATAAATTCATTATCACTGCCATAGAGTATTTCACAAAATGGATTGAATTTGTACCTCTCACACAAGTCACTGGAAAATAGATTGCTACATTCATCCTCAACTATATCATTTACTGATACGGTATTCCTATTTCCATTATCACTAATAATGGGCGTCCTTTTAAAAATCAGGATGTTCGTGAACTTTGTGACCGCTTCCATATTTCCCATCATTTCTCCATGCCATATTACCCCCAAGGTAATGGTCAAGCTGAGGCATCTAATAAGATAATCCTTAAAATCCTCAAAAAGATAGTCGACGACGCTGGCAGTAATTGGCATATCCAACTTAATCCTACACTTTGGGCCTACTGCACAAGTGTTCGTACACCTACAAGAGCTACACCTTATTCACTTGTCTATGGCACTGAAGCCATCTTGCCTATTGAGATTGAGCTACCCTCTTTACGGGTCTCTTTGCAAAACATCATCGGTGATGAAGACTATAGGGTCTCTCGCTTACAAGAGCTTGAACTACTGGATGAATGAAGACAAACTGCTTTTAATCATCTCAAGGCTTACCAACAGCGAATGAGTCACAGCTAGAATCACAAGGTCAAGTCTCGCACATTTGAGGTAGGTGACTTGGTTCTCAAAGAAAACCCCAAAAATCAGCAAGATAGAGAGAAGAAGGGCAAGTTCGAACCAAATTGGCTTGGTCCTTACATCATTGCAACATCATATGGATCAGGGGCATATCAGCTCTCAACTACAAAAGGTGAACCTTTGGAGGATCCTATCAACAGCATGCACCTTCGCAAGTTCTACACATAGCTCTTCAGAGTATCCTAATTCAAAAATTTCAAAAATACAAAAAAAAAATAAAAATAAAAAAATACAAAAATACAAAAAAAAAATTATAAAACAAAAAAAATCATTACTTGGTGAAAACCTAGCAAACAAGCACCTTGTGACACAAAAAAAATTGAAAAATAAAAAAGGTAAAGAAAAAAATTTCATCCAATGGTGAAAACCACTTCGATGGCGCCCTAGGCAAATACCATGGTGAAAACTGGGTCACCAACGCCATGTGTAGAGACATTGCTCCTCCCTCCTTCAGGATTCTCTTTCATCACTTCACTTTGCACACACTCACAACCTATTCGTTCATAATAAACTTACCCATTCCCATCATGGCTTGTTATTGATCTACCCAAGATTGGTTAATTATTCATAATAAACCTCCCTTTTCACCTCCCTTTCCATCCATAATAAACTAGATCCTATCTATGGCTAAGGCAAATCCTATGTCTAGTGATGGGTGTGGAACTGAGAACATCACATGTTTCAAGGAGTACAGTTTCTTCCAGCTTCCTCCAGTCTATCCACGCACAATTCGCAATAAAACAACATTTGCATCACAGATCCGCAATCAAGTTCCATCTTCTCCGCAATAAAGTATCAGTTTCATGGATTCAGTCAGTTTCAAATGAGACACAATAGTAAAAATGTGCTTCAACAAATCAAACTTTTCAACAAACTCAGACAATATATTGTTCAGTGCTATCTATCCATTCTATGAAAGTAAACATTGTGACCACAATCAAATAAGACTTATACAAGTGACAAGAGACACTAAACTTGAGGGCTACAGTGGATGTTGGTGTCGAGTCTTGGTTTTCTTTTGATTTTATCTTTTGGTGACATGTCTTTTAGCTTTTTTAGGATGTCTCTGACTAGAGATTCTATCTCTAGGATGTCTTTGACTAGAAAGGCGAGGATGGGGTATCATCACCTATTTTTCTTTTGCTGTCTATGGATTGTCTTTTAGTAATGCTATGACTTGTCCAAGGATATGAGGACACTGTGAGTCTAGTGTGAACTAGGACATTCCTTGTTTGTGACTGTTTTATCTCCATGCAAACAGGTACAATGACTTTCTAGGTCGAACATATGCCTCGATTGTTATAACCTATTTTTCCATAATAAAGCTCAATGATGATAACGCACAAGAAGCTCTTTCACTTTCATATCTTCTATCTTTCATCCCCCTTTCTTGATTGACTTCCATCATCCTTCTCGAGTCCGCGTAGCCTGCTATCACATGACTGAGTATAATGACACACCAAAAACATTTGCATTTCATGTAGTTGCACCTGCATTACCACATATAAGCATTTCATACATACATATAGATATCACAACTGCATCACATCCTGCATGCAACACATGTTAGCAATCTTACATTTTTATCATATAAATAATCATTTGCATTATCATATTTATTTGCATTTCATACATTCATATTTGCACCATGCATACACATATAAAACATAAAAGAACAAAAATATTGCATTGCATCATGTACATATTTGCATCCATATCATAAGCATCATATAAGAACATCTCATCACATAGGTACACATGCATATAGCTGCCGCAAAGATGAATCATCTCATATATATATAAAGTGTCATGATACAATGATGTCAAAATCATATGGCTACAATCACCCAAAGGTGTCTACATCATCATACAAAGATGATACAATACTGATACATAGGGAGCCCTCTATGGCTATGATGAACTCCCTCCCTCGGAGCCGCCTGGCCTCGATGGAATCTGAGCCCTCGAAGGACCCGCCCCAGGATCATCCCTCATGTCCCCTCTATCTAGTGGTGGTGGAGGACCCATAACCCCACCATTTGATTCCTGTCTCCTCCGGTTCCCTCCCATAGCTATCGCTGTCCGCGATGGTCTATGGAAGCTCCTCACCCGCTGATTAGCTGGCACTGCACCATAATAGAGATCCTGCCAGTAGGCAATCTCCTCCCCTACCTGCAGAACATAGGCATATCTAGCCCTTGTGTCCTCTGCCACTTGCCTCCCAGCCCTTAGTGTTGTCTCAACCTCTATGTAGCACTGAATGGTCTAATCCTGCTCTCACTTAGTATCTCTGAGCTACCTCCTGAGTCTATCCCTCTCCCTCTCTAGGTCCTGGATCTCATCCATCTATCCTTGGCAGATCTCCCTCAACTCCGTCAGCTCATCCTCCTCTAGCTCAGCCCCCTGTAGCTCTGCCTGTGGCTCCCCCTGTACAGGTGCCTACCCCTATGCCTGTACCTATACTGGTGCCTATACTAGTCCCTATCCCTGTACCTGTCCCTGTACCTCCACCTATCTGGGACCCTGTACTGCTGGCACCTGTAGCGGTAATCCACCGTGACCCCTCACCACCTGAGCCTACCTGTCCTCTCCACCCTCCCTCCGTGATGCCACCCTCCTCTCTCCAACTGCCCCCCTCCTCCTCCATCGGCCTCTACCCCCATCATATCCATCATCATCACCATCCCCACCACCATCTCCATCTAGTAACTCTCTTGGATCTATCAGGCATGGGAATGGATGCTCAACCCAATATGCTATGTACTCGGCATCCATGCCAGCATCCTCAATCTCTGGCCACATGTCCCAGGGTAGGGGTATCATCTCTACGAGCTATGTAACAGCCTGATCATATGATAATAGGGGCCCAAACTATGCCTAATCCCTGATAGTCTGTGCATACATGCCTGAACCCCATGGCATCCGCTGGATCCTGCCAAACTACCTACCCACCCTATCCACTAACTACCTCTCCAGTACATAGGGCATCCGCGCAATCAGATACCTACTCTGAAAGGTGTAGGGTAGCTCTACTGCATCATCCTCCCATTGCTCACATCCCAGGTATGGCCTCCATATGACCATATCAATGTCATCAATCACCCACCGCCAGGGCTCTAGCTTACCAATCCATGGCTGCGAAGTGATTATGTCGTACAAGTGTATGAAACTGCATCCATGATCCCTGCCCCTGAAATGTATCGATCTCATCACTGGCAGATGCTCATAGGCCCACACCTGTAACAATGTGACCTCGTAGCCCAATCCCAGTGACCCATGGTACACAAACTGATGCAACTCATAATACAGGTGTGCCAGCACACACAGTCCCTAGGCATATCTAGTGTGTTGTGTCACCAGTGTCTCCAATGCACCTCCCCAGCCCACAACCAACCCTCATGTCATTCTATCAGGACACAAGAACCCACTAATCGCTCCTCCTATCACTACTAGCAACGCTAATCCTGTAGCAGTCATGGTGTCCCAAGCCACATGTCCTGCCCTCATCTCCAGTCCTAGGTCCTGAAACACTCGTCTCAGGGCCTCCCTGTCTCCATCTTGATCATAAGGAATCAGCTCCCCATCGATTGGTATCCTCAAAATCCTGTATACATCCTCCAGGGTGACTGTCATCTCCCCCATCGACAAATGGAAAGTACAAGTCTCTAAGTGCCATCTCTCCGCCAATGCAGTAAGCAGTCCCATGTTCGCCTGAAACTCAGGCACATACAGAATATGTCTCAGACCCATAGCCTCAATCGCAACTCGGTCCTCGTCTGTCAACTCAGGTCGCAATCTCTGAGTCGATGGGAATCTCTCCCATGACTCTAGCATAGGCAAATACTCCTACAATCAAGCAAATCAATCATGTCAGTCATAGTGACATTCACTGTTCATCACAAAATGCTACTTTTTATCTAAGTACATATGGTATTCTATCCTAGTGACACTCATTGTTCATCACAAAGTGTTGCTTCTATCCTAGTGACACTCCCTGTTCATCACAAAGTGTTACTTCTATCCTAGTGGTACTCCCTGTTCATCACAAAGTACTATGTGTTTTGCACTCCCTGTTCATCACAAAGTGCTCCTCACATTTGCACTAATTGTTCATCACAAAGTGCTGCTTATATTTTAGTACTCCCTATTCATCACAAAGTACTCTATCTTGGTACTCACTGTTCATCACAAAGTGCCTTGATCTATTCTAGTCTTCCCTAGAGGACCTGTTTGAGTGTATCCTCTCAGCAACTTATCCAATCAACAGTGTATGTTCATCACAGAACCGTCGATTCAACCTAGAAGACACAAATTCACATTTTTTTTTACACAAACATGCTTTCCTGACATAAATGCATTTGCGGACTGCATAAACGCGTTTGTTTTACACAGACGCGCCTGAAGAACATAGACATGCATATACTCTACATAGACGCGCTTGGGCAACACAGACATGCCTTCTTGGCATAGATGTGCCTACACAACACAGACGCGGCCACATTCGGCATAGACACAATTTCTATCATAGACGCGCTTGGCACAAACACAAACAAGCCTATCGAGCATAGACACACCTAGCACCAACGCAGATGTGCCTGGATGTTTTTGACATTTTTTTGGACCCTATTCTAAGCACATCTATTACCCTACCTAGCATGCATTAATGACAACAATAAATGCAACAAAGTACGAGGAGGTTTTGTGGTACTTACCGGCTCTCCTGCCTCGGCTGGCCTCTAGAATCGACAAACATGGTTGAATCTGTGAACAAAGGCCATCGCTGCTAATTGCTGCTACTCTATCTTTGCTCTGCACTCTGCTCTCATGGATGTATGGATGACAATGAGGATGTATTTCATTTGTGGTCTATCTTATAGACTGCCCTAGCCCTCGTTTCCCAAGTTAGTCTTCATTATCCCGTGACTCTGTCACTTTATCCGGTCAGTCCTTTCTAGCCTTTCTTTCTTATCGAGAGATTGTCTATGATCTTTCTAGACATTTTCATCCAATCTCTCGAGGGGGCATATCATTCCCATCTTGGGGCAACTTTGTTTCAGTTCATATTATCTTCTTTGAAACAACGCGACAAGCCGCATTGTCTCAAAGAGGGGCAAAATGTAGACACCCAGAATTGTCCAGTCTAATTAAATAAATATTTTATTTATTTAATTATCTAAGCTTAATTCTTCTATTAATTAAATAAATCTTTATTTATTTAATTAATTCATTTATCCTCTTCTAGCCTTATTTCTCATTTAAATAAATACATTTATTTATTTAAATTATCCTTTTCCTAAATTAAATAAATATCTTATTTATTCAATTGATCCCACTTCTACTATTAATTAAATAAATATTTATTTATTTAATTAATTCATTAACCTTTTCTACCCATGACACATGTCATTCATCTCTAAATTCATACACTACCTACCCCTTTCATTATTTTATTATTTCTTTTACCTACCCTCTAATCATAGCCGACCTCCTTTTACACCTCTCAATCTTATCCCTCCATTTCATATTGTGTCTTCTATATAAGGAGATGCTTCCTTCATTATCAAACCTTAACTATTTGATCAATTTGACTACTTGGCATATGCAATCCTACTTACAACCACATTCCGTTCTTTGTTGAGCTCTTGTGCACATAAAATCTGAGAGCAAATATATCAAGCAAGATCAATGGAGATAGGAAGAATGGAGATCCAAACCCTATTGGACATGTGATGGTATAATCTCTGTGATTTCATTTGATTTGCATTGTCTTAGGTAATCTTCATATGTTATGGTGGATTTTTGTTGTTGTTGGGCTAGGGTTTTGTAGTTGAATTCATTTAGCCTTTCAATATCATTATTATTGTTATCCATTTTCACCATATACAACACATATTCATATGGAGGAGGTCTATAATGATGTTGCGTATATGGACCACTTGGTATAGAGTCATGGTGAGGAATGGAATATTTGCTTTGTCCATGTATACCATACTCTACAAGCATGTCATGAGTTTGTTCTAGTGTGTTTCCCCCAAATTTGACATGGGGTTTCCTTGTGTCCAAATTTTGAGCATGTCTTTGAATATCCAATTGCTTTGGTGGTTGATCATAAGCATTGGTATGTGATTGAGCATATTTTTATACATAAGACTTCCATAATGGTCTGTGAAGGTGAGTATCATATGCTTGACCATGTGTATGTGGGACCTCTGGTTTTTGAAACAAAGATGATGGTGATTCAGGCACAAGATGTGGTCCTCTATTGCCTCCACTATTAGGCCTCCTTTGATCCATGTTGAGGTGAGTTTATTGCAAAGGTCTATGTTCCATTATTTGAGACATGTCAAAATCATGAGAGATATTGGCTCCACATTTTTCCATCACTTGTAAGAAGTATTGTCTATCTCTCCTCATTATTTCCTCAACCAATCGATTGAAACGGGGATCCATAATGGAATCTTCCACTTTTGCTGAATGTATTGAAATTTTGTCCATATTGTCATTATGTGTATCATTGTTGTTTATAGTGTCCATGTTCTCAACATTTGGAATGTTTCTATAGGCATCCATGTTAGGCAATGTAGTATGATCAGAATTGAAAAAGATATCATTGTCATACTCATAGGAACTAATGTTTGTGGACTCTTGAGCCTCTTTAGCTTCTCTCCTAGATTTTTGGGAATGGGTTTCACCATGAACTAGGTATTGACCAAGATGTGAGAGACTAGATGAAAATGGAAAGAGTATGGAAGACCAAGAGTTGGATGGAATGTAAATGAATATGAAGTGTACTTGCAATGTCCAAAGTGTAAGACCAAGTATGTATGTAGTAGAGTAGGTGTGACTTCCAAAGAGATGATAGTTTCTCTTGATGAGGTAAGTTGACCTTGACTCTAAGTAAGACCAAATGAGACCCAAAGGTGATAGACCTTGATGAGGGACCACTTAGAAAAATGTTGTTGTATGTAATGTCATGACAAAGTATGATAAGGACAAGGAAGTGACCTTTTGACTCAAGTTTAGACAAATGTGAATGTAATGTAAGGTGTAAAGCAATGATGGACTTTGTGAGACCCAAAGGTAGGTTGAATGCTAGATGAAAACCTGAAGAGATAACTTAGGAAGCTCAAGAATTCTGAAACTGATTGCTCTTGTTTGTTGGA
Organism: Cryptomeria japonica; assembly: GCF_030272615.1. Classification (NCBI taxonomy): domain Eukaryota; kingdom Viridiplantae; phylum Streptophyta; class Pinopsida; order Cupressales; family Cupressaceae; genus Cryptomeria; species Cryptomeria japonica. The sequence continues at coordinate 34,119,175 of NC_081408.1, read as the reverse complement.
CTGTTAATTTTTCCAATTTGTGAAGTTGTTGTTGTGACCAAATCTGAATTTTTTTTGTTGTTTTTCATGACAAGAGGAGACAATGATGATGAAGACTCAATGTTTGCAAGTGTTTAGACTTAAAAATGACTCAAAGAAAATTGTGTTGTTTGATGTAAAATTTGTTTTGCATACACTTGAAGAAACAAAAGACACAATGTTTTAATGTTTGGTCTTGAATGTTTGATTGTTCAAAATAAGACAAGCACAATTCTTATGGTTGGCCAGGATAATAGTTGTTGATCCCACATGGGGTTCCCCCCGAGGCTACGCTATTCAGAGCGGATACTTAGATTCTTGACCCCACTTGCTCCACCCTCAGCACTCACTTCTCTGGGCAGCCAAGCATCAGTCCCCACGAAAACTCCCAGTGGCAAACTTTGTATCTCTTTTAAGAACCGTATGTGTGTGGGCCACTACCAGAGGTCCGACCTCCTGCCCCAACAACTAGAAGGATTTTGGCTTCTAAAACAAAAAGGTGCTAGTAAGGGCATCCCCTCATGTGGCCATACATGTGGCACTTTTAGCTCTGTAAATACAGAAGGCTCCCAGTCGGTAGGGGTTACACCCTACAACTGATCAAATAAATTTGATCAAACAGGTTTATGGGGAGATATAGTGTCAGTATGAACTAATCAACACACGTTATCCATAGTTTTCACCATGAATACAGTTATTTATAGTGGTTTGGAAGAAGATGGCTTTTCTTTTGCTACCACTTGGGTCGTTCTCTCCTCACTAGTAGTCTTAATGACCACACGAAGAGATAGGCCCTCTAAAGATTAAACAAAAAGAGCCTATTGCTAAAGACACAAATGACAATGGTTCAATTTTATTGCACCAATTGAAGTGTTTGCTAGTCTATGAAAATAGGGCACACAATAAAGATCAAAAACCCTTGCCAAGGTCCCGCAACAAAGATCTATTAGTAGTTTGGATTGTTTCAAATAATCACCTCTTCCTGCAAGCACACAAGTTAGGTAAACTTTAGATCCAAAAGACTTTGTGAAATAGGGGCCTTCAACAATGCATTTTGTTGACCAATTCAAATATTTGATTCATCATAAAAAAAGACCACTTGTAAAATTTCAAGAGATTTCCAGAAATGGAAGAAAATCCAAAAAATTTGCTAATTTGCACCAAAAATTAATTTTTTATGAAACATCATAAAAAATTCATATAAAATGCAAAATCAATCCAAAAAATCTGAAATTTTTATTGGAGAGTCTTGATGGTCTTCCAAACGTGCATAAAAAAATTTCAAAAAATTTTGATGCCAAAATTCGAAGCCGTTTGTGAGATCTGATCAAAATAAGGAAAAACCCTAATTTTTAAAGATCCGATTTTTAGGGAAATATTTTGCATCAAAATTAAAATCACAAAGAATAGATCATGTGTATAAATTAGAGGTCTTTTCAAAAATAAAAGAAAATATGAAAAATGTGCTAATTTTCTCTCAAAATTAATTTTTTATGAAAAAACATAAAAAAATCATGGAAAATGCAAATGTTCTCCAAAAATTTTGAATTTTGGATTGAGAGCTGCTAATACTGTCCTCCACCTGCAAAAAAAATTTGGTGCAAAAATTCTTAGCCATTTGTGAGATCAGATCAAATCTCTCCAAGATTTTGATTTTGTGTCCAAAACCTTAGCTGCACAAGGTTATTCTCCAAATTGTTTAACAAAACAGCAATATAGGGTTAGAAAAATCTACAAAAAAGCCATAGATCTAAAAAAAATCCATGTCCCATGGGGCATGCCAAAATTTTTATGGTGAAAATGGATACAACAATAATTGAAAGACTAAATGAATTCAACCACAAAACCCTAGCTTAACAACAACAAAGATCCACCATAACATATGAAGATTACCTAAGAAAATGCAAATCAAATGAAATCACAAAGATCATACCATCACATGTCCACTAGGGTTTGGATCTTCATTTTTTATATCTCCATTGATCTTGCTTGATATATTTGCTCTCAGATTTTATATGTGCACAAGAGCTCAACAAAGAACAGAAATGTGGTTGCAAGTAGGCTTGATTGCATATGCAAGTTTGAAAGCATAGTCGAGGTTGAATGCATAGTGAGGGTAATCAATTGATTAGGATGTATATATTGATTAGGGTTGATAAATGAAGGAAGCATCTCCTTATATAGAAGACACTGTAAGAAATGGAGGGATAAGATTGAGAGGTGTAAAAAAGGTCGTCTATGATTAGAGGGTAGGTAAAGAAAATAATAAAATAATGAAAGGGGTAGGTAGTGTAGGAATTAAGAGATGAATGACATGTGTCATAGGTGGAAAAGGTTAATGAATTAATTAAATAAATAAAGATTTATTTAATTAATAGAAGAAGTGGGATCAATTAAATAAATAAAATATTTATTTAATTAGACTGGACAATTTTAGGTGTCTACACAATATACTTGGAGTTTCCTAAAATTCTCTGTGTTTGATGTTCATTTCTGATCGCTACGGACTACTGGATTCTTGAAACCAATTAAATGAGCCAAGGAATTCTCGTATCTTTTATTTGTATTAAGTTTGAGGTTTTGAAATAATGGGGTTGTAGAGATCCATCAAAACCTATCTGGATTGGTCATTAACCCTACCAGCACCTAGGGTTTCACTGAAAAGATGCCCTTAATTTGACATTTTCACCAGAAGACCAAACAACCTATGGGAAAATTTTAGAGGGGCCATTGTACCATAAGAATTTGGTGCTGGTTTGCAGGGAGGCTCCAAGCCCAAAGAGATTGAATTGACCCTAGGCGGGCATCTCTATGTGACTGCCTCAATTGAAGAAGTGAAAAGTACTTGCAGTAGACAAAGAAGATGAGATCAAGTCCTTAAACCATGGATTTGGTGATTTCACAACTTACCCCACCTTGCAGAAGTGTTGGTTTAGTCGAGGGACCAATACAAGGGATACTTGCTTTGGAAATTAGCCCTAATTGGCTTAGTTAGGTTTGGAAGGATAGTAACAATATAGACCTTTCAAACTTGGGGTTAGGGTCTAATTTTTTAGGGAATTGTGTAACTTGATAAAAGGGTATCTTAATATTCCCTTATCTTGTCTTGTCCTTTGAAATTTTATTAAGTTGTGTTTGGAGAGCTCAACAGGTAGGGCTACTAGTCAACCAATAGGGCTACTAGACAAATAGGATAGTTGTGAGACAAGTATCCCCTAACACATTTGATAGTCATATCTTATGGATCTTTTGTGTTGGCTGGACCACCAATAGACAAAATCCAATAGGTTTCCATCCCACCAGTACCAGAAGATTGTCTACCATTCACACAAGGGTAGAGTGTTTTCATCTCACCAGTACCGAAAGATACTAATCCTTTATGGATCTAGTCACACAAATTGTTGTGTGAGTTGATAACTTGGTAGGTGTGTTTTTTGACACCTTGAACAAACAAAACAACTTGATTTGGATATAGTATTTGTGGGTGAGAGAAGGTTATCACCTAGTTTTTTGCCTGGCTCTGCATCATATTGGTATCAGAGCGAGTTAGATCACTTGGGGGAAGTTATTTTTGGTGTATGTCTGCATAAGGAAGTGAGGGAGAGGCTAGAAAAATGCATACTAAGAGTATGTCTCAAGATTCCATCAATAAGTTGTTTGATGAGATGTTTGAAAATAGAGTGAGGGAGTTAGAGAAGGCCAAGGGCAAAAGAAAGGAGGGTGAATGTGACTCTGATGGACAAGAAGAACAGGGGAGAGAATAAGAAACCCCAAGGCAGGAAGATAAGTTACCTACAAATCAGAGAGAATTTGTTGAGGTCCTAAAGTCCATTGGCAGAGAATCCTCAACAAGTAAAGATGACATCCCTATGTTTAGTGGGAAAATGAATGCAGAAGAAGTGATGGATTGGATTGAGGCATTGAACAACCATTTTGAATGCAAGGAGACCCCTGAGAATAAGAAGGTTATCTTTTCTAAGGCCAAGATGAAAGGAGCAACACTCACTTGGTGGAATTACCTCCAAGGCAAGAGGGTGAAGGAAGGTAGAGGTATGATAACCTCATGTGATAGACTGTTGGCAAAAGTGAAGGCACAATTCATCCCAGTAGACTATGAAGTCCAAGTCTACAAGAAGTTACAAGGTTTGAGATAAAAAGACCTTGATGTGAGTGCATATACCAAGGAATCCATAGGTTGAGTCTAAGGACCAAACACCATGAGAAGGAACCATAGAAAGTGGCAAGATATCTTAGTGGATTTAAATATAGTATCCAAGATGAGATCAACATACTAGCACCTGAGATAGTAAACAAGTGATTTCAACTAGCACTAAGGACAGAGGAGAAGTTAAAGAGAAAGAATGATCAGAATAACAAAGGTAGAGGGGGAAGGAACTTCAGAGGCAGAGGCCATATGAATGGTAGAGGACAAAGTCCTAGGCCACAAAAAGAGGCAAATAAAGAAAGTTAGCATGAAGATGGTAACATAAGAGGGGGTTTCATAGGAAGAAGACCCAATCATAGAGGTATATTTGGTGGAAGAAGCTTGAAGCCTTTCTGATACTACAACTGCAATCAAGTAGGTCATACCGCAGCCATGTTCTCTGAGAAGACTAGATCAAGCTCCCAAGGAGAGAGGAGAAAACATTTGGTTGAAGCCATTGATTATTAGAGTGTCAATTCACCTAATTCCTATGGACTTCCAGAGAGAGGAGAAGCCTTGATGATGAGGAGAACATTGTTGAAGGTACCAAGCAATACTGAACCTCCACAAAGGAAGACACTCTTCCGGACCACATGCAAAGTAGGAGGCAAGGTATGTAAGGTTATAATAGATTCAGGTTCAACTGAAAATTTAGTATCCTTAGAAATGGTAGAGAAACTAAAACTGAGCAGAATTCCTCATCCATTTCCATATAAAGTTTCTTGGCTTACTAAAGGAAAACAAACCTTTGTAGAGGAGAACTCATGGGTTGAATTTTAGATAGGATCATACAAAGACAATATAATGTTTTTCCAACATATCAGTTTAGATTTCAACTGATTAAGTGTTCTAAAAGTATGTTTATCAATGTCTTATCACTAGACTATATTTCTTGGCATTCTGATAATGAAGTGTTATATATTATTTTGGTTTAGCTATCTTATCTTGGATTAGAAATATGAAAAATGTGTTTGGAAGTGTTGATAAGTGTTTTAGGAATGCTTTAATGTGGTCCACTTGATGTTGGTTGACCTCTTTGGTGTCATACTATATTTGGTGTTGGTTTTTCAGGGTAATTTGTACTTATCTAATTGATAAGGATTGTTCTCTGGCTTGTTCTATGTGTTGAATTGGTTGGATAGACCAAAATATTGAGGGGGGATGAATTAGTATTCCCACAATATCTAAAATTTTTACTAATATATCAATTCAATTAAGCTCATCAACATGAAATAGAAAATGTATAATAATGAAATAACACGACCACAACTTCAACACCGAATTTTATACGTGGAAAACCCAAATGGGAAAACCATAGAGAGTGTTTTCTATCAAGAGAATATAACTAGTTATATGGTGTTTACAAAAAGGGGTGGCTCACTACTAGATGGCTCACTGCCAAATTACAAAAGTGGCTCACTGCCAGAATGCTCTGTACAATAAAAAGATGTTGAACTGAAGAAAATTGCCTCTCCTAATGCATGGGGTCATTTCTAGATTAAGCTTAGATAACAACTCACAAAACTCACAACAGATCCAGTAAAGGACCACTATACCACTATCCATAATCACCTGCAACAAGTCTAGTAAGGGATTACTACACTACTCTATCGAACCAATTACTTGTACCAGATATGGTAAAGGATTTTTTTAACACTATCTACACTTTTACTATTCTATATATTTCTTTTCTCATAAAACAATTTCTCTTACTACAATTGCTTCGCTTTCCACAACTTGCACTCCTTTGAATTTTCTAAATCATATGCATGTAGCACAGTCATCCATCACACCTTTTCCTCTACTAAATTCATACACACACACACATATCAGAAATCTCATACACTAAGATAATATGTTGGGCAAACAAAAATGATTTACACAATAATATATTGCTTGAATCAACACATTATCCAATAAAGCCTTGACAAAAAACATGATAACAATGTCATCCTTCACTTGATATCCTACATGCTTCCTTCACTCATTTCATTTATCTATGCATACACCTTAATTATTGGAACAAAATAGGGGTCTATCAGACCCATATATATAGACCCATAAGCACAACTCTGGCCCATAAGGACACAACTCCTAACTCCGAGATATAGATACCACAAATATCGGAACATAAATCATAATAGATATACAATTGATATGATTTCTATCACGGATACCAAACCTCACATAGCTAATACTAGAACAAGATACCAACCAAGATAAGCACAACTCAGGATTTCAAAGACGAGGATTTTCTAGAAATAACACCAGTAAATTATTTATGCCTTACTTCTTCATATCACATACTTTTATTGCATTGATGCTTGACCAACAATGCCAAAATTGCTTCCAACAACATACCACATCTAGTCCTAAACGGATAACTAGGTTTGACATCAATGACAAAAATGATAATATTCACACAAGTCTAACACTATGTTCGTGGGGGTTTGTGCTAGCATTGGAGATTGTGTTGAGGTGTATCTGGGCTCTATTATGGCTTGTGAAGATCCACATGAAGTAGATTCATTTGGAAGAAATATTTTTGGGCTAATTGGTTAAGGGTTACATGTTTCATCTACATGTTACCCTTCTTATAAATTTGGAGGATGTGTACTGGTGTGTGTGATATTTGGGAGCACATTGGATGATGTTATAAAATGTTTTAGGTCCCCTATATCTCCTAGATAGGACCTCTTCCATTGTAATTATGTTTTATGGCCAACTTAGTGGGATCATCTCCTATCTCCTATTCTAGCCAACCTAATTGATATTTTTAGGTCTTGTTGGTGGTATAAATAGAAGATATTTTATTTAAAAGGTATATGGAGTCATGTGGATTGGGTACAGATTAGAGCAGAATGTAGATGTGAATGTAAAGAAAAAATAGTGTGTGGTGAAAGTATTGGAGATAAATTTTCAAATGGTTGCTTGAGGAAATGAGTCAAGAGCAACTACATTTCAAGGACATTGTTGGATGTAGTGATATTGAAGCCTTGTTTATTGTAGCTCATATTTTTATGTATCTTTCTCAATGATAGTGAAACTCCTCAGCAATTCCTTTATATTTTTCCTTAAGGTTGGGAACCTCTACCTGTAAGCCCTTATAGAAGTAATGAGCTTCCCAAGTTAGTGAGCCCTAAAGAAAACATTGTAATACTTGTTCATATAGGTTTAGTTAACTCTCATGACTATGGTTTTTTCCTTCTTGGGTTTTCCACATAAATCTAGTGTTATCTTGTGCATCTATTTTCATTGTTTGTCTTTCATTATTGTTGATTAGCTTAAGGTCTAAAGTTGAATTTGAATTGTAATATAAAGTATCAAGATTTATTCAAGACTAATTTACCCCCTCTCTCATTATTGGGGTGTATTCAACAATAATTTTAATTCATATATAGTGATATAAGATCTTTCTTGGAATGTTAGAAAGATATGTAATATGGGTATTAATGTAAGTGTAATGTGGGGAAATTGGGAATTAGGGTAACACCACCAAGTAAATCCACTAAATAACCCAATTAACACCACATAAATTTAGCCCAATAGATCTAGGTTCAATCCCATTGAGGAAAAGGTTGAGGTTCTGATTTGTTTCTCTAGTTTGAATTGATTATCCTATTTCTCAGTTGAATTTGGAATGCAGTTATGAAATTAGGGTAAAATGATGGGTAATTGAAGTAAATCAGTGAATACATAATGTTATAGATGTCCCATAGAGCCACAAAGTGTGATCTGGGCAAAATAATAGATTTGTAACTTGTTCTTAGAAGTTCAACCTAATTTTTTAGGACCAAGTAGCACAAATCCACACCAGTCCTTTGAATTTTCTGTCATTAAAAGCTAAACCTATTCGTAACTGTCAACACTACTAGAATTCCTGAGTAAAACTCTTGTACCTATTTCTAGCACATAAAAAGAAAGGGAAAGATGTTGGGGATAGGGGTTTTCCTAAGTCAAACCTCGATTTAGGAATTAACCTTGAATGAAATAATGCAAATACTAAAATAAATGTTAAGGAGATATATCTCAGATCTATAATTTTTTATGATGATGCAATTCTTTTTGAATGTAATCACAAATATTGTATGTAATAGCATGAAAAACACACGAACATGAAAAACCCCAATTACACACACGTGCTTGCATGAAGATTGATGTAACTTTGATCCACAATGCTTGAATGATGAATATTTAGCCTTGAATCTCTAAAAATGTTTGATGATGAATGATCCACAAATGGATGAATACTTTGGGTAGCTCATGGATGTCAAAATGAATTGATAAGATGTCTTTATATAGGGTTCCCTAGGTAAATTACTAAGTAGGTTGACCTCCAATGATCATGTGTAGCCTCGGGGAATGGAAATGATTAGAGAGGTAAAGGATTGTCCCCATTTCAAATTGTGGCCTATCTGAGGGGGACTAGGGTGTTTTGGGGTGCCTTGGTCCTCCAACAAAAATGACCACAACAAAGAGAAATGGTAGGACCTCCAAAATGGGGCCAACCAAGTGCTTTTCATGACATCAAAGTTGGATAAGAAGGTTAAACCAAACACTAGAGAGGGGATGGGGATAGGACACACTAAAATAGGAGCACAAACATAAGGTGCAAATTGTACCAGTTACAATTTATGATGCTATACTAATTATCTGATATGTGTTTGATGTGCAAGTATGAGTGTGATGCTATGCGAGTTTCATTCCAATCGTTGTGTGGTTTCATCAAAAGTTGGTATGCAATGTGGGAGAGTGCTTTGAAGCTTGATCAGATCAAGTGCAAGATGGTTATTTAGTTTGAAGGTCTATAATTCATATCTTTATATTTGAGTAGGATTGGTGTCTCATATGATAAATTGGTGCTCAAATATTGGAGTATGGGATTGATGTTTCATGTAGGTTGGTGTCTAGAAATGTAGTTGGGCATTGTTTTCTCTTACATAGGTTGGTGTCTACTTTTTATTATAAGTGATTCATTGTTTTGTGAGGTTGGATTTGGGCAGTAGATCAAAGCAACTATTCTCACTATGTTCTTTTCCATTCTAGGAGTCCACATAAATCTAGTATTCTTTGTATGGATGTGTGCTTGTGTGTTGATTAATTTCTTTATCTTTGAGGAAATATTAGTAAATGCAAATTTGATGATTAGGGATGTATATTTGAGAAGTTAATGAAAATTAATGTTTGATTATGTTGAAACTAGTATATATTGATTCACTCTCTTCTTAGTATATTGTATGCTCTTCACAAGAGGGTATCTAAATCAACATTATAACCAACATGTAGGACAATAAATCTATGGTGAAACCAAAAAAACAATGGCAACTAGAAATCCCAATTAAAATTAGAGTTGGTACCCCACTTCATCTCCAAAGGAGTGTGCTAAGAGGGAGAGACCTTCAAGGATTGAATTTTTCTCTTATGTCAAACAATTTTCCAAGAAGTATCACCCTCACAAGTAGAACATTGAGGAGAAAGTGAGGAGGCTCCATTGAAATAAATGAAAGAATCTCCACCTAGTCAAAAACCTACTTTAGAAGGAGAAATGTCTTGTAGTAGAGACTGAGTATCTGGGACAACCAAAGGAAGAGTCTATGTGCTTCTCAGGTCACAAGGAGTTAGGGTAGTAGAAGATGATAGAACACCTATGACAACTAGACCAATCAAAGTGGCAATGAAGGAGGCACAAAGTCAATAGAATGATCCAAGTTGTCAAGGAAAATTGTGAGATGGATTAGAAGAGCATTCTTCCAACAAGTAGAGGAATACCTAAGATGAGAACCACAAGGCACACAAAGGCGAAATATTCTCTAGAAAAACAAAATCTACAAAAAATGAATGCCTCCATAGCCAATCATTTGAGTGCAAGGATGCTCTTTCACCTATAGAGAATTCTTGCTCAAAAACACCTTTGATAAATCAATATCCACAAGGATACATTGATAGGAGGTATGAGTAAAATTACTAGTATTTGGGACCACCTTAAGGAGATAGACCAAAGCATTACCAATCGCCTCATAAGCTAATTCAAACTAAAACTATAGGGGAAGTCGATAGAGGTACCTTCCCAAATAGTTGAAACATTAGGAGATTCATTTAATGGGTTTAAGGAGGGCATCCAAGGATGAATATAGAGTGAATGAGGACCCCTTTTCTAGTCACCTTGACCAAAATAGAATTACGATCTTCAAAAAAGACAAAACATACAACAAAGAATCCATGAACATAAGGGCGGATCTCAATCTTACCTTCTACCACATGAATCCATTTCTCTAAAACACATTATACAAATTCAGTAGCATTAGCCACAAATGACTAAACCTACAATCAAGCATTTTCTCTCAAAAAAGAGATGTTATCAACCACCTCCTAACCTAGAACCACCATAAAGATTGTGGAGGCATTTTTGAGCTACACTTAGGAAAATAGAAGAAGCACCACTAGAGGGGTTACAAAACATGCTAGCAAAGAATGGTTTAAGAGGAAAGGGGAAGGTTGACCTAAAAATAGTAAAATCGAGAGACAATAAATTAGCAACAAGGGGGAGCACCAATTTGGGCCACTAGAGACTAAGAGGTAGGGGCAAAAAACCTAGCCATAGGAGAGATAATCACCAAGGGCCAAGAAGTAGGTGCAGTCGACAAGAGCACACCATTACTAGAAAGTGGAATATCCACAACTAGTTTGCAAGCAAGAGAGTCGTTGCAACCAGGGGAGCCAAGTAGGAAACAAATTTTTGAATTCAAAAGAGTGTGAGAAGCCATCACTCTTATTGATTATATAAGCTTCTTTTTTAACATGAAATTTATATATTACACTTAAGATAATGTTTCACCTTATATTATATCTATCTTTTGTTACAAGCAATCTGTAAATAAAAAAATAATCATATCAAATCAATATTATTTTTTCTGTTTAATGTAAAGAAAACACCATATCATTAATAGTATTTATTAGAATTAAAAAAAATGAAATATTATTATTTGAAGCTAAATTAAAAATTGTAATAAAATTTTAGAAAACCTTTAAAGAAAAATGATCTAGTAAGTCTTTCAAAACCGAATGCTGCCTCACACTTATACTACCTAACGCTTGTTTAAATTATTTATTTTTCTCTAATATTATCTTAATAATAAACTGTATACGGTTACCTTCCCCAAAGTGATAAGATTGCATGTTTTGAAGCATTCTCCTTCTAAATAACCTATTTACATTAATTGGGAACGTTTTTGTTTTTGTCCTCCAAACCACCAATTGGGCTTGAAACGTGATACTTGATGCCTAACATTTTTCTAGATCCTCTTCCAGCCTTTTCAATTTCAGGCAGCAACTAAATCTTGCATTCTTTCCTTACAGGCTGCAATTTGGAGCTTTTAACAAGTTGTTAAAAGATCATGGTAGAAGAGATATACAAGGAAGGGAAAGGCACAGTCTGTGTCACAGGAGCTGCTGGTTTCATTGGGTCATGGCTTATAATGCGATTACTTGAGCAGGGTTATGTTGTGAGAGCAACTGTCAGAGATCCAGGTTGGTTTATAGCCTTGTAAGCTTAAAATGGGGAATCTGTTCTGAATCTAGATGGTTTTAACTTTTATTAAGTGTTGTTTTATTAGTTGATTCATACTGAAGATATGAATGGTAGGTATCATGTCTGCTTATGGATTTCAATCCTTTAAACTTTATATTCTAATAGATCCAGTGTTTTCCTTGTTCCCTGTAAATATTTAGGAAATCCAGTGAAGACCAATCATTTGTTGAAACTACCTGGGGCCCATAAGAGACTAACCCTTTGGAAAGCAGACTTGGCTGATGAAGGAGGCTTTGACAATGCGATTGATGGTTGTGAAGGTGTTTTCCATGTTGCAACTGCAATGGATTTTGAGTCCCAAGATCCAGAGGTTTTGATCTTCTCCTCTCTTTCTTTCTTGCATATATTATCTTATTGTCTGTATTTTAATTGTGGGAGCTGGGATTTGTTGTGGCAGAATGAGGTGATACAACCAACAGTGAATGGGGTATTGAATGTAATGAGATCATGTGCGAAGGCCAAATCAGTGAAAAGGGTTATTTTCACCTCATCTGCTGGGGCAGTGAGTTTTACAGATGATTATGGAACACCAGGGAAAATTTATGATGAAACCTGCTGGACCAATGTGGAGCTTTGTAGGAGTATAAAAATGACTGGCTGGGTAAGATCATTATACTATTTCATTGTCTCTATTCTAAATAAGCTTATGTATTTCTATCAAAATTGATGTAATCTCATACTATTGTAAGTCATGAGTAGATCTATATACAGATTTTCAGAATACGAGTGAATTATAAAAGAATTTTAATTTTAGTCTAAATGATATATTTTAAATTTTTATTTGATTAGTGACTTATCTGATATCTTTTTGATAGATGAACATATTGAAAAAATTAATGTAACTGCAAATGAACCATTTAAACAAATTAAAACTTAGATTATAAAGTTTAATTCCATGGTGCTTTGGGATTGGAGGTGGTAGTGTGTTTAACCGGAAGCTCCCGGACTTTGTGCCTCTTATAACTCATTGTGCTCCAAATAGGCCAAACCTCCAATGACTTGAAATTCACAGATTTAAAAAATAATACATATAGAATATTTAATTGTTTGATGACAGAGATATGCTGTTTTTTATGTACAGATTTACTTTGTGTCCAAGACACTTGCAGAAAGAGGTGCATGTGAGTTTGCAGAGAAAAATAATGTTGATCTCATCACAGTTATACCAACATTGGTGGTTGGGCCTTTTTTAATGGAGACTATGCCTCCCAGCCTGGTTACAGCATTGGCGCTGTTCACAAGTATGTAGCACTCCTTTCGAAATAAGTATTTTTGTAATTAATTGCTGGATCTTAATAAGCCATCTTCTTTGTAGTACCATGTGCAAAATTTGTATAATTTATTTGTTTGCAAATTAAATCAGTATACTTATTAGTTTTGAAAATTTGTGACTATACAATTAAAGAGATCTAATACTAGTGATTCTTAGTGATATGAGAGATGGGTAATATATGCATTGCAGGAAATGAACCACATTACATGATATTGAGACAAGTGCAGCTGGTTCACTTGGATGATCTCTGCATGTCACTCATTTTTCTGTATGAACATCCCCAAGCAAAGGGCAGATATATCTCTTCCTCACATGATGTCACCATTGTTCAGCTGGCAAAGTTGTTGGCTGACAAATATCCACAATACAATATTCCAACTGAGTAAGTTAATATACTAATCTGCTAGGGCTTATTAACATTGATCTAAAAATATGAAATCCATATGGAAAACATTGATAGAATATGATTATGTTTACAGGTTTAAGGATGCAGATAAGTCTTTGCCAGCAGTAGCATATTCATCAAAAAAGCTTGTTGACTTGGGCTTCAAATTCAAGTACACCATAGAAGACATGTATGACGGGGCAATACAAAGTTGTCTGGAAAAAAGTCTTCTATCAAAGATGTGAATTGGGGCACCAAGCAGCATCCTCAATAGTAATCAGTAGTTTCCATTCGTTGTTCAGAGATGTTCAACTTTACAATGATACCTTAGATAGGAAAGTAGGTTATCTTTTTGAAAGAGGTTAGTTCAAAGATAAAACCTTATATGGAAAGATAAAGAGCCATGCTTTGTACTGTTTAAGGGAATTTTATATTCACTTCAATGTTGTCTTGTTTACTTATAATTTATGTAATATTAATAAAAAAACTATTATTAAAATAATGATTAATGTAAATTAAAAATAAGGTTTTATTTTTCTATTTTGGTTTGGTATTATTTTGATGATTGATTTGTTTCAATGTATTATACATTTATAAATTTAATAGAATTATATCAGATTTTATATGAAAGAAAATTCATGCTGAATTTTTAAATTTTTAGATCTTTCATTTTATACATATGTTGAAAATCTTTCAAATATCTTAGCCCTCATTTATTTCTTGATAATTTGTTATAGTCAAATAATTTATGTGGCATAGAATAGTCTAAGATTAGTCAACATGATGCAGCCTAGTCCACCAACTTTAATTTTAGTTTTTCTCACCCAAAGGTTAGCCCCTTCAAACAAATAGTTATTATCCTATTGACTTGTATGCTAACGAGTTCAAATTAATGACTATTAATATGTATTCAAAGATCTTTCTTGAGTAATTATGTAATTCTCCATCTTAATCACCAAAGGAAAAACTTTATGGAAGAACTTCTTATTCAAATGAAGATAACAACACCATATGTATCACTTGCAGGAAACAACATGCACACAAATGCCATAAGAAACATGACATAAAGTAACAACAACAAGAATAATCTCACCACTACATAACAAAGGTGGCCATCATTGGATAGTCCCTCCATAATGAACCTACGAGAGAGGATACAATGTCAAGATGACAACCAAGTGCTAACCCAAGATTGTGTTCTGAAACATCACACTAGGATAGGATGAGGGAATCATCAGCCTCCAATCCACTCCAAGACACATTTAACAACTCCAACAACATAATTGAATCCCAACATCAATGATGGGATGTCTAGGAGCCAATACCAATGGAGTAGATAAAAAATAATAATTTTTGAAACGAGTGAGACAAAGGTATATTCACCTCCAATTCACTTAGAAATGATATTATTCAACATTTAACACAAGGGAAAACATACACAAGAGGTTACCTAATCAAGAGGTACAACCCTCCACCCATTGGAACAATAATAGATCACTTCCAAGCAACAACATGCTTCCTAAGGAAAGGAAATGATATAAATCTTGATGAAATAAAAATGTGGGAAGACTCTTGAGGTCAAGGGAGATGACTTTCATATACAATTTTTTCTCAAGATATCACATCCATCCATTATTCTTAAACACTTGAAACATTTTTCCCAAAGCATCAAATCCAAGTACCAAAACAAAATCCAATTTTTTTTCCAAGACACACCTAATCCTAGTCCAAAATTCACAAATAGACGTCATGAGTTGGTTTGAAAAAATTGTTATGAAAGTTAAAGAATCTATGTCAAATCCCATTGCTCAAACCATGTCTCCTATCCAACCAACATAATACAAACCTTCACTTAGCATGTGATCATGTTGTCACAAACAACATATCAATCATACTAATCCAACTTATCCATGCCTCAAAAGTATCAAACCTCCACATATCATGTATCTGAACCCAACCATCACAACATACCTCACAATTCATTAACCCCCCTTACTAACAAAACTTTTCACCGAAAAACATCACCATGTCTATCCTCCTGACAAACCTTCAAAACTATAGTTATATCCACATATCCATTCCCATGACTAATACACAACTATCCTTGCCCATGAACAATATTCTTACCAACACCTACACACCACAAAACCTAAATAACCTACCTCAAAACCAAGACTATCCCAAAACCAAAATGAACATCTCACAAAATCACACATATTTCATCTGAAATGATAACCCTCTAGAAAACTTTCTCCAAGATCATTCATATATTGCCACCTCATCATTTAACACAAACATGTTTGATAACCAATTAAGTTTATCCTTATAAATTTTAACAGCCAAAACATTAACATACTTACTTTCACACCCACAAACATCTTGGCTCAACAAATGTCATTATTTAACACACAAAACATGCAACCAAACAATCAAAGTGGCATGATCCTGATGAATAATGATGAACAGTAAATAACCAACAGATACTAAGAGGGGGGGGGTGTGAATCAGTATAGACAAAAACTTCTCCAACAACCTTAAATTGCAAAGACTGCACTAACTGGTAAACAATATCACCAATCTAAATCAAGGCACTACTGGTAAAACATAGTATAACTGTAAAAGACATAAACTGGTATCATCTAGATCTTCTCAAAACCTAATATCTCATCTCAACTTCACTCATATGCTTAAGCAAGTAATACATCAGAAATACAATGATCATTGGATCAACTTGCGTTACCGCTTAACAGAAAACACTAAAACATCACATGAAAAAGCATCACACATAACACATTGATTTTTCATGTGGAAACCCAACTGGGAAAAACCACGGTGGGGATGAATATCCACAAGTTTTTCTTGAACTCTTCAGAAGTTTGCTTTGTTAGGAGCCTAGTCCGGTTAAAGACTTTACAACTGGTTCTGCTAAGAACCGATCCTGCTAGGGATCACCTGGTTAGAGGTTAAACCCTGTTAAAGGTTACCTTGTAGGATGATTTCAATAACTCAATGATTTTGAGTTACCTTGTAAAAGGATTTACAAAAAGCCTATTAAAGCTACCCGATAAAGGGATTTTCCATCTACTGAAATGGTTAGAAGTCAACAAGTAATACACTGATCTAATAACAACACTTAATGCCAAGGCAGATCCGCTTTAGCTTCTTTACATCTACAATCACACTCTGTAGATCTTTGCTTACTCCTTTGGTCTGGCAAGAATCACCTCACATACATTCATTTGCCAACAACTTCAAATAAAAATCATCATCGACCTTATAGACAACAATTAGGTTGGTAGCCAAAACCTAAAATACTAAGCATCTAGGTTAACAATATAGTCGGTGAGACAGAGAACAAGGCTAAACAAAGCAGAACAATAGAAGTGATATAGTCAGTATATTTGGCACTTATCCAGAAATCATCCAACCATTGTAGATTCTATTTTGGAGTTCATTTGTTATAATTCATCATTGTAATCAATCAGTAAGGTAATGAGCCCTCCGGGGTTGTAGCCCTTATTGTATTTGAGCAGTGAGCTCTAGGCAGTGTACCTGTGCCTATGCATTCCCCATATTGTAATATAGTTTTTCTACTGGCCATAATGGAATAATATTGTGGGTTCAAATCCCATTGGATTTTTTTCCCATTTGGGTTTCCACGAAAAAATCTTGGTGTTATGATTTTGTGGTTTATTGTTTTATGTTTCTGCATTTCAGTTTCATGCTTATGCTTCTGGTGGTTTAAAGCTAGGTCAAAAAAATTAATAATTGGTAGATGGCTGATTCACCCCCCTCTTAGTGATCCCTGATTCCAACAATTGGTATCAGAACCTAGTTCCTTTGAGGAAGCTTAACCATTTGAGGAAGGTCTGGGAGATCGAATCAATAGATTCCATTTTTTCAGAGATAGCTCAGTGTGGCACTTGAGGATCTTGATGCAGCAAGAAATGAGATCAGTTCCTTAAAAAGAAACCTGAATGTTGTTGATGATTTCATTAATTACTTGAAGGATCGAGTGAAAACTTCAAGAGACAAGAGGAAGGAATTAATGAACAATCTGAATGAGAAAGAAGATCAAATCATGGAAAATCAGGGTAAAGCTAATGAAGTTGGTAAGCTTGAGAGAGAGAATGCTACATTGAAGAATGAGATGCAATCCATTGTGATGAGGCTGACTAAGAATATTGAGGACCGGAAGAAGAATGAAGGGAATTTGACACAATAATTAAAGGAAAGAGTAGATGAATGCTTCAGGCTTACTAATGAGAATGATCATTTGAAGCTGGAGTTGACACAATTAAGAAATAATGGTCAAGAACTTGAAAGATCTATTGTTGCCTTAAGAGATGAACTTGCTACTACAAATGAATACAAAGACAAATTCAAAGCCATCTTAACAAGGCTTGATGAGATGCTAGAAAGTCAAAGACATGAAAAGGACATCTAAGGTCTTGGATTTGAGAAAGGCGAATCCTCTAGATATGGACAAAGCAATGCAAAACCTAACCAGAAGAAGAGAAAAAATCCTCTAGTAAGACAACCTAATGCTCATAAATTCAATGGTAGACTCTTTACTTGCAATAAATTTGGTCATATGGTGAATCAATGCAGAAGTAGGATGAATAATGGAATGAACAATATGAATAATATTCCTACCTTTATCGGTTTGTGTTTCATATGCAATAATTTTGATCACAAGTCAAATATGTGTAGAGCAGTAATGAATAACTTCCAAAATAAGAGATGCTATGCTTGTGGGATGTTTGGACATATGTCTAACCAGTGCGGGATGACACCAAATTAGATGAACTTCAAACCTATGTAGAATGGTGTTTATCGTGCATGTAATAAAACTAGTCACATTGCAAAATATTGTAGAAGAAAGAATAGTGTTTTGGTAGACAAGAAAAAATCAAATGTGAAGGGCAAGGCAAAGGTAGAGGAGATCAGAGACAAGAATGAGAAGATTTGGGTCAGAAAAGATGAATCTAAAGCAGACAATAGATTTGCACCCGAATCCGGTGTAGGATCTTCATCCGATAACTAGAGCTTTATGCCTTAGGGGGAACATTTCATGCAGATTCTAAGAACCCCCTCTTTGGTGGTCTGCAATTGATTCCGGAAGGTTGTAGAAGGCTTAAATCATATATGTGGATGTTGTCTGAAAGTTTCAATGAAGATTTGATGCTTTGATAAGCGACTCCATGAAAATCAAGGTAATCGGTTGCAACATTTATTACAATGAAGAATTAGGTTTTTGAAGGTTAAAAGGGAATTTCAAAGCTTCATTCACCACAATGTGATCAAGAGAATAGTGCAGAGCAGAAGAGAAAAGTGATTTCGTGATCTAAACAATAATTACAATGATCCTAAAGAGAATTCTAGTGCTTGGTTGCGAATTGAGGTATTTATTTGTTTCAAGCTATCAGTTTCTGCAAACCCTAGGTTTTCAATGGCTTCAACTTCTAGAATTTCTACCCAGTTGGTTGTGAAGATCAAGGATAGAGCTCGACCTATTTTCAAGAAACATCCTTTTAAAACTGTCGAGGATGATCCCAAAAGAGCATTTTCCTTTGTACCCTATGACATTCTTCACAATGAGGACATAAGGGCATATATCCACTATGATCTTGATGAACATGGGAGTGCTGACATGTTGACCCTATACAACAAGCATTTGGCGAATAGCTTGGGAAACCTCAAGTCCAAATATCAACATTTGCAGGCCAAGGGTTTCACTCAGTTTGTGCATTTTCTAACATTTGATGAGAAAGAATGGATCTGGTTCGTACTCAGCAAAATCCATGATGAATTTATATGGTTGGATCAGCCTCATAAGATTACTCAGCAAGAAATCCAAGCCGTGACTTATTTGAGTGCATCTCATGAAGTTCCAAGCCCGAGGAAAATATCAAACAACACTATGATTTCTACCATTGGTTCTTAGTTTGACAGTAGATCAATGACAATAAATGACATTCTAGAGCATAATGTCAAGTTTGCATGAATGGTGGTTGGATATAAAGTATGTTAGCATTGTGTTGTCATTGATGTCAATTGGTAATGGTGTCATTGATGTCACCAGTAAGTATGGGATGTCAATCGATCATGGAGTCACTGGTATACAAGTTAGTGTTGGAGACATTTAAGTTGATGTTGAGGCATTGGAAATAATTGGCATTATGGCAATGCCAACTGGTGAGTGATGAGTTGGCAGTGTGTTGTTGCCAACCAGTAAGCATGTGACTAGTATGGAAGCAAGGTTAAGAAAATGGAGAAAGTCCAGGCAACTGGTATGTAGCTTTATAACAATCCAAAAGACTCCCACCGGATGAAGATGGTATCATAGGATGAAGAGAAGACTGACAGAGTTTGGGCTGCTGCAAGTTGGTAAGGTAGACAAAGGGAATGTCTACCGAGTTATATGCTTTGATTGAAGATGTATCTTCTCAGTGTCAAAAAAGTTATATAAGTGCAATGTCGGAAGCAAAATGAGCAGGTGACCAAGGTAGGTGGTTGAAGACACATATCAAATGACCAAAGTAAAACATCAGAAGCCTCCAGCATGTGAAATCAGAGATGTGCACCAGATCAGCAAGGGAAAGTATGATGAGCTACCAGGACAGATTAGGTTGAGCAACTATAGACATGGAGTTACTAGAATGTTGATATCAATAAAGATCCCTGTTGATGATTGATGTTTGTGTTGTCTTGCCAACGGTGTGATAAAATGTGTGCATTGGAGACTATTGACATGCTAGTATCAACAGGAAAGTATGTCAACCGGTAAAAGACCAAAGAGGCAAAGGTTAAAGGATCTCACCAGATGGAGATATATATAATGACTCACTCTAAATATAGGCTAAGGTTTGGTGATCAAGATGATGTGATCCCATCGGCATAACAGGTGACTACATGGTTTGAAGGTTGACCGCTTAGTGTATAATTGGCAAGGTGATATGTGTTGGCATATGATGAACCGACATGTTGATATGGTGATAATGTATGTTGTCATTGATTTCAATAAGTGCAAGTGAACTGGTATGTAGATTGGAAGAAGTTGGTGAACCGGTATGAAGAGGTATGAAGAGGTGTAGTGAACCGATGTCGGGGTTTCACTGAGTGTGACTACCGGTTGGTATTCTTGGCTCTAGGGTTTTCAATTTGGAAATATCGCTTGTGTGATGCAACTGATGACATTCTATGATGAGTTATCCAAGAGATGAGGATGAGATCGAGGTGCCACATCATCTTTGTGCATGTGAAGGATTTCCTTGAGGATCTTGCATGAGAAGATCAACTGCATTAAAAGTCTAGCTCGGGAATGAACATTCTTATTGGTGATATGAGAAGAAAGCGTGATGAGTTACTGATTTCTATGTGGACTGAAGAATGGATGATGCAGATTCTCTTGTGATCTATTTGAAATTGTATTGCTCTATGCAAAGTGTTTGGACAGTCAGGATTGGACCACTTGTATTGTAAACCTAAGATTCTTAGGGTTTAGGGTTTTTGCTACCAACCTAATTGTTGTCTATAAGGTCGATGTTGTTTGTTATTGTAAGTTGTTGGAAAATTTTGTGTATATATCCGAGTGATGAGATACTTGCTAGACCAGTAAGAGAAAACTACAGAGTGTGATTGCAGAAGTAGAGGAAATGAAAAGGATATGCCTAGGTATCTAATGCTATTATCAGATCAGAGTTTTTACCTGTTGTCTTCTAACCATTTCAATAGTTGGAAAATCCCTTTACCAGGTAGCTTTAACAGGCTTACTGTAAATCCTCTAACCAGGTGACTCAAGATCATTGAGTTTTTCAAATCCTCTAGTGAGGTAACCTTTAACAAGGTTTCAACCTTTAATAGGGTATATAGCCATCCCTTAACCGGGTGATCTTTAACAGGATCGGTTCCTAGCAGAACCTTTTTATAAAGTTTTTAACCGAACTAGGCTCCTAACAGAGCGAGGTTCAAAAGAGTTCAAAAAAAAGCTTGTGGGTATTCATCCCCACTATGGTTTTTCCCATTTGGGTTTCCAAGTGAAAAATCTGTGTCATGTGTTGTGCATTTTTAATGTGATGATTAAGGTGTTCTTTGTTTGAGTGATTATGCATGCAAAGATAATAGGTTATGGTGTTACTAGTATACAACATGCATATGTTTATGGGTGAAGTTGTTATAAAGTATTGAATGTACTTGAAGTGTTTAGACTTATCAGTTTATGTTTTCTAAAGTCTTACTATGTTTAATTGGTATTGCCATGGTTAAGTTCAGTGATGAAGACAACTAGTTGGTATTTCTTTAACTTGATAAGTTGTTGAGAAAGTTTTTGTCTATACTGATTCACCCCACCCCCCTCTCAGTACCATTTAGGGTATCTTTTGTTCATTATTATTCATCAATTGGTATCAGAGCCAACTCCAGGTCCTCAGTGATATAAGCTTAACCGCTTAAGGAAAAAGATCCTGCCTTAATGATGAAGAGGGAAGGTCCTAAGTTCAATAGAGATAACTTCAAAATATGGAAGGACAAAATGAAGATCTATATCAAGATTTTGGGTGCTCAACATTGGAGCTATGTTGGTAATGCCTATGTGATTCCCACTGGCACTTTGACCGATGATCAGAAGAGAGAGATTCAAGATGATGGGCAAGTCATGGAAGCTCTTATTAGCGGTTTGTCTGATATTGAGTTCATTGATGTACAAGATAAAGACACTCCTAAAGATGTATGGGACACATTGGAAACTATTTATGACGGTGATGAACATGTAAAGCAAGCTAAGGAAGAGAGCCTTAGAGGAAAATTTGAAGACATGAGGATGGTTGAAGGTGAGACCATTCAGTAATATGGCATAAGAATCAAGACTGTTGTTGGAGATATCAAGAGCACTGGTGGATCGATTGATGATTCCACCATTGTTAGTAAAGTCTTGAGATCATTGTTACTAGTCTATGCAATCAGAGTTGCTGCTATCTAGGAACTAAGGTCTATTGATAAAACCAAGGTATCCTTAGACTCTATCATTGCAAAGTTAACTGCATATGAGTTGAATATCTATGATGGTAGTGTTCAGAAGACTGAGTTAGCTTTTAGAGCATCTGTTGCACCAACTAGAAAAGGAAAAGAAGCAAGTACCAATTATGAATCCATGCAAAGCAGAGGTATGGATGATGAAGAAATTCTGATGGAGTTTAAAGCTCTTCTTTCCAAGAGACTTCCGAAAGGTACTAGAAAATATAGAGGTAAGCTTCCTTTAAAATGTTTTTCCTAAAATAGGATAGGACATATAGTTGTTAACTATCCTAACAATGAAAATAAGAATAAACCAAAGAGGTTTAGAAAATATAAAGGAGGAAATAGAAGAAATTGTCTTGTTGCAGTGGATGAAGGTGTTACTGATGAAGAATCTGAGGATGAAGAAAATGAAGACATAGTATATGTAGCTGTAAAGGAAGAAGTGTCTGACAAGAAAGCACTTGTCTCTCGCATTGACAACTCTAATGAGTGGATAATTGATAGTGGTTGTTCTCACCACATGACTGGTGATAGGAGAAAGTTTTTGTCTCTAGAAGAATGTGATGGAGGTGTTGTTAGATTTGGCAACGATGTACCATGCCTGGTGAAAGGTAAAGGATCCATCTCACTGAATGGTAAGAGCAGTGCGGATGATGTCTACTGGTAGAAGGTCTTAAGCATAACTTGTTGAGTGTTGCTTAGTTAAATGATAAAGGACTCATTCTGGAGTTCAAAGGTGGAGTCTGTAGTATAAATAGTAAAAGTGGTGAACTTATTGCCACCAGTAAGAAGACCAAAGGTAACCTATTTTAGTTGAATGCCAAGATAAGTCAGTGTCTGATGGCGAAGTTTGATGACAATTGGATATGGCATAGGAGACTTTGTCATATGAACTTTGATAATATTGTAAAGGCTAGTAAGATCAAGGCGGTAAGAGGATTACCTTTGCTGAACAAACCTGAGAATTCTTTGTGCAGAGAATGTCAACTTGGGAAGATGTCTTCCTCAACTTTCAAAGTTAAATCTTTTTTAGAAGAAAACTTACTTGATCATGTACATACTGATTTATGTGGTCCTATGAAAACTACAAGTATTTAGGGAGATAGGTATTTTATGATTCTTACTGATGACTGCTCAAGAATGATGTGGGTCACATTCTTGAAAGACATGCTTGAGGTGTTTGGAAAGTTCAAATCCTTTAGAGCATTAGTAGAGAAGGAAAGTGGTCAAAAGATAAAATGCCTAAGAACTGATCAAGGAGGTGAATTCACTTCTGATGAATTCAATAAGTACTATGAAGATAGCAGTATCAAGAGGCAGTTGTCTGCCCCAAGGACACCATAACAAAATGGCATAGTAGAAAGGAATAACAGGACTATAGTTGAAGTGGCTAGAACAATGTTGATCCAAGGAAAGGTTGCTCACACTATCTGGAGAGAAGCGGTGAGCACTACAGTCTATACTATGAACCAGGTACTCATCAAGAAAGGTAGAGTTAAAACCCCTTATGAGTATTGGACTGGGAAAACTCCCACTATGAGTTATTTTAAAGTGTTTGGTAGTAAGTGTTATATCAAGAGAGGTGAGCATATGAGAAAGTTTGATGCTAAATGTGATGAAGGAATATTTCTGGGATATTCCACTAAGAGAAAATCTCTCAAGTGCTACAACAATAGAACACAGAAAATTGTTGAGAGTATCCATGTTAGGATTGATGAATCCCCTGAGGAACCTGAGGAAACCTATAGTGAAGAAGTGGAAGATGAACCAGAAATAGCCTTCTGGGAACTGGTTAAGAAAGAAACAAGTAAAGATCTTAGTGTTCCTGTACTGGTAGAAGTTGCAGTAGGAGAAAAAGAAGAGGTAAGTGAAGAAGAAGAAGAAAAGCTAGCAGATCAAGCTAGAGTCATTCCTAGATATGTGAAACTACATCATGATCCGAAGAAAATCATAGGAGATAAAGATGTAGTCATACTTACAAGAAGAAAAGTGAAGGAGAACTCTTGCATGATTTCTAAATTAGAGCCCAAGACTTCCAGTGAAGCACTTACAAATGAAGACTCGATTAAAGCAATGGAAGAGGAGCTAGACCAGATAGAAAAGAATACAACATGGTCTTTGGTACCCAGACCAGAACACAAAAATATCATAGGTACCAAATGGGTCTTCAGGAATAAGCTAAATGAAGAAGGCATAGTTGTAAGGAATAAGGCAAGACTTGTCTACAAAGGATATGCTCGGGAGGAGGGAGAAGACTATGGAGAAACCTTTTCTCTTGTGGCTAGACTGGAAGGTGTTTGAATGCTACTTGCATTTGAAGCATTTAAGGGATTTAAGGTTTATCAGATGGATGTGAAGTCTGCATTTTTTAATGGAATCCTAGAAGAGGAAGTGTACATTGAGCAACCGGAAGGATTTGCCTTATCAAAAGATAGTAACATAGTGTGTAGATTACACAAAGCCCTGTATGGATTGAAACAAGCACCTAGGGCATGATATGAAAGGTTACACTCTCATCTTGTGAAGATTGGATTTCAGAGAACAAGTGGGGATAGCAATATCTATCTAAAATATGAAGGTGATCAGATTCTGATCTATGAAGTATTTGCAGATGACATAATCTTTGGAGGAGATGATAAAATGAGTCATGCTTTTGCAGATGAAATGAAGAAAGAGTTTGAGATGTCTTTGATTGGAGAGATAAAGTTCTTCATTCGTTTACAGATTTAGCAAATGAAAGAGGATATCTTTATTACCCAGTCCAAGTATGTCAAAAAGGTATTGAAGACCTTTGGCATGGAGGAGAGAAAATCGGTTGGTACACCAATGGTGACCGGCTGTAAGCTGACTAAGGAAGATGATTCAACATTGGTGAATGAAAAGGTGTACCGGTCAATGATCGGTAAGTTGCACTATGTGGTGCACAACAGACCAGATATTGCTCATGCAGTGGGCATAGTAGCTCGTTTTCAGAAATATCCTAGAGAATCCCACTTGGTATCTATCAAGAGGATTCTTAGATATTAGAAAGGAATAGTTGACTATGGATTGTGGTATCCATATAATGGTCACTATAACCTCAAAGTATATACCAAAGCCAATTGGGTAGGTAATGTGGATGACCGAAAGAGCACAATCGGTGGAGCATTCTTTCTTGGTGGAAGACTAGTCTTGTGGACAAGTAAGAAGTGGAGCTATATTTCTCAGTCTATAGCTGAAGCAGAATATGTGGCAACATTTATGAACTTCACTCAAGCAATCTAGATGAAACATGTATTGGAAGGTTTCAAAGTACTTGTATCTGAACCGGTGAATATGTTTTGTGACAACACAAGTGCAATAAATATTTCCAAGAATCCGGTATTGCATGCTATAACTAAGCACATTGAGCTTAAATATCACTTCTTGAGAAAGAAAGTTCAGAATAAGGAGGTTGTACTACAACATGTTTCTAGTAAGGAGCAACTAGCAGATATATTCACTAAGCCCTTACTGAAGACTACATTTACCTATTTAAGAGGTGAATTAAGGGTTCTGCCCCTTCATGAAGTCAACTAAAGTTATGTGCTCCGCATGAGTCAGGTACTATAGTGTAACATCTTTCAGGATTGATGTGTTGAAGGATGCTACTCCATAGGGGGAGCATAATAGTAGAGAATGGAAGCTTGTGCCTCCACTTTGGCATTGTTGTCAAAGGGGTATGGGGAGAAGATATCTGATGTATGAAGGAGAAGATATCTGATGTATGGGGAGAAGATATCTGATGTATGAAGGAGAAGATATCTGATTTATGGGGAGAAGATATTTGATGATGAAGATACACTGGTCTATGATGTCTACAGTTACAATGCAACACTAAGTATTGCCATCAATGCCAAACGAGGAGATTATTGACATATGATGAATTGACATGTTGATATGATGGTAATGTATGTTTTCATTAATGTCAATAAGTGCAAGTAGACAGGTATGCAGACTGGAAGAAGTTGGTGAATCAGTATGAAGAGGTATGAAGAGGTATGAAGAGGTATGAAGAGGTGTTGTGAACCGGTGTCGGGGTTTCACTGAGTATGACTACCGGTTGGTAGTATCAACTTTTGGGTTTCTGGTTTGGCAATCTCGATTGTGCAATGCAACCGATGAAATTCTATGATGAGTTAGCTAAGAGATGAGGATGAGATCGAGGTGCCACATCAGCTTTGTGCACGTGAAGGATTTCCTTGAGGATCTTGCATGAGAAGATCGATTGCATTAAAAGTCTACCTCGGGAATGAACATTCTTCTTGGCAGTATGAGAAGAAAGCGTGATGATTTACTGATTTCTATGTGCAGTGAAGAATGGATGATGCATATTGTCTTGTGATCTGTTTGAAATTGCATTGCTCTATGTAAAGCATTTGGACAATCAGGATTGGACCGCTTGTATTGTAAACCTAAGATTCTTAGGGTTTAGGGTTTTTTCTACCAACCTAATTGTTGTCTATAAGGTCTAAGTTGTTTATTATTGTAAGTTGTTGGAAAATTTTGTGTATGTATTTGAGTGATGAGATACTTGCTAGACCAGTAAGAGAAAACTGCAGAGTGTGATTATAGAAGTAGAGGAATTAAAAAGGATCTGCCTTGGCATGTAGTGTTGTTATCATATCAGAGTTTTTACTTGTTGTCTTCTAACCATTTCAATAGTTGGAAAATCCCTTTACCGGGTAGCTTTAACAAGCTTACTGTAAATCCTCTAACCAGGTGACTCAAGATCATTGAGTTCTTTAAATCCTCTAGAAAAGTAACCTTTAATAGGGTTTCAACCTTTAATAGGGTATATATCCATCCCTTAATCGAGTGATCATTAATAGGATCAGTTCTTAGTAGAACCTTTTTGTAAAGTTTTTAACCGAACTAGTCTCCTAACAAAGAGAGCTTCAAAAGAGTTCAAAAACAAGCTTGTGGGTATTCATCCCCACCGTGGTTTTTCCCATTTGGGTTTCCACATGAAAAATCTGTGTGTCATGTGTTGTGCATTTTTCATGTGATGATTAAGGGTTCTTGTTTGAGTGATTATGCATGTAGAGCTAATAGGTTATGGTATTACTGGTATACCACATGCATATGTTTATGGGTGAAGTTGTTATCAAGTATTGAATGTATTTGAAGTGTTCAGACTTATCACTTTATGTTGTCTGAAGTCTTACTATGTTTAACCGGTATTGCCATGGTTAAGTTCAATGATGAAGACAACTGGTTGGTATTTCTTTAACTTGATAAGTTGTTGAGAAAGTTTTGGTCTGTGTTGATTCACCCCCTCTCTCAGTACAATTTAGGGTATCTTTTGTTCATCATTATTCATCAATATGAATCGGTAGGTATATCCCAGCTGTGTGTTGTTGTTAGTGACCATGCTTGAACTGACATAGGTAGCTAAGATGGATGCCGACAAAGAAGACATGTAGTCTCCAATTGGAAAACATATAGTATTCGGTGAAGAGTGTTTTGGAAAGACTGGTGATGAGGCTATCGATATTAAATGAATAACTTGAATACCATGAGTTGATTGCAAAGGTTTGCGGCTCAAGATAGATCAGAGGACAAAGATCTGATTCATTGGCATCATGATTGATGTAGAGTGTCCAAGTGCACATCAGATCTGGTGAAGGCAACTGAGATTTCATTTAATGTGATTGACAAATGCAAGTTGATGATCAGTGTGTCATGTTTGCTAAATATAAAAAATGTGTATTGGAAGTAGTGAGATTGGTGGTGGTGTCTGATTGCTTGCAGTTTATCAATCCCCATGCAGATTAGATTTGATTTGATACTGTCCACGGTTAGTGGAAGGAACCCTTGCATGCCAAGATTTGATTCTCCATTTTGGCAAGAAAGATTGGTTATAAATATGAAAGTAGAAGACCTAAGTGATTGATGCTGCCAGATGTTGTGGTGCCAGATATTGAAGAATAGAGTGTGAGTATGCAACAAAGAGTTAATCAGTCAAAGAATTCAACAAAGATCATTGAAGTGACTGATTGTTTGAGAGAATTGGTAATAGGATTTAACCAGTGAGGTTAAAGTGACTCATGAGCTATCATAGAAACTAATAGATCATTCAACTAGTTGTGTCCAACCGGTAAGGAGGCAGCAGTGGGTGAAGCGGTGAAGAGTGAGTGTCAGAGAAAATCCGACAACATAGAAGTTGAGTAGAGGCAGGTGTGATAGAAAGAGATTCAATCAGTAAGGGTTGAGGTAACTGGTGAAGTAGTTGTAGAGTCTATCAGTTCTCCTAACTAGCAGTGTCTAAACTAGTAGGATTAAACTAGAGAAGTAGTGAAGAGATAAAACTAGCAAAGAGAGGATTCTACCAGTAAGTCAAAGGGAGAGTGAAGGGAGATCTGATAAAGCATATACAAATAACATAGGGCATAAGACAAAGATATGTGTGACAGTTACAAATCTCATTTGTAACAAGGTTATTACTATTGTATTGATATATTTCATTGTAATCACTAAGTTGGCACTTGGTGTAGGGCTCGGTGCTCCTTGGGTTGGTGCCCTAAATTAGTAGGGGTTGGTGCTCTTTGGGTTGGTGCCTTAAATCAGGGGTTGGTGCCCTAAACTTTGTAATATAGTGTTTATTGTGAGGCTGGATTGGAATAGTAGCCTCAAGCAATATTTCTCATTGAGGTTTTTCCCATATTGGGTTTTCCTCATATATCTGGTGTTATGTGATGTGCTCTTTGTGTGTGGTTGCATTTTGGTCTTCTCCTTATCTCATGGGTATATTCACATTGTGTTAGATCTGCTAACCAGTTCACACTTTTAGGATTAAAAGGGTTAAGTTTGGAAACCATTGATTCACGCCACCCTCTTAGTGGCATCTTGTGTTCTACAAAGTATACTAGTCTAGCAGACACAACTCTGTCTCAAGTACATCTATATACTCTACCTATCTGATGTTGAAGGAAGACAAGAGGTATGACTTGTGTACGGTTTCTCTTGAATGAGGTGCTAAGAAATTTGAAGAAAATTAAACAAGACAAGAAGTACACCTTTAAATTTGGAACCCTTATCATTTGTTTGGCACTATATTTCATGAATGAAATCCCCAGTGTTCAAGGAAAGGTTCAATGGGCCTATGACAAGATGGATACAATGCAAATCCAAAGAGGGATTATGGGAATTGGTGATGCCACAATGAGGATATCCACTCTATGGGGTTATTTCAAAACTTTTCAAGCCACAATGAAGAGCAGAGAAATAATCCCAAAATAGATAGTGGAGAAATATCAGAAAACAATTTGCTTCATGGTTGATAAGGACCAATGCCTTATGGAAGCCATAGAGCCTAGGATTGTGTGGATTTTGCCTATGGGTTATGATGTTGATGTTGCTACTCTAGATATCTATGCTCAACACATGTTGAGTTAGCTAGTAGATGGAAAGGAAGGAAGGTTTGGCACTTTTAAGGAGAAGGACCTTGAGTTGCACAAGTAGTTCATTGCACCTACTAGGAAGAGAAAAGTTTCTAAGATGGATGAGGAAGTAGCTGTGTAGATGGGATTCTCTTGAGAGGAGGTGAAGCGGGATAGAGAAAAAAATGCATAGATGCAAGCTAAAGAGGATCCAAGAAGCCTAAGTCTGACTTGGTTCCCTCTAAATATCAACCAAAAGAAACCAAGTCTACCCCTACTCTGGTAGCACCATCTTCAAGACATAGCCCATCCAGAAAGGGAGTTTTGAAGAAAAAGGAGAAGTCTAAGAAGACTTATCTTGTTGTATCTCTAGTGGCCTCTGAGACTAAGTCAAAGGAGGAAGCAGGCAAGGCTAAGAAGAAAGGCTAATTTGTAAGGGTGGTGAAGAATTTATAGTCTGGTGGAGCCCAACGAAGTAAGAAAGCTAAATTTGAACCTACCCCTACTAGAATACCTCAGAGAGAAAGAAAGAATAGAACTCAACTTGACAAGGATCTTGAGACCAGTGATTAGCAAGGTAAATACATATTTGTTCCTCCATTAGCAACATACCAACTGATTGATGGAAACTTGAAGAATCTAGGAGTATATTATGAAAATTTAGATCAGGCCGATTAGAGAAAAGTTGAAGAAGTTGTTTTATATTTACACAACTTTAGTAAAACTTTGATTGGGTTGGAACAAATCATCCCTAAGGATTTGTACAACATTATTGATGCGAGGCTAACAACTATTAAGATTAATAAGAAAATTAAGGAAAGAGAGTTGATTAGTGTTTGCACCTGTGTCTCTCAAGATGAAGCCAAAAGGCTTGTTGAGGAACCTAACAAGAAATAATTTAGAAGAAAAATAGGGTGAATAGGTTGATGATTGGAAATGTGGAAGAGGTGATAAAGGAGACTAAAAATATCTGGAGAAGATTTATAAAGAATAATCCTTTGTATAGAGAAGCAATTAAGTATTCTCAGTCAGAAGTAAAAGAAGGTGTTTCCAGTGATTAGAAGGATGAAACTTAGACTGAGGGACATCCGGAAGATCAAGACAACACAAGTCTTGATGCTAAGACCAATGATAATCCTCTGGTGGTAGATAGTTTTGCAGTCCTTGAGATTCAAAAGGATGATACTGCACCAAGGGGAAACACCAGTGCACAAGATAAAAGGGATGGAGCGAAAAAGGAACCTGAGAAACCAAAGGTAAAGGATGTTGAGGTAGTCAAGGTTAAAGGAGTTGTTAATCTGGTAATTGACACTCCTACAGTCTTAAGGACCCCACCTTAAATCTCTATCAA
The DNA here is from genome assembly GCF_030272615.1 of Cryptomeria japonica. Lineage (NCBI taxonomy): Eukaryota > Viridiplantae > Streptophyta > Pinopsida > Cupressales > Cupressaceae > Cryptomeria > Cryptomeria japonica. Next base: position 34,087,938 of record NC_081408.1, on the reverse strand, counting down.
TCTAGATAGTCCTCTAAATCTTGGACAAATGTCACCTGTAGAGAAGTGGATGCTTATAGCAACTGTTTAAGCTCAAGCCAGTCAAGATCTAGTCAAATCTGAATATGAATGTAACGTCCTAAAATTGCGACACTTGCAATTTCGACTGCATTTCGGTCTTCACGATGGCGACGCAACACACAACCTGAATGGAGACCCCGAAACCTGTTTATGACACCAAAAACTGCATTTTCTTGCACCCTGGCCTGAACCTCCTTTGCACCCTGCTATCCCGGGAGGTGGGACCAAAGCGCCCAGCACCCTGGTCCTCCAGGACCATGGCGCCCAGCGCCCTGGTCCCCCAGGACCATGGCGCCCAACGCCCTAGTCCCTGGCCCTATTTTGGGCCCGGTCTCCTATGGGGCTTCGGGTCCTTTTGTTTGCAATTTGGAAAATAAACTTTCCTGGTCGGCCTAAGGTCGGGAAAATCAGTCTATCAGCCCTAATTGACAAGTATATAAACTACATTTTCCTCTTTCATTCGAGATGAGGGCAAAATAATGGAAACTATACTCAAGCATTCAAGCATTCAAGCATTCCTTCAAGTAATTGATCATTTCAAGTCTCCATTCAAGGCTAAGTGTTGCATTCAAGACAAGGATTCAACCATTGAAGAGGAGATCACTTACAACACATTACATGCTACAACATACAACATACAACAAACAACAACATCTATACCTTCGCACATAAGGATACAAACATCCTTACAACAAGGTATTAGTACTTGTTTTACATTACATTTACAGCAATTTCTCATTTCTTGGTTAATTCCAAAACCGGGGTTTGACCTAAAGGCAAACCCCTAATCCCTAACCCCCCAATCATCTTCACTTTTCTGTGTGTAGGTTGCAGGTACGCGGCTGAAATTGAAGATCTAGAATCCTTGTGCAGAGACGAACAGATCCCCCTTCATTTCGCGGATTTTTCGGAGGACCGTGTGCACGCCGGGCGCCATCGTCCCATCAACTTTTGCTCAAATTTGTAGGACAGTGCCGTATCGACATTTTACAGCTAATTCCAGGTCCACAGCTTCATCCTATATCCCTAACTCAGTTTATAAGTGAATCTTTGTCACTTTGCATGCATTCCTAGCTTAATTCTTCTATCAACATTCTTTACAAAAGAGGGTAGCCTTGCTTTCTTAACCCTTGAAACACATTTAGCATCCAATCTTGCATTGTGTGGGATTGGATCTTGTGGGTTTCAACCTCTCTTTTGAATGTAAAGCCTCTCCCCTAAGTGAAAACCATCAACCCTAGTGATCTCCCTTCTCTCTCCTCGGAGTTGGAAGAGGGGAGAGCAACTAGGGTTCGATCGTGATTTTCCGCTTTACAATGAAGATAAAAAGATTGTTTTGATGTTTGTTGATGTGTTATAGAAGGTGGATCCAATTGTACAGTTAGATCCTAATGCTATCCCCTCTGATAAATTACTACATTTGATTAACAATGTAAATACAAATTTTGATTCTTTGGAGAAGGCTACTACTAAACGTGTTCTGGATAGATTTAAGGAGGTAAGAATGTAGACATTCTGAAAAATGATTGAAGATGATAGAGTTAGACTTAATAAAGGTCTATAGACTACTTCAGATGCATTGGTAGAAGGGGATAAATTATATAAGTCTTGTCTAATTTTTCCCAAGTTCACAGTAGACATAGACAAGCAAATAAGTATTTACCAGGGTAAACTTGTTGGTATTTCTAAATTTTTTGATCCTAATGTAGCTTTGACCAGCAGTGTTGAAGGGAAAATAATGTCTCTCAATGATAAGATCTTGAGCCTTAATGCAGACAAGGACAAACTTTTGAGGAGAGTTGGTGAACTCAGGAACTTGATTGCCCCTTGGTTGGACATCATATTGAGCAATAAGGTTGATTGTATGAAGGCTATGGGACAACATGTTCCATCTGAACTGAAGGATGTGGAGATTCATGCATATGTTTTCAGTGCCTTTGTTACAGTTTAGGATAACTTGAAGAGTGGGTGGGATACTCGCCTAGGGATTTTGAAGACCATTTCTGCTGACATCTTCAAGTACTTGTACATGGAAACCTAAATAGGTAAAAACCACATTAGGAATCCTTTCAAAATGCACCCTGTTAGGATCCTAGTCGGGTTAGAAGCTTACAATGATGCCCTATTAGGAGCAGATCTTGTTAGGAGTCACTCGGGTAAGGGATTTAGATGATGAACCCTATTAGGAGCTTTGACCTATTGGGATCAACCTCGCAAGAGGATTTAACACTCTAATATAGAGCTATCTAGTTAAGGGATTTACAATGTAAGGCCTATTAGGACCTACCCGGTTAAGGGATTTTGACGGCTGCAATTGTTAGAGAACAAAAGTGAATGATTTGGGTACAACACTTAGCTGCTTTCTTGATTAGATCCAATTAATCTCCAAATGCAGTTTGTGTCACATCATCGCCAACATTTGAACTTGATGTAGATCACCGCCAAACCAAAAATCATTACTTGTTAAGAGAATTCTATACTAGTCTTTAAACCCTTCTTAAACCCTAGCAAAAATACAACATAAATCATAAACATGATTAACGATAACCAAAACATGATGTAGTTACAGTCAGATACATATTATAATGATACAAGCTCAAATTCCAAACCACAACACTTCAATCATCACCAATCACCAGATCAAATCAAAATATTCCTCGTTTACCGATTAAGGTCCTAATCCCTAGTTTACTATCTATAATACTGCTAAGGTATTTCCAGTAGATCAAAAAGACTTAGATGAGAAAAAACAACATAGAAAACATTAGTTGCCATCAATGACAACACAAATAACTGATCAAAGTCATCTGATCATACAATCTCAATCTCTTCATCACAATGTCATCACAATCAGTCCTTTACTGGTTCAGTCACCATTCTTGATCTGTATCAATTATGCAAATTATGCCAACATAGTATATGATTGTGCAACAGATTAGAGAAGATAAGTAGAACAGAGGAAGGTAGTAAGATTGTACTTAATCAGAACTTCTATTTCGTATTAGAAGATGATATTCTTCAGTTCAAACACTATTGTAAGCATTTATATCATTTATAGGGCAGTGAGTCCTTCGAATTGTAGCCTTATTTTATATTTGAGCAGTGAGCTCTAGATAGTGTGTCTAAATTTAAGTGCATTTCCCATTTTGTAATATTATCATACTCCTAATCAAAGTATATTAATATTGTGGGTTCAAATCTCACCATGGTTTTTCTATTTCCGGGTTTCCACATAAAAATTCTGGTGTTATGGTTTTGTGGTTGATTGGTTTATGTTTATGCACTTTACTTTCATTATTATGCATCCGGTGGTTTAAGAATCAGTTTAATAAGTTTGTAAATTGTAGAACACTGATTCACCCCCACCTCTCAGTGTTCATTGATTCCAATAATTGGTATCAGAGCCTAGTTCCTCAAAAGAAGCCTAACAGCTTGAGGAAGATCCGGAAGATTGAATCAATGGACTTTGATTTGTAGAAGCAACTATAGGAGTTGAGAAATACAACCCCACAGGAGTCTAAAGATCTTCTGCAAGCCGAATAGCCTGTTACAAGGAGAAGCAATGAAGCAAAATCTGAAGAACATACAAAACATAGAGAATATGCTCAAAAAGAAAGAGCTCAATATTCACAAAAATATGTAATGTGATTCTTACAATAAAAAGAAAGAACTCAACCTTTAATAGGTCAAGAAACCCTAAAAAGGGAAAACCTAGGTTTGCACATAATAATTAATTAAAATAATTAATTATATGCACCTAAAGTTAACTTAAGTGTAAAAGAGATAAAGGGAACTTAAATAATTGAACAAAGAATGTTTAATTAATCAAGTAAATACCTGAATACTCTAACAATCCCCCTTAAGCTAGACTTAGGGAGAAGCTAAAACCTAGAACAACTACTGAAAGCAATAAAGATGGGTCCCAACAACAAGGCCTGATCAGGTACCCAAATACAATGAAATCTCTATGAACTGGAGAAATAGAGAAAACCACGTGGGAACAAAACTCTACTCCAAAAAGAGATGGAAAAAATATCACTGAAGCATGAAGACCCTGCAAACTCTGTCGAAGAATAACTGCTAATCTGAACAACATCCACTGAACTAGAACATGACCAGGTAGAGAAGACTGTAGTCTGCATGAGTGCCCTCAAATGACACTACTCGAATTAGGAGGCAGACAAGGCAAAACAACTAAAATCGAAGATACAGATGGCATGAGAAACCAAAGCCTGAAGAGCTGATCAATTGAACCACGGAAGCATTAGAACGAACAAGATAAACCTCCCCATAATGTGGAAGTGGGAGAGGGACAGGAACACTGAAAAGGACAGCCAAAAACAACTGCATGACGAGGAACCAAGAACATCAAAGGTGCTGAGACACATCATCATGAGGCAAATGTCGTGGAAGGAACACTCACTTGACAAAGGAAGATGGCAAACAAAGGCAAACATCAACCCCCTCATGGCACTTGATCAATAGTGCATGTACAACGAGACACAAGATATGCAAGATTCCAAGTAAACAATGCATGATGGCACTTTATCTCAGTGCGTTTGCATAATTACAAGATACAATGATAAGAAGACTAGAAATAGAAATGAGAATCAAAACAGAGACACCCTACTCAGAAAAGAGATCCCAGGACCTGAAACAACCACGATATCCACCAGAGTGCTGAAAAGCAAAAAACTAAATAAAATATTCATGGAGCAGAATTTGGTAAAAAAAACTCATATTTCTGGAAAGTACACAGAACACACTTTCCAAAAATATAAAGTTTTCAAAAAACGGAGGTCGGATGCTCATTCTACGTCTCCCAGAGTGCAAAAAAGAGACCTCACTTTGACTGTAAAAAAACATAGTCAAACAAAAAAATTGGAAAAAGTTACCAACACCATGAGGTTGGCCTCAGAACTAGCTTTCCGACGCCTATTCATTCACCAAAATCCAACTCCGTATGCCCAAGATAGGGCCAAAAAACCAAACCCCCCCCTTAAAAAGGGGGTCCGGTGGCCAAGGAGCGGAGCTCCGGTGGCGGCCGGGTGGCAGGGCGGTAGCCGGGTGGCAGCCTGGTGGTGGAACGGTGGCTGGCCAAAAAACAGGCTGGGCAGAGGTGGCGCTAGGGCTGGGCAGAGGAGGTGCTGGGGTGGAGCGGAGCTCAGCCCAGCGGAGCGGAGTGCGGCCGGGAAGAGTGGGAGATCGCCGGTGGTGGTTGTGTTTAGCCGGGCATAGGTCTGTAGCGCCGGAGTTGGAGCAGCGAACGGTGAGGGAAGTGGCCCAGAGAGCATTCGCCGACGAGTGAGCTATTGCCGGAGCACCGGGTGGGGTCGGCCTGACAACTCCGTACGGCGCCGGACTGTCAAGTCCGATACCCTAGAAAATTTGCCTCTTTTTTTTTTTTTTAACTTTTTACATGCCTTCCAATTGTTTTTTTGATTTTTTTTAAAAATCAAAACAATTCGGCCTGCATGCCGTAAAAAGACATTTTTTTTTTTCAAATTTTTTTTCTCGATTTGCATGCCAAGGCTGTACGGCCTAGCTTGGAGAAAAAAAAATTACCCAGATGCTCAGGGGTCAAAAAAGGTCAAATTTTATGACCATAGGGGTTTTCAGGCCTTCTGAGCACGATGGTGAGGTCCGTTTAGGCCCAAAGTGCTCAGAAAAAAAGGTCAAACCCTAGGTACACAAAAAAAATTCCTGAAACCCTAGATCTGCTTCAAATGCAAAATTCTCAAAAAATAGGAACAGGTAGCTACAGATCTGTGCTCTGATACCATATGGGAGTTGAGAAATACAACCCCACAGGAGCCTGAAGATCTTCTGCAAGCCAAATAACCTATTACAAGGAGAAGCAATGAAGCAAAATCTAAAGAACATACAAAACACAGAGAATATGCTCAAAAAGAGAGAGCTCAATATTCACAAAAATATGTAATGTGATTCTTACAATGAAAAGAAAGAACTCAACCTTTAATAGGTCAAGAAACCCTAAAAAGGGAAAACCTAGGTTTGCACATAATAATTAATTAAAATAATTAATTATATGCACCTAAAGTTAGCTTAAGTGTAAAAGAGATAAAGGGAACTTAAATAATTAAACAAAGAATGTTTAATTAATCAAGTAAATACCCGAATACTCTAACAGCAACTTACTATGACACTTGAATATCTTGATGCTGTTAGGACCCAGAGGCAACTGAGAGGGGGGGGCAGTGAATCAGCTGTCTAATAATTTCAACCCAAATACAACTTAACCAAACTTGATACTTAATACTGGTAAGCCTTTGATAAGCAGATTAACAGTTAATATTAATACCGGTGAAACTTAATGCATGAAACAGAAAGAGAAACAACATCCACAACACATAACACAAAGATTTGTACGTGGAAACCCTCTAAGGGGAAAAAACACGGTGGGAAACCTTACCCACAATCAGATGATACTACAACAGATAGTAAGTGTTTACAAATGGGGTCTACACATGCAGAAAGGCCAGCTACCTAGAGCTCACTGCTCAATCACAAAATAGGAGTCACACTGACTATAATTGGATGATTAAACCCAATGATACTATACTGCTCAAAGTAGCATCTCCAATGCTGGATTCAATACTGGTTAAACTCTGATTGTCTTCTTCAAACCTTTCTTGAATCTTCAAATGATGTATGCATGAGTAGCTCTTCTTATATTCACATATACCAAATATCACAACCTTATAATATCTTATTACATATCACCACCTTAATCTCATAGTTGAGATCTTACATATATACCAAAACCTAAGACCAAATGTGTAGGTCATCTTACTAAGAATAATACAATAAAATCTATTTAAAGTAAGTCAAGATGTGATGCATAATGTCGGCTCAACAACTATATTAATTGATTAAACCATCTCCATAACATGTCATGCTGATCTGAAATAGATAATGCATGTCGGTCCATAACCTAGACCAATTTGTTAGTAACAACAAATATGTCAACCTGATTAGACCAATAACCAAATCTCCAAAACCAAGTGTCCAAACCATGTCTTCAACATAGCCAAGTGATCTCCATATGATTACAAGTTATCCTCAATGCCGGTGAACCAAATACCGGTGACTATGCATAAGTCAGTGAACTTGCCGGTGAACATAACCAAAGATCTCCAGAAGGAAGTTTTGATAAGTGTTGAAATCAATGACAAAACCAATGCAACATATCCATAATACCAACAATCTCCCCCTTTGGCATTGATGGCAACACAAGATGGAAAAACCATCTAAGTGCCAAAGCAGAAATGCCAATAAACCAAAAACCAACAATCTCTAAAATGAATCAATATCAGAAATTAAAATACAAATGCAGAGAGTAACAATCTCTCCCCTAATGAATAATCTCTCACCAATGGATAATGTTTTAATGTTTTTCAATAGATATCTCTCCCCCTTTGACATCAAATGCCAAAGTAATATAAATACCAGATAAAACTAGTTCATAGAACCAAAATACCAACTTATCCAACTACTCCCCCTTTGAAGTAGCTCTCCTCCATCAAAGCCGAAAAAAGGTTTCTTTGTAAATTCTATCGGTTTGAGGCCAAGCATCAACTGTCTAAGTCTCTACCGGTGAGGGTATGACCCCAAGCTGCTCTCTGAGATATTCAAAAGTTTCCTTAGGCAAAGGCTTAGTAAAGATGTCTGCAATCTTCTCTTTAGTATTGACATAAACCAATCTCAATTCTTTTACTTCAACATTCTCTTATAGAAAATTGTATTTGATAGAAACATGTTTATTTTTAGAGTGAAATACCGGATTCTTAGATATATCAATTGCTGCTAAATTATCATAGTAGATGATTATGGGTTCTTTGCATTTTACCTTTATGTCCTTCAACATTTTCTTAATCCATAATACCTTAGTACAATTGGTTGTTGTTCTAACATATTCAAATTCTGTTGTTGATAATGATGTACAACTTTGTTTCTTGTTCAACCATGAAATCAATTTGCTACCAAGAAAGAATGCCCCGCCAGTGGTTCTCTTTCTGTCATCTACATCTCCTGCCCAATTAGCATTGGTGTATCCACATAACTAAAAAAATTCATTTTTATGATACCATAAACCAAGATTTGTTGTGCCTTGTAAATACCGAAAAATCCTTTTTACTGCTGATTCATGATTTTCTCTAGGATAACTCTGAAATCTTGAAACAATACATACTACATTCTAATGAATACTAAGAGGGGGGTGTGAATTAGTATACCAAAAAATACTATAATCAATCTTTTAAATAGTTTAGCAGATAACCGGTGCAACAGATTCACTAATAAACCGGTTAAGATAAGTACAAACCAAATAGCAAACAAATAATTCACCCACAAGAGCACAATCACCATAACACAAGATATTTGATGCGGAAACCCAAATGGGAAAAACCACGATGAGCAGAAACTCACAAGAAACTATCTGCAGAATAGTAACTAGACCGGTTAAGATCATACAATGTTCTTCACCAGAACAAATCCTGTTAGGAATCTATATCTATGTTAGGAGATAAGTCCTATTAAACACTACATTGTTAAAGGATTTCAGATCCATAGTTGTGAACCACCTTTTTAGAGGATTTACAAAGGCCTTTTTGGGCCTACCCGGTTAAGGGTTTCAGACTTGTCGAAGATATTAGTAATCAACAAGTGAATGATCTAGATAATAACACAGTATGCTTCACTAATACATTTGGACTAGATTTCTGACTGACGTTTCTGATGGAGAAGGTATATTGTGGTCAAATTTGATTTTTTTTTTAAAAATACCCTCATTCGTCGTAATTTCGATGACAATTTCCCATTTGGTTTCGACAAAGAGGGCATTAGCAATAAGAATTTTCTTTTTTTCAAAAAAGTGCTCGAGTTCATCGTAATTCTGATGACAACAACCATTACTTAAAAAATAAGAAGGGAATTCATTTGTGCTTTGCAATCCTGCATAGGCGTCCGTGGCGACTTCAACCCCCAAGAACATCAAACCCACATTGAAGGCATTTGTGGCATTGCTTGCAATCCCGCGCAAGAGGTAGATTCAAATTGCCCTATTTTTTAATTTCATGTTGCAAAAAATATACATGTGGTGGTTAATTGCCCTAGTTTAATCTCGTAAAACCATAGAACTGTGATTGAGGAGTGAGAGTTTAATTTTGTAGCAGCAATCCCTTCCTCCCATATACGCGCATGTTGATTGTTCACATGAGAACACATCTCTTTATGGAATCATATCAAACAATTCATGAGCCTTGTCCATGTTTCCACATTTTGCATTCATGTCAAGCAGGGCATTTGCAAGTACAACACCTAACAAAATTCCTCTATCTGTTATGCTTTGATGGATGTCCATACCCTGTTCCAAAGCTCCTATTTTTGCATAGGTAGGGAGGATGCTGGAAAAGGTTGTGGAATTTGGCTTTATGCCTTCCAATTTCATTTTCTTGAAAGTGTCTAAAGCCTTTTCAACAAATCCATTTTGTACATATCCAACAATCATTGCAGTCCACGAGACAACATTTCTTTCAGGCATTCTATCAAACAGTTCATGTGCCTTGTCTATGCTTCCACATTTTGTATACATGTCTACCAAGGTAGTTGCAACTACAACATCTAACAAAATTCCTCTATCCTTTATGCTTTGATGAATGTCCATACCTTGTTCTGAATCTCCCATTTTGGTACAGGCAGGGAGGATAGTAGCAATGGTCGTGGAATTTGGCTTTACACCTGCCGATTGCATTTGCTTGAAAGTTTCTAAAGCCTTCTCAACAAATCCATTTTATGCATATCCGGCAATCATTGCAGTCTAGGAAACCACATTTCTTTGAGGCAATCCGTCAAACAGTTCCCGTGCCTTGTCTATGCTTCCACATTTTGCATACATGCTAACATAGCAGTTGCAACTACATCTAACAAAATTCCTCTATCTTTTATTCTTTGATGGATGTCCATACCCTATTCCAAAGCTCCCATTTTGACACAGGTTGGGATGACGTTAGCAAATGTAACTAAAGAAATGCAATGATCAGCTCCAAATACATCAAACCACTACTAACAAAACCGAGAGTATAAAATATGATAGGGAATAGTGTGAGCTATCCTGAAATAAAATATTTTATTTTCAATTTCAACTAAAACATAATTACTCAGCCATTTAATGTTATTAATAAGTGTTTAATTTATGAAAGAGATAAATGGTTGGCCACAAGTACATGAGTTACTAAATGCACAAAAATAAGTGAATTTGATATTCAAAACTATCTACAATGAATTCAATTCTTGTCCATTAGTCATTTATGTTTGCAATAAGCATCTTTCTTTGTTTTTCTTAATCTTTATTCATAGTTATGTGCATATTTCACATTCTATAATTAGGATATCAATTGCTATGGCTGAACACTAGCATGATTTTTGTGTTGTGGTATAGATGCGTGGAAACATAATTATGGGATTGTTATATTATAGAGATCATAAATCTAGATATCGCATATTAGTTCTAGCTCTTCTTGGTTTGAGTCTAAAGTTGACATATAGTCATAAAGCCATTATTAGCAGATCTATCCATTTCTAGTAAAGACAATTGAGAAAGTCATTTTGATATTGAGAGTTTCTTATATGTTTACCTATTGATCATTATTAAGCCATAATATTTAGGTCTATTTATCTCTCTTGTGAAACCTCTGTAAGTGTCCTAGATTGTCCCTACTACTCACTCTTCAATGAAATAGTGGAGTTCTTAAGATTTATTGCACAAGATGGTGTTGAACATATCAACAAGGCTAGCATGGAAGGCATGTTCAAGATTCCACTTGTATAACTTACAACAAATGTTTTATTGATAGAAGAAATTCTTGAAATAGGGATACAATCGAAAGACAAGTAAGTACATACAAACCTCCTCAGTTGAAAGTAAAATCTATGTATAAAAAGAGTACATTTAATCCCAATCCATAAACACAATAGAGATACCGATGGAGACTTAATTGGATGTAGCATGTCACACCAAAGTTGTTAGAGTATACTAAGCTAGTAAATAATGTTTCCTAAAGCCATATTAGTATTTTACCCAGATCATTATCTACCAAAACTAACTATAGTAATCCTTTTGAGGATTCATTTCATAGTGCTAGATATTCATTTAGTTCCACTTCTTGTTATAGAAAAGAATAGTTATTTCTTGAGATAGATGAATATCCCATCAACAAAGGACAAGACCCTTTCTAGAATATAACAAATTCTACTCCAACAAAAGATCATGGGGGTTTCACTAGAGATATTGAATAAGAGATAGACTTCTACTGCTGCATTAAAAGCATTGGCATGTTCTTCATTTATTGATGTAAACTCTCTATGATGCCACCACAACCAATAAAGGTGTAAAACATTGTTTGCAATGCATGGATTTTTAGGATTTTCCTTTGAGAAAATAGAATTAAAGTATGAAAGCAGGATTTGCCATCTCCTGAGGGAATCTTGATGAAAAATAATTGTAAAATATTTGGGTGAGCTTATATGCAAAAACTCATGCTTCCTGATGGGTTTATGTACAGAAATAAGCAGGAATTAAGTGGTAAAGGGGCTTCTGGAAACAAGAGGGATAGAGAGGTAGTGGAAGTGAAAACTTCTGGTGTTGTGTCTCCTCCATCTCAGAATGGGAATTTCGAAGGTGTTGTAAGAGGAGGTGAGAAGGATGTTGGAAGAAGTGGGGGTGTTTACATTCCCCCATTTAAGCTGGCTCAAATGATGAAAGATGTGGAAGACAAGAGCAATGTGGAATACCAGTGCATGACATGGGATGCCCTTCGAAAGAGTATCAATGGGTTAGTAAACAAGGTAAATGCATCTAACATCAAGAACACCATTCCAAAGTTGTTTGTAGAGAATCTCATCCATGGGAGGGGTCTATTGTGTAGGTCTTGTATGAAATCCCAAATAGCATCCCTTGGATTTACAGATGTTTTTGCTGCATTGGTTGCTATGGTAAATACAAAATTTCCTAAAGTTGGCAATCTGCTTTTGCGAAGAATTATTTTGTAGCTTAAGAGGGCATACAAACGCAATGACAAGCACATGTTGATAGCAGTAGCCAAATTCATAGCTCATTTAGTGAATCAACAAGTTGCACATGAGATCATTGCCTCGAAACTTCTCACCCTTTTACTAGAGAACCCCACATATAATAGTGTAGAGGTTGCTATTGGGTTCGTGAAAGAATGCAGTTCTTTATTGCAAGACCTTTCACCCAAAGGTCTCTATGGGATTTTTGAAAGATTTAGAGGTATTCTCCATGAGGGGGAAATTGACAAATGAGTACAGTTTTTAATTGAAGGGCTTTTTTCAATTCGCAAAGATAAGTTTGAGGGTCATCTAGCTGTGCATCCAGATCAATTAGCACATGAATTTTTCCTAGAAGATGAACTTGACTAAGAAGCTAGTTTGGATATTTTCAAGACAGATCCTGATTTCTTAGAGCATGAGGCAACCTATGAAAAACTGAAGAAAGATGTCCTTGGAGATGCTTCTTTAGATGAAGCAGAAGGGGAGAATGGTTCAGGTGATGATTCAGATGATGATGATGATGATTATGAAGAGGAAGGTGAGGAAGCACTGAGAATATAGGATGAGATAGAGACAAACTTGGTCAATTTAAGATGTATAATTTATTTGACAATCATGTCAAGTGTTGATTTTGAAGAAGTTGGTCATAAGCTACTAAAGATCAAGCTTGAACCTGGTTAAGAGAGAACATACCTTCATTATTATGGTCTTCTTGGGAAAAGATTCTGTATGATCAATAAAATTTATGAGAAATTTTTTGATAAGTGTTTTGTACAACAATATTCTATGATACACAGACTGGAAAGAAATAAACTGCACAATGTTGCAAATTTTTTTGCTCACTTACTTGGCACAGATGCTCTTCTATGGCATTGTCTTTCTTATATACGTCTAACAGAGGAAGATACTACTTCCTCTTCCCGTATTTTTATTGTAGCATCGAAAATTGTACGCACTTGCTAAAGTGGTACAATTTCACACTTGGTTTAGCTCCCGCCTTGGTGCATCTTGCACTTTGCATCGCATTTTCCATTAGCACTTAATTAATCAAATTAATTAGGTCTAAGGTCCTATTTCATCATCTTCCAGTTAGGCCCTTTCATTAAAGTGTTCCCCTTGCATTTTATTCCTCCAATACATCATTTAATCAAAAACCCTAATTAGGTCCTATTTTGAACTTGGGGGCTTGATTTCTAGGGTCAAAACATCTTGAAATTAGCTGTAACTTCGAGATTTTCTCTAAAATCATCATATCCGATGGCCCTAAAAATTTGGTGAAAAGTTGTCAGGACCATGGCACCCGGAGTGCACACGGTCCCGGACATTTTTCCCAAAATTTTAGGAGCACAATCCAATCATAAAATAAAGCTTAACCCCAAGAAATTGGTGGGACATTCAATCTCTAGGTCAGCCAAAACTTGAAATTAAGACCTAGGGTTTCATATATAAGAGCTCTCTTTCTTCATTTGAAAGGATCCAAATTTTTTATTGAAGGAGCTTTCTATGCGGTGAAAGAGCAGATCTTTGAAGACTTCAACAACATTCAACATCCATCCATCAAGCATTCATCAATTTCATTCATCCATTTAGGGCTTTGAAGACATTGAAGAGCAATAGGGGATCACCGACTGAAGATTGGCTTGTACCCCTCCCTTGGGGTTGGGTATGATTTCATGTTGTTTTCATGTCTTTGCATAGGCCTCATTATATCATTTGTATTCATGCTTTAGATCACTTTGCATATTGATTTGGAGCATTTACATTATCATTTACAAGCAATTAGGGTTTACTTTCTAGGTTGCTCTAGTTTGCTTACTTGCATTTTAGGATCTTGCACACACACAAGGTCTGCACACACACTACTTCTACAATACAACTTGGCTATTTGTGGAGGTTGAAATCACCAAAGTGGGGGTTTGACTAAGGCAAAACCCTATATAGCCGCCCACCATACCTTTTCAGATATAAGTGCAAATTTTGGGATTCGGACGATGCCGCAAATTTCAGATCCGATGGAAACAGACAGAAACTGAACCACACACCAAATTTTAGGGCAAAAGACTAGGACAGGGGTGTGGGGTGCCCTGGTCCTGCCAGGACAGGGGCGCTGGGTACCCTGCTCCCTAGGATAGGGGCGTTGGGCACCCTGGTCCTTCTGTCAGACAACAAGTTTCAGCATTTCCGACAGCTTTTCAGGTTGCAAAACAGCAGTTTCAGGAGCAGTATCAGGATAGTGGCACCTGCGCCCTTGTCCCGAACATTTTCACTCAGATTTTAACTCCGGGTACACATCTACATTCTTCTCTTGTCCTTGTGTTTACAGCTTTCCATTGTTTAATCTCAATTCTGCAATCTTGTTCATACTTGCACTTTAGGGCTAGGAATTGAACTTGCATCATTTTATCTTTCAATTACAACAAAGGAATAGAAACCCTAATAGGTAGCCCATGGCTCTCTCTTCCACAAAAAGAAGTAGCCAATTGTGTGATACCTCTAGGCTCTTTCGTATTCTGCAATGTGTGTCAAAAGGTAGGATTAGGGCATGTTAGCCTAGTCTCGCTTTTTCCCCTACACATTTTGGTGAACCCAACGTGAATCTTATTATTGCTTTCTATTGCATTGCATTTGTTAGATCTAGATCTAGATTTAGTGTGTTTCATTTAAGTTTCATTTTCAAAAAAAAAAAAAGAGGGAAAAGAAAGAGTGTGTTCCTTTGTTTCTTTGCATTGTGTGTTTAAGTTTTATGCAATTTTTATTTCAAAATGTCAGATTTTTATTTGCAAGATATTCATATTGATGATGATGTATGCAATTATGTTGATTATGAGTATAGCCAAGATGAATTAGACGAAGCTTTAGATGAGTATTTGAACCCTAAAGATACCAAACCTTCATTTTACCAAAAACTCATAAACATTGTTACTATGCCATTTCATTTTGATGAGAAAGATAAGTCGAATGATTCCTCTCAAGGGTACATTCCTATCAACTCTTCCACTAAATCTAGTAACATGGTTGTTTTCAATGATCCCCTCTATGAAGAGATGTCTCCTTTTGAATCAAAAGATAAACCTTTTAATAGATATGATCATGCTTTGTTGGATGATGCTCTTGATGACTTTGTGGCTTTATCGAAATCTTTAAACAAGAACAAAACTTCCAAATTAGTTAACATGATACACCTGAAAGAGCATAATAAGCCTCTCTTTGAAGTCCAAGGTGCTTATCCTTCTCCCACCTTTCAAGTTCCTAAATCACCTCTCCTTACTGTCCAAGGAGGGTATGGTCATGATTCCTTTCTTACTCCGAATAAACCTATCATCACTGTGCAAGGAAGAAAACCTATAAGTCCTTATAGTTATGCCAAGCAATTAACTAGAGAGAGTTATAATGTGGTTGCCCATACTTATAATACTAGAAATAATAGGCAGCCTAATCCTCCTCCTGTTACTTCAGTTTCTCTTCCTAATCCTCAACCAATTCTTTTGCAAGCTCCACGTATTTCACAAGTTCTTGGTAAGGAATATGATCTCATAGAACAACTTAAAGCTACCCCTGCTAAGATATCCCTTTGGGATTTGATCCAAACTTCTTCCGCTCATCATGGAATGTTACAAGATGCCTTGAAAGATTTGAATGTTCCTCCACCTAATACATCTAGTAATATAGTGTCTTTGGTTAACTCTGTGATGAATCCTAAAGCTCAAATTGTGTTCACTCAAGATGAACTACCTACTAGTGAAATTCAACATCAATATGATCCCTTGATGATTGTGGTTATCATAAATGACATTGCTATAAGATGAACACTGGTAGATAATGGCTCTGGCCTTAATGTGTGTAGCATTAATCTATTGCATAAGATGAATGTGGATACATCCCTTATTGAGCCTGACTCTCGTCCCATTCGAGGCTTTGATAATGTGGCTAAGTCTTCATTAGGTATTATCACCTTACCCATCACGGTGGGACCGGTTACTTTGCCTACTCCTATCCATGTTATGTTGGGAAATCTAACATACAACTTGTTATTAGGGAGACCTTGGATTCATAGTATGCAAGTTGTCCCCTCTACATTGCATAGACAAGTTAAATTTATTTATAACAATAAGACATATACCTTGATAGGTGATACTAATTTTCAAGCTTGTTTGCAAACATCCACTTCCAAAGGGAGTTCTTCTAAACCTTCCTCTTCTAGTGATGACTCTTTAAACAAGATACCTATGGATGAATCATCATCCTCTGATAGTCAAAATTCTTTGGATGAGCCTGAAGTTCTTGAAGAAGATTCTTCTCAACTTGAATCTACACATGAAAAGGCTTTTGATCCTGAGAAGGTTCTCGCAGAAGACGATTGGGGATCTCTTGATTTTAATCCCACCTTTGTAGGTGAGTATAGGGTTCCTCCTAGAGAGCTTAAAGTTAAAAAGAAGGAAGAAACTAAAAATCAATCAATCTTACCTGAACCTATGAACAATAATTTTGTGGCCGCTTCTCAAACTTCTTCTCCTCACACCTCTAATTCTGAAGGATTTGATTCTTTGTCTTATGAAAAACCACCTTCTCTTTCTGAAATGGCTAATCGTTATGGTCATGGTTTTCATATTTTAGCTAAGTATGGTTATAATGGAAATGGTTGTGGCGCTCACGAACAAGGGATAAAGGTTCCTCTAGGGAATAATCTTTATGATGAGACCTTTGGACTTGGTTATAATCCCTACAAGAGCACTAAAGCTTCTAAGAGACCATGTATTAGTGTTAATGTTATTTCTACGTCTTTACCAATGAGACACCCTGAGTATATTGATGGGGATCCTTCGTGTGCCTATGCTTTGGATGTCTTTCCTACCGATGATGCTTTAGCTGAGTTTTTAGGAGCATATGATACTCTTCCTCGTTATCATCACAATAGGCGACTTCCTTATTGTTTGAACACTGAAGCTTATTTTGGAAAAGAGACTGATAATGATGAGATTGTGAAAGAATTCCCTCAGTTAAAGGATATTCCTCAACAAAGTAATCTTCTCATAAGTGACACCATTGATGTTAAGATGGATCCTTGCAATGAAGAAAAAGTTATTAAAATTGGAAAGTGTTTGGATGAAGAAGAACAAAAACAATATGCAGATTTATTGCATGAATTCCCTAAGATCTTTGCTTGGACATACTCTGACATGCCTAGTATAGATCCTAAGATTGTTACTCATAATATTGTCTTAGTTCCTGATGCTAAGCCTGTGAAACAAAAGATTCGAAAAATGAATCCTAAGGTAGCTTTGCTTGTTAAGGCTAAGATTGAAAAATTATTGGAGGCTGGATTTATCCGCCCTATTGATTATTCCCCATGGATTTCAAATATTGTCGCTATGGCTAAATCAGATAATAAAATGAGAATGTGTACCAACTTTTGAGATTTAAATAAGGCTTCTTTAAAAGATGATTTCCCTCTTCCAAACATTGACATGATAGTTGATTCTACAGCAGGACATGCTTTGTTATCCTTCATGGATGGTTATTCAAGATACAATCAAATTTTCATTAATCCTCAAGATCAATTCAAAACTGCTTTCACCACTCCTTGGGGTATGTTTTGTTGGGTGATGATGCCTTTTGGACTTAAAAACGCTGGTGCAACTTATCAGCGAGCGATGACCCTTATCTTTCATGATTATATGCATAAGATTTTAGAAGATTATGTTGATGATATTTTAGCCAAATCCATTCTCCGTATAGATCATATTAAGATACTTCGTCAAATATTTGAAAGAATTCATAAATATCACATGCGCTTGAATCCCCGAAAATGTGTTTTTGGTGTGGATAGTGGAAAACTATTAGGATTCATAGTTTCACATCATGGGATTGACGTGGACACTAAGAAAATAGATGCTATTGTCAACATGCCACCTCCTAAAAATGTGTCTCAACTCAAAAGCTTACAAGGAAAGATTCAAGCTATTCGTAGGTTTGTATCTCAACTTGTGGATCGTACTTTTCCTTTTACTCAACCTCTCAAAAAGAATATCACTTTTCAATGGAACGAAGATTGTCAGCAAGCATTTGAAGATTTAAAAGTATATTTGGCTAATCCTCCTATCCTTCAACCCGCCGAACCTTCTAAACCCTTTCTTCTTTATACAGCTGCTTCCCCTCATGCTCTCGCAGCATTATTGGCACAACATGATAAAGATGGTAAGGAGTGTTCGATTTATTATATAAGTCATACCTTACTCGATTATGAGACCCGATATTCTACAATAGAAAGACAATGCTTGGCCTTGGTGTTTGCAACTCAGAAATTGAGACATTATCTCTTAAATTCAGAAGTCCACATCATGGTAAAGTTTGATCCTTTGAAGCATCTTTTCTCTAAAACTGATTTATCAGGATGCCTAGCTAAGTGGGTTATGATGTTAACTGAATTTGACCTTAAATTTGTTTCACAAAGAGCAATTAAAGGGCAAGCATTGACCGATCACTTAGTTGAGGCCCCTTCACCTTTCTCCTTCCCTAACCCTGAGTCTTTTCCTGATGATTTCATTCTTTGTATAGGGAAAGATGAAACTTGGGAGTTGTACTTTGATGGCTCTAAGTGTCGTATGGGATCGTGGGTAGGTGTTGTTCTAATTTCTCCTACAAAGAAATCCATTCCCTTATCTTATCGTCTCAATTTCCTATGTACCAATAACATTGCTGAGTACGAGGCTCTTATAGTAGGAATAAAGGCAGCCTTGGCTTTGAATGTAAAACACATACATATTTATGGACATTCTCAATTGATCATAAGACAAGTAACAGGACTATATCAAGCAAAACAAGACAAATTATCACAATATAAAGACCTTGCTATCTCTTTGTTACAAAAATTCGATTCTTATACCATGGAACCTGTTCCTCGAAAAGATAATCAACATGCGGATGCAATGTCATGTGTGGCTTCTCTTGTATCTCTAGAGGACCTTGTGGTTGATCTTAAATTTGTTATTCACAACCTTATTTCTCCAGCTATTGTAGATGATTCTAGCTTGGTGACATGTTGTGACTTTATAGACTTAGATGAATGGTATTCGCATATCGTAAGATACTTGACCGATGGTACCTTTCCTGATTCCACCAATAGGAACACTAGGGCTAGAATCCGCAAGCTATCTGCTAGATATATCATTCTTTCTAATGTTCTTTACCAAAGGGGTTATAACGGTCTTCTCCTTCACTGTCTTAACAAATCAGAAATCCCTATTGCTCTTGAAGAGGCACATTCAGGTGCCTATGGGGGGCATTTTGGAGGCAAATCCTTGGTTCAAAGATTGCTTCGTATGGGATACTATTGGCAAACTATGCAGAAGGTTCTTTTTCATTTGTTAAGAAATGTCATCAATGTCAACAACACAATAATCTAATTCATGCTCCTGCCCAAGAACTTCGTTCTCATGTAGCTTCTTGGCCTTTCTCTGCATGGGGGTTGGATCTCATCGGTAAAATCTCTCCTCCTTCATCTCAAGGACACACTTTCATTATAACCACAACAGATTACTTTACAAAGTGGGTAGAAGTTGTTCCTCTTCGCTCTACTACTGCTGAAGTGATTTGTCAATTTCTTCTAGAAAACATTATTTCTCGATTCGGGATACCTTCCACTATAGTCTCAGATAATGGGACATCATTTAAGAACAAGGATGTGAAGAAATTCCTTGAGAAATATCATATCAAACATCGATTTTCTACACCATACTATCCTCAATCAAATGGTCAAGCCGAATCATCCAATAAGATAATTGAACAAATTCTTTGCAAAACCGTGAATAAGCATGGTAAGGATTGGAGTACTTAGCTAATCTATTCTCTTTGGGCCTACCGAACGAGTGTACAAATTGCTATAGGAACCAACCCTTATAATCTTGTTTATGGTGCTAATGCTATTATGCCTTTAGAGTTAGAGATTCCATCACTTAGAGTTTCTCTCAAAGGTATAGTAGATGATGACTCTTATAGAGAACAAAGACTTCAACAGCTTGAGATGCTTGATGAACAACATATAAATGCTCTTGAGAATATTCAAGCATATCACAAAACTCTACAACGAAGCTATAATGATAAGGTTATTCAACATTCCTTCTCAGTAGGTGACTTAGTTCTCTATGAGAATCAGCGCAATGTGAATACCTTACCTGAAGAAAAGGGAAAATTTAGTCCTAATTGGCTTGGACCGTATATTGTTATTGAAGATTATGGATCAGGTTCTTATAAAATAGCGGATGTAGATGGTACACCTCTTAAAGAACCTATAAATGCTATGCACTTGCATAGATACTATGCTTAATTCCTCATTCCTTATCTTTCATTTCATCTATCTTCTTTTCACTTCTTCAAAATTGGATAATATGTTAGCATATCTTTGTTAGAGCAAATAGAATTAAATGATATTTTGTTTGATCTATATTGCTTTGTTCTTGACAAGCATGTTTCTTTACTCTATAGTTTGTCTTGAATTCATTGATGTAAATTGCAAAAGATTTACATTTCCATTATGCTGGCATATTATACAATGTCTTTATGTGTTAAGTAGAATTGTATCATGTTGTGTTTAAGTTTAAATTAAATCACATTAGTTATATGATTCTTAGGCTTAACACATGTTTCTTCTCTATCATCAATGTAGTACTTGATTAAATATTTTATTTTAATTAAGTCACACATGTATCAATTTAATCATGGAGCATTGAGAAATCAATCACATGGAAATTAAATTCAGAACATACATGTACATCTACCAAATGTATTAACTTTAATCAAAATATACATTGTTTTAGGCATTAAAGATAACACGTTTGAGACAAAGAGAAGCATATATATATGTGGATCATGTTTTCATATACAAAAGTAGGTCACTATACATCCAAAATGTGACCTATCCTACATCATGAGATCATCTCCTATCCCTAGGGCTAGTGGCTGGAGAGTGACGACTGGACGCTCCCTCCTGATCCGACCATGAAGGTGGACCCATAGGTGTATAGCATGATATACACTGTGAATGACTCCGAGAGGAACTCCTACGATCCCCATCCATAAGGATCGCGCGATACGAGGTAGCCTCGACCTAAGCTGCTGCTAGGTCACACTGTGCCCGCTGAAGGTTCTCTGATAGAACTCTCTCTCTCTCCCTCCATATTTCCACCTGTACTCAAAATGGGGAAAACAAGTCCTCATGCCGACCCGTGTTCCTCTGAGGCCTATAAGCAACCTGTGAGGAACTAGGGATCTATGCCATTATGGAAATATCTATCACTGCTTGCTGGATCAAGGAGCGCCACTCCTGCACATTAGCTGTAGCAGTAGAACAGATTTTGTATTAGTACCATTCTATATCATCAAAACATTAATCAATCAATATAAACCTACTATACCTGGATCTCCCTCGTGCCAGTAGGGATCGTGATATGGTAGCATCTGTGACTAGGAACTACTAGGCTCCCCACGCTCAAATGATCTGTGCACGATGGGTACAGGTCTCTGTATCGCCTCATGTTCCCCCTTTTGGGGAATAAGAGGAGGATCCAAGGCTATGGTATCATCTCCTAAATGGTGGGGATCTGCATCTGACTCCTCCTCATCATCTCTATCCTCCTCCACATCATCCTCATCCTCATCTGCATCCTCACCCACATCCTCATTCTCCTCATCATCATCTCTATTTGTGTCATCCTCCTCTCCTTCCTCCTCCTCCTTAGCACTAGGCTGATCTCCTATGGGTGGATCAGGATCTCCTGCCTCCTCATGACCCTCTCCCTCCTCTGGCTCCTCCAATTTGGATCCCTGATCCTCATCTCGGTCTCCATGTCTCCATGGACCTGGATGGCCTATCAGGTAATCTGGTGGAAAGATAGGCCCTGGGTATGTCCTCACAAACCATGAGAGATACCTACGCTGTGCTCTAGGATCTGTGGAGTAATCAGTGACCACATCCTGATAGGACCCCTCTATATCTGTAATCTCGATATCATCTGTCGTAGGTCTCGCTACTACTCTAGGTCTGGGAAGGACTCGTGAGTGTCGAGCATAGATAGGTACATCAGCTGGAACACACTGCTCTAGCCCAAACTACCTCCGTACTTGGTCAAAGTAGAATGGGACTATGATATGTGAGTATCATCCTCTTAGTAGGCGGTTCCTCTGTAAGCATGCTAGCTGCCTCTCCATTCCATCCCATCTGTGCATTCATAGATATGGTCTCCATACTGTCACCTCAGGTGTCAATCTATCAAATGTCACTGTCCAATATAGTAGATCCCCAAATCTCCACTCGCTGGTAAGTAGATAGGCAAAGACCCTAGGTTGCTCGCTAGCCGCACTCATCAGATAGCCAACAAGCCTGGTGCATGTGAAGTGCTCAAATATCCACACCTGCAAAAGTGTGCATGTCATCAAGATACAACACTGTCCAAACACATACTCCTAGAGGTCATGATAGAGATGTGCAAGCATACTCCGACCCCAAGCATATACTCTCCTATGTCTCTCCATAGCCCTAATGCACCATGTGAGACCCCCATGCATGTGTGTACCTTGCCCATTAGGGCAGACAACTAGTGTAATGATGGCAATCATAAGATGTCTCACAAGGGGCACCTCTCCTGTAGGATGTAAGAGCCAACCGATCATGACGTGACCTCTCATCTCACTCGGCATGACTCTCCCTATGCAGTATATCTGCTCCCTCTAATGGTCCTCTGCTGACCGATCAATCGCGTATGTCATGGTGGCTCCTTTGATAGGTAGGCAAAGTATGCGGTACACATCCTCAAGTGTAACTGTCATCTCTCCTACTGGGAGATGTAATGTACATGCGTCAGGATCCCATCACTCCATAAGTGCCATCAACATCACAGGATGGAATCGAATGGCCGGCATGAGGATCGCATACCATAAACCCACTATCGATAACGTATCCCTCTCTACCTGAGTCAGTCGGGGAATTTGATCTCGTAGACTACGAAGAATCTGCCCCGCACTGTGCTCTCTCATGTATGGGAGACTCTGCAATACAAAAACATCAGTGTAATCAATACTCAATCATCAAAATCATCTATGCAGAAAACAAAAACTGTCGAACATCGAAAGCTAACCCTGATACCCCTTGCCAAGTCCTGATTGGGACCATGGTGCCCTTCAGGGACCATGGCGCCCTGAGAGGACCATGGCGCCCTTCAGGGACCATGGCGCCCTGAGAGGACCATGGCGCCCTGATAGGTCCATGGCGCCCTGGGTGGGACCCAGGGTCAGATTCTAGGGCCCGCATTCAATCACAGAAACTCAAAGTCAACACAAATGCAGAAAGTCAAAGTCAAAGTTCAGTCAACTCACCTCGTCCAATGGCTCGTTACCGATCATGGCCTGTCGCATGATCTCCATGCTTGTGGGATGCTCCGGTCATCGTGAAGGCATGATGATGGCTATGTGGGCTCCGCTGCAATGAACAATACTCAGAAATCAACAAAGTGACAAATGTAATAGTCACTTTCGAGGTATATTTTTTTCATTCTTTTACCTTTGATTTCAAAACCCTAATTTTCCTCTATCACTAATTTCATCATAACTTGAGTTTAGGAGATGCGATTTTCAAACCGTTTGTTGTGTAGGAATCATATTTTCGTTCCCTTACTCCCTGGATGTTCCAAAACGTGCTCTGATGAAGCCTCTTTAGTGAACATCTCTCATCAATAAATCTCTCAGACAATTTGTTGCAAGTAAACATGCTATCCTGTTTCACCTCCCTAATAAGCAAGCTGAAACAAGGGGGGCATATAGCTACTCGCAAATTTCATCACTTTCCTTAGTAAGCATTAGGCGATTTTGTGATCTAACGTGTGTTTTGTATGGTGTGGTTCCTAACTGTGTACTGCAGATACTGCTGGGGGCTTCGTTTGACAGACTTATGGATATCTCCTTTTTCAAATAATGTTTACTTTCCTGTACTTTAGCTTGCATATGCACGTAGTACTCATATGACCGCTAAAGTGGGGGCTAAATGTAGCATCAAAAATTGTACGCACTTGCTAAAGTGCTACAATTTCACACTTGGTTTAGCTCCCGCCTTGGCGCATCTTGCACTTTGCATCGCATTTTCCTTTAGCACTTAATTAATCAAATTAATTAGGTCTAAGGTCCTATTTCATCATCTTCCAGTTGGTCCCTTTCATTAAAGTTTGCCCCTTGCATTTTATTCCTCCAATACATCATTTAATCAAAAACCCTAATTAGGTCCTATTTTGAACTTGGGGGCTTGATTTCGGGGGTCAAAACATCTTGAAATCAGCTATAACTTTGGGATTTTCTCTAAAATCATCATATCTGACGACCCTAAAAATTTGGTGAAAAGTTGTCGGGACCATGGCGCCCGGAGTGCATACGGTCCCGGACATTTTTCCCAAAATTTTAGGAGCACAATCCAATCATACAATAAAGCTTAACCCCAAGAAACTGGCGGGAGATTCAATCTCTAGGTCGGCCAAAAGTTGAAATTAAGACCTAGGGTTTCATATATAAGAGCTCTCTTTCTTCATTTGAAAGGATCCGAATTTTTTGTTGAAGGAGCTTTCTACGCGGTGAAAGAGCAAATCTTTGAAGACTTCAACAACATTCAACATCCATCCATCAAGCATTCATCAATTTCATTCATCCATTTAGGGCTTTGAAGACATTGAAGAGCAATAGGGGATCACCGACTGAAGATTGGCTTGTACCCGTCCCTTGGGGTTGGGTATGATTTCATGTTGTTTTCATGTCTTTGCATAAGCCTCATTATATCATTTGTATTCATGCTTTAGATCACTTTGCATATTGATTTGGAGCATTTATATTATCATTTACAAGCAATTAGGGTTTACTTTCTAGGTTGCTCTAGTTTGCTTACTTGCATTTTAGGATCTTGCACACACACAAGGTCTGCACACACACTACTTTTACAATACAACTTGGCTATTCATGGAGGTAGAAATCACCAAAGCGGGGGTTTGACTAAGGTAAAACCCTATATAGCCGCCCACCATACCTTTTCAGATATAAGTGCAGATTTCGGGATTCGGACGACGCCGCAAATTGCAGATCCGACGGAAACAGACAAAAACTGAGCCACACACCAAATTTTAGGGCAAAAGACCAGGATAGGGGCGTGGGGTGCCCTGGTCCTGCTAGGATAGGGGTGCTGGGTGCCCTAGTCCCTAGGATAGGGGTGCTGGGCGCCCTGGTCCTTCTGTCAGACAGCAAGTTTCAGCATTTCTGACAACTTTTCAGGTTGCAAAACAGCAGTTTCAGGAGCAGTATCAGGACAGTGGCGCCTGCGCCCCCGTCCCGAACATTTTCACTTAGATTTTAACTTCGGGTACACATCTGCATTCTTCTCTTGTCCTTGTGTTTACAGCTTTCCATTGTTTAATCTCAATTCTACAATCTTGTTCATACTTGCACTTTAGGGCTAGGAATTGAACTTGCATCATTTTATCTTTCAATTACAGCAAAGGAATAGAAACCCTAATAGGTATCCTGTGGCTCTCTCTTCCACAAAAAGAAGTAGCCAATTGTGTGATACCTCTAGGCTCTTTCATATTCCGCAATGTGTGTCAACAGGTAGGATTAGGGCATGTTAGCCTAGTCTCACTTTTTCCCCTACACATTTATAAAGATTCTCTTGCAGGAGCTACAGAGCAGCTTGGTATATTGTTGCTTGATGAAAGGTTGAATGATCCAACAATGCAGGAGTCTTTTGATTCAATTTCTCCAAAGGATAATCCCAAAAATTCATGGTTTGCTATCAATTTCTTTACTTCTATTGGTCTTGGTGGTATCACTGATAGTTTACGTGAGTATTTGAAGAATATGCCAAGGCTTGTAATGTAGCAGCAAAAGTCTATTCCTAAGTCAGATGAATCTACCTGTAATGACGATTCTTCTAGTTCATCAGGTTCATCAGATTCTGATACATTAGACTCAGATTCTGAGAACTGAGAGCAGTAAGGAGTCACCAAGAAAGAAAAATAATTCAAAGCATGACAATGAGTATGAAAAAACAAGAAGAAAGAAAAGGGTGAGGGCATCTGACTCAGAGGATGGAAGTGACAGTGAAAAAATCAGAAGGAAAAAGAAAAGGAATTAAAAATATTTCTAGTGAGTTATTCAAGGCTCCAGTAGACACCATTTTCCTGGACTGTGACAAACAAAATAATCACTCCCAAGTGCTTTGGTTTTATAACAGATGATTATAAGATGCCACAATGTTGTCTTATGTATTTTAATAGCCATGGGTTTTAGAGTTTTGTACTTGACAAGTAATGGATAAACAGTGTTAGGAGGAGAAAAATTGAAGGCCAAGTGCAGATTGTGATAATACTAGATCAATGAATCATGTTATTTATTGAGTAGTTCTAGTGACTGAGACTAACCTTTTTGTACTTGATATTTTTGACTAGTTGTCATAACCTCTGACTTTGATGCATGTGCCTTAATAGAACTAGATGTTTCTTGTATGCATACTTGGTCAAGGACTGCATTATGATTCTATAGGGCTACAAACTAAGATTATTTATTGTATTGAGTTGCACATTTGACATGAGTTTCCCTATGACTGCTATGCCTCTTGAGGTTATAAGGTGTTGTTCTTGTCAAGTTTTGACAATGCTGCAACAATAACGTGTTATTTGTTGTTAAGGTTTGAAAAGACCTTTTAGAAACTTATACCTTGCTCTTTTTCACTCAGTAGACTTGATTTCTATCATTTTATTTGGTACTAGGTATGACTGCC
Source organism: Cryptomeria japonica (assembly GCF_030272615.1). NCBI lineage: Eukaryota > Viridiplantae > Streptophyta > Pinopsida > Cupressales > Cupressaceae > Cryptomeria > Cryptomeria japonica. Next base: position 34,060,988 of record NC_081408.1, on the reverse strand, counting down.
TACTGGCTTTACTATAGACTGCAATCTCTCTAGACTATATTTTTTGAGTATTGTTGTTCTATACTTGACCATCTATTAGGAAAACATAGCTTGAAATGTCCAAAACAATTAATGAATGACTATACTATCACCAATCTATCTTGAAGATTTGACTACTCTTTAGATTATGATTATGACTGTCATCATATTTCATTAGACTGCTCTGTCCCTATATGAAACCCTTTGTTCCCACAAATCAATGCCTTGAACTTTATAGTGATCATTGTCTTTGTACAGTAAGCTTGCTACTTTCTCAACTTTTGATATATTGGAGGCTCCTAGGATGGTTTCTATCTTATAGTCGTAATACCTTGCTATAATTTGCATTTCAGATCACTTATGAATGATCATATGATGTCTTTGTCTTTTGAATTTGACTCTCGTGCTTTCTCTATTTCTTGACCTTTTGAATAATTTTGGGCCACTATTCATTACTTTTATTACCCTATATGTAAAAGACCTTGCTCACTGCTTCCTGTACTTGATCTTTATTTGGTTTGTGTCAATCCTACTATTGCACCTTTTCTATTTATGATTGAGATTTGTTTTGGGATTAAAAACTCTTGATGATTTCACTAATGACTTTTGCATGACTATACTTTCTAAGCTATCCTAGGGAACAAAAGAGACCTAGGGATTTGCTCACTTAAAGGAAAAAGAAAATATAGCAAGACAATCAACCCTTTTAAATAATATGTGGAACCCTTATGGTGAGAAAGAAAGCATTGACAAACTTATAGATGTTGTCATAACACAAAGCCGAAACTATATTATTTTTTATAGATAATCAAATTTCTCCTTTAACCCGACTTTTGCTGGAATCATTACTGTAGGCATATCCAATGCATGATTTAAACAATAAGATACTAAAAATTCTAAAATAGGGTTCTGAAAACCCTACCTCCAAATGTGGATATCTACTATTATGACTATGACAATTTCTCTCTAGAAGCTTTGATGTTAACTTCTATCATGCCTAAACTCTGCATGTGGTTTGCATGGTGTTGGCATGAGGTACTTTGTAAATGTCCTTATGGATTCTCTTCATATTTTTATGAAACTCCTTCATCAAAGAGGCAAACCTCTCATTCAAACTTTGAAGTAACCCTTTGACTGTTGCATGCAGTCCTTTTCTTATAAACCTTCCTCCTTGCGGTGATGTGCTAGGACATAAACTGAAGGTGTAGCTTTTGGAACTTGTTGAGCATCAAATCTGAATTAAGTAAAATATCTTGATTTGAGATATTAAATCATAGAAGCCATCTATCTTTGGAAGAAATCATCATTTTCATTGATACCGTAATAACCCATAAGTTATCAAACAAGTCTAATAGCATTCTATCGATATATCCAAAATTCAAATAGTATCGATGAGACCCAGTGATGTCTCATCGATATAAAAAGGGTATCGAAGGAAAGGTAACATTGATGAACTCTAAAAGGGACTCATTGAAAGCAATGATTCCACCGAAAGAGGATATCAAAGAAAGAAGAGACGGTTTTCATCGATGGGAAAAGGCTTCTGAGGAAATAATACCATTGGTGCAACTTGAAGGAAACTTACCGAAAGAAGCACTCTTATTGAAAGAATGATATCGATCAAATAGAAGGAAGCTACATTGATAAAAGATATCGATAAGGATATGAGTTTTGAGGAGGCTAAAAGGCATGTTACCGATGTGTGGTTTTACCAATGCAAATTTATCGAGGAAGATTACTAATGAGCTCATCGATGAAAGATGATAGTGGAAGCAAATCATCAAAAGAAAGATGGCCTTGATGAAACAATAGACCCATTCATCGAAGGAGTGTAGTGATTTCGATAGAAAAAGTGTTTCGATGGAAGGATAAAGGAAGTTATTGAAGCCCAAGGTTTCTTTGACATGAAACCCAATGGACATCAGATATATATCGATGAGGAAATAAGTTTCAAGGAGGCTAAAATGCATGTCTCCGATATGCGTTGTTTCGTTGATATAACTTTATTGGTGGAAGATGATATATTAGGGCTTTTTCTTCATACCTTTCTTCATCTAATCCATCTTTGATAGCCACATAAACTACTTCCTCTGTATCAATCTCATCTAATTTATCATCATTGGATTCCTCATCAGCTATTAAACATGTCTTTCTATCTCTTATTCTAAAGTCTCGATGTCCTCTGTAATGATTGTCTTTCTGTCTATCATCTCGGTAATCTCTCTTTTTAGTAGAACCTTTGTCAGGACAGTTAGAAGTAATATGTCCTATCTTATCACAATTGAAACATTTCAAAGGTAGCTTTCCTTTATACTTACATTTGCCTCTCGGTAACCTTTTGGCTAATAGTGCTTCAAACTCTTCTTGCTTTCTGATTTCCTCATACAGTTTGTGTACTGCCTCCATGTTCTTATAAAATCTTTCACTTGCTCCACTATCATCTCCTTCAGAGTACTTATACTTTCTTTCATTGAAATCATTAGATTCATCAAGATAAAAATAACTAAATGCAGATTCAACTTTATTTACCGAAGATCCATTATTATCAAAGTTACTTAATTCAAATGCATGTAGCTTACCAATAGTAGCATCTAAAGAAACTGGCATATTAGGTATAGACCTCAATTCATTGATTGTAGAGACTTGGATTGCATAAGTCAGTAGAAGGGTTCTTAACCACTTACTTGTTATATCCTTTTCTTCAATAGTTCCACCCACTCATTTGATTTGATTAACAATCTCCTTTAGTCTTGTACTGTACTGAGTTATGTTCTCACCTTTATTCATCCTCATAGATTCAAGTTGTCCTCTTAGACTATCTACTTTTTCTCTTTGAACATGTTCATCTCCTCCATATAGTGATATGAGCTTATCCCACATAGCCTTTGCATCATTGCAGCCTTCTAGATCATTAAACTCTGAGTCGGTCAATGCAGATGTTATTTCAATCATTGCTTAAATATGTTCTTTCTTTGCCTTTATCTCTTCCATAGTCAATGGATAGGTGCTCAGTGTAACAAAGCACAAAATCATTCTCCAGATAATATACAGCATATTTTCCAACTCCTGATAGATGTAGCTTCATCCTTTTCTGCCATGTAGAGAAACTTGACTTGTTCAGCTTCGGTGCATCCCTCTTATACATCTTTGGATCTTTAACTCAAGTGCCTTTAAACTTTTCTTCTGAAGTCCAAAGCTCTGATACCAATTGATAGTTATGATACTAAATTTAAGTACAGATCTAATAGCCAACAAGATGAGAGGCGGGGGGTGAATCATACAAACTTAATCTTTCATAAAAAAATCAGATTCAACCTCGGTAACATATATTTTAGTAATATAACCAAAACTATTAAACATGCAAACTCAAAACCATATAAACATCATAAACCTCATAACACTAGATTTAATGTGGAAAACCAAATAGGGAAAAACCATTATGGGATTTTGGACCCACTAAGAAATATTCTCTTCTAGAGTATGCTCGGTTAAAAGCAAATCCTGTTAAAGATTACAAACACATTGCTAGATGTGACCCGGTTAAGGGATTTCCCTCAGATCTCTTAGGATCTTCACCTTGTTAGAAGTGACCTTGTTAAAAGATTTCAAACACTCAATCAGAATGTCACCTTGCTAGAGGATTTTACAAATAAGACTATTAAGCACGCTCGGTTAAGAGATTTTCTGTCACTTTCTCAAAATAACAGTAATAAAATCTATCTGCAACTTCACATCTAAAATGCTCAAGCAGATTCTTATTTGTTCAATACAATCTAGACATAGAACTATTCTTGTCTATCTGTTGGGCTTCTATACTCTGTTATTCAAACAGGTCTTCAAGCTTATGTGCTTGGTAATCACTATGTAGCATCCCTATGCATACACTTGCCTGCATAAACTGTTTATCAACAGTTCCCTATTTATAAACAATTAGATAACTGCTTAATCTCCTTGATCACATTTCCCATGATCAATCATAGCCATCAGATCTTTGATCTTGTCTAGGTTCAATGCATCTTTCGATCTGAAAACATTTTACCCCGCATAGGAACTTGCATATATTTCTTGGAACTTGTGCTAGGGTATAGCGGTTCAATCTGCGTTGTAGATCTTCATGCCGACTTTCTATTGCCTTAGATTCATTAACAAAATATATTAACGACATACAAATCATTCAATCAGTTCTAGCTCATCAGCTTCCCTCATTAAATAATGCATGCAAACTTTTAATGCATTATGTTATAGCTCGGTTACGACTCGGTAACAACTCGGTAAATACTAAACTTCACTCAGTAGACATTCCGCCTTCATTAACCAATAGCGATAACCTTAGGGTTTACCGACTAGGTTCTTTGCTTGATAACATAGTATAGTATTAACCTTTACAATTTACAACATATGTATGATGTTAAAACAATCTAAACATCATGATCTCATCATTGTTTGACTTGGTAATAGTTGACCATTGAATACCTTATTCATCCCTTATTCATCATATTCTTTCCTATGTCTTTTACCGACATCGTTATATTCTTCAAATCATACTGAATTGGAAAATCAATTTCTTGACATCAATGACAAAATAATAATATCAAGATAGTAAACATCCTTAATCAGTTATATCCATAATCATCAACAACCTTCTCAATATCCTTATGAAATGCCAACAATCTTTCATTGTCTGTTATAATGCAATATTGCCAACAGAGACAACCGTAGTGACCGAATACAACATTTCGATGAAGGGAGAAAATACCTAGTCAAAGTAATGTTCGAAACAAAAGTGCTAGTTGACAGTTATATGTTGAAAAGCCACGATGCTTGGTGATAATGTATACTCTCATATAAAGGAGGGAGCTTTTGTAATATGGAGGAAATTTAGAGAAAGGAGTAGATTATAGCCACAGGCTTACCACTGTACTATTTTGGCAAATATATATAATATAATCAGTTGTTTTTCCTTTGCATATGTGTTGTGGATTACTGCATTTTTCTGCAGGCAGTTGCTTGTGATATTATCTAAAGGAGATAAGGTTACTTGTGTTCTTCTAGTAAAACTCTTTGTTTCATATTGTACATTTGAATAAAATATTTACTTGTGAATTGTAATTGTTCCTCGTATTTCTTCCTTTGATGGTCTCTTAAGGTTAGAGTTAAATTCATTCAAGCAATTTACAATAAAGACATCAAAGTAGAGCTCATAAGAAATAGTAATTGATAGACTCATTGAGGGGGTGGTTAAAAATTGTCTCATAAGTTTACACAATAAGTCCTAAAGAAATATAAAGACTCTATAGCCCAAACAACAAAGAAAGGCACTGGTCATCTATAAAACACAACCCATCAATTCATACTTTCACATAAATAATAATAGGAGTAGTTGAGTAGGAATTCTAGGGTAGATTAGCAATAGTGTATATATAAATTTCAAGCACCAAGATCGAATAGCTTCTACAACAACAATCTTGAACTCATCTGCTATATCTCCATTCTAGGAATTGATGTCATTCTGAGATAGGGGGAAGTCAGATCAATACACTAAATCTTCTATAAAAAGCATTAGTTGAAGGAACAACTAGTGAGTAGGTATACCTGCCTAGGTCCTGCAGAGCCTAAAGTGAGAGAGTTAGTAACCAAATAGGTTCACTCTATAAGTTGGCCAAGTCAATTGGAGGGTTTGATCATAGGAGTTGGCATTTTCTTAGAACCTATCCAATCTGTTGATTTGAGACCCAACAGAACCCTAGCATAACTTTTAAAAACTGGCTATAAATGGTTCTTTTCATTTGAAACAGAATGCAAACCCTAATATCACATGAAAGATTATACTTTTACCTTTCTATTTCCCTCCAAGCTATGCATGAAATTGATTTTCTTGATAATCACATGGAAGGAGGCCTTTAGAAAAATTTTGTAAATAAATAAAGAATTTTATTTGTCTTTACATCTTTTGAATTAAAATGCCTATTCAAGTGAATTATTTTCCCTCCAAACTGTTACTACTTATCAAATTGCCATTAGTTTTATATCCAAAGTCATTCTATATACTCTAGTTAGTTACTACTACTGAAATATTTAGTCGATATGAACAGTCTAGTCGGTTACAGAAGGAAAATAGTCACAAAGCCCAGTATACACTGAGCTGTCTACCGAGTGTTATTTCATGTCTACCGAGCAGTAAAGATAATACACTGAGTTGAAATACACCGAGTGAAACGTGTTACCAAATTCATTGAACCTAGACACACATATAAAAATGTGTTACAAGATCGAGGCACATAGAACCATTATCGCATTGGAAATTGCACATATAGATTTTGTATACTTTTGAGGTCATCTAAGCAATAAAATATTTTGCATGGTTATTCATTCGAGAAATCATGTTTGTAAGATCGAAGCAATGAATCAGATCACCGACATAAGAAATCTATTTATACAACATGAATTTAGGGTTAGAGATATATGTGAATGAGAGAAATGTGTGTGCATATGTGTATGAAGAAAGACTTATGTGATACATGAGAAATCACAGAGTATTATGACTATTGCAGAGACACAGAGGTCACCGAGAAGGTTTTTAGAGAACAGTCAAAGAACAGAGTAAATAGAAGGGTTTACCGACTTACTTTATAAGTTACCGAGGTATGCTATAGGCAAGGTAATCTTATTTTGAGCACATAGAATCTGCTACAACATTTCAGATGTAATGTTGCAGATATTTGTAAAGTCTTATTGTCATATTTTGAAGTTGTAAGAGAAACCTTTAACAAGGTAAAAGACTCTAATCACGTCTATAAATTGTAAAGCCTCTAACCAAGTGCAACATTTATATAAAGTGTTGTAAAATCCTTTAGCAAGGTAGATCTAACAGATCTTGTTACTCCTAACAGGGTAAGCTATTAGAAATAGCTAAATATGTAGCTCTAATCGAGCACTCTTTATTATTGTAGTAGTGAAGTTGTGGGTGCCATCCCCACTGCAATTTTTCTCTCTAACCAAGAGTTTCTGCGTAACCAAAATATATGTGTTATGGAGTGAATCATGTATGATTGTTACTTATTTGTTTTAGCTTTATGTTATGTTACAACAGTTTTTGGTTTATGCATAACAGTAAAGATATTGTTGATAAAAGGATTTGAAGTACTGGTTCACCCCTCCCCTCTCAATACATTAGCTTTCCATATTGGGCCTAACAATTGGTATCAGAGCTTGAATCTTGGAAAAGGGTTTAACTACCTAAAGAGAAAGATCTTATCAATGGAAGGCTACAAACAATCTTGGAGGAAACAATCTTGGAGGATTGTGTATCTACAAGAAGAATTAGATCATGCTAATCAAGTGATTACAGACATGCAAAGGCAAATGCAAAAATCTCTTAAAGTGAGAAGAAGATTATCTGATGATTTCTAGGACTCTCAAGGGTTAGTGGAACAAATTGAGACATCATCTGAGAACAATATGTCTAAAGAGACTGAAGAAATGATTGGACAATTGAAAGAAAAGAACAAAGCACTGGTTGATCAACTAAAAGCAATGAAAAGAGAACATGAACATTTCAGCACACAGATGACTGAAAATCTTGATGCATTGAGGACAACTGAGGACAAAGTAAGAGATCTAGAAAGAGAGAAACAACAACTTGAAGCTTTAGTATCTGATAAGGATGATGAAATCATAAGGCTGATTGGGATTCAAAAAAATCTATTAGATCAACTAGGTTATGCACATCATGAAGGAAATCTGAAAGATGATGAGAATCAAGCATTGAAACTTGAAGTATCAAGGTTGAGCAATGAACTTGAAATAGAGAAGAAATCCAAGGAAACACTGAAGAAGAGTTATGAAGCATCAAAGATGTTGGATGAGCAACTGAATACAAGATGACCCTACAAAGAAGGAGGACTCGGTTGCAAAGGAAAAGACTCTACCGAGAAGGGAATCTGCACTACCGAGAGAGGAGAATCATCAAAGCAAGCTAGAATCAAGAAGAACATCAAAAGAAAGAAGCCTATTTTCAACTACTATGGAAATCAAGGTCATACTGCCAACATGTGTCAAATCAGAAAAGGTAAACAACCAAATGCCACTAAGACCAATGGTTATTGTTACAATTGCAATAAATATGGTCACACATCTAATCAATGTAGGACAAAGTTTGTTAACAATTATCAGAAGGCAAAATTCAAAGGGTTTTGTAAAAACTGCAATAGATATGGACATAGTACCGAGAAGTGTTGGTTTAAGCAAAAGAACCACATGTGATCTACACACCGAGCAAATACTAGAGGTTACCGAACTCACACAAATCCTTACCAACAATATTCTATAGTACCATGGGATTACAATACAAGGATATGGTGTGAATGTTGTGGAAGATATGGACATATAAGTGCCAATTGCTTTATAAGGTTTGGAATGAAGAACTGAAGATCATGGAGAAATCTTGGTATGGCATGTTTTCATTGTCACAAAGTTGGACACTTGGCTAGAGATTGCAGAGATCAACCAAGAGAAGACACTGAGGAAATCAAAAAGAAATTAAAGATGATTTGGAGAAAGAAGGAAAGTGTGTCAAATAAAGAAAGCACCTTACCTACCGAGTTAGGTGCTCTCACTCCAAATTAATCGGTAAACATATGAAGGGACTACATTCTCACAAGGTTAAATCTTAAACAATTCCTATTTTAGTATGTACTGAATTCAAAATCTGGATAGTAAGATGTAGTAGTAAGTTTGAAATTCTATCAAAGTCTTTTGGAGCACTTTACAGGAAATTTGTCAAGTCAGTGAATTCAGGAAGCCTGTCAAGTCGGTATATGAAGGAAATTTGGTTACTCAGTTAAAGCGCAAAAAGGGAAAGAAAGTTAAGTAGAACTGAGTGCATTTAATGTCTTTGACCTAACTTGCACGAAGCTTGATAAGGTTTATTATGTACTTAAAGCATTCTTCGAGGTCATTTTCATTCACTAAGTTTTCGAGAAGCAAAGTAGAGTGAATCAAGGCGATCAAACCATCTTCAAAGTGAAATCTAAGGTATTTACATCAAATCTCATCGCATTGCTAAGCTGGTTTACTGAACTCATTAAGTTGTTATTATCTATTGAGTGTGAAGCGTCTGCCATTCGTTAAGTTCTCAAACCCTAAGTTTCCTGTGTCAATTTTTATCTGAAATCAAAATGGCACCTAAGATCCAAGACCCCATTGTTGTCAAGAATGTAGAGAAGCCCTCACTAAAATACTCTTTGACTCCCAAAATTGCATCTGAACCGGATGACAAAACTGCCTTTTCACTCATCCTGGATTGAGTCTTGTTAGTCAAGGATATGATATTCTTCACCAAATGCCGTGTTGAAGAACTTGGTCATGTTGAGATCAAAGATGCATATGATGAATTATGAACAAATGGTAAAATGGATAGCAAGTATGAGCACATCAAAATCAAGGGATTGACTGAAGCCCTAACCTATCCCCGTGTGTTCAAACCCCAGTGGTTCAAGTTTGTACTAAGCCGAGTGCATGATGATTTCATGTGGCTACAAGAGCAACCGTTTAAGATCACTAAAGACATCTAATCACCGGTTATCCTATCTATGATCATGCCTGAGCACAGAAAATGATATCACAGAAGGAATTGATCAGTTTGACTAGAGTAGAATCTGATTGCAGAGGTTTGAAGTTGAACAATGTCACTGATCCTGAACTCAAATTTGTCATTAGAGTAATTGGTTACTATTTCTTCCAATCAGCAAGGGAAAATAGTGTACCCTATGCAGCTATGGACTTAGCATACAAAATTGTTAAGAAAGGCATGAAAATTGACTTATATGAAGTATTGTTGAAGAACTTGTTTGAAAATCTGAACACAATCAGGAAGCTGAAGAAGAACAACTCAGCAAATACTCTAAAATTTGGATCACTACTTGTATGTACGTTTTTCTACTTTGAGAAGTTTTTTCCAATAGTCGGTAAAGTTGTTTGGGAACTACACCGACCAATCACCCATCAGATCAATGACTTCATCAAGAAGTTAGGTGATAACTTTAATGATATAATGGATGATTACTTCAGCAAGTTCCAAGAGAAAATGCATAACAGGTACTGGATTCCACCCCAGCTAGTAGAAAAATACAAAGATGAAATATGTTTTGAAGTCGACACTGATTACTATTATGTGAATGTTGTGGAACCAAGGACTCAATATTTGCCACCTATGGGTTACAAGACTGATTTTGATATCACACAACAGCAAATCGATGCATTTCTGACACTACCAAGGCATACTACCGAGCTGAGGTATGGAACCTATGAAGAGGTGAAAGAAAAAGTAAAGATGAGCATTGTAGTACCCAAAGCTACAAGGAAGGCATCAAAGATGATTAAGGCATTAACTGAGAAATTTGGAGAAGATTCTTCCTCCACACCTGTCAAAGGCGTTCTAGCCATCACCGAAGAGGAGACAGAAGCCCAAGAAGCAGCCATAACACTTAGCACCGAATTGCCTAAGGGAAAAGTGTTGAAGAGAAAGAAACGGGACACTTCAATGGCCCTACCGACTCCTCCAACAAAGAGACCTAACACAAGGGCATCTGTTGCATCACCGAGTAAGAAACAAAAGACTGTTGTCATTCCTAAGGTAACTAGAACTTACAAGAAATCTACTCGGAGACTCATTTTGCCAAAAGAGTCGAGTGATACCGAATCTGAAGATGCAAGTAAATTTCAGATTGTGAAAAGCAAGAAGGTAGATGTACATAGTGTAGAAAATTTTTGTAATAATCTGAAGGAATATGGTGGATTTGGTGGATTCAGATTTGTCAAATATGAGTCCAGATCTGCTGATGAAAAGAGGCAAATTGAAGAAGCTGTCATTTGCACACTTCTAAAATTCTGAGTGGTCCCATTAGAAGTATTTAATTCTATTCCTAAGGAATTATATGCACATATTGAAACTAGATGGCAATATGCCCTAGACTCGGAAAAACAAATCAGAGAAAGAAGTCTGGTGCATCTCTTTCCTGATATGTTGATTGATGAAATAAAAGAACATCTGACAAACAGCCAAACACAATTTACAGTAAAACAAAAGGCCTTGAAATTGATGAATGTCCTGTATATAGAAGTGGAGAAGGAAACAAAAGAGCAATAGCAGGAAATCTTTCAAAGAAAGAATGCTGGTGAACAATCTACAGTGGAAATAGTTGATGTCACCAACCAAGAGCCTGATGTCACCAAGCAAGACCCTGCTGACACCATTCAAATAGATGAAGATATCGTGGATGCAAAGGCACCTGAACAAGAAATGATAGAAGGCAATGCTTATGCAAAACTTGTCTCTAGTGAATCTATTTTGGAACAAGTTCAGCCTTACCCACCGATCAATCAACCTACTACAACCAAAGCTCCTCAGGATACAGATGAAGGCACCGAAGGTCAAAAGTCTACAGCAGAAGGTACTTCACAAGAACAAACCTCTCAAGCACCTTCTAGCACAAAAAATGTTACAGATGAGACACCAAGCACCGAGACACCAAAGGACACTACCAAGGCTAAAGAAACTGACCAAAGTGTTGTCTCTACTGAGCAACCTACGGAGGGTCCTCAAGCCTCTCAAGCTATTGTAGTGGTTCACCCGGTGAAAGGTAAAGAAAAGAAGTTGAAAAAGCATAGTTTCAAAATAGAATTATCGAAACCAATAGTGTTGCCCAATGTAGACATCTCCAAATTGAAAGGGCAAGTACTCACTGAATTCGGTGAACTGTGCAAAGCAAAGGCTGAATAGGAGAAGCAACTAGCCATACAAAAGAAGAATAAAGTACTTCAGAAGGTAAAGACCTTACTATCAGATATGCTACCTTTAGCTACAGTATCAACCGATGTAGCCATCCATATTCAATTAGATGAACTCCTAAATCAGATTGAGACATCTAGAGTAGATGCATCCGAATACTTGAGCAAACTAAAAGACAAGGAGCTAACTGCTAAAATGATAGAGGAAGTACAAAAATCCAATGCTATTGGCAAGGTAAAACTTGTCAAATTTATTGCTCAATTGTCCCCTCAACTCAAGCACATTCTTTCCTTATTTCAGAAACTCTGCACATTTTCTTTATTCATTAAGGACATTAAGAATAAAATAGAAGCAATTGAGAAAGAGATCACCGATCTCTCAAATAAGTTGACCCCCGAGCCCAATTCAGTTCACAATTTTTATACTAAGCTACAACAGCTCATGGCTCAATAATTGGAACTGAGGAATGAAGAACACAAGATCAAGATGGACATAATGACACTTCAAACATTATTCCTTCCTCATATTTCATCCATTCAAGAATAGCTCAACCGAGCCACTTACCTCTCTACTACACAAGAGGGAAGCACTTTAGATGGCTTAATTTCATTATTGGCTAATATTAATGCACAAAATTCTTTAATGGACAATGTAAACGATGCACTCTCTGTCACTCTCACCGAAGCCAAGACAAAGTACAAATCCATTTTTGATCAGTTGCCACCTCCAAATGGTAACTAAATTTTGATGTTTGTCAAAAAGGGGGAGTATATCATCAGAGTATATATAGCATCAAAGTACATAGGGGGAGCGTATAGTATTCAAAGTATCAAACAACCGGAGTGTAGTATATAGGGGGAGTATACCGAGTAGAATGAGCAAAATAAGTAGAGTATCCAAGAGCAGTGAACCAAGCAGTGAACAAAGGAAAGAATAGTGATTACAGAGTATTGATCACCGAGCACACATAATCAGAGTTTTGTATAGCATATTGATAAGGGGAGTATATTTTATTATACTATTTCATTGACTAATGTATATACTGTATGTTTAGTCAAATTTTGTAAAGTATACAGATTTTTGAGTAATGACTTTGAAAGTAGTTTTGTCAAACATCTCAACTAATGTCAAAAGGGGAGATTGTTACTACTTATCAAATTGCCATTAGTTTTATATCCAAAGTCATTCTATATACTCTTGTCGGTTACTACTACCGAAATATTTAGTCAATATGAACAGTCTAGTTGGTTACAGAAGGAAAATAGTCACAAAGCTCAGTATACACCGAGTTGTCTACCGAGCAGTAAAGATAATACACCGAGTTGATATACACCGAGTCAAACATGTTACCAGATTCATTGAACCTAGACACACATATGAAAATGTGTTACAAGATCAAGGCACATAGAACCGTTATCGCATTGGAAATTACACATATAGATTTTGTATACTTTTGAGGTCATCTAACCAATGAAATATTTTGCATGGTTATTCATTCGATAAATCATGTTTGTAAGATCGAAGCAATGAATCAGATCACCGACATAAGAAATCTATTTATACAACATGAATTTAGGGTTAGAGATATATGTGAATGAGAGAAATGTGTGTGCATATGTGTATGAAGAAAGACTTATGTGATACATGAGAAATCACAGAGTATTATGACTGTTACAAAGACACAGAGGTCATCGAGAAGGTTTTTAGAGAACAGTCAAAGAACAGAGTAAACAGAAGGGTTTACTGAGTTACTTTATAAGTTACCGAGGTATGCTATAGGCAAGGTAATCTTATTTTGAGCACATAGAATCTTCTACAACATTTTAGATGTAAAGTTGCAGATATTTGTAAAGTCTTATTGTCATATTTTGAAGTTGTAAGAGAAACCTTTAACAGGGTAAAAGACTCTAATCAAGTCTATAAATTGTAAAGCCTCTAACTAGGTGCAACATTTATATAAAGTGTTGTAAAATCCTTTAGCAAGGTAGATCTAACAGATCTTGTTACTCCTAGCAGGGTAAGCTATCAAAAATAGCTAAATATGTAGCTCTAATCAAGCACTCTTTATTATTGTAGTAGTGAAGTTGTGGGTGCCATCCCTACTATAGTTTTTCTCTCTAACCAAGAGTTTCTGCATAACCAAAATATATGTGTTATGGTGTGAATCATGTATGATTGTTACTTATTTGTTTTAACTTTATGTTATGTTACAACATTTTTTGGTTTATGCATAATAGTAAAGATACTGTTGATAAAAGGATTTGAAGTACTGATTCACCCCTCCCCTCTCAGTACATTAGCTTTCCATATTGGGCCTAACACAAACCTTGCATTGTGAAATCTCATCCTTTTAAATAAGCTCAACCTTATAGATACCTTCAAGGTATTTAATAAATCCTTTCTCTAAACTTTCCTAAATTCATGATAAGACATGAGGTATATAATAATTCTATTTTTTATCTCTTGAAGTCAAAAAATTGGTAACAAAGTCATGCCTTCAAACCTTAATTTTTAGATAGTTAAATGTCCATTTTACATTTCTAAAAAAATTGGAGGTCTTATGATATTCCACATGATGGCTACATGTTGACAAAGTTACCCCTCACAACTACTGGTCCCTCTCCCTAATAGGGTATTTGCATGAAAACCCAAGTCTAGCTATGTCAAACTTGAGTTTGACTCCTTCAGACTCAAGTTAGTCATTGGTCACATGTAGAACATGTATTTGAAGACTTGAATGACCTTCCCTCCAAAGTATTTTCTTTTGGAAAAAACTTTTGCTTTCATGAAGTCACATGAATGTGCTTCTTTCTAAAGTTCTTATAATATAACCATAAGAATATGTTCCTTCTTTTCATTTATAAGGTACATTTGAAACATTTTGGAGCCTTTTAATAAGATTTCCAAAACAAGGACCTAGCACCTTAGAAAGGACTAGAATAAGCTTCAGGATATTAAAATTTAGACTCAAAGCATGAAGATGCTAACAACGAAAAAACCCCTAATAAATGCAATTGACATATAAATGAAAATTGGATAACAAAAATAAATAGGGATATAACATTAGGTATTATAATAATATTATATGTGAAAACAACCAATAATAAAATCAAACCAAATGATATATATGATTTGGTAATATATGTATATGTAGATATATAGATATATACATAATATGTATATGTATATGATGCTCTGCAAAAAGAATGATAGTTAGAAAAACCTATTTGATTGCTACACACACACAGAGAAGCACAAGAAACAAATGTTAGTCATTAGGGTTAGCAAATCAAAGATTAAACACTATCCTAACAAAGCATATCAAGAAAGACACTACACAACAAATAAAAAGCTTAATGAATCTAAGAAAAGCTGAACTCTGTGGTCTAACTACCAAAGATAGCAAGAAACTCTCCAACCAAAGCAGGGGAGACAAAACCAACAATCTTTGCTTAGGGAGGAGCTCTAGACCCCAAATCTGAAGAAATAAACATAGCTAAAGTAAGTGAATTGGATAACAACAAGAATGTAAAGTGTACCCCTAATTTGCTAACCAAAATGCTCAAAATTAAATGAAAATCTTTAATGAATACACAAAAATATATACATATGCAGGCGCACCATAGTTGAGATGGTCCAACTCCCTAGTCTCACTCTACGACTAAGCTCATGCCATATCTAAATCAAAGACATCTCAAATACATCACTGGTGGAAAGCTACAAAATGTCATTTTCATACATAAGCAAGACATACACAATTGGGCACAATCACCAAGAGAACAAAGTGTGTTTGAGATCATTGTCCTAATTGTGGTGTGGTCACGAAGAGGTTGACAAATTTACGGTGATCTCTTCGTCACCACACCACAATTAGGACAATGATCTCAAACACACTTTTTACCGTTCTTTTGGTGATTGTGCCCAATTGTGTATGTCTTGCTTATGTATGAAAATGGCATTTTGCAGCTTTCCACCGACAATGTATTTGAGATGTCTTTGATTTAGATATGGCATGAGCTTAGTCGTAGATTGAGACTAGGGAGTTGGACCATCTCAACCATGGTGTGCCTGATCATATTAGCTTGAAACCATGCACCTCATATTAGCCCCAAAACTATGCCCCTACTGGTAGGTGGTGGGGATATAATATCATTCACTATACATATCAATGACTAGATAATAATAATTATTTTTTGATCAAAATTATCATCATCGAAATTTCGACAAACACCAAGCTTTCGACCGACGATGTAATTGGTGGACATACAGTGTTCTCGTCGGTGAAATGTTCTAGAGTCATCACACTTCCGACTCAAACCACACAAACATCCAATGAGGATGTTGTACATGTGACGGTACTTCGTAGTTAGACGGTCGTCAATGTCTCTAAATGGACCAATGACACAAGTGTCTGACAAACAACATCACCGTCAGTGCGAAGTTCCAAATCGCCATCGGCTTTGCGACAAAATCTATTGATTCTGATAACTTCTTTGACTGTTGGTAGAGTCCATTGGATTGTTGTATTTCTAATGGGCATGGCATCGTCGACTAATCTGACGCTGAGTTTTCGACGGTTGATTTTGTCGGCACTCCGACGAAAATTAGTTGCAAATCCAACAAACGACTGTCAGAAATCAGCTCTGAATGTACTAGTGCTTAGTTAGATCCTTGACAGCTCATTGTTAATGCATTTCAGCATTACTTCAGTCTTCAATATCTCCATACTCTATCTCTTCACACAGACCTAATCTTCTCTTGTTGATCACACATAACCTTTTCTATTCTATATCTCATACATGCAAACCCTAGACATGATGTCCTTAAAAAGGAATCTTATTTCATGTTGGTCCAATAGATTTAGACTACAAGTTCCTAGGTATAGTGCATCTAGACACATTTGGTAACATGACACAAACACACCACCAAAGTATCGGTGGATGATAACTCATCACACATTACAGTAATATCGATTGGTAACTCATCATAGATATATACCTGTTAATACAATATACTGATTACCGGTTGTCAAAAATGAAGACTGGAAGATCGTAGTGTTCCAATCAAAATTTAACTACCACTTGGGTCCTTTGTACCACTTTATATCCTTGAACCACTTGGGGTCTTCATACTGCTTGGGATCTTTATTCAATCTATGACCGATAAACCATCTTCTACAAAATACTGATAGTCTAAAGACTATACACTCAATAATACACAATACCGGTTGGAACAATTACCGGTTGAGCATAGCTCATACATCAAGAAAGTGTGTGTCCATCAATGACAATCAAAACATCATCAAAATGCCAACACATTCGTTATATCAGGTCTTGTTTTTGTCAAATATAGTAAACCTCCAATCATAGATTTGTATCTTGTCGGATTAACAAGAGCTGAAACATCCTTCAATGATAGTTTATCTATTGTAGTCATAGGAGTACTTACCAGTTTAGAGTTTTCCATATCAAATTTCTTCAGTAATTCCTTCAAATACTTTGATTGACATAAGAATATACCTTTATCAGTCTGTGAAATCTACAATCCTAAAAAGAATTTTATCTCCCAATCATAGACATTTCAAAATCTTCCTGCATCTTGTTAGAGAAGTCTTTACACAATCCATCTTCTCCTCCAAAAATGATGTCATCAAAAAAAACTTCAATAACCAAAATTTCCTCATTAGTCACTTTGAAATATAAGTTGTTGTCGGCATTACCTTTAGTGTATCCAAGCTTCATAAGATATTTGTCCAATCTAGCATACCAAGCTCTACGAGCTTGCTTCAATCCATATAAAAGCTTTCCTTAATCTACAAACCATATCTTTATCATTTTTCAATGAAAATGCATCAGGTTGTTCAATGTAAACTTCCTCTTCAAGATCGCCATTCAAAATTGCACATTTAACATCCGTTTGATATACTTTATAGTTTCTATGTGCTGCAAATGCAAAAAATAATCTGTCTGCCTCAATTCTAGCTACCGGTGCAAAGGTTTCATTGTAATCAATTCCCTCTTTATGTGAATATCCCTTACACACTAATCTTGCTTTACTTCTGATTACCTTACCATCTTCATTAAGTTTATTTCTGAATACCCATTTAGTTCCAATTACATTTTTATTTTTAGGCTAGGGAACCAATGTCCATGTATTGTTCTTTTCAATTTGTTCCAATTCATCTTCCCTAGCCTTAACCCAATGTTTATCTTCACATGCCTCAATGACAGATGTTGGTTCAATTTGAGAAATTAATCATACCTCTTCATTTGCCAGTCTTTCTCTTGTCATAACTCCTTGATACTTACTCCCAATTATCTGACTTTCAGAGTGATTCAATCTTACATACTTGGGTGTGTTCACTTGTTGTTGTTCTTCAATCACTATGGAATTCTTTGATGATACCGGTGTGATTGGATCAACATTTTGTACCGGTGCACTCTGTATAGGTTCATTTGTGATTATCTCAACTGCTGGTTCAGAATCCATAGACCTTGAATTTTTTCTAAAGTGTTCATCAATCTTCACATTTGCACTCTCAATGATTTTTTGCAATCTCTTATTAAAACATCTATAGGCTTTGCTTTTAGATGAATACCCAAGAAATATTCCTTCATCACTTCTAGGATAAAATTTACCAATATACTCATCTATCCTAATGTAACATTTGCTTCCAAATATTCTGAAGTACTTAAGAGTAGGAATATTACCAAACCATAATTCATAGGGTGTCTTACTGGTTTCACTTTTGATGTGAACTCTGTTGAAAGTGTAAGTTTTTGTATTCACTACTTCTCTCCATTACACATGAGGTAGATTTTCTTTGGATATCATTCTTCTAGCTACATCCAAAATAGTTCTATTCTTCCTTTCCACAACTCTATTTTGTTGAGGTGTCCAGGGTGCTGATAGTTGTCTTCTGATTCCATTCACTTCACAAAATGTATTGAACTCCTTAGATGTAAATTCACCTCCTTGATATGATCTTAAACATTTGATTTTCTTGTCGGTTTCATTCTCTACAAGTGCCTTGAATAATTTGAATTTCCCAAAAGCTTCTGATTTCTCCCTGAGAAAAGTAACCCAACACATTCTAGAATAATCATCAATGATTAGCCTAAAGTATCTATCTCCCTGTAGACTTTTTCTTGCCAGACCACATAAGTTAGTATGAGTTAAATTAGGAACATCATTGGTTTTCTCAGAAATACTTTTGAAAATTATTCTAACTTGCTTTCCCATTTGACATTCCTTACATACCGGATTATGAGGTTTTACAATCTCAGGTAAATCCCTTACTACCTTAGATGAACTAATATTTACAATGCAATAAAAATTCACATTCCAACGTCTTTTATGCCATAACCAACTTTCATCAATATGTGCAATCAAGCATGTATTTTCATTTTTATTCAAATGAAAGATATTACCTCTAGTCTGATTACCGATTGCAATTTCCAAACCAGTTCTATTCATAATTTTGTATTTACCATTCTTGAATTGTAACTGAAATCCTTTTTCAACTAATTGAACAACACTCAAAAGATTATGCTTCAAACCTTCAACATAATAAACATTGTCAGTATTGTGTTTACCATCAAAAGATATAGTTCCTTTTCCTCTGATCAAACAAGCTTTGTCATCTCCAAATCTTACTAGACCTCCATTGTATTCCTGAAAAGATAAGAATTTACTTTTATCACCAGTCATCTGATGTGAACATCCGGAATCTATAATCCATTCATCTTTTTCTTCAATTTTAGCTGCTAGGGCCTGTTCTATCAGTGGAACAGTAGGTGCCAGTTGATCTTCTATTATTGCAACAATAGCCCATCCATTGTCTTTTGGTTCTTTATTAGAATCATCAGTAACTCCTTCATCATCATAGTAACAATATTTTTCTCTATTCTTCTTAAATCTGTATCTTTGATATTTAGGGTTAGGCTCATATGTTCTTTTAGAATCTTCTCTCAATCTTGCATGTCTATCTAGACATCTAGATGCCATATGACCAATTTTATTACAGTTAAAACATTTAAAAGGTTCTTTACCTTCATACTTACTTCCAATAGGACCTTTAGGCATTTTCCTTGCAAATAGTGCTCCAAACTCTTCAAGTTATTCATTTTCCCTCCCGATGTCTTCAAGTTCTTTTTCATAAAGTGCTTTCCAATCAGATTTATCAGTTGATGATGAAGATGTTGCAGATGATGATGCTTTGAAAGCTAAATCTATCTTAATTGTAGCAATGGGACCAAATTCCTCAAGCTCAAATGCTAAAAGTTTTCCAACCAAGGTATCTCTAGACACTTATGTATTAGGCATGGTTCTTAACTCATTAATAGCAGTTACTTTCATTTTGTATGATGGTGGCAGGCTCTTAAAACTTTAGAAACAATTTCATCTTCACTTAAGGAACTTCCATAGCATTGTATTCCCAAAACAATTTCATTAACCCTTTCCACAAAAGTAAAAATTCTTTCATCTTCTTCCATTTTCAAATTTTCATACCTGACCTAGAAGCATTCCAGTTTTGCAAATTTGATCATGGTATCTCCTTCATTCAATGTTTCCAATTTATCCCAAATAGATTTAGTAGTAGATGGGTTTGATAATCCCATGATTTGCTAATCTGACAAGGCGCTCAAGAGTTCTTCTCTTGCTTTGCAATCATTCTCTTGATCCTTAGCCAATGTAGGTGGATTAGGTTGACCTGGTGTAGGACCAACATAACCATTCTGTGTAACATCCCATATGTCTCTTCCAATCCAATTCAAGTGTGTCTCTATTCTGATCTTCCATATACCATAGTTAGTTACCATAGAATCTCCTAAAGTTGTTAAACTTCTGCAAAAAAGAGGACTTGGCTTTGATACAAATTGTTAGGACCCAGAGGCAACTGAGAGGGGGGTGAATCAGTTGTCTAATAATTTTAACCCAAATACAACTTAACCAAACTTGATACTTAATACTAGTAAACCAAACTTGATGTCGATAAGAAGATTATTAGTTAATATTAATACCGGTGAAACTTAATGCATGAAATAGAAAGAGAAACAACATCCACAACACATAACACAAAGATTTGTATGTGGAAACCCTGTAAGGGGAAAAACCAAGGTGGGAAACCTTACCCACAATCATATGATAATACTACAGATAGTAAGTGATTACAAATGGGGTCTGCACATGCAAAAAGGCCAACTGCTTAGAGCTCACTGCTCAATCACAAAATAGGAGTCACACTGACTACAATTGGATGATTAAATCCAATGATAATGTACTACTCAAAGTAGCATCTCCAATGCTGGATTCAGTACCGGTTAAGCTCTGATTGTCTTCTTCAAACCTTTCTTGAATCTTCAAATGATTTATGTGTGAGTAGCTCTGCTTATATTTGCATATACCGAATATCACAACCTTATAATATCTTATTGCGTATCACCACCTTAATCTCATAGTTGAGATCTTACATATATACCAAAACCTAAGACCAAATGTGTAGGTCGGCTTACTAAGAATAATACAATAAAATCTATTATAAGTAAGTCAAGATGTGATGCATCATGTCGCCTCAACAACTATATTAATTAATTAAACTATCTCCATAATGTGTCATGCTGATCTGGAATAGATAACGTGTTTCAGTCAATAACCTAGACCAATTTTCCGATAACAACAAATATGTCAACCTGATTAGACCAATAACCAAATCCCCAAAACCAAGTGTCCAAACCATGTCTTCAATAGAACCAAGTGATCTCTAGATGATAACAAGTTATCCTCAATGCCAGTGAACAATATAACCTATCGGTGAACCAAATACTGGTGACTGTGCATAAGTCACTGAACTTTCCAATGAACATAACCAAAGATATCTAGAAGGACAAGTGTTCATAAGTGTTGACACCAATGACAAAACCAATGCAACATATCCATAATACCAATAGATGCAGGTATGAAAGAGAAGAGTAGCTCGAGGAGAAGTCTAGAAGCAGCTAAAAATTTTGCTGAATCTCTAAAAGAATAAGTAAACACATCAAGACAGAAGAGAAAGGGACTAATTGATAAACTCAAGGAGAAAGAAGAACAAAGCATTGACAATCAAACCCTACAAGACAAGACAAATGGATGTAAGAAGCTTTCTAGAGAGAATGCAATCTTGAAGAATGAGATGCAATCTATTGTGAAGAAGCTGCCAAAGGAGATTGAAGATAGGAAGAAGAATGAGGAAAATATGACCATCATTGAAGGATAGATCTGAAGAATGTTGCAGATTGAACTATGAGAATGATCTATTGAGACTTGAATTGGTGCAATTTAAGAATGATGGGCAAGAACTTGAAAGGCAGATAATAATTTTGAGAGATGAACTTTCCACTATTTTTGAGTATAAAGAAAAATTCAAAGCTAGCTCAACTAGGCTAAATGAGATGCTAGAAAGTCAAAGAAGTGGAAAAGACATGCGAGGACTTGGATATGAGAAAGAAGAATCCTCTGGATCTAGACAAAGCAATCATCAGAAGAACAAGAGACCTCTAGTAAGACAACCTAATCCTTATAAATTTAATGTTAAATGTTTTGTTTGCAATAAATTTAGTCATATGGCAAATCAATGCAGAAATAGGATGATGAATAATGGTCCTACCTTTACCAAACAATGTTTCAAATGCAACAACTATGGTTATCTTAGTCAAACATATGCAGAGCAGTGATGAATTATTTCCAAAATAAGAGATGTTATGCTTGTGGAATGTTTGGAAATTTCTAACCAATGCAGGATAAGACAAAATCAGATAAACTTCAGGCCTATGCAAGGAAATATTGTTTTCTATTCATGCAACAAATCTAGTCACATTGGAAAATATTGAAGAAGAAAGAATGTGAGCAAGAATGCTTCCATAGACAAGAACATATCAGATGAAAAGGGCAAAGAAAAGGTTGAAGAATTCATAGAGTAGCATAAGAAGATGTGGGTTTAGAAGGAAGATTTAAATACACAGAATGGCTCCACACCTAATTCCAGCATTGGAGCCTCATTTGGTAACTAAGGCATTTGGCCTTAGGGGGAAGATTTTCATGCAGATCCTTAAAACACCCCTTCAAAGATTTGTAACCAACTGAGGAACGTTCCAAATGATTGAGATTAGTTGTACAGTTCATAGCCAGAAGATTACGTGCCTATCTAAGAATCCGGTGATGAATTCTTGGAAAGCGGGTATCCGAAAAGCCTTTAGGGTTGTGCATTTATTACAACTTAAAGTTAGGTTTTCAAAGGATAAAAAGGGCATTCTATCATTCATTATTAACATTGTGAATGAAGAGAAAGAGCAGGAGAGTGAGGCAAACAAGATTAATCAATGAGAACAAAGCTTGAAGTGATCCGACAGTTTTCTCCAAAGACACAATATGAGATACAATCACATTTAGCATGCTTATAAGCTTACCAGAGGGAGTATCAGTTATATCTAGTTTAAATGATGGAAAAAATTTCTCCAATACATTTTTCCCCATGGAGATTAGCTCTTTATATTTGGAGTGATGCTTGAGTAAGCCTTTACTCGCCTTTTCTTGTGCAAGAGCTGCAAGCCTCAGTGCTTGAATCGTAGAAAGTGAACTTAGATCAATAGGCCCTTGAGGGAAATCATCTGAGTTAGTGATAATCTGTTTAACCTTTTCAGTTATGGTGTCTCTTACCACTGTCACCAAAGCCTAATCATCCTTCCCTTCTCCTTTCTCCTTTTCGGCCACCTCTATACTTACATCTTTTACATCATCCCCATCCTTCTCTGCATCAACTTATCCTTTTTGTTCATCAAATTTTCCAATCTCTTGAGCTTCTTTTACTAAATCAACCTCTATCCCTAGAGGATCTTGTTTAGATTCATTGGAGTTATCATCCTTAGCAGTATCAGTATCATCTGCAACTGTGGTTTGTTCATTTGTCTGCACTGCCAAAGTGGCTTTCTCAGTTGATTGATCTTTCTAAACATCAGGAATGGTTGCATGCACTTCTGAAATGAATGCATCATGTGACTAATATTCCGATTGAGTGTCATCTTGTGCCGAATTCAAATCATATATGTGCTATTTCAAAAATTATCTCAAAATTGCTTCAGTCTGTTTGGTCACTTCATCTATTTTACTAAGCATTATTTTATTGACTCTCTTCTTGCTTCTGAAATATTTAGCAATCTGTAGCAATCTATCAACTTCATCTTTAGAAATTATAGAAGACAAGTTGACTAATACATATTCCTTTATTATTTCATCTTCCAAATTGGTTGTATGCCTCCTTGCATCCAAAATATCATATAGGCTCTTGGGTATCATAGATGATAATTCTATTATTTCTTAACTATATGTTTTTGATTAAGTAAAAATAGGTTTTAAGGGACCTGAAACCCAATTACATTCAAAAGATATTCAAGAAGGAAACAAAACAAGATAGCTGCAAAAGACCAGCAAAAAAACTAGCAGTAGAGAAAAGGATAGCAAGAGGCCAGCAAGAAATTGACCCCAAGCCTAGCATTACAAGATAATTAAAAACTCTTCATGGTTTCCTCAACATTCTGTACCAAGAGCATCATCACCTTGGTCACTTCCCTCAGGTCATTGTTTTCCTGTCCAATCTGACTCTCTTTCATTTTGGTGTCCTTCTCAATAGTGGTCTGCCTAGTTCTGCGCCTAGGGTTCTGGTGGGTAGGGCTGGAAGTTGGAGCATCTTCTATAATTACCAAGTTCTTATCCTGATTTTTATTTTCCAAATGATCCACTAGCACGTTCATATTCTGGGAAGAAACTTTAAGGACCTGAAGGCTGTGGTTTATAAGGCTTTTCAAAGCCTTCTCATTACGGGCAATCCAGGTGTTGACGTTGTCTTTGTCCTCCTCCACCTACTCTTTCATAGTTTTAATAACATCCTCCAAATGTTTCAGGTCCCCTTTAATTAGATCTTTCTCCAACCAGTCCTCCATCTTCATTTCCTCGTTCGCTTCACCATTTTCCATATCCTCATTCTGTTTCCTAGAGTCAGACATCTTAATCAGCTTATTAATCTTATCTTCCAGTTCCCTTTGCTTACCCTGCATACTGGTGATGTTTTCAACAACCCATTTCTGGAAATTGAAGAATTCAAGAGTGTAGTTGTAGGCAGTGTCCAAGATGGTGTCTGTAGAGTCCTTTCCTTGTTTGGTCTCCTCAGCGTTAGGGTTGTCATACTCCTTAGGATTCAGAGCCTCATTCTCGCTTTCTGAACCCTTAGGGTTAGAGTGAGGGTTTTCAGAAATATCCCCTTCCTCCCCTTCACCATAGTTCTCATCCTTATTTAGCTCCATTTCAGTATCAGTTTCCTTATCCTTTTCCTCTTCTTCATCACAATACACCTCCTTTTCTTCATGCTCTGTTTCAACTTTCCTTTTTTTATGGGTAGGGGTGTTGGGCTGATCCCCATTTGAGTCAGAGTCTTTGCAAATTTTAGATATATGAGTGTTAATGATCAAAGGATCATCCTTGGTTTCCCTAGCCTTATCCTTAATATGTTCATATATTAGCAGAATGAGCCCCTGGTGGGCTAAAGGGTAAGAATTAGGCTTTTTAGCATGGTCTACAAGGCTCTCATTTAGAGAGTAAGCTAAATAGAAGGGCAGGAATATTTTAGCCCCATGATGGAAATGGTTTAGGATAGCAAAATGATAGTTATAAATTTTTGTAAATCTACCATCGACAGTCAAATATTCCATTAAATCCCTAAGAACATTTTGCTAGAAAGGCTTTACCTGCTGGGGAGTGTAGTAGGAGATGTTTTCCTTCTTCGTAAGCTTGCCCTTCTCATCCTCTGACTTTGGGAAATTTTTGAAAGCTTCAGCTGCATACTTCTGATCCCTGTAGAATTTAGTCCCCTCCATCTTGAGCCCCATGACCTCTACAATCAAGTTTTCATCAATTTGCCAAATCTCCCCAAACAGGGTGGCTCTGTTATTACTCCAGCTTCTAGCAAAACCGTAAGACACAGAATTTCTCCTTCCATGAAGCTTTTCCATATAGTCAGTGAAGCCGTGTCTGTGGAGCCTTCTCCAGAGCTTTCTTTCACTCTTCCATTTCTCGCATCCTGGAGGCTCATTCCTATTTAGGTTACCACCCATTCTGAGCTCCAGGTAAAGATACCCATTGCTGCAGTTCTCAATCTGTAGATAAAACTTTGAAAACTTGTTATTTTTGGACTTCCCATGTAAAGACTCTTTCGTAGTTTTGAAATTATTGCTTATGGCTACACAAACCCATCTATTATTACTATAATCTTTCTGACACATATGATCTTGGTTATGATGCCGAAAAACACTCATAATCTGACAGTTAATCCGCCCCCAAAATCTATCTTTGGAACTCATTCCCCAAAAATTAATCATGAGATTAACTTGACCCATTGATGCGATCAAAGTATAATTGCTCTTTAACCTCCCATTTGATGTGAGTTTCTCCAATGTATTTGACTTCCTTCTCTAAATTGACCCCTTCATTAGCTAGGATATCCGCAACCTTATTGCCCTCTCTAAAGGTATGAGTTATACTAATGCTAACATAGTTATTTAGAATATCTTTAGCATTTTTAATTAAATTGGTAATATTCTAGGAAACAGAACTTGTACCTTTGAGGGCTTGTATGATATTTGAAGAGTCCCCTTCGAGCCAAATTTTTTTGAATTTGAATTCCTGAGCTAGCTGGAGGCTCTTTAGCATTGTCAGAGCTTCAACCACATGGTTATTTTGGACCCCAAAAGGAGAAGCAAAAGTAGCAATGCAAATTCTTTGAGCATTTCTAATAACTCCTCCTCCACCAGCCTTTCCAGGGTTCCCTTTAGTAGCCCCATCAAAATTAACCTTTATCCAGTCATATTCAGGAAACTGCCATACAATGTTATCTCTCTTATTCTTATTTTTCGATCTGTAGACCTTATGCATTAGGTTCCATTCGGTAAGGTTGTCTCTTTCCATATCATTCATATCAGTAATAGACCATTGCTGATTATTCTTGTGAGGAATGTTGATGTTTTCCTTTATAGCCCTGCATATTTTTTCAAAGACCACCTAAGTATTACACTTAGCTTCCCTAAATATCCTATTATTTCTTTCTTTCCAAATGCCCTAGCAGATCATGGGGAGGGTCAAAGACCAAAGGTTCTTGATGATTTGGCATTTGGTTGGAAAATTCCATTGCCAGATAATATCCTTGATGCTCTTGTTCATGACCCAATTAACTTTCCATTTTTCCCACATTTTGCACCAAATATCCCAGGTAAAGGAGCAGTGAAAAAAGAGATGATCAACTAATTCCCCCTCCTTCTGGCATAGCTCACATCTATTAGGGAATTTGAAACCTCTTCGGATTAAATTGTCAAGAGTAAGGGTGCTATTACGAGAAGCAAGCCAAAAGAAAATGTTGACTCTAGGGATCAGAATGTTGTTCCAAACTTTACTCTAAATGGGATTGCTGGTTTGAGAAAAAGTGTTTTTATAGGCAGAGGCAATCGTAAATTCACCTTTAGGATCACTTTTCTAGAGGAAAACATCATCATAGCCTTTGTTAGGGGAAAAGGACAGAAACTCCTTCTGGAGAGAGGAAAATCTAGAATGGATGTCATCAAGCCTAACCCACTTGTCCTCCTTCCAGTAGTCACAAACCATAACCCCAAACCTCCTTTTACACTCCTCAATAATTTGACTGTTGTTTTGATCATAAAGGGCTTCAATCTTCATCCAGGGGTCTTCCCAAAACCTTATTCTGTCACCTTTTCCAAGGACCCATCCAGCCCCAACTTTTGCCACTTTTATGGATTTGGTAATGCTATTCCAGATGAAGGATCCAGCATGGATATCTTCAGAGTTAAGGATCCCTTGGATAGTCTAATTTTGAATGTATTTGTCAAACCAAATTTGATTCCAATCTTTCTTAGTATCATAGGCTCTCCATAATTGTTTAGCAAGAAGAGCTTTGTTAAAGGTTTTTCTAGCTCTCCATAATTCTTAACTATATGTTGGCGGTACATATAAATTACCATTTTTATATCGCCTTATTGAGTCATGTCCCTAACTGGTCCTTGGGTCGGGTTGTGTTTCTCGAATTTTCTGTGCAATTCAGTCTTCGAAGTCTTCTTTATTTAAGTTTCACTGTGCTCAACTTGAACCTTGAATTTGTACCTTTGGGGTTCAAGGTTCAAAGTTCAATGGGCATCATGTTAAAGTTTATTTCCCCACATGGCTTTATAAGTCTATTTCAGTGTTTGTCTGTGTTTAGCATTGGTTCAACCTTGAACTTGAACCTTTCGGGTTCAAGGTTCAAAGTTCAATATTTGTCATGTATATGTTTTTGCATTGTTGTTGTTCTTCAAGGTTCAAAGTTCAATATTTGATTTCTTGGAAATCATATGACTTTTCATTAGGTGGTGGGGTGGATTTTAAGGAATGGCTTATGGCGGCAGGAAAAGGGAATATTCTTTCTTAATGATTTAAAAGTTATCATTTATAGCAAGTATGGCATGGGAATCCATGTTTTGAGATATGAAGTGACTTT
The DNA here is from genome assembly GCF_030272615.1 of Cryptomeria japonica. NCBI lineage: Eukaryota > Viridiplantae > Streptophyta > Pinopsida > Cupressales > Cupressaceae > Cryptomeria > Cryptomeria japonica. Next base: position 34,032,612 of record NC_081408.1, on the reverse strand, counting down.
TTATTAAATGCATGATCATTTATGATCATTTTAGAGTAATGTTGTACAAGTGAAGAGTAATGATGATAACCTATGGAAATCATGAGTAATATTTTCTTGGTTGTTTTAAATTGAGCAGTTGTCTTATCGAGATTGTCATTTGTGAAACATAAATTTTAAGGAAAGTTTTTGGAGAGAAAGAAAAATAGACTGCGACAGGGGTTTTGTAGATGACAAAGGAATGAAAGAAGCAAGCTAAGATTAAAGAGGAAAAAATTAACTTTGAAGTTGCACATTCCATTGGTGGCCGAGTTACTAGATCAAGATACAAGAAGAATTTTCAGCCACCTACCGCTCATCTCATTCTTTATTTGGATGCTGAGGAAGTACAAGGCAATATGGCAACCCTTATTTCTGATGCTAACAAGGTTGTAACCAATGTTGATGCTAATGTCCAAGATTCATAGGTGCTTGATGTTCTGTCTAATATAGATAATGTTATGCTGCTAGCTTCAGGAGGGCCTCCGTCCATGCAATCCAAAGATCTAACTGTGGCTCCTAAATGGTTGAGTGATTAAATTACCAAGAAGAGGAATGTTGTTCCTATTTCTATGTCGATCGAAGATGCCATGAGTAAATGTATATGAAGAGCCACGAAGCCTAAGCGGCTAAAAGTGGAAACCTTGATCGGTTTTGATGAGGGCAGAAAACATTGGACTGCAGATATTGCTAGGCCTACATCTGATAAGGATGTTGTCACTGCCTTAGAGGCTGATTATACTATTGAGCGAGTTGATCTGGGGGTAGGAACTAGAGTGGTTGATGTGAAACATTTAGAAACTTCAACCAAAAGGATTATCTCCCACAGTTGGAAGGATGAAAAGGATAAAGCAAAGTTGAAATAGAGTTTAATGCAAATGGCTCAAAACATCCATGCTCTACAAAATAGTCCGCTTCCATGTCTCAAAGCTTTGTTCCCTTTAATCTAAAATCCTCTGATAATCAGAAGTTCTTGGATGAAGTTCAAAGGAACAAGATGATCACATATATTTTCTCTGAGTGGCTTACATCGATTGTGCATCAAGGAACTAATTATATATCAGATTTAGTTCAATTTTTTAAAGATGCCAATGATGTTACCAAGGAATTGGACACTGACTTAATTGCATGGCAGAATGAAAAGACTAAATGGGTGGTGATTTCAAATCAAATGCATGATATTTCGTGCTATGTCTTGATGAATTTTCTTGTCGAAAGACAAGTGCCATGATTAGATGAAGATATAATGTTCATATGCAAATAAAGTATAGAGTGGTATAACCAAATCACTGAGCAAGGTCATAGTGAGTATCAATCTCCAAGGGAACTAACAACCCTGAGAGCAACCACGCAAAAGGATATGCGCTGTGTAGATGTTCAATTGCTTAAAGAGTATGGCCAGACTCTGAAAGATACAGTAGAAATGGTCAATCTATTTAGTAGCCTCATTAATAGATTAAGGTGGAAAAGTCCTTATCCGTGGAAGATTTTATGAATATTGCTAAAGTGCAGTCGATGCTTATGTTATGTTTAGATCACTTGGACTCTCACAGAGATAAAGTGTAGTTGGTGAAAAGAAAGAAGGAACTCTGGAAGCAAAGGGTAATTCATATTAGCCTACCACATGTAGTGGTAATCTAGGAATTCTCAAGGGTTCGTCGGGAGTGGAGTGTAGTGAAAGTGGTTAAGGTGTCCACCCAGAATAGAAATCCAAGCAATCCGACTGAAATGGAATTGACTGCATGACTAGCACTACTGGCAATTGTATGCCAGCGTGTCTAGCTTTCTTTTTATTTTCAATTATGTAGTTAGGACAGTTTCTGATTAACTCATTTTGAGTTACTTTTACCTTTGATTGAACTATTGGTCTGGGGGCCTATTTATAGGCTTTGTAATGACTTTATGTGGGTCCGCTAAGTTTTTGAAAAACTATCTGTTTAATTTTGGCTGAATACTTTATGTATGTGTTGGAAGTTGATGATCATTTATGAATGAAAATCAAATGATAGTTTATCTTTGGCTTCAAATCTGTGTGTTTGGTGTTTGAAATTTGATTTCTATGAGAATCTTTTTCAAGAAACAATCTGTCATAGCTTTCTATATGTGCAGAAAATATCAGTGAGATTCATCTTTTAAGGTTTTCATTTTGTTTTAGCGTACATGTGAAGTCTATCAGCTTTACACAAAGAATTATATATGAATCAATGCTTGTGTTCATTTGGTATTGACTGGTGAAAACAATTACCTTTTTGTAATTTCTAGTGAAAAGTATAATATTGGTTGTATGTAATTTGCAGCTTATTGAATATCTATTAAAGGGAGTCATACCTTAATTTAGAGGTTAATCAATATGATGGTTTTCCAACTGTATGGTGAAATTTGTCTTTCATTTCTTGGGCTAAAGAGTATAAAAGTTAAATAAAATATGAGAGAAAATCTGTTTACCAACAGATTTTTTGGCAACTCTGCTGGGGATCGAACGAGATAATTGGTTTTACAAAATAGTCATCTTTATGGTGATTCTTTGTTCTTTGTATATGGTGCTACCTCACGAAGGGTTCTTACCTATTTTACAGCCAAATCTAAATTAGGTGCAAGAAGAGCAAAGTAACATTATCTCTGACCTGGATACTCTAGCTTGGAGACATAGAAGAAGTCGAGCTGAATACAATAGGATAAGTGCATTCCTCGACAAAGTAGAAAGGAAAGCAGATCATCCTATGTTAGTTTTTGAGAGGGTGATTGTTCCTAGAGTCTTCTTTATGAGAATCCCTGATAATCAACCACAAAATCCCAGATGCTTGTTACCCTGATTGCTTTTCACACTGGAGTCTAAGCTTTATACCCGGTCATAACAGAGGGAGGGAATTATTGATCACACCTTCCAGGAACTCTTAGACCTCAATTTTGTTTCTCATGCTACACCTAGAAGGGCTAGAAGTAGACCCATATCTCCACCAAGAGCAACTACTTCACCTATTTGTCAAGCCTTAACTTTACACGGTGTTGTACCTCTAATTGTTATAAATGTTACCCCTTTGAATACTACTGGAGAAATGGCAAACAATCCTCGGGGTGCTGCTATCAGACCTTTAGCTTTGGTGGCAATTCATACCCTTCCTAAGGGAGCAAAAGATCATCTACCTAAGTTCAGTGGTGATGGCAAAGTAACCACCACTGAACACTTAAATGCTTTCAAAGTTGCATGTGAAGTGTTGGTAGTATAACATGAAGATGTGGCAGTGAGGTTATTTGTTCAAACTTTTACTAACATTGTCACTGATTGGTTCTACCATCTGCCTGATGGAGTTATTACAAAGGTGCATTATTCAAATTACCTTCCTTTAGGATTTCATCAATTATTTGATTTTTTATTGGGGGCGCAATATCATAAGTACCTTCTACCTTACTGGACTTCAGTGCTTCATCCAATTTAGACTTTTGTTTCTTTCTTTCTCTGGCTCTATCAGATGGCTCTACTTCTATCCTTGGCTTCTTAGTCGGTTGGGCTCCACCAGATTGAGGCTTCATCACTACCCTAGCATAGGTAGTTGTATTCTTCACCTCTTTCACTGCTTCATCAGATTTTGTGTCTACATCTTCAACAATGGCTGCAACATATTCCCTTTGTGGCTTATCCTTCTTCCTCTTCTCTGCTCCACAAGTTGACTTGGCTTGTGGCTTGGGTGAATGGATAGGCTTTTGTGCACTAGAGGTAGGTTTTGATTGGGCTTTCCTTGGCTTGGTTTTCTTGGGAGGAGTGGAGATCATTTTTTTCTTTTTAGGCTTTACCATGTCTTCCTCCTTTAAAATGTTATGCTCCCTAGCCTTTTGAACAAATTCTTTGGTTATGCCCATTTGTTCTGCAAGCTCTTCAACCTCTTTTTTGACCTTCCTCTTCCTTGCAAGCTCAATCATTTTCTTGTGCAAGTCTAGATATTTCTCCTTGTAATTATTGAATAGCTTTTCCGTCTCATCTATCGATTTACTTAACAAGTGTTGAGCATATGCATCAAGTGTGTTTCCATCCACCTCATACCCCATGGGCATGATCCAAATGGTTCTTTGTTTTGCTGCCTCCATATGATATTGATCTTTGTCTACCATGAAGAATATGGTATCTTCATATTTTTCAACAATTTCTTTTGGGATTCTCTCTTTGCTTTTCATAATAGCTTGAAATGATTTGAAGTAACCCCACAAAGAAGATTTATGTGTTACTACATCACCCAAACCTTGTAAACCTTCCTTAATTTGGACTGGTCATGAGTTTGATGATATGAACAAAAAGGAGTGTTTGAAGAAGAAGCACCCTTAGATGGATGATAAGTATTATGTCTTGCAAGGTAATCCTTAAAATTTTGAATTACAAGGAGGTCATCATAAGAGATTCATGATAATTTCCCAGACCTTCAATACTAGCTTGTGTAGGAGGGTTTATAGGCACTCTAATTCCTTGTTCAAATTTCTCAAGTCCTTGTCCTCTAAAACCTTGTCTTGATATTATGTTATAGCCACTCTTATAAGATGTTTTTAATTGAGAAGGAGGAGGAACATTATAATGGATTTGTTTGAAATTTGTAGTGTAAGTGTATTTAGAAGGACCAAAGGGAAAAGAAGATGATGAAGGAATATCTTGTGTAGGGAGATTTTTCTTGTTATCATCATGCATATCCTCTTTGATGGATTGGGAAGGAATCTCCTTATCATATAAGGCCTCATATTTACTTAATGTTATGTGGGGAGATAGATCATGAATGAAATGCATAACATCATCCTCTCTACAAATTTTTTGATGACTAAGATAGGCTCTAGGAGAATAAGGGGGATCTAGATTCTAGAGAGATTGAAACACCAATATCTTGATCTTTCCCACCTTGTACCAGGGTATGTGTATGAGAAGAAGATGGTACCATGTATCTCCTCAATGCTTTGTAGGATTATTTTCTCTTTCTTTATTCATATTAAATACCCTAGGAGAGGTACAAGTATTAGGATTTCCATTATCATCTCTAGGATTGGGATCTACAAAAGATTTAATATGATCTAATAATGAAATGAATTTTCCTTAAAATATCATAATAAAATAACATGCACTATAAATTAAAGCTTTGAGATCTAATTTATTCAAAGAAAGGAATTTGGAAATTCTAAAAATGCAATATGCTAAAGTGCTATGAATGAAAAGAAGCAATGTGAAATGGAAGTAACCATTTTCCAACACATGATTATGATAAATGTAAGTAAAAAGAAATGTAATTATACGTGAAATAAAAAATAAAATAGATCTATTAAGTGCCATTTGTTGGAATCAGATATCATTGAGAGGGGGGGTGAATCAGTAATCTATCGGTTATTAAATTTTATGACTTAACTTTAAACCACCAAAAGCATAAGCATGAAACTGAAATGCAGAAACATAAAACAATCAACCACAAAATCATAACACTGAGATTTTTATGTGGAAACCCAAATGGGAAAAACCATGGTGGGATTTGAACCTAGAATATTATTTAACTATTGCCAGTAGAAAAACAATATTACAATATGGGGAATGCATAGGCATTCAGGCACACTTCCTAGAGCTCACTGCTCAAATACAATAAGTGCTACAACCCTAGAAGGCTCACTACCTTGCTGATTGATTATAATGATGAATTACAGAAAATTAACTCCAAAATAGCATCTACAATTTCTGGATGAGTTTTGGTTAAGTGCCAAATATACTGACTGTATCACCTCTGCTATTTTTCTCTGTTCTGCCTTGTTCTCTATCTTAGTCATCTACCAGATCAAGAATGCACATATGAAACTGAGCTACAAAATATTCTCGATCACCACTTGCTTGCATACAATCATACCATACTACAAAAATATCTCCCACACCGGTCTTACATATTGGCAATCACAAAATAGATCATTTATCAAGTCAACCTACTAATGTAACATGTAGTCATATGTCGGCTTGACTAGATAACCAAAGATAAATGAGGATCACCAAACGATGATAAAATGATGTCTTTATGTCGGCCCAATCATCCCATACATGATTCGTGACACCATAACCACCAGAAAGATTCCAGACCAAAATTGCTCTGTTCAACCTGAAATACCAGTTAATTGGCTATCAGTTGACATCCTCTTCCAAAAATCAAGATCCATTATTACTAGATAGGGATATCAAGAAGAGTTTCCATCAATGATAACCCTAAACCAATAATCAAGCATCAACAACCACTGGATGAGTGTCAATTACCAACAATCTCCCCCTTTGTCATTGATGGCAACACTCATTAAAAAGTAGTTGTGTTGAAAAACCTATATGTTGGTAATTCATCATTTGTAGTATAACGGTAAGATGTGTTTTCTTGATGCAACCAGTATATGCCTATTGTGCATAGAGATTAGATTTATGTATGATGACTATTTTGTATGTTGTCATCGATGGAAACTATGTATCTTTAAGTCATCTAAGTCCTACAATTCAACTGGCTAGACTTAATCGATAAAGAAGAGATAGTTTCATTAGAACCGATAATTAGGACTTCAACCAGTAAATAGAAGACAGTGTTACATTCTGACAACTGGTACATGAAAATCATGAAGATTGAGATTATGTGATTTTGTAGCAGCATTGAAGACTATCCAATGAAGAGATTTTCATGGCCGCATATGCTGAATCGATCAGGTGAATGATATTTGTTTGACATAACAGATTAGTTCATGGAGACTTAACCAGTAGTGATGAAAATCACTCAGATCAGGAAACAACATTGAATTGGATTTGTTATATCAGTGGCTGACATAAATAAAGGGTACAATGCAAGATTGTCTAGAGGCATTGATCCTAGATAATTGTAACAAGGTTCTAGCCAACCTTATGATGATATTTTAAATTTGTGATGAGGTATGAAAGGATATATATACATGAGATTGATAGTGTGCTAGATGATGAGCGAATTTGTATTTCTGATCGTGCAAATATCAGAGGAGTTGAGAGATGAAGTCTATGATGTTGTAATGTTCTGAAGTGGATCTTATTAGGCACTGAAGGTGTTATATTGAGATCATTTGTACTTGTTGTATCCCTAATAGTTGTAGAAAGAAAATCCTCTTATAAGGTCACTCCTAACAGGATGCAGTCATATCCTAACAGTTCTTATCATTAAACCCTCTAACCACATGACACATTAACTTGTGATTGTAAAACCTAGTAGCTGGGGTAGCTCCTAACAGGGATGGTCTGCACAGGCCTTTTTGTAAAGCTCTTAACCGAGCTTAGACATTTCTAATAGGGTATGCCCCTAATCGGGTGTTGTAGAACTTAACCGATCAAATCTCTATACTACATATAGTGGATCTTGTGGGTACTAACTCCCATTATGGAATTCCCATTTGGGTTTTCCACATATAAACTCTTGTGTCATGTTGTTTATGCTTTATGTGGTGATTTCATACTTGGTGTTATTTCTTACATGCCTATTGAGTTTTAAGTTGGTGAAATTGATATTTAGATTTGTATTATTTTTACTATCACTGATTCACCCCCTCCCCCTCTCAGTGCCTTATAAGTTCATCAATTGGTATCAAAGACTAACTCCTTTAAGGCTTAACCACTTGGAAGGGATCTCTAATCCTAAGGAAAATATGGGTGAAGGAATGAGCTATTCAGAGATGGCTAGAGAACTTGTTGAAACCAAGGATGAGCTAGAAACCCTAAGAGGCAAGTATAAGACATCACTAGCTAAAAGGAAGGAACTAACCAAATAATTGTTGGATATCTATGACATCATCTCTTTAGATGAGGCAAACATTGATGCACTAGTTGAAGAAGTAGAGAAGTTGAATGGTGAAAAGACTAACCCAAGGAGAGAACTTTAAGCATTAACAATCTAGATCAGTGAGGAACTTGAAGCTAGAAGAAAGGCTGAGGATCATATCCAAAATAAAGATCATGAAATCTTTAAGATCAAGCAGGAGAATGCAACTTTGTATGAACATTGGCATGAGGAGAAAGAAGAAAAAGAAGCACTACATTCAGATCTTGAAATGGAAATGTCTCTTAGAGATACCCTCGTGAAAGTAAATGAAGATCTTACAAAGGAACTTGTTGAGGCCAATGAGAAGCTTGATAAATTCAATAAGAGCTCCTCTATGCTAGATGAATAAATACAATCTCAGAGGATGAATGGTGATACATCTAGGTTAGGATATAATACATCTAAGAAATGTGAACATTCTAGTACCAGGAGCAACATGCATGAAGGTAAAACTCCTCCTAAGGCTTAGAAGCCTACAAGTAAGAAAGCTTACAAACATGTTTGTGTTAGCTGTCATAAACCAGGACATACTGCTAATGTTTGTAGAAGCAGATCTAATGCTAATACTGGTTATAGACCTAACACTAGATATGTATCTAGAAGATTTGAAGGTTACTATAATACATGCAACATGTATGGGCATAGATCAATTGAATGTAGATATGGAGAAAACAATCTTGCACCTCACATAAACCCAAGACCTATTGGTGATTGGAGAAGGAATTTTACTGACAGAAGGAACACAAATTGGCAAAGACCCTTTGTCAACTAGTCTAGTCCTTATGAGATGGAAAAGAGAGACAATGTGATTTATTCAATCTGCAATAATTTCAGACATGTGGCAATGAACTGTAGAAGAAGAAGAATAGGTAGAGGTAACTTAGGACCTTGAAGAGAATCTAGAATGGCATGTTATCATTGTAACAAACTGGGACACATTGCCAAGTTTTGCAGAACATAGAAGAACCAACTGGTGAATTATCCTGCAGATCGCAAAGGAAAGCAGAAGGTTGATATTGAAGAAACCAGAGTTGAGATAAATAAGATCTAGAAGAAGAAGAGTGATGACAAACCATCTGAGGAATGAGATTTTCACCTAATGTGGAGAATCCATCTCTGGAAAACTAAGTTGTTTCTACAACTTGGGGTGAGCTTATTGTCAAATCTTGAGTTGAACCCCTGGATGATGTACTGTAAGTTAAATCTTCATATTTTGATGCATTTTAATGTTTTTATGTGTTTTGGGATCTTAACCAGTAAATATCATTGAGTTTTTACTAATAATATGCTTTAGAGTGTTTTAAGGTGTTTATCAGTAAATGCATTTATTGCAATAGAGAAAGTACAAATAAATAAAACTTTTTGAATTTTATTTGTCACTTTGCATCTTGAGAACTTTTGGTGAGTGAGCAGAGGAGAGATATGTTTGTGTTAGCAGTATTCAAAACATCTACCAGCAATCTGAGGCGATCAAAGTGAAATTTGAATCAATGATCCAGTATTGAAATTTTTTTACGATTGGAAACCCTAGTACCAAAGTAGAAGAGGTGTTTATCTAAGAAATTCTACTCTTTTCTTGGTGATTTGGATATTTGAAATGGATACACCTCGTCTTGTTGATGTAACTGAGAGGGCAAGACCATAATTCAAATGGTATCCATACAAGTCAGAGAAAACTGACACTATCGATGCCCTAACTGGTGTACAGAATGGTATTTTGCATGTAGAAGATGTAAGATCATTTTATCACTGCAAACTTGAAGACTTGGGAGTTGCAGTTATTCATGAACAATACAGATCTCTATGTAATGAACAGGGAAGATTGAAAGAACAGTTCAGAAGCATAGCTGATAAAGGTTTTTATCATGCGATCAATTTCATTAATTATTTTGATGATGAGTTGATAAGATTTGTTTTGAGCCACATTCATGATTAGTTCATGTGGCTAGATAGACCTCATAAGATAACAAAGGAAGAAATCCATCCATTAATTGGCTTATGCTCAACCGGTGAGGTGTCATTGCTTAGGTCTATACCTAAGAATGATGTTGAGAAGTTAACTGGATCTAGATGGGATAGAAGAGCCATGCCTATGAATGATATTAATGATCATGCTATTAAATTTGCATCTATGGTGATTGGTTATATAATTTTCTATTCAAGCGGAATGCATAGTATACCAGCAACAACAATTTACACTGCATACCAAATGATTAAGGAAAATGTGGACTATGACTTGAATAAAGCTCTAAGAAGTCAATTAGTGGCAAATTTGGAAGCAGTCAAGAAGAACAAGAAGATTAGATTCAAGTTTGGACAACTTATAATGGGCTTATTCTTTTATTTCCAAAACTTTTTCCCTAGTATTGGTGATGTACAATGGATAACTGAGACACCTTCCCTATTGCAGATGAAGAACAACATTAGGATGTTGAAAAAAAAGTTTGATGATATTTCGTGGGGATATTTTAAGAAATTTCAGAAGGAAATGCATGCTAGGGAGTGCATACTAGAAGAGGTAGTCAATCGATATGAGAATTATATCTGTTTTATGGTTGACACAGATACATGCTTGATGGAAGCTATTATTCCTAGGACTACATGGGTAATGCCCATGGGTTATGAAATAGATAAAGATCTACTTGTTGCTTATGCTGATCATTTGTTAGCTCAACTGGTCGATACCACCATTGAGAGGTTTGGAACCTACAAGGAGAAACTACTAAAAGTGCATTTTACATTACATCAACTGGTAATAGAAAATAAAATAAGAAAAGAGGTTGAGGCCTTTGCTGAATAGGCCAGATTCACAAAAGAGCAGATAGCTGCAACAAGAGCCAAATATGAGGCTGAACAAGGTGGAACTTCTAGTGTACCAACCAGTACCTCCACTAGTAAGACCAGAGCAGCCAAAGAAACTGACAAAAAGAAGGCAGAAGAACCTAAGGGGAAGCCTGTTAAATCCCAAAGAGGGAAACCCTCTAAAATACAATTTCGGAGGAAAGGTAAACCTATTGAACCTCCTATTGTGCCTGCCCAAACTGGTAAAAGAAAGAAGGAGAAAGCTCACAAATCGGTGATAGATATAGAGGAAATAGAATCAGAAGAAGGTAAGAGAGAACTAAGGGAAAGTTATAAGAAGCAGAAGACTACTCAAAAAGGTAAAGAAACTACAAAAATATTGACACAAAGATTATTTCACTAGAATGGTTAGAATAATTAAGGAGTATGGGATATACAAAGGTTTAAACATATTGTTTACTCATTTGTTTGAAAGTCAACAAAGGGAGATTGAAGATGTAGTAATCTTCAATATGAACAAGTTTAGTAGATCCCTCATTTAATTATAAGGGACAATTCTAGATTCCTTATATAATTTGATTGTTGCTAGGTGGCAAGGGGCAATTAGCCCAGATAAAGAATTTATTGATTATACACTTAAACACTTGCAACCAGAAGCAACTAAAGAGGAAATTGAACAGATAAAGGTTAATACAAAATCATTGTTTAGATCAAAGAAGAGATTAACAAGAATGCTTATTGGAGAGACCAGATCAGTTCAAAAGGAAACTGAGATTTTGGTGAAAAAGGCTTTAGGTCTCATCCCCGATGAAGAAGAGGAAAAATATAAAATAATTGAGGATAATACTCCTAAGAAGCCAAATTCAGAAGAACTTCTTGAAGTTTTAAAGATCATGGACTTTGAACTAGACAACAAGTATATGCAAGATGATCCTATTGATACTGAACTGGTATATATAACAGATGATGATACCGGTGATGTTGATAATGTTCGCTAGCACTATTGAAAATGTAGATGTTTTTGAAGTTGATGTACAGATGTTTGAACATCAATAGGAATAGGTTGAGAACAAAGGAAAAGAGAAAGAAGAAGACAAAAGCTCAATTAAGCAACCGATGAATGCACAATCAACAGATACTTAGACTGCACCAGTCAATGTAAGTGCAAATGTAAATGTTACTATTAAGGATAATCGGAAGGATTTAGTTGATAGGGAAGAGGAAGCACCAGTGAAAGAACAGACTATTGATGATCCACAACCAGTCAAGGAAACCAATAATGAAGAGAAGACAAAAAAATATAAGGAGGATGAGAAGAAAAAAGAGAAGGTGGAAGAGGAGAGGAGAACAGAAGAAATAAAATCAACTCCTAAGGTACCTCCTAAATCCAAACTGAAGAAAACAATAGTTGATGATGATGATGACTTTGTGAGCATAAAAGGTCCTATTAATATGGACAATTTGAGTTCTTTAGATTTAATGGAGATCGCTACTGCAATGCAATCCCATGCACAAAAGAAACTATTGAAGGAATAAAAAAGAGAATCAGAGACTATAAGGACCATTGTTGATATTTTATCAAGTCTCCTATTAGAGACTGATATACAACAATTGGCTACCCCTATTACCAAACTTGAATAGTTAGTTGTTAGTGTCGGTGAACAACTTAAAACCCTTGAAGAAGCTGCATACATTTTTGTTACAAAGGATTACAAGAAGAAAAGGGGAGAATAGTTAATGGTTGAGATAGATAAAGGTAAAGTATCCCTAATAGTGAATAAAGACTTGTTGAATACTGGATTGGAAACCTTGTTGAATACCGGATTGGAAACCGACTATAAGATTTTGGCTAATATTTCCCTTTTCACTATTTTGTGCAAACTTGAGAAAGAAGAGAGATGATACTAAGAAGGAGTTAAAAAAGTTAAGTTAAACTTTCATACCAGTACAGGACTCAGTGCTCACTTTTGGTAGATAGGTTGTTGATCTACAACACTAGTTAGAATTTTGTGAACATGAACAAGCAAAATGGGTCAGATCATTGAAGGAACTCCAGATTTAGCTACTTCCAAAAGTAGATATTCTTTAGAGAGCATTCAAGGAGTCAAAGGTAATTTTGGCTACTCCTAACATGGGTACAGTTGATTCTATGGAGGATTTTGTAGCATAGATCTTGACACATGTTGAGATTACCGAGACACTGTTGGAAACATGGGACAATGATCTTAAATAGTTGAAGTTTCATTACAATGATGTTTTCTTGAGAATTGCATTGTAAAGACCTTAACACTTTTATTTCTATATAGACATGTAGTTTTGGTGACAAATTTTGTTGTAATGTATGTATTTTAATTCTTTATTCGACATTGTTGTCAAAGGGGGAGTAGAAATAGTTTAGAGTCGAGTCAAAATTTTGTATATTTTGTATGTACTATTAAGGGGGAGTAATGATTTCATTTTTGTAATGGCATGCAATTGCTAAGGGGGAGTGTATGTCATGAAGTCAATTATTGTTTTGCACACTTGGTTGACCAAATTTTCCTAAGTGTCACCATCAATGACAAAGGGGGAGATTGTTGGCATTTGATCATGTGTACTATAACAGTAATGTGTCTTTTCTTGATGTAACTGATATATGTCTATTGTGCATAGAGATTAGATTTATGTATGATGACTATTTTTTATGTTGTCATTAATGGAAACTATGTTTATTTAAGTCATCTAAGTCCTACAATTCAACCAGCTACAATTCAACCAGATAGACTTAACCGATAAAGCAGAGACAATTTCATCAGAACCGGTAATAGCAGACAATGTTACATTCCGAGAACCGGTACATGAAAATCATGAAGATTGAGATAATGCAGTTTTGTAGAAGAATTGAAGACTATTAGATGTAAATATGTTTGCGACTGCATGTGCTGAATCGATCAGGTGAATGAGATTTGTTTGGCAAAATAGATTAGTTGATGGAGACTTAACTGGTAGTGATGAAAATCACTCAAATTGGTAAAATAGTACAGAATTGTATTTGTTATGTCGGTGGCCGAAATAACTAAAGGGTACAATGCAAGATTGTCTAGATACATTGAACCTAGGAGATTGTAACAAGGTTCTAGCCAACCTTATGATGATTGTTTAAATGTGTGATAAGGTATGAAAGGATATATACATGAGCTTGATAGCATGATAGATGATGAGAAAATTTTGTATTTCAGATAGTGCGAAGATCAGAGGAGTTGAGAGATGGAGTCTATGTGATGTTGTAATGTTCTGAAGTAGATCTTATTAGACACTAAAGATGTAATACTGAGATCATTTGTATTTGTTGTCTCCCTAACAGTTGCAACAAGAAAATCCTCTTACAAGGTCACTCCTAACAGAGTGCAGTCAGATCCTAACACTTCTGATCATTAAACCCTCTAACTAGGTGACACATTAACTTGTGTTTGCAAATCCCAATAACTTGGGTAGCTCCTAATAGGGCTGGTCCTCACAGGCCTTTTTGTAAATCTCTTAAAGAGGATCAGACACTTCTAACAAGGTGTTCCCCTAACCGGGTGTTGTAGACCTTAACTGGTCAGATCTCTATACTACAGATAGTGGATCTTGTGGGTACTAACTCCCACTATAGAATTTCCTATTTGGGTTTTCCATGTATAAAATCTCATGTCATGTGGTTTATTCTTTATGTGGTGATTTCATACTTGGTGTTATTTCTTACATGCCTATTGAGTTTTAAGTTGGTGAAATTGATATTTAGATTTGTATTGTTTTTACTATCACTGATTCACCCTGCCCTCTCAGTGCCTTATATGTTCATCAGTGTATACCAGATCAAAATAATTTCTAAGTCTCCCCCTTAGACAAAGAATTTTGAAACCTATAATTACACTCTTCTACTATACATTTTTCACATTCTCTCTTCCTCTTTGATAGCAATGCCAAAGATGGGGTGCTTCACAAAACTTATATACAGAGATACCTGCCAGATTGTGCTATTGCTTCCTTCACAACTTCAAAATATTTCTTTGATTCTTCACTCAATCTAAATACATGCTTCTCACTCATCATTCCCACTATGTATTTTGTAATCTCAGTGAAGTCTGGTATAAATCTTTTGAGAAAATTCACCTGTCCAAAGAATGATTTAACACCACTTCTAGTCGCTGGGAGGATTAATTGCTAAATATCTCTTACCCTATCTAGATCAATTTTGATTCCATCCATGGAAATGAGGTACTCTAGTAACTTTCCATATGTGTCATATAAACCATATTTCTTAGGATTGAAAGATATTGCATGATCTTTGCATCTCTATAAAAAGACTTTCAAATCCCTTAGATGATTCTTTCTTCTTTTGTAGAAAATAGTTAAATCATCCAGATAAATAACAATTATCTTATCTTTCAAATGACCAAAGGACAAATTTATTTCTCCTTGAAACGTGGTGCCAACATTAATAAGGCCAAATGGCATCCGATTATATGCAATGGTTCCCCATGGGGTTGTGAAGGCAGTCTTGTGATGGTCTTCCTCAACCACTCTTATCTAATTATAACCAGAAAACCCATCCAACATAGACATCATCTTAAACCAAGCAACTGTCTACAGAATATGCTCCATAACAGGTAGAGGATAATTATCTTTCAGACTTGCTTGATTCAAGTTTTTAAAATCTACACAGATCCGAATTTCCCTATTCTTTTTCCACACTGAGACAATATTTGCCACCCAAGATAAATTGTGAATTGGATATATGATTCTAGCTCTTAACATATTATCTACTTCTTTAAAAATAGTATCTACAACCTTGGGATTATAGTTTCTCAACTTCTGCCTGAAAAGTGTTTCTCTTGGTTTCAAAGGAATTTGATGTTTAAACTGACCTTCCTTGAAATTATTTGAGTCATCATAAAATACATCTTTATAGTTTAGCAAAAGGTTAATAATCATGTTGGCATGTTGGGATAATTGATGGAGATGATGGTGTATAGGTAAAGGACTGTTGGTGATGATATATTGATGGACTGTTGGTGATGATATAAATATGATATGATGCTTGACGATCAATTATTTTTGTTGTCATTAATGGCAACCATATTTGTCCATGTTTGTTAATTCTTGGTATGTCATCTAAGTCTATTGGTTAAGTCTAACTGGTAATAGATTGAATTGAATTGAGTTGGAAAGAAAACTTCCAAGTGACAGTGAACCAGTAAGCAGGAACAAAGAAGGAGATGGTTGCGGTAGAGATCCGTGATGACTCAGGTATTTTTGTTTGGAATGTGTTCTTATGACATAATAATAAGTCTATGACATGAACCACATCATGTTTGGAGAACCAAAAGTCATGTTTGTAATTAACTATTGTATAATCAACTAGGGTTTGAGAACCGGTAACACGATCTTTGACCCATGATGATTTATGGTTTGGTGGTGATTATTTTTATGTTCATAAGTTGAAGGTGATGCATCAAAATCCATATGAAAAGATAAGATGTTGTTTTGGCACGTACAAGGATCGAATTTCTTGGGAAGCGGTGAAGTGCTTAGTAGAATGTGTTAAGGGTTTGACAACTTATCAGATCGATGTGCGATGATGAGTTATGATAATTCAATGGTTGTAATTGTCTTGTAATTTGTTGTAATGATCTATAATGATTTGTAATGATCTGATATATATGATCTATTATGTAAAATCATTGTAGGTTAGTGTTTTGAAATTGACCTAATTGTAAAATGTATTTAGGTTGAGTTTGAGAAGGTTGAGTGTGTCGGTGATCACAAAAGTGTGTGTGCACTGAACCAGATTAAGATGTCTGCATGAGAGAAGAAGATTGGAGCTAACAAGGATCTGTAATAGAAAGCTATGAAGTTCTGAGCCCAGATCATTTATCTATTGTTTCCTAATAGTTGCAGCAACATTAAAATCCCTTAACCGGGTAGGTACTAACAAGCCTGATCTTGTAAATGCATTCACTGGGTGGCTAATTAATTTAGGTTTAAATCCTCCAGTGAGGTTACTCCTAACAGGGTAAAGCTCCTAATAGCTAAGTTGTAAAATCCCTTGATCGGGTTACTCCTAATAGGGTCTACTCTTAACCAGACATTATTGTAAAGCTCCTAACTGGGCTAGGCTCCTAACAGGGCGCATTCTGAAAGAGTGCATATTTTATGGGCACCAATTCCCACCATGGTTTTTCCTGTTTGGGTTTTCATGTGAAAAATATCTGTGTTTATTTTGTGGATGAATTATGCATTTGATGTCTATACTTGTAGATGTATAAAAATGACTATATTCCTAAATGAATATTTTATGTTCATTTCTCTATTTAATTAAATCTAAGTTAATTAAATTATCCACATTCCTCTATTTAATTAAGTAAATTACTCAATTTATTTAATTAAATTCAATTAACCCCTTTTAGGTCATTTAATTGAATAAATCATTTTATTTAATTAAATCTACTCTTCTAAACCTTTTAATTGAATTTATATTTAATTAAATAGGGAGTCTCAATTAAATAAATCTCATTTATTTAAAAACCTCCACTTGCAACCAAATTAAAATAAAACAATTTATTTTAATTAAACCTATTATCTCTCACCCACTTGCATTTTCCTACATCTCCCACTTGCATCCTAAACCCTCTTCTAGATTCTTCTAATCACTTCTAAATTAGCCTAACCCATCTCCTACATATTGTCACATCCCTAAGCAAGGGGAAGTCACTTCTCAAACCCTCAAAGTCTTTTAAAACCATTAAAGGCTTCAACAACTTAACTTTGAAAGTCTTCCAAACCATTAATGGTTAACAAAACCCTCTTGCATGATTAAAGACTTTCTCTAAACTCAACCTCCATGTAACCCAATGGTCTCATCAAGCATTTATTGCTTTGACCATGGTTAGTCCTTAATCCTTTGCACAAGAGTTTATCCTTTGGGTAAAACCTTTATCCATTGGATAACCCTAACCTAACCTTAACCTAACCTTAACCCTTACCTCTTAAGATAGCCATAAGGTCTTCTCAAGCATTTAATTCTTCCTACCTCTCTTCTCAACCCAACCTTATGTTGACAATTATCACCATTTCATTGGTGAGAATTGCAAACATGGATTGAGCAACTTTCAAACTTGACCCTTGATTAACTCTTTCAATCTTGGCCATCCATTGCCCTGTTTTTACAATAAATAGATCTCTCCATCCTCCATTTTAGATATCCAAGTCTTTAGCATCATATTTATACTCAAATCCATTCAAGCTTTAATATATCATTTGTGCTCATCATTTAGCCTCTTTTTTAAATAGGAATTAATCTAAATATGCATGTTTAAAATATTTTCCTTATCATTTAGCTTAATCATAGACTAGTGTATCATGCTAGGATAGTCTTGCTACTAATCTTGTCATCTTATAATCTAGTTTATTGTATTTGTAAGATCATGCATAGCTTAGGATGCATTTCATAATAAAATCAATCAAAACATCCCTCGTTCTTGCATTTGTCATCCCTAAACCACTTTGCTCAGTGATTTGAGAGCAAAGACATTGGTTTGAGGGACTTTGTGAGATAGAGAACCATGGAACCAACCTTGGGAAGTTGAGTCATTCTTCATGACTCCATAACATGCACCAAGAAGTCTTGTGGGTGCGTGGACAAGGCTCCTTAGGCTTCATTTTTTCACATTTTAAGTTCTATCGACCCGCTTTTCCTGCATACATTTTTGGGGCCCACCGTGGGGCCCGACCCCATATATCAAATTGGTTTTTGAATTTAACCCATTTTGCAGTTCCACAGGAAACAAGAATTAGTGCATGAGAAACATTCCCTAGCGCATCTGGTTAACAGTCTAGTGCATCTTTCTTTCTATTTAGCGTGTTGGATCTATTTAATAGTATGTGTAGTCTTTACTATAGTGTATTATTCCACTAACATTTTCCTATAGGTCTCAGCATAGGAGAAAAACAGAGCAGCGCATCCGAAAACCATCCTAGCGCATCCTGGAAATAGCATAGCGCATCGCTATCATCTTGTAGTGCATCGCTGTTATATTGTAGCACATACAGTTTGTTCTGTAGCGTATCATGAATAGAGACAAAAACTAAAATCTTTAACCGAGGGCAAAATTAGACTTGTTGAAGTCCATGAGTTATCTAACCTTTTTGCTTATTATTTTGTAGGGTTCTAACGATTTTATTGCAGATAGGAGCTCAGTTTTAGGACCATTAAGATAGTTAGAGTTTTAACTAACTTAGTTAAGTTAGTTTAAAATTTGAACTTCTTTTAATTTTCTTAAAATTGAACTCATATTTCATTTGGGTACCTAAAAAGAACCACAAATCAAAAATCTTTTCTTGCTTTTCTAGGAGGAAAATTCTTAATTTGGGCTTTAAAAGGAACAAGAAAAATTTTCATTTTGCAAAGGGCTTAAAAAAAGGAATTTCACCATCCTTTGGTGCATAAAATGATCCATCTTTAAATTTAGGCAAAGTAAAGAATCACACCAAGTCACAAAAGTCAATTACAATCAAAGAGAGAAGTTCTTCTCCTTTTTCTGATTTTCTTTTGCTGACCAAATCAAAGTTTTGCTTTGTTGACCAAGTTCTTTTCTAGATTAGATAATCACTGCTTTGAAGAAATAAAAAGAACACCATGTTTTTGTGGAGCAACATCTCCATATAGATTTTAGAAAATCACTGAATTGAAAGGATAAAAAGAACAACTTGATTGCCTTGTCTCGATAGTAGAAGGTATATGCTCTCCCCTTAACTAGGTGATCAAAAAGCCAGACTACTCTTACGCTTTCAGTCATTTCGAGCATTTTAAAACCTTTAGCAGGCCTGCCTTCCTGAGGGATTGAAAAACTCTTAAAGTAATTCATGGTTGATGTGAAGGGAATGACCTAAGTGGGAAATGACTTTGATGCCAAGTGTTCCAACCCACTCTAATCAAAAGTGGAAAGTGAGGAAAGTCCTTTTCAACAATTGCGTGCAGCAATTAGCCTTCCCTCAGTATCCTCGAGATACGTAAAGCCTTTGTTCTAAAGGTTGGAAATCCTCCTAAGGGAGTTTATCACTGACGGCCAAACAGAAAGCCTAATTATGAACCTTAGAAATAGAAACCTTAGGCTGAGTCAGTGACCAAACATTTGTAATATCATAGTGCAAGGGTGGGGAAGAATCTGCCCCCAAGATTACTCACCATATATCTCCCAAGATAACTACTCAATTGTGAAGCAATTCACTTTGAGTTAATTTCTGGCAAAAGGCAAAAAAATGAGCACCCTCTAGGGGGTGACATGACTGTTTGAGCCAACGGAGTATCGAGACTACTGGGCTATGATATTACTTATGACCTTTGAATAAAGAGTCTTCTTGAAGTGTATTATGTGTATCCAAACCTATTGAAATTTTGAGGATTTGAACACATCCTCATAGAATATACACTTATTGTTTAGATTAGGCAAAAATGGTTATGTATTTTGTGTTGTGTTTGCATTTTTTACTTCAAAAAGTCATCCATCAGCATTAAAAAAAAACTTAAGGCAAAACACCAAAATCGTAGAAAACAACCAAATCAATACATCAGGGTAGTCTAGCGCGTAAACACAACCTCTTAGCACATGTGAACTATCTTTTAGTGCATTAAAACTAAACTTTAGCACATCAAGTCTTAACAGTAACGCTTTACCAAGAGTCCAAAACCAATAGTCATAACTTAGCACGTTTTAAGAACAGTCTAGCGCGTAGGAGTCAAAAACTAGCGCGTAGAGTTGATCAATTAGCGCTTAGCAGGCCCATACTAGCGCATAATTTTTTGAGTAAAACAAAAAGCAAAAATAAATAGTCTAAACCAGTTAGCGCGTAGCCAGGGGCAGTCTAGCACGTGTGGTCTTTTCCTTAGCGCATTGAAAACTTTTTGTAGTGCATCCCGTCTCTGCTTTAGCATGTGATCAAAAACCAGAAAAACAGGGGGCAAAACAAAGATAAATTTGAAAAATTTTGAAAACATTTTTGAAAACCTCCTTTCATCAGCTTCATTTTCATCAAAACAGAGTATCAGAAATAGGGCTTTAAAAGCTATTTCTAAGACAAATTTCTAGTCAAACAAAAGTTGTCCAGAATCCAAAATTGGTTGCATGATAAACATATCTATCCTATCAAAATCAGGAAACATCATCGTAAGTGACAAATAGGTCCTTTATTATCTCACAGATTTTATCCCAAAAACACTTGTTCAAAGCCTCAAGCTGTCAAATCAAGTTTCCATATTGGGAAACTTTATCCATATCATTTGGCACACTTTTTTGTGAGGGGCCATCTAAACCTTCACTTTGATAAAGTAAAACTTGAAGTCTTCAAAATAAGATAAACTGAATCCAAAACAATTCAAAGGAAACCATTAATCACTTATGCATGACTAATCTTCATATTCTAAGAAGAAAGAAGATTTATTGTAACACCATGTTGAAGAAACAACAACCAAGTTTTTCCAAATTTGTCAAAAGAAATAAATTTTTATACATCAATCGTCAAATCTTCAAATCTCATCGAACATTTCTTCATCACGTCAAACTTTATATCCAAAACAAATCCAACGAATTTGACAAGGATCCTTTGAAGACTAGGGCATATTGTCAAAAATCTGCATTCAGTTAAATCATAAACCGTGGAGGAAAGATCAATCCTACATTCTTTCTCGATGAGTGCATTTCTTACAACATACCTCGATTTGAACCACCAACCCCCAAGCAACATATCAAAGAGGATTTTGTCCCCTTTGTCATAGAAAGCTTCTACTAGATGTCTGTTGTTACTCACTCTCAACAAAACAAACAAAGCAAAATGCAATCAGAATCCAGCATGAATCGAAGATTATCTAATCCCTTTGAAGGTCCACACCTAGAGGATGCTGAAATTTCTAAAGAACTTCTTTAGGGATGTCAAGAGAGTGCTTCATTTCAAAAACTTGTGGAAAGACTCATGGAAAATGACAAGGAAAAATACCTACTCATGCTTACAAGCAAAGGGGTTAAACTTCCTGAAGACTTTGATACAGACATGTTTAGAACAAGATCTCAACATTACAAGTATCAAGAATGACAACGAGAAGGGGAAACATGCAACCTTGAGCAAGATATTCCTGAACAAAACATACCAGAACAAAATACACCAGGGCAAAACATACCGTTCCATACACCATTTCAACCCAGGATTAATGCAAGGGAAGAAGTCTTCCCTCAGCAAAACAATGCACCTTTGGTTGCCCTTACTCAACAAATGCAAATGTTACAAAGACAAATGCAAGACATGCAACAAGGGACAATAGTACGGTATTCACTAAATAAAATTTGTCCTTATCCTTTTGACAGAAGATTGCACATGGTCCCTTTTCCTCCAAACTCAGACATTCCAAAATTTGACAAATACGATGTGAAAAGCGATCCTCGTGATCATGTTCGAGAATTTTGCACCATGAGTCTTGAATTTTCTCATGATGACACCTATCTGATGAGGTTATTCCCACGAAGTTTGGGAGGAAAAACAATGGAATGGTTATCCAAAATCACACCTCCTGTCAGATCATTTGATGAACTAGTCAACAAATTCATCACTCAATATTCCTATAACATTCAACATGCTATCACCATGCTAGACATCTATAACACCAAACAGAAAAATAATGAAACATTCATGGTATTCCTTCAACGTTGGCGATGTATGGTTTCATGATATCCTCGAGATATTCTTGAAAAGGAGAAAATGGAAATTTTCATTGACAACTTGAATGGTGAGATGAGTTATGGGCTCAAACTCCAATACATACCATCTTTCGCTAAACTAATTGAAAACAACATTCAAGTAGAAGAAGCATGTGTCAAGAAAAGAACACTCAAATTCTTCAAAGAAGGAACAGGTTCATCAAACTACAATTACCAAAAATAAATACAACTTAGACAAATCTAGATTCTGGACTCAAAACAAAAACAATGGAAACAAAGGAGGCAATGAACCACATGATCCAAAATCTAAACAGCCCGTGCTCGCCTTATCAGGGAATCCCCAAGCTACCAAGAATCCCAAAGGTGATAACTCAGACACTAACACATACGCACCAAATACCAATAAAGGTCAACCCAACACAAACAACACCAACAATGCTCAAAACAATCATGCAAATCAAGGACCTAATAACAATTCATGAGGTGGCACCAACAATTTCCAAAAACATGTCTACACACCACTGGGACAATCACTAGAGTCAGCATTCAAAGAACTCCTGGCAAACAAAATTATCTCTTTACCAGCAATCACCAACTATGAACCACAAATCAAACCACCTTGGTGGAATGACTCGCACTTTTGTGATTTTCATCGCAACAAAGGTCATCAAACAAATGATTGCATGAGACTAAAAAACATTGTTTAGGACATGATTGATAGAGGTGATTTAATGGTAGATGGTCTCAAGACAAACGGTGACCATGGAGCTTTTAAAAATCCTCTTCCAAACTACAAGGATGGAGCTTCCACCTCAAACGATACACATGGAGCTCATATCAATCGCATCTACAATAACACTATCAATCATATATTAGCTGAAGACAATCAAGTCAATGTCATCACAATCCGAGATCAACATGATCATGAATCTGTTAATGTAACAACAAGAGCTCAAAAATATGTCTTGAAGGGACATACATCAACAACAAATGCTATACCCAAAATTCAATATGATCTAGTTAGCCAGCTGTGCAAAACTCCTGCTCAAATATCTATACTGGAGTTATTGAAACTTTTGTCGAAACACAAAGACATATTGGAGCAAGCGTTATTAGAAACAAATGTACCTCAAGATATGGATGCTGACAAATTCCAAGCCATGGTCGCTCATATAACAGGGCCTCATAATCTCACTTTTTCAGAGCATGATAATATCTCATTAAGTCATCCACATAACACTCCTCTCAATATTGAAGTTATCGTCTATAAACACTGAGTGAAATGAGTATTGATAGATAGAGGAGCTAGGCTTAATATATGTACCTTAAAACTTATCCGTGCATTAGGCTTCTCAGAAGAGTCTATTGATCCACGCAAAAGGATTACTATAAAGGCATATGATGATGAAGAAAGATCCTCTAAAGGAACAGTGGTGTTGCTGATTCAAGTTGGACCAATACAAAGAGATACTATGTGCCAGGTCTTAGACATAGACCTCACCTACAATATCTTATTAGGTGGACCCTGGATACATGAAATGCAAGCAGTACCTTCTACATATCACTAGTGTGTCAAATTCCCCTATAATGGGCAGGAGGTTTCTATATCTACTGATCACAATCTATTTCAACATTGTAATGCAATGGGGGCAACCCAAGATAGTTTGGTTCTGCATAATAGAGAGAAACAGAATCCCTCAGCACCAGATCTTCAACAAGCGAAGTCTAAATCATTACCTGGAGATTTCAAATAGAAAATGAAAATCAAAGAACAAGGCATGGGGGAATACTCTTTGGAACCCATGTGTTTGACCAGCTTACCCACATCACCTAGATCTCACGGATTACCTACAACATCAACACATCAAGCAACTCAGCCCATCACCAAGTTCAATGGCACATTCATTCAACTCGGCACTTTAGCACATGAATCCGAGGAAAAGGATATCCTTAGTTGGCTATACAAAGATGACGAAGAAAATAGAGCAGCTACTGTGGAAGTAGCTATACCCACACACCTATATGGAAAAGGATACTTAATCATGCAACAAATGGGATACAATGGCAAAGGACCTATTAGTAAGCATCAGGAAGGTGTCACAAAACCATTGGATCCTCCTTCACAATTTAGTAAAGAAAAAAAAGGACTGGGCTTTGAATTCACTCTACTACCAAAGAAAATACCATGCAAATATCAAAAACCTCAATGGAAAGCAAATAAGAAGTACAAAGAAGAATCCTGGAAAGAAGCATTATTTGAGTCAGCAGAGATGATCCATAAGGAACGTGAACATCAAGAAAAGAAGCAACATTAGGAGAAGCCCATCATTTAAAAGTAGGCAACATCTACAACAATAGCTCATATTCATGAACAAATATCCAACAAAGAAGAATCACCTTAGGGCAACATCATTCCTCCCCAGGAAGAAACAGTCTACGAACAAATGCAAAGAATAGAAGCAGGATCTAACGTAGAATCAGAAAAAGCCAGCAGAATAGTATCAATTATCAAAGATCTATTTTCGCCATTCAACATACCTATTTATAGCACTGAAAAGATCTAGGATGATAACTCTGAGACTGATTCCAATGAATATGGATGGGGTAGCTGCTCAAATGCTACTGAAGATATCGCTGAAAATACTAGTTCTATATCCCTTTCTCAAGAAGAGCATAACACAGAAATTAGAATACCTAAATTTGGACCACAGAATATCTATGATGCTAAGGAAAGCGAGCAGAAAAATTATGAACAATTCTATACGGAGGATGATACCATCGAAGACCTCGACGGAATCCTAGACTTCTTTAACACCCGAACCAATCACAATGAAACCTCTATCCTGACACTTACTGCAATAGAGCTTGATCCACCAAATGATTCCTTACCACTTGTCTTTCATCACCTCATCGATTGGGATGAACCCGAAATACATGATATACCAATTTTCCCAAATGATGAATCTATTATTCACTACCTATGTACCGTTAATCCAGAAACAGGCTCTACTAGTGAACAAAGTAACGATGTCTGCAACCAAGGGAGTGCCAAGTCTCTCAGTCGCAAAAATAAACCAAATAAAGGATCTGATGCTGAAAACTAGTCAATGGCAGTTCTAGATCACAAAAAAGTAAAAATAAAGGACGCATCTGAGGGTGAAAACTTTTTTAAGGCACCTAAAGATGGGAGACTTGATACTCTTCCTGAACATTTTCATGAGCGATCACCCATATTGATTGAGCCCACTCAATCAATCAACATTGGTACTACAGAAACAGCCAAGAATATACACCTTGCAGAATCTCTGACAGAAGTACAAAGATTAGAATTTATCAAATTCTTTGAAGAACAGAAAATCAACTTTGCTTGGACATACGCAGATATGCCCAAGATTGATCCACAATGAATCATGCATCACTTGTCTATGGCTCCAGGAGATAAATCAGTTAAGCAAAAACTATGAAAGATGAATCCACATGTGGCACTCATGGTCAAAGTTGAACTAAAGAAACTATTAGATGTCAGATTCATCCGACCCATCGACTATGCAGAATGGATTTCCAACATCGTACCAGTTTCAAAACCAGATGACAGTATCAGAATATGCACAGATTTTAGAGATGTCAACAATGCCTATCCAAAGGATGACTTTCCTTTTCCAAGTATTGACATAATTGTAGACCTCACAACAGGCCATGCGATGTTATCACTAATGGACGGTTTCTCAAGCTATAACCAAATCAAGATTGCCCAGAGGATCAAGATAAAACAACATTCACCTATCCTTGGGGAACGTATTGTTGGAATGTCATGCCTTTTGGCTTAAAGAATGCTGGGGTAACTTATCAAAGAGCCATGACAACAATATTCCATGACATGATGCATACCTTCATGGAAGACTATGTGGATGATTTACTAGCTAAATCCTTCACCAGAGCAGAACACCTAAGCATCTGAGCAAAGATTTTTGATCGATTGGAGAAATTCCAAGCCAGGCTCAACCCTAAGAAGTGTGTCTTTGGGGTTACATCAAGCAAGTTACTAGACTACATAGTCTTAGCTAAGGGAATTGAAGTGGATCCAACAAAGGTACAAGCCATTATGGAGATGCAACCACCAAAGAACATCAGCCAGCTCAGGTCACTACAAGGATGACTCCAATCAATCAAGCGATTCATTGCTCAACTAGCAGATAAGAGTCTACCATTTAATAATTTACTACATAAAAATGTACCATTCAGATGGGAAGCCAAGTGTGCCGAATCCTTCTATCAAATCAAGCAATATCTGATGAACCCACCAATTCAGGTACCACAGATAGCAGGAAAGCCACTTATTCTCTACATTTCAACAACAGATAAATCTCTAGGGACACTGTTAGCACAAGAAGATCAACAAGGCAATGAATGAGCAATATACTACATCAACAGGACATTAAATGGTTATGAGCTAAATTACACCTTTATTGAGAAAGCTTGTTTAGCTGTGGTTTTCGCCTCTCAAAAATTTTGCCACTACATGCTAGCTCACACAATTAAGCTAGTTGCAAAAATTGATCCTCTCAAATATTTACTCAGCAAGGCAGCTCTTACAGGGCGATTGGCTAAATGGGTTATGATTCTCAGTGAATTTGATATCCACTATATGGAGCAAAGAGCTATCAAGGGACAAGTAATAGCAGATCAACTAGCAGAAGCACCACTACCGGGAAAACAAACTATGGATATTGAATTTTTAGACAGGGACATTCTTGCTATCTCTACCAAATAATGGACCCTATACTTTGACAGATCCTACACACAACATGGTTTAGGTGCTTGCATTCTATTCATCACTCCTGAAGGGCACACTATACCAAGATCATATAGGCTTATGTTCCCATGCACAAATAATGTGGTTGAATATGAGGCATTGGTTATAGGTATCAAAATCATCGTAGAATGGAAAATCATAGAGTTAAAGGTCTACGAAGACTCACAATTAGTCGTCAATCAAATCAACAATGACTATCAAACCAAGGATGACAAGCTGCTACCCTATAAGAGAATGGTGGATGACTTCAAGCAATATTTTAGACACATCACCTTCGAGCAAATACCAAGATTGAACAACAAAGCAACCAATGCAATGGCTACTATCACTTCATTAGTACAAATTCCAGAACAATAGAGTCGTTATGAGTTACTGGTAGAGCAACTGTTCTCCCCAGCCTATAACCACTCAGAATCCCAAGTTATCTACGCCTTAACTAGTTCAGACTCCCCCTTATATGGAATGATATACGATTATCTAAAGAACAATATCCTACCCATTGACTTGTCCCAAACCCCAAAATGTAACTTTATCCAACAAGCTGCCCGTTATACCCTTACTGCTGATATTTTGTATCGTCAAGGTCTAGATGGCACTCTTCTTCGTTGCCTTGATCGTAATGAATCTAACTCCGCTTTACATGAGCTTCATGAAGGTATCTGTAGCACACATTCTAGTGGTACTACTCTTGCTGAAAAGCTTCTAAGGATGGGATACTACTGGCCTACAAGGGAAAAATATTCTTATCACTTTGCAAAAAAGTGTCCTAAATGCCAGATCAATGGCAATCTGATACATGCACCAGCACAGGAACTGCAGCCATTCACAACATCCTAGCCCTTTTGTCAGTGGGGACTAGACTTAGTTGGCAAAATTCATCCTTCATCTTCAAATGGACACAAGTTCATTATAACTGCAACAGAGTACTTTACCAAGTGGATTGAAGCAGTCCCATGACCATAGTGACTGGGAAACAAATTGCCTCATTTATCCTTAATTATCTAATCTACAGATATGGTATTCCCAATTTCATCATCACTGATAATGGACGACCTTTTAAAAACCAAGATGTTTGAGAACTATGTGAAAAATTCAAAATCCAACATCGTTTCTCTACACCATACTGCCCATAGGGGAATGGTCAGGTAGAAGCATCCAACAAGACAATATTGGGAAATCCTAAAGAAAATAGTGAATGATGCAGGCAAAGATTGGCATGTGCAGCTCAATCCAGCACTTTGGGCATACAAAACTAGCATCCGCACACCTACCGGACCTATGCCATACTCATTGGTATATGGATCAAAAGCTATTTTACCCTTGGAGGTAGAAATTCCATCTCTTAGAGTCTCTCTAAAAGGCTTAATCCCAGATGAAGAGTATCGAGTTAACTGACTGCAAGAACTTGAACTATTAGATGAAAGATACCAGCGTGCTTATACTCATCTCAAAGCATATCAGCAACGCATGTGCAGAAGCTACAACCACAAAGTCATTCCCCATATTTTTAAAGTTGGTGACTTAGTACTCAAGGAAAATCCTAGAAATCAGCAAGATCAAGAAAAGAAAGGGAAATTTGAACCTAACTGGTTAGGTCCCTATGTCATCATATCAGTCTATGGACTAGGTGCTTATCAACTAACAACTTCAGAAGGAGATGTGCTCAACGAACCAATTAACAACATCTATTTGAAGAAATACTACACTTGAGTAGTCTAATGCACAGAAAAAGTCAAAAAAAAAATCAAAAAATAAAAAAAATCAAAAAAAAAATCAAGAAAAAGCAAATAAAAAGGTACAATAAAAGCAATTGGTGAAAACCTGGTAACAGGCACTATTGTGAAAAAATAGCTCCTCTATCTATATCCATATCCTTATCTCCACAGTAAAGCACTATCGGCCATCGCCCGACATTTTATCACAAATATCCATTCAGGACATACTTAGCGTAGTCACTATCCTGATTTATCCATCTAGCCTTTCACCACATCTCACCATGACTTGGTAATCACTGTACATACCCGCATCAAGAGGTACACTTAGCTAGGGGCAATAACTGTCTAAAACTTGCAGCATGTTCAAACCGTCACAACTATTTGCAAAACTCAGAACATCATATCCACCAACCAAAGGCTCAAGCAAATCATAAAGCAAAACATTGATCGATCAAACAAGGAATCACAAAAGAAATATGATGGATGATTTTCTAAAGTATCACATGTTGCATTTTGCATAAAGTTTTGACTATTCTTGCATTTAAACTTTTGAATTATCGGATTCTCTATATTTTCTCCACAATGCTTCAACGCTAGAGAAACATCGGGAAACTCCAATATTTTGTTAGTTTTATGTCTGTGAGGCGATCATTTGTACTGTGTAAATACTTGTCTCGAGACGTGATTCACAACACATCACTGAAGACATGATTCCACTTTACGCATACAAATGGTTTAATCTTGTCTGTTTATATGCAATCCGCACTCAGGTCATCCTAGTTCAATTATACCTTGACGCTTGTGCTATCTTGCAAAATCAAATATCATGTAAATTTTTCTTAGGTCATCATGGTTCAATTATACCATTATGCTTGTATAAATTTTCAACATATCCCAAGATCAATCAAGGCTCAATGATGATATATATATATCAAAAGCAAATAACATGTGGCTATATCGAATGACAAATGCAAAATGAGGATGCTCAAAAATAATTAGTTGCATATCATATCTTACATCTCATTTTCAAGATACATCTCATAACATCATGCATTCACATCACATACATCTATCTAAGCATTGCATCATCATAGAATAAGCACAAATCATATAAAAAACATAAATCCATAACACATCACATGATCAAAAAAAAATAAAATAAAAAAAAAAAAAAAAAAAAAAAATATATATATATATATATATATATATATATCTCAACAAATGATCAATATACAATATCTATCATGTCTATGCCTAGTACAATAAAAACAATGATAAAAAATACAATGGAGATAATGTCTCTCAAAAGTGACTATCTTCTAAAGGAGATGGTCTCGCCGCAGATGTCTCAGCCCCTGGATCTCCAGGTGGATCCTGTCTATGAGGCCCCATCATGCCTCTGCTCTCTGACTACGAACCAGTCTCTCGAGATCGACTCGATCTCGACTGCATGAAACTTTGCACTCGGTGCTCCCTAGGCACCGCATCCTCATAATGGCATTGGTAGTACTCCACCTCCTTGGCTCTCAAAGGCAGCTCTCTCAAGGTATCTCTCATCGGACCACCTGCTACTGCTCTCTACAAACTCCCTGCCAGCTCCTCAGCTCGACCTAGCCACTCCAAAATAGTATCCTGCTCTGTGGTCAGCTGTGTAATCTGACGTTGTGGCGTCAATAACTATGCCTGCAGCTGCTGTACTGTCAACTATAAGGTCTGTTAGTGAACAGATTTGTCCTTCAACAAATACATACACATACTAACTCCAAATGCCCGGGATAAAGGACAAAGAGCACCAACAATTGGATAGATTATCATTGAATTGATAATCTTCCTCTGAATTGAGCGGTATAGCTCCCTCTTTACAAGATTTACATTGAATTTTGACCAAATTTTATCATATAATTCACTTTTAACTAGAAAGCAAAGAAAGGCTTTAACATTCACTTGTCAACACAAAATGAACGCCTCACAATGATTACTAGAACGTATAACAAAACATTAAACTTCAAATAATGATTAACCTATATAAAGTGATCAAAATATTTGAACTCTGATTGATACTCGCTCATGCCTCACAGAACAAGGGGAATCAGAATATTCAAATGCTTTCAGCTAATTTCATTCATTAGATTGATTCACAGACTTGATATTAGATAAAAATCAGAGAAAGGAATCCAATACATGAACATATAAATATCCCAACAAAAATATTTTATATATTCAAATGCACAGGTTTCAAAAGTTGTATCAGACATTCCATTCCATTCAAAGATGGAGTATTTCACTGAAATTAACAAATAAAATAGTCTATTATCGTTTACACTTCCCACAATTAAAAAAAACTCTTCTATTATTTCAAAAATCACAGTTTCAAAACCCTCTCTCTTTTCTTTCATTACATATATATAGCTAAGAATATCAAATATCAATAACTGATTCTTGAAAAGATTATTAATTAATCTTTTCCTTTATCCTCTTCTTCCGACAACTTTTTTTTATTTTGCTTCAAATGTTTTATCTCAAAATTTTTGATAGACCCGTACTCAAAGATAAATATCTTTTTAACCCAACCATATTTTTCAAATCTCTCTAGTGACAATTTAGAAAACTAGGTTTTCTAAAACATATTAAAATTTCAGCACGATCCAACGGTTCAATTGATAGTTATGCCCCCCGCACCGAGACTGATTTTGTTGTCTCATAAAATCTGTGGTTCCAAATTACTTTGAAAATTACAAACATTAAACATGCCAATATTATTGGATTTTTGAATTTGCTGAAATTTTGAAGTCACATACTTTGAACCTGCATCTGATGAATCTCTGAACTCTGAATTTGAACCTCTGAAATCGAACCTTGAACCTTGAACCTACGTGCTTGAACCTGCGGGCTTGAACCAAAGAAGGTTCAAAGTTCAAGTTCAAAGACCAAAAATTACAATGAACTCGAAATTTGAACTACTTGAACCTTTTGAACCGCTTGAACCTTGAACCTGCGGGGTTCAATCAGAAGGTTAAAAACACAAACTGCACCCACATTATATTTGTTTTATCACTTTGTTTTCATATCTGGCTACGTGTTGAACCTTTGAACCTTTGAGCCTTTTGAACTGCTTGAACCTAAGGAGGTTTGAGGTTCAAGTTCAATGATAATTGTTCCTTTGGGCTGCCATAGAAAAACCTACATAACTTTTTATTGAGAGCTTTGTTTGTTATGAAATTTTAATAGTAGAATAAATGGGCCTAGTAGAGCATAACCCATAAATCATTTTGGCATAGAGACCTAAAAAGTGAGATTTAATTATTTAGGCATATGGGTAAGCTAAAAATAAAACAATTAAAATCTCTTAGCTGACATGGAGTTTGGCCATAAAAACTTTAGCAAACAATAACTAATTTTTAGCTGATTGTGAGACTTTAGGCACGAGCAAAAATATGGGGGTAACAGTGGCTCTGATTAGGGACTAGGACTGCAAAGGACTAGGAGAATCCAGAATGTCTCTGGGAGAGATTAGTGCCTAGCATCCATTGGGTAACATAGTCAAGGAGAAATAGAGCATGGGGAGCTGCTTAGAGAGAGGGTGGAAGAGGCAACAAGACAAAACCAACAAGTGAAAACCCACACTAAAACAAGACTGAAAACTAAGACAAGCTACACCCAAATCACACCAAAAATCTATTTACAAATATGTACAGAGGTGGGAAATCCCTTTACAATATGAAAACTCCATGCTGCTCATACAAAACCGTTAACCGACTGGGAAAACTATGAGCCTTTCCTCAGCAATGGATTATGACCATGAAATGTAGCTAAGAATAATGACCCTCTGGCAACTGCTTCAATGCTAACTCTCAGAGTAATGATGTGCAAAAAAAACCTGTATATATGCTCATCTTCAAAAAGCCACCTTTTATCATAAATTTTTGAATTTTCTTGAACTTTCTGCATGGTACTATTCAAGCATTCTTCTATTTTTGATTGCAAATAATAACAGTCAGAGGTTTTTGAAGGAATGGCTGCATCATCTTTAGAATTTTTACTATTAAAATCACCACTCTTAAAAAGATTTTCAGCATTTATATTGAGCTTGGAATAAAAAAAAGATTTCATCAAGTATAGGATCTACACTAGCTGAAAAAACTTTATCTTTTTTTACTGCAATCAACTCTAAAAACTCCCTATCCACAGCCAAAGCCTGAAATGCATTAATACCTAAGCTTACTGTAAAAGAGTCTTCTCCTTCAATGGATGACAAAAACTGACATATGACTTCCTCTTCACAAAAAGAAATGTCTTTCAAAACCTCCAAAAATTCTGAAAACTGCAACACTTTAACAACTTGGTTGCTTTCTTGCTCTAGATTATTTTCAAAAGCTTCTTTTTCTTTCACATTTTCAGAAAAATCTTCAATAGAGAAAGATTTTATTTTATTTCTAACACAAACCTCACTAGATAAATCTTCAAGTAATATCATTGCATCTTCAAAGTGAAATGACTCTAGAATAGATTCATTAAAATCTTGCCAAGAATCATTCTTACCATCTTCTTCTATAAAATTGAAGGCTGCATATTCTGGTTGTGTGTTGATCTAAAAACTTTCTTCTTTAAAACTTGCTGGGATAAGCTGATTTTCAATAATTTCAAAACTAAAACTTTCTACTTCTGAAGAGGAAAAAGATTTCAATGAATCTTTATCATTTAAGCTCATAAGTCCTCCAATGTTGTCTTGATCATATATTAAATCTTCATGAGGCTGAATCGTTACTCCTTAGATTTCTTGCTCACTCAAGATTGGATAGTTGTAAGAATGAAAAGAAAATGGAATAGTTGGAGCATCTTCATCGTCAACTCTTAATTCCTCTTTAAATTGTGATATTCTCTCTTCATATGCTTGCAGCAGATTTGTTCTTTCTTCTAGCTCTTTCAACTTGTGAAACCGAGTGCATAGGCTCATCCATAAAAGTGTAGATACATGGCCATCTTCCATACTTTTCTTTGTTTTTACAGCTTCAGTGATACTTTCTTTGTAGCGATCCCAAAAGTCATGCAACACTTTATCATCCATCTCAAGAATTTCCAAGATGGTGGGATTTGGTCTTTTCCCCATTTTTGCAATCTTTTGATTTTGCATGATGATTTAATAGAGTCACCAATCCTGCACACACAGAGATAAATCTGAAAATCTGAGGAAACAAAATGCACTGATCTTTGATTCCGATTTCCCTAGTAGACTCGCCAAAAATTTGTTAGTGAACAGATTTATCCTTCAACAAATACATACACATACTAACTCCAAATGCCCGGGATAAAGGACAAAGAGCACCAACAATTGGATAGATTATCATTGAATTGATAATCTTCCTCTGAATTGAGAGGTACAGCTCCCTCTTTACAAGATTTACAATGAATTTTGACCAAATTTTATCATATAATTCACTTTTAACTAGAAAGCAAAGAAAGGCTTTAACATTCACTTGTCAACACAAAATGAATGCCTCACAATGATTACTGGAACGTATAACAAAACATTAAACTTCAAATAATGATTAACCTATATAAAGTGATCAAAATATTTGAACTCTGATTGATACTCGCTCATGCCTCACAGGACAAGGGGAATCAGAATATTCAAATGCTTTCAGCTAATTTCATTCATCGGATTGATTCACAGACTTGATATTAGATAAAAATCAGAGAAAGGAATCCAATACATGAACATATAAATATCCCAACAGAAATCTTTTATATATTCAAACGCACAGGTTTCAAAAGTTGTATCAGACATTCCATTCCATTCAAAGATGGAGTATTTCACTGAAATTAACAAATAAAACAATCTGCTATCGTTTACACTTCCCACAATTAAAAAAAACTCTTCTATTGTTTCCAAAATCATAGTTTCGGAACCCTCTCTCTTTTCTTTCATTACATATATATAGCTAAGAATATCAGTTATCAATAACTAATTCTTGAAAAGATTATTAATTAATCTTTTCGTTTATCCTCTTCTTTCGACAACTTTTTTTTATTTTGCTTCAAATATTTTATCTCAAAATTTTTGATAGACTCGTACTTAGAGATAAATATCTTTTTAACCTGACCATATTTTTCAAATCTCTCTAGTGACAATTTAGAAAACTAGGTTTTCTAAAACATATTAAAATTTGAGCACGATCCAACGGTTCAATTGACAGTTATGCCCCCCGCACCGAGACTGATTTTGTTGTCTCATAAAATTTGTGGTTCCAAATTACTTTGAAAATTACAAACATTAAACATGCCAATATTATTGGATTTTTGAATTTGCTGAAATTTTGAAGTCACATACTTTGAACCTGCATCTGATGAATCTCTGAACTCTGAATTTGAACCTCTGAAATCGAACCTTGAACCTTGAACCTACGTGCTTGAACCTGCGGGCTTGAACCAAAGAAGGTTCAAAGTTCAAGTTCAAAGACCAAAAATTACAATGAACTCGAAATTTGAACTACTTGAACCTTTTGAACCGCTTGAACCTTGAACCTGCGGGGTTCAATCAGAAGGTTAAAAACACAAACTGCACCCACATTATATTTGTTTTATCACTTTGTTTTCATATCTGGCTACGTGTTGAACCTTTGAACCTTTGAGCCTTTTGAACTGCTTGAACCTAAGGAGGTTCGAGGTTCAAGTTCAATGATAATTGTTCCTTTGGGCTGCCATAGAAAAACCTACATAACTTTTTATTGAGAGCTTTGTTTGTTATGAAATTTTAATAGTAGAATAAATGGGCCTAGTAGAGCATAACCCATAAATCATTTTGGCATAGGAGACCTAAAAAGTGAGATTTAATTGTTTGGGCATATGGGTAAGCTAAAAATAAAACAATTAAAATCTCTTAGCCGACATGGAGTTTGGCCATAAAAACTTGAGCAAACAATAACTAATTTTTAGCTAATTGTGAGACTTTAGCATGAGCAAAAATATGGGGGTAAGAGGGTCCTAATCTGAGCATCCTCTTGATGCATCGAAATCCAGATCTGAAGGGGTACCTGGGAAGACACACTCCACATCCTTCCCCCTATCCTCGATGTTGGTTGAGGTAACACATCAGTCCTCCTCCTTTGAGCTAGTTGTCTCAACTCATCAGTCCCTCCTACCACTGCTATCACCTCTCCTACTCTCCCCTCACCCCCTGCTCCAATCGTCAGACCTCCTCTCCCTCTATCCATCATAGCTCGTCAAACTGCTCTCTCCACTCGCACCCCTCTATCACCACCATCTCTACCTTTGTCTCCTCTCCTCCCCTGATCTCCTCTCCCTCATTGTCCTCCTCCACCTCCTCCATCATCTCCCTCATCCCCATCTCCTCCTCCCTCATCCTCATCATCATCAAAAGCAGGCCACATCTCTATTGAATCTGATACCCTCACCATGGCATGAGCTCCAAATAATCAGGCAAACTCATCTGTCATACCAGCATCTAGTATCTCAAGGGCATAGTCCCATATCTAGCCTGCTAACTGCACAAACTCCTCTACAACCACCGCACTGTCAATAGTCAAACCCCAATCCGGTATATCCTGCCTCCAACATGCATACAAATAGGTCCCCTGTGGTATCCCCTACTGATGACCATATTACCACAAAACTCTAGTAACCAAAAATCTCTCGATCACAAATGGGGTCCGCCCTATCAAAAATCGAGTCATGAAGACATATGGCATCTCCAATCCATCCTCAGCCCATACCTCACAACCTGTATAAGGTTTCCAGATGACCATATCAATGTCATCTAACACCCTCCTCCAATGCTCAAGTTTGCCCAGCTTCCGCTAGACAACTAACCCCCTGTATCCATATGCATATACACACCCAACAGGCCTATCTCTATCCACCAGTGGCCTAGCTACGGGAATGTGCTCCCAATACCACACCTGTAGAAGTGTCACGCCAGCTAACAAACTTCCATAACCCAGGTATACTACCTCGTGCAAGTCCCTATACAAGTGGGCTAGCATAGCCGATCCCTATGCGAACCTCCGACCCTGTATCACCATCTCCTCCAGCACTAATCCCCATCCTACAGATAGTCCCTTTGACTTATGGTTGGGACATAAGAAACCACCAATAAAGCCTGCCAGTACTGATGGAAGAGGCACATAGTCTAAATCCAATAACTCCTGCCAAGGGATCTCATATCTGCAAACTGTGTCATCATGAAATGTCCGGCAAAGTGCCTCTGTCTCGCCCTCCTCTGACTGCTCATAAGGTAGTAGTGCACCTACTACAGGTATACGCAATATCCAGTAATGATCCTCTAGGGTCACCATAATCTCACATGTGGCAAAGTGGAAGGTATTCGTGTCATTATGCCATCTCTCTGCCAGCGTTGTAAGTAAACCTCAATTCATAGTAAACCGAGGCATATCTAGAAGGGAAGACAGGCTGCATCTATCAATAATCTCTAGACCAGCCTATGAAAATAGTGGTATCAATGCCCATGGTCTAGGGAACCGCTCATGTGACTGAACCACTCCCAATCGCTCCTGTCGAAAAGAAAAACAAGTCCAATATCAGTTTCCTCATCAAAACATAGATATCAAAATCAAAATCACATCAAAAACTTGAAAACTTTGAAAATCTAATCAAGTTCTACATCATATCCATCCATATCAACGTGTAACACAACTCAAGTTTTTAAAAATCATATCAAACTTGTAATACAACTCAAGTTTCCATATCACATCAACTTGTAACACAACTCAAGTTTCCAACCCATATCAACTTGTCAAACAACTCAAGTTCCACAATCATATCAACTTGTAACACACTTCAAGTTCCACATATATCAACTTGAAACAATGTAAATCAAATCAAGTTCATATCAATTCCACATTAATATCTATAAATAACTTGAGAAATCACAAATCAAACCAAGTTATATCAGCACTCATATTGGACAAACTATCAAAACCATGACAACAGTCACAAAAATGAACAATTTACACCTATCCTAGCAAAACTGACCTTATCCTATAAATTTTATTCATTCACAAATCATCCTATCTCACAAAACCTACCACATGCGCTAACTAAATTTGGCTATGCACTGAAATATTACTCATGCGCTAACCTATTTTCTCCACACGCTATCCTATCTACCCCACAGACTAGATTGACTCTATGCGCTATCTGTTTCTTCCAATGCACCATCTAATCTACCCTTAGCGCTAAAACTATTCCATGTGCTAACCTATCTTGTGTCTACACTACCTATCTAACCCTATGCACTAGGTCAGACCTACGTGCTACTTACCCCTACCCATGCGACCCCCTATGCACCCAATGCGCTAGGTTTACTCGATGCACTACCTATTTAAGCCTCTGCGCTAGCCTGTGTCCCTAATGCGCTAATCTACGGCTATGCGCTAACCTAGCAAATCTATGCGCTGCCCTAAGTTTTCAGACACTACCCAAAATCTAAAACCTTATGCACTATGAAATTTTTTGTATGCGCTAACCGACGACCCCTATGCGCTAAAACGAAAAAACTGCATGCAAAAATTCAAAACATGACCAAAAACGACAAAATCAAAAATCAAAAAGGGGTCAAACAGGTTGACTTACCAGTGGTCCATACGCAGTAGGCCTTTGATACCTCCAAATGCGCTCAAATCGATGCGTAGAATACGAAATAGGCATTTTGTCTTCTCTCCAAAAGTCTCTCTCTCCAAGGTCAACAAACACAAATGAGACAAAACAATGCACTTTTCCCCTTTTATAGGGTAAAATAAACTTAGGGTTAGGGGATTGAGCATGTAATTCACTCGTGGTCTTCCTCATACCCTCGCACACATCAATATTGGAAGATGAATCAATTTTATCATTCCACGTAGCCAAAATTTTACAATGCAACCACAATTATCAAATCAAATCAAATTTTCCAAATCTTGATTCATCTCTCGAGGGGGCATTATCAAACATCGTTTATCAAATCTAGGGCATCACACATCAAATCTGGGGCACGACATGAAAATCTAAAAACAACACTGATCATAATCAAATTTTAGCGACACGTCATTTTCTTTGAATTAACATGTGCACACACGTCACTTCAATGAGGGGCAAAATGTAGATGTATAAAAATGACTATATTCCTAAATGAATATTTTATGTTCATTTCTCTATTTAATTAAATCTAAGTTAATTAAATTATCCACATTCCTCTATTTAATTAAGTAAATTACTCAATTTATTTAATTAAATTCAATTAACCCCTTTTAGGTCATTTAATTGAATAAATCATTTTATTTAATTAAATCTATTCTTCTAAACCTTTTAATTAAATTTACATTTAATTAAATAGGGAATCCCAATTAAATAAATCTAATTTATTTAAAAACCTCCACTTGCAACCAAATTAAAATAAAACAATTTATTTTAATTAGACCTATTATCCCTCACCCACTTGCATTTTCCTACATCTCCCACTTGCATCCTAAACCCTCTTCTAGATTCTTCTAATCACTTCTAAATTAGCCTAACCCATCTCCTAAATATTGTCACATCCCTAAGCAAGGGGAAGTCACTTCTCAAACCCTCAAAGTCTTTGAAAACCATTAAAGGCTTCAACAACTTAACTTTGAAAGTCTTCCAAACCATTAATGGTTAACTCAACCCTCTTGCATGATTAAAGACTTTCTCTAAACTCAACCTCCATGTAACCCAAGGGTCTCATCAAGCATTTATTGCTTTGACCATGGTTAGTCCTTAATCCTTTGCACAAGAGTTTATCCTTTGGGTAAAACCTTTATCCATTGGATAACCCTAACCTAACCTTAACCTAACCTTAACCCTTACCTCTTAAGGTAGCCATAAGGTCTTCTCAAGAATTTAATTCTTCCTACCTCTCTTCTCAACCCAACCTTATGTTGACAATTGTCACCATTTCATTGGTGAGAATTGCAAACATGGATTGAGCAACTTTCAAACTTGACCCTTGATTAACTCTTTCAATCTTGGCCATCCATTGCCCTATTTTTACTATAAATAGAGCTCTCCATCCTCCATTTTAGATATCCAAGTCTTTAGCATCATACTTACACTCAAATCCATTCAAGCTTTAATATATCATTTGTACTCATCATTTAGCCTCTCTTTTAAATAGGAATTAATCTAAATATGGATGTTTAGAATATTTTCCTTATCATTTAGCTTAATCATAGACTAGTGTATCATGCTAGGATAGTCTTGCTACTAATCTTGTCATCTTATAATCTAGTTTATTGCATTTGTAAGATCATGCATAGCTTAGGATGCATTTCATAATAAAATCAATTAAAACATCCCTCATTCTTGCATTTGTCATCCCTAAACCATTTTGCTCAGTGATCTGAGAGCAAAGACATTGGTTTGATGTACTTTGTGAGATAGAGAACCATGTAACCAACCTTGGTAAGTTGAGTCATTCTTCATGACTCCATAACTTGCACCAAGAAGTCCTGTGGGTGCGTTGACAGGCCTCCTTAGGCTTCATTTTTCACATTTTAAGTTCTATTGACCCACTTTTCCCGCATACATTTCTTGCACCCAACATGGGGCCCGACCCCATATGTCAAATCGGTTGTTGAATTTAACCCCTTTTGCAGGTTAGCAGGAAACAAGAATCAGCACGTGAGAAACATTCCTTGGCGCATCTGGTTAACAGTCTAGCGCATCTTGCTTACTATTTAGCGTGTTGGATCTATTTAATAGCGCATGTAGTCTTTACTATAGCGTGAGATAGAGAGCCATGGAACCAACCTTGGGAAGTTGAGTCATTCTTCATGACTCCATAACTTGCACCAAGAAGTCCTGTGGGTGTGTGGACAAGGCTCCTTAGGCTTCATTTTTTCACATTTTAAGTTCTATCGACCCGCTTTTCCTGCATACAATACTATATTTTCTTAATGATGAAAACTTAAGTTGCTATCGGTAATGTTTTGGTAAATCTGCATTAAGTGATTGTTTGATTAGCTACTGATACTGGTTATGAACTATTTTGTGAAGTATTGTGCAGATTGGTGAAAAGTTTTAGTTTATCCTTTTTACCGATTCACCCCCGCCCCCCCCTCTTAGTAATAACTGAATCCTCACAATAACAATTGGTATCAGAGTATTAGGTCCTCTTTGTGTAGAAGATTAACCACTTGAGGAAAAGTTCTGAGGAAGATGATAAAGAAAGAGGGTCCCAAATTCACTAAGGAAAACTACATGATATGGAGTGATAAAATTAAGATATATATCAAAGGTATGGGTGCTTAGTTTCGGTAGCATGTTATTTCTCAGTATGTACCTCCTACCGCTCCTCTGACTGCAGATCGGTTGAAGGAGCAACAAGAAATTATTCAAGCACTCGAAGTCATAGTAAGTACATTGGGTGATACTTAGTATATTGATGTCCATGGTTTAGAGACCGATTTTGAAGTTTGGGAGAAGTTAGAATTAATCTATGATGGTGATAAGCATGTTCAAAATGCTAAAGAAGAGATTCTTAGAGGAAATTTTGATGATATGAGAATTATGGAAGGTTAAAATATTACTCAGTATGGACAGAGGATAAAAGACGTTGTCAGTGGAATAAAAAGTGTTGGTGGTACTATTGAAGAAGACACTCTTGTGAGTAAGTTGCTTAGAACTCTATTGCTTGCCTATGCCATCAAAGTGTTTGCTATTCAATAGTTGAGGTCAGTTACTAAGGATAAGGTTACTATTGATTCTTTGATTGGTAAGCTCACTGCTTTTGAGGTAAATAGTTTTGATAACAGTGTACCTAAGACATAATCTTTTTTTAAATCATCTATATCTAGTGTACTGGTGAGAAAAGGAAAATATGTTTGTCAAAGTCATGAATGCAGGGCAAGTCATCTTGGCGGTAGTAAAGTTGATGTGGATGAGAAGGAATACAGGTCCATGATTGGAAAATTGCATTATGTTGTTCATAGTAGACCAGATATTGCTCGTGTAGTTGGTTTAGTAGCAAGATTTTAGAAGAGCCCTAAGGAGACATATATGATAGCAGTAAAGAGGATAATTAGATATCTTAAAGGGACAGTTGATTATGGATTATGGTATCCATACAAAGGCAATTTTTCTTTGCAGGTATTCACTGATGCTGATTGGGTTGGGAATGTAGATGACTGAAAGAGCACAACTGGTGGTGTATTCTTTCTAGGTGGTAGACTGGTATCTTGGACCAGTAAGAAATAGACTTGTATATCTCATTCTACAACTAAAGCAGAATATGTGGCCACATCAATGAATTGTACACAATCTATATGGATGAGACATGTCTTGGAAGGATTTAAGAAAGATATGACAAAACCAGTGATCATACGTTATGATAACACTGGTGCTATAAACATATCCAAGAACCTGGTACTGCATACAAGGACTAAACATATTGAGTTGAAGTATCATTTTCTGAAAGAAAGAGTACATGAAAAGAAAGTGAGATTGCAGCATGTGTCAAGTAAAAATCTATTCGTCGATATATTCACTAAGTCATAGCCTAAGGATACCTTTGAATATCTCATAGGTAAGTTAGGGGTTATACCACTACCCAAGGTCAACTAAGAAGATATGGAAGCATCAATCCAGTGCACTCATTGAATATATTTCATTATGGATTGATGAGAAGTGGGCTACTCCTTAGGGAGAGTAGCTCAGATGATGACATAAGATGCCTTTTCACCTTTGGCATTGTTGTCAAAGGGGGAGAAGAAATATGATAAGAGGAGAAGAGAAATAAAGAGAAAAGGAGAAGAATTGATGTACAACAAACATAATAGGTTTCATGATGAGATTTTGGCATTGCAGGTTTTTGGTGTTGCCATCGGGAGATTGTTGGGATGCTGGCATAATTGATGAAGATGATATATTGATGGACTATTGGTGATGATATAATTATGATATGATGCTTGATAATTAGTTATTTGTATTATCATTGATGGAAAACATA
Source organism: Cryptomeria japonica (assembly GCF_030272615.1). Lineage (NCBI taxonomy): Eukaryota > Viridiplantae > Streptophyta > Pinopsida > Cupressales > Cupressaceae > Cryptomeria > Cryptomeria japonica. The sequence goes on along the minus strand of NC_081408.1, from coordinate 33,989,734 downwards.
TTTGTCCATGTTTATTTATGCTTGGTATGTCATCTAAGTCTACTGGTTAAGTCTAACCGGTAATAGATTAAATTGAATTGAGTTGGAAAGCAAAACTCCCAAGTGACAGTGAACTAGTAAGCAGGAACAGAGAAGGAGATGGTTGCAGTAGAGACTCATGTTGAGTTAGGTGTTGCGGTTTGGAATGTGTTCTTATGAAATCACAATGAGTCTATGACATGAACCGCATCATGTTTAGAGAACCGGAAGTCATCTTTGTAATTGACTATTGTATAATCAGCTAGGGTTTGAGAACTGGTAACAAGATCTTTGATAGGTGACGATTTATGGTTTGGAGGTGATTCTTTTCATGCTCATAAGTTGATGATGACGTGTTAGAATCCATGTAAAAAGATAAGATGTAGTTTGGGTGTGTACAAGGATCTAATTTCTTGGGAAGTAGCGAAGTGCTTAGTAGAATGTGTTAACAATTTGACAGCTTATTAGATCGATATGTGGTGATGAGTTATGATCATTCAACGACTGTAATTGTCTTGTAATTTGTTGTAATAATCTATATGATAATCTGTAATGATTTGTAATGATCTGATATGATCTATGATGTATATTCATTGTAGGTTGGGGTTTTGAAACTGACCTAATTGTAAAATGTATTTAGGTCAAGCTTGAGAAGGTTGAGTGTGTCAGTGATCAGAGAAGTGTGTGTGTGTCGAACTAGATTGAGATGTCTGACAGAGAGAAGCAGATTGGAGCTGACAAGGATCTATAATAGCAAGATATGAAGTGGTGAGTCCAGATCATTTATCTGTTGTTTCCTAACAGTTCTAGGAGCATTAAAATCCCTTAACCAAGTAGGTCCTAACAAGCCTGATCTTGTAAATCCCTTCACCGGATGGCTCATTAATTTAGGTTTAAATCCTCCAGCGAGGTTAATCCTAAGAGGGTAAATCTCCTAAAAGAGCTAAGTTGTAAAATCCCTTGACCAGCTAACTCCTAACAGGGTCTTCTCTTAATCGGGCATTGTTGTAAAGCTCCTAATAGGGCGCATTCCGAAAGAGTGCATAATTTGTGGGTACCAATTCCCACCATGGATTTTCCCAATTGGGTTTCCATGTTGTGGATGGGTATGTGCACAAAGATGGTGGTAAAAAAAGTGGACACCACCCAAAAAAAAAATGGAAAAACAAGCAGCAAGTACGCAGTTATAAAATTTGAAATCACCGCGTATGCACTCAGGTCCGTTGTTCTCGAGCCTAGAAAAGGTAGTGCGTACATGCTGCTTTTAGGAAAAGTAGCGTGTACATGCTACCTTTAGGAAAATGAGCATGTACGCACTACTTATAGGAAAATGAGTGCGTACGCGTTAATAAGCCCTAAAGAACCACGTATGCGCTGCCTGTCAAAAAAAAGTCTTTAAAAAAAAACTGGGTCTTATTTTCCCATGGGAGTCACGTTTTTTCCCTATTTTCTTCGCCAAACTGTGAATGGGGTGCCTCATTTCTCCTCCAAACCATGAATGGGGTGCCTCATTTCTCCTCCAGACACTATGGATCAAGGTTAGTTTTTGTTAATTTTTGTCTTTCTTTCCCGTTTGTTCAATTTGTTTTACATTTTGAATTTAATTTCATTAATTTTGATTAGGTTTTTTCATTTTTTATTTCAAAAACCAGATTTTGATAACCCACAACCAGAACAACAAAATCCACCTCCTGAAAACTCACAAGATAAACCCCCAATTCCTCCTTTTAACCGCACACCTGAAACACAAGAGCAATTAATTAGTCAATTAGGAAAAAATACATCTAAAATCAATAGACTAATTGATAAATTGAAAACATCTGAACTTGAGCATCATAAATCCCTTGCCACTAGCTTAGAAGCATTAGCTAGTGGTGCCATAGTTGTTTCCACACAAATTACAAAATGGGGAAACTTTAGGGATAGGTGTCATCAATGCTATGCTGATGGGTTATCATGCAGGAGAGTCAAAAATAAAAATATTAGTAAACAACAAATATGTGCCCTTTTTGTTGATCCTAAAACTGGTCAGTCATTACCTCTTAATGCAAAGAGGTTTCCCATACATTGGTGTAGTAGTGTGCAGATGAAGAATCTTTTTTGGTAAAGGTGGTGGATGGTCTTTGATGATCCACCTTGTAATAATTATGAGGTGCCATTGTATTTTTTGAGAAAAGTATACTATGAGTTTGTGCTCAATGTGCAACCAAACTATTTTGACATGAGAGAGTTTCATGGTAGAGGTGGTAGCTCTGACCAAGATAGACTTGGAGCCCGTAGGCAAGTAGCCCTAGAGAGTTGTCGCCCCCTAGCACCCAAACCCAAGGTGCATCAGGTTGTCCCAGTAGAGCTGAAAGAGTTGATGGAGCTACAAAGTCTTTATGCAGCCACAACATTGACTGGTGTTATAATCCAGCATGGGATGTCATTAGCACACCCTATTGTACTAGATGATGAGCCATTAGTTGCTCCAGGTCACGACAGAGAGCCCATTCAGCTTATGTGTGTCAGTTGCACAGGATATGCTTGGGGATAGATGATGTGGCTGGTACAGATGGATCCACATCTCATCCATGCATGATTTATGGGAGTAGATGTCAGGCCTACATGACTAAGGATTTCACGCTAACAAATGAGTTTATGGACATGGTGTTTGTCCATCAGCGATAGACAGAGGTGTGTTGATTTGAATTCATAGCATTTTATTTATCAGTCACTTTAAATTTATAATTACATAAATGAATTTTCATTTATACATCGATTTAAATTGAGACAAATAATATGTATTTTAGGATGCAGCATCGGTATCCCATACTCCTCCCCCAGTTACTACAGCGGCAACTTTGATGCCTGAGGTATAAATTTTCTAACATGTTAAAATAGAATAGTACACTTTGCATTAAAAAATATTACAAGATATACTAACTATGTTTAATGCTTGGTCCAATTTTTGGTTTGTAGGTGTTGATAGGGGAGCAAATGTCCCAAATTGATGACATCATGCTCTTAGTGATCGATTTTGGCCTACAAGGCTATACGGTATCACATTTTGTACAACACTTTTTTATGTATTGTTTTGATGGAATATGCAAGTCATTTAATTTCATATTTTTTAAATTATGTTTAATATATTATCTATATTAATATCTCATGTTAATTTTGTTTTTTTAGGGTACCCCCTCCGTGTCTAGGCCTCGCCCTAAGAAAAATAATTCCTCGAAGACGCCAAAATGTGGGAAGAAGGTAATGGAACACATTTTTAGTTGTACAATTATTTGAAAATGTTGAAATCAAGTATTAGTTGGGGTTTGTAGATTGATTAGTTTTTTTTGTCTATTTTACATGTACAATGACCATTGAGCTATGTGGATTTGTTGAATTCACCCGATTCACCCATGGATCAAGAGAGGGCAAAGGTATGTATCTCTACTTTATTTTCTTGATTTCATGATTATATGCACGCACACATTTGAACTTGTGATATATTATAATCTTATTTTTTCATACAGGAAATATCCATAGTTGTTTCATTAATGGTGAGCCCTCCTCCATGCACTAGAGAAGCATCTTAGGATCTGATACATTTTTGTTTGATATATTACATTAATTGTTTTTAACCTATAATACTTATCATTATATTAATTGCATTTAATCTTTGATCATTTTTTGTATAGGTAATAGTGATAGTTTCTCCATCGATGGTGAGCCATCCTCAGTCCATTGGAGAAGCATCTTAGGCATGGGTACGTCATTGTTCTCTATATTATAGCTTTTAAGTTTTTTTGATATATTTATGTTAGTACATTGTATTAATTGTACATTTAATCTACAACAAACCCCTTCGCAGTACGACCATAACGTGGATCCATTTAAGTATGTCTTCAAGAAAAATCCTAAGAGTGACAAGGAGAGGAGAGCGAAGACATTAGCTCCTAGATCAACCGATGAGGTAATCTACATTTCAATTGAAAAGGAATTATAGTTAAATGCATAGTTATTTTGTTAATTGTGAACTATTTTCTACAAAAGAATTCTAACTTGGCTTTTGACTTGTGGTTTTGCAGCCATCTATAGAGCCACATACCACATTAAAGAGGCTTTATTTTGATGATCCACCACAAGTTTAGGATCATATAGTGTTAGTTTTGTTCATAGAATGACCAATACATGTAGATATATTCTAAATTTTTATTGTATATCGATTTGGACATGGCATATGTCACATTTTTGTAATACTTGTATTGACTTGGCAGACATGCCTTTTTAGATATATATAAATGTTGATATTCGTTCCAATAAATGTGTACTATGTTCATTATTTTTTATTCATTGTATTTCATGGCTGCCCTTTTATAAAGTTAATTGACCATTTCCCTGTGTAATCAACAATATGAATATAAACAACAAAAAAATGTGATATAAAACATTGCAATCTTGGAATATGATTTGATAAAATTTCTAATATGTTGAATTAACCCTACAAAACTCCTTGTATTCAGTTCATTATTGTGTATTCACTGTATTTGGTGGCTGCCCTTTTATAAATTTAAATGAATATTTACCTATGTAATCAACAATATGAATATAAACAATAAAATTCGATAATATGAATATAAACAACAATAAGTGTTTGGTGCGAGAGCACCCTCACTCTCGCAATGGTCAAATTTTGGTTGTCGTGTGCACAAACAGACATTACGAGCGCATCTAAGTGGACAAGTTTATGCTAGGTATGCTCCTCTCATGCATCCCAAAGCATCAAAACATCGAGAGTCATACCCTACCGACGTGATCTCTCAAGTGCCCCGAGTCCAAAAAATTGTCAAACTTTGACAGACTGTTTCTTCCAATCTAGGATACATATGATCGATCTGTTTGAACCTGTGGTGTTGTGTGAGGATCCTCTACAATGGCCTATCTTAGTTTTTTAACAAATCAGAGCCATTTTCAATTGGTAACATTTTTTTGCCTGCTGCAAAACTGTCAGTTGCATGCAATGCAAAGTTACAGGATTGGCTAGAATTGATTCAGTTCATTGTCTGCACAAAAAAACATCATGGGCACATCTAGGTGGGCTGTTTTACACTAAGCATGCTCCTCTTGTTCATCCTAAAGCGTTGGAACATCGAATGTCATACCCTACCGATGCGATCTCTCAAGTGCCCTAAGTCCAAAAAATTGTCAAACTTTGACGGACTGTTTCTTCCAATCCAAGACACATATGATTGATCTATTTGAACCTATGGGGTTGAGTGAGGCTACTCTATAATGGCCTATCTTATTTTTTGACGACTCGGAGCCATTTTCAATTGGTAGCATTTTTTTGCCTATTGCAAAATCCGTTAGTTGCATGCAATGAAAAGTTGCAGGATTGGTTAGAATTGATTTGGTTCGTCGTGTGCACAATCCGACGTCACAAGCACATCTGGGTGGGTATTTTTATGCTAGGAATTCTCCTCTCATTCATCCTAAAGCGTCAGAACATCGAAAGTCATACCCTGCCGACGCGATCTCTCAAGTGCCCTAGGTCCAAAAAATTGTCAAACTTTGACGGACTTTTTCTTCCAATCCAGGACACTTATGATCGATTCGGTTGAACCTGTGGGGTCACGTGAGGCTCCTATATAATGGCCTATCTCTTTTTTTGACGAATCAGAGCCATTTTCAATTGGTAGCATTTTTTCACCTGCTGCAAAAACCGTCAGTTGCATGCAATGAAAAATTGCAGGATTGGCTAGAATTGATTTGGTTCATCATGTGCACAATCTGACGTCATGAGCGCATCCGGGTGGGAAATTTTACACTAAGTATGTTCCTCTCATGCATCCCAAAGTGTCAGAACGTCAAGATTCATACCCTACCGGTGCGATCTCTTAAGTGCCCTAAGTCCAAAAAATTGTCAATTTTTTACGGACTATTTATTCCAATCCACAACACATATGATCAATCTATTTGAACCTATGGGATCACATGAGGCTCCTTTACAATGGCCTATCTCAGTTTTTGACGACTCAGAGCTATTTTCAATTTGTAGCATTTTTTCACCTACTGCAAAAACTGTCAGTTGCATGCAATGCAAAGTTGTAGGATTGGCTAGAATTTATTCGGTTCATTGTGTGCACAATCCAACATCACAAGCACATCTGGGTGGGCAAGTTTACACTAGGAATTCTCCTCTCGTGCATCCCAAAGCATCAGAACATCAAGAGTCATACCCTATCGGTGAGATCTCTCAAGTGCCCTGAGTCCAAAAATTGTCAAACTTTGACGGACTTTTTCTTCCAATCCAGGACACATATGATCAATCCATTTGAACTTGTGGGGTCACGCGAGGCTCCTCTACAATGGCATATCTTAGTTTTTGATGACTCCAAGCCATTTTCAATTGGTAGCATTTTTCCATTTGCTGCAAAAACTGTTAGTTGCATGCAATGCAAAGTTGCAGGATTGGCTAGAACTGATTGGGTTTATCGTGTACACAAACCGACGTCACGAGTGCATTTGGGTGGGAAGGTTTACATTAGGCATGCTCCTCTTGTGCATCCCAAAGTACTGAAATGTTGAGATTCATACCCTACCGGCGCGATCTCTACTCAATCTATGACCCCTATGACTTGATAATGACTCAAATAATTCACCATGATTATACAAGAATCAAGAATGCTCATGATTGACCTTATCACATCACATAAACTCAAAACATAGACACAAAAATAGTCACAAAATATTGTTACATATTATTCAAAAATTTACCTCTAAATATGGTCAAATCAACTCTTGGCTATTTGAATATATAAAAAAATGTCTTACAAATCATCTCATGGGATTTTATACAAAATTTGGCATTACAATATGTGTGATTCAGCTCATCGCCATTTTAATATACAAAATTTGGCATCTACATATGTACAAATCAGCTCATTGCCATTTAAATATACAAAATTATGCCCCTAAACATGTAAAAATAAGCTCATGGGCATTTATATATACAAAAAATGAATATAGAATAATTCGTCGACAATATATACAAAATTCTCAAAATCATTCTACTCTGAACCGTAGAATCAATCAAGTGAGCCTTCAGGATCAACTCTAACCCATATTGTGTCAAGTATTGCCTTGTGGTCAGATTCACAAACTTTCCATAAAATCTTGTTATGAGGTCTACCATGATACTTCATCAAATGAAAATTTGTTGCAACAACAAGGTTAGAGAAATGAAGAATATGTCTATGTGTTTCAAAGTCCTCGAACAACCAAACATCAGAATTCTTGATAGGGTATCTCCTAAGCCATGTTCCTATCATGACAATAGACCCTATTGGTTACTCAATACCCTCTCCATCAATGATTGTGGTTGTCAATTTTTGTTTTGGCTCAACAAAACGACACAAATAGTAATCCATTCCTTCTTCATTGTTCTCTTCTGCAACAACTGCATACACATGACCTACATTTTATAAAGTGTTAATTAATACCAAAATTAAAGAATGATGTACAACAAAATGAACCAAAAAGAATACTTGCAAAAAAATTAACTCAAAAAATCACCTGAATCCACTAGGTCAGATACATGGTCGAAATCCAATAATATCTACATCTGGCTCAACTATAGTGCTTTGGGAATTTGATATGTATGAATGGGAACCAACGATCTACAAGACCATTTCTCAACCCACTCTTGTGATTCACATTCTTCCCATAGACAATACATGCATGAAGAGAAAAAACATACCATCTGTCTCATATAAATTACCAGTGAACTTGAATTTGAACTCATAAATGAGTGCATGTCACTTGATCCTGCAACTGTACAACATTCTAGATACTTTTCAATGTTAGATTCAGTGATCAACCAAAAATATCTATGAACCATTGATGTACCTGGATTACCTAGACCCATCGTAGACTTACACCATCACACAATTATTTTTGCATCTATCAACTCAGCACCACATTCGTACTTCAATTCTTCTCTAGCTAGGGCTATTTTTACACATGCTCCCACACCATCTTGCTCTCCCTTACCATGTACAGCCTTAGTGAAATTCCAAAAATATTGCACACCACTTGTCATATGCATCCTTGTAAACCAATAAAACATCTTTGCATTCTTGAATTGTGTGGTGCAATTATCTGACCATATTAAGTGTCGGTTGTATCGTATGTTCCTTCCCCTTAAACTATCATAGAAAACTTTAAAGCATCCTTGTACAAAATCCAACGAATGAGTACGATCATCACTTATGTAGAAGTGATACTCTCTTACAACCTTTCTATCCTCCTTTGTGCTATCATCTACATGCATGAATGCTATGTGTACAAAAATAGAAACTTGTGTAGAATGATAATACATAGATTGCACTTCATTTTGATGTTGTAGTGTATAATTTTTAGCAAAATCAACAATAGACACAATGGTGCCAAGAGGAAATGTGTCCTTACATAACTTGAATTGCTCATCTAACCATCAAGCTCTATGTGTATGCATTATGTAGTCATAAACTAGTTTCTCTTCAAACATTTTTATAAATTCAGCTACACGTATCATTTTTCACTAGCTCACATCTCTTCAAATCTTTTCCACGTTTAACTCCATATGTGTCTGTCTTGTATTTTTCAAAAGAAACTAGTTTCCTACCAATTTCATGTGTTCTCTCCAAATGTACGCATCTTGGTAAATGTTGCAAACTACCACATATAGCACAAAAACCTTCCAAACAAGGCATCTTATAATAAATGCAACCATCATGTCTATTACATAGCACACTTGAAATAAATTCTCTTACCAACTTAGGAGGTTCTTGTATATTGCATTCCTGCAAAACATCATTAGTGTGCAAAGTAGAACAAATATGATGAAAAATATCATAGTGCATGGAAGATTCAATATGCATCCTACATCAACACATGGTGCGTACATGATTAATCTTAATATAAAAAGGTTTTGCCATTTCAAAAAATCTTTGAGAAATTCTTATTTGAGGAAACTTTAGCAAGAATCTTTCATAAAATTTAGTTTGAGTCATATCCAAATAGTGTTTGGCATGTGGCTCATGATTTGTAGACCCGATTCGCCTTCTAACAACATCTCTTTGGTTGGGCAAAACTCTTGTGTTGTCATGACAAAAAAATTCAATTAATGTTCTTAGTGCATCAACAACAACCTTGCCTTTGCATGGTAGTCTACCCGAGAATGCCCAAAGATAATTATTGTTAGGTTCCTCTATTTTTTCCTGCCTCTTTAATTCTTTACTTAATGTTGTTCTACTAACGGTTAATGACTTACTTGTTTTCCTTATCAAACGATCTTTTTATATTTTCTTGCTCATTATGGTTGATGTAATTACACATTGAGTAGCATTAGAATCTTTAGTAAGTGATTTTGAACCAATAGCTTGATATGCATCAAATAGATCTCTCACAATATTTCTTTCACTATTACTTTCAGATGATCTTAGGCTTAGAATTTTCATTGTCTCTCTAAAATTCAAATTTTTAATCATTTGAACAATTAATTGACATCTTGCAGTTTGATTTAAGTTTTCAAAATAGTTTTTCTATATTCTTTTAACCATTATCCTACAAGTTCATTCATTCATTTTATCGAGCATTGGCTTCAATATATTCTCATCAATGTCAATTAGATATTTTGGTTTCCTACGAATGACTCTAGGAGGTGTTAACATCGGTGCATTATGTACATTCAATTCATCAAATACAGAAGGTGTATGTTCATCATTTAATTGATTATTCAATGTGGTATCTTCTTCAATTGCATTAGGTTCATACGGTAAATCAAATGTCTCTTCTTCAATTGCATTAGGTGCATTATGTTCATTTGGTAAATTGAATTGAGATGTTGACAATGACACACCTTCTTCTCCCACTGTTCTTATGTCACGTAATTTCTTCATACGTTGCCTTTGTCTTTCATTTTCAGCCTCTCGTTGTTCCATCATTCCTCACTTGTTCTTTCCCATGGTTGATATCGGTTGTCCTAAATAGAATTGTAGGTCCCAGGGACAACTGAGAGGGGGGGGTGAATCAGTTGTCTAATAAATTCAAACCAAAATCTTATTAACCAACTTAATGCTTAATATCGGTAAGATAGTTAAATGTGTCGGTAAACAATGTTAACAGGAAATGTTGTACCGGTAAGAATTAATGCATGAAACATAAGCACAAAGTCAACCATAACACATGACACAAATATTTGTACGTGGAAACCCTGTAAGGGGAAAAACCATGGTGGGAAACCTTACCCACAATCAGATGATACTATTGCAGATAGTAAGTGTGCAAAGAGGGGTCTACACATGCAGAAAGGCCAACAGCCTAGAGCTCACTGCTCAAACACAAATGGGAGTCACACTGACTACAGTTGGATGGTTAAATCCAATGAGAATGTACTACACAAAATAGCATCTTCATATGCTGGATTCAGTACCGGTGTAATGCTGATATGCTTCTACAAAAACCTAACTTCACCTTCAAATGATGTTTTCATGTATATCTCTGCTTGATCTCACATATATCCTTCCTTAAATCTTTTTCGCATTCCACATTTGATCTTACAAATAAGATCTTACATTTATACCATACCCTAAGACCAATTTTAGTAGGTCGGCTCTACAAGATATTACAATAAAACATTTTACAAATAATACAATATCCGATGCAATAACCGATTGAACATGTCGGCTTAATGCTTTTATAACAATAATAAATCATCTCCATAGTGTGCCATGCTGATCTGGAAAAGATAAACCTGCTGATGTAACCCTAGATAACCTGGACCTATTTGTCAGTAAAAGCAAATATGCAAATAAGAATATACAAATGATATTACTTCAAGGAAAAGTGTCCACATGATGTCTTCAACATTACCAAGTGTCTTCCATGTCATTGCAGGTACCGGTGAACATTATATCCTGCCGGTTAACCATATACCGGTGATTGTTTGAATAGTTTACTGATTGCCGGTGAATGTTTTTGGATCTCCAAAGTAGGTGTATTTAGCAGGTGTTGACATCAATGACAAAACCATACCAAAATACCAACAATCTCCCCCTTTGGCATTGATGGCAACACAAGATGGAAAAACCATCAAAGTGCCAAAATAGAAATGCCAAGTGCAAAAACCAATTCTCCCCCTGGGAGTAATATGTGTTTATACAAAGATTTATTTACAATACCAATCTCTCCTCGAAAAGATAATGCATTTTTCCATATATTTTTCCTTAATGTTTTTCCATATATCTCTCCCCCTTTGACATCAAATGCCAAAGTCACAAAAAGGTCAAGTTCATACAAAATACCAACCAATTCAATATACCAACTACTCACCCTGAGAAGTAGGTTCCTCATCAAATACTAGAATAAAAGATTTGTCCATTTAATTCTGTCGGTTGATGACAATCATCAACTGTCTAAGTCTCTATCGGTGGAGGTAAGACTCTGAGCTGATCTCTGAGATACTCAAAAGTTTCCTTAGGCAAAGGTTTTGTAAAAATATCTACAAGTTGTTCTTTAGTATTCACATAAACCAGTTTTATTTCCTTTTCTTCAACTTTTTCCCTTAGAAAATTCAGTTTGATAGAAACATGTTTTGTTTTAGAATGTAATACTGGATTCTTAGATATATCAATTGTTGCAGTGTTATCACAATATATAGTAATAGGTTCCTTGCATTTTACCTTTATGTCTTTCAACATTTGCTTAAGCCAAAGTACCTGTGTACAGTTTGTTGTTGCTGCAACATATTCTGATTCTGCTGTTGATAAAGATGTACAACTCTGTTTCTTACTTAACCAAGAAACTAATCTCTTTCCAAGAAAGAATGCTCCTCTAGTGGTGCTCTTTCTATCATCCACATCTCCTGCCCAATTTGCATCTGTGTATGCATATAGATCAAAATTTTCATCTTTAGGATACCATAATCCAAGGTTTGTTGTGCCTTGTAAGTATCGGAAAATCCTTTTTACTGCTGATTCATGATTTTCCTTGGGATTACTCTGAAATCTAGAAACTATACATACTACATTCATAATATCAGGTCTGGTTTGTGTCAAATATAGTAAACCTCCTATCATAGATTTGTATCTAGTTGGATTAACAGGTGTAGATTCATCCCTTTGAGATAATTTGTCATTTGTAGTCATAGGTGTGCTTACCGGTTTAGAGTTCTCCATCCCAAATTTCTTGAGTAGTTCTTTCAAGTACTTAGATTGACTCAAAAATATGCCTTTATCAGTTTGTAAAATCTGCAATCCTAAAAAGAATTTTATTTCTCCAATCATAGACATTTCAAATTCATGCTGCATTTTAAGAGAAAATTCTTTGCATAATCCATCTTCTCGTCCAAAGATTATATCATCAACAAGTACTTCCATAATCAAAATGTCATCATTAGTTACTTTGTAATATAAATTGCTATATGCATTTCCTTTAGTAAAACCAATTTTTAAAAGATACTTATCCAATCTTGCATACCAGGCTCTTGGAGCTTGTTTTAGCCCATACAGAGATTTTCTTAATCTGCAAACCATATCATTGTTATCTGTCAAACAAAATCCATTAGGTTGTTCAATATAGACTTCCTCTTCAAGATCTCCATTCAAAAATGCACATTTAATATCCTTTTGATAAACTTTGTAGTCCTTGTGAGCTGCAAAGGCCAAGAATAATCTAACTGCCTCAATTCTGGCTACCGATGCAAAGGTTTCATTGTAATCAACTCCTTCTTTCTGAGAATATCCCTTACACACTAGTCTTGCTTTATTCCTAACAACCTTACCATCTTCATTGAGTTTGTTTCTAAATACCCATTTGGTTCCAATTACAATTTTATTTTCAGGCCAGGGAACTAATGTCCAAGTATTATTTTTTTCAATTTGTCCTAATTCTTCTTCCATAGCTTTAATCCAAAATTTATCTTCACATGCCTCATTGATAGATAATGGTTCAGTTTGAGAAATAAGACATACTTCTTCATTTGCCAATCTTCCTCTTGTCATGACTCCTTTAAATTTGCTTCCAATTATCTGATCTTCAGAATGATTCAGTCTTACATACCTGGGTGTCTTAGTTTGTTGTTGTTCTTCAATTACTATGGTATCCTCTGATGATACCAGAGTAACTGGATCATCATTCTATACTAGTGGATTTACTGTTGGTTCATTTTTCATAATTTCTGTTACCGGTTCAGAGTCTATATACCTTGAAGTTCCTCTGAATTGTTCATCAATCTTTACATTTGTACTCTCAACAATTTTCTGTAATCTTTTATTAAAGCATCTATAAGCTTTACTCTTAGATGAATAACCAAGAAATATTCCTTCATCACTTCTAGGATCAAACTTGCCAATATACTCATCTCTTCTAATATAACATTTACTTCCAAAAATTCTGAAATACTTAAGAGTAGGAGTATTACCAAACCATAGTTCATGAGGGGTCTTACCGGTTTCACCTTTGATGTGAACTTTGTTGAATGTATAGATAGTAGTGCTTACTGCATCTCTCCAGTACACATGTGGTAGATTTGCTTCTGATAACATACTTCTTGCTGCATCCAAAATAGTTCTAATTTTCCTTTCAACAACTCCATTTTGTTGTGGTGTCTGAGGTGCTGACAACTGTCTTTTGATTCCATTTACTTCACAGAATGTATTAAAATCTCTAGATGTGAATTCTCCTCCTTGATCTGATCTTAAACATTTAATTTTCTTACCAGTTTCATTTTCAACCATTGCTTTGAATAGTTTGAACTTCCCAAGTGCTTCTGATTTTTCCCTGAGAAAAGTAACCCAACACATTCTAGAATAATCATCAATAACTAGCATGAAATATCTATCACCTTGTAAGCTTTTAGTTCTAGCTGGACCACATAAATCAGTGTGAATTAAATCAAGAGCATTATTGGATTTTTCTGGAATACTTTTGAAACTAGTTCTAACTTGTTTTCCAAATTGACATTCCTTGCAAATTGTATTATGAGGTTTCATAATTTTAGGTAGATCTCTAACTGCCTTAGAAGTATTGATTTTTACCATGCAATCAAAATTTACATGACATAGTCTTTTATGCCATAGCCAACTTTCATCTATATGTGCAATTAAGAATGCCTTTTCACTGTTATTCAAATGAAAGATATTACCTCTAGTCTGATTATCAGTTGCAATTTCCAAACCAGTTCTATTCATGATTTTGCATTTTCCATTTTTAAATTGTAACTGAAAACCTTTCTCAACTAATTGACCAACACTTAAAACATTATGTTTTAATCCTTCAACATAGTAAACATTGTCAGTGTTATGTTTACCATCAAGAGATATTGAACCCTTACCTTTGATTGAACAAGCTTTGTCATCTCCGAATCTTACTAAACGTCCATTGTATTCTTGAAAGTTCAAGAATTTGCCTTTGTCTCCAGTCATGTGATGTGAGCATCCTAAGTCAATAATCCATTCATCCTTTGATTCAACTTTAGCTACTAGGGCTTGTTCTACCGGTTGAGCAATAGGTACCGGTTGATCTTCTGTTATAGCAACAAAGACCCATCCGTTGTCTACTAGATCCTCATCAGAATCATCAGCCACACCTTCATCAGCAATGTAACAAGATTTATCTTTGTTTTTCTTAAATCTTTATCTCTGATATTCAGGATTAGGTTTATATGTCCTTCTAGCTTCTTCTCTTAGTCTAGCATGTCTATCAAGGCATCTTGAAGTCATATGACCAATCTTATTGCAGTTGAAACATTTAAATGGTGCTTTACCTTCATACTTACTTCCAATTGGACCTTTTGGCATTTTTCTTGCAAATAGTCCTTCAAGTTCTTCAAGCTCTTCATTCTCCTTCCTGGTTTCTTCAAGTTCTCTTGCATAAAAGGCTCTCCAGTCTGATTTATCAAAAGATGGAGTAGATGATGTTGATGCTTTGAAGGCCAAATCAGTTTTATAGTAGCAATAGGACCAAATTCCTCAATTTCAAAAGCTGAAAGTTTTCCAATCAATGTATCCCTAGTTACTGATGTATTAGGCATTATTCTCAACTCATTAATAGTAGTAACCTTCATTTTATATGCCAGTGGCAAACCTCTTAAGATTTTTGAAACAATCTCATCTTCACTCAAGGTTCCTCCACAACATTTGATACCTAAAACAATTTCATTTACTCTTTCCATAAAAGCAGAAATTCTTTCATCTTCTTCCATTTTCAGATGTTCATACCTAACTCGAAAGCTTTCAATTTTTGCAATTTTGACTATGGAATCCCCTTCATTCAGTGTTTCCAAATGATCCCAAATAGCTTTTGCAGTAGATCTATCTGATAATCCCATGATTTGTTGATCTGATAATGCGCTCAAAAGTGCTTCTCTTGCTTTGCAATCATTTTCTTCATCTTTACCTAAAGTAATAGGAACAGGCTGACCAGCTACAATAGCAGTATAACCATTCTTAGTAACTTCCCAGATGTCTTTACCAATGCAATTTAGATGTGTCTCCATTCTGATTTTCCATATTCCATAGTTGGTTCCATCAAGTTCAGGACTATCCTTTCTAAAATAATTAGTAGACATAGGATCTCCTCAAATGGTTAAACTTCTACAAAAAAAAAGAGGACTATGCTCTGATACCAATTGTAGGTCCCGGGGACAACTGAGAGGGGGGGGTGAATCAGTTGTTTAATAAATTCAAACCAAAATCTTATTAACCAACTTAATGCTTAATACTGGTAAGATAGTTAAATGTGCTAGTAAACAGTGTTAATAGGAAATGTTGTACCGATAAGAATTAATGCATGAAACATAAGCACAAAGTCAACCACAACACATGACACAAATATTTGTATGTGGAAACCCTGTAAGGGGAAAAACCACGGTGGGAAACCTTACCCACAATTAGTTGATACTATTGTAGATAGTAAGTGTACAAAGAGGGGTTTGCACATGCAGAAAGGCCAACAGCCTAGACCTCACTACTCAAACACAAATGGGAGTCACATTGACTACAGTTGGATGGTTAAATCCAATGAGAATGTACTGCACAAAATAGCATCTTCATATGCTGGATTCAGTAACGGTGTAATGCTGATATGCTTCTACAAAAACCTAACTTCACCTTCAAATGATGTCTTTGTGTATATCTCTGCTTGATCTCACATATATCCTTCCTTAAATCTTTTTTGCATTCCACATTCAATCTTACAAATAAGATCTTACATTTATACCATACCCTAAGCCCAATTTTAGTAGGTCGGCTCTACAAGATATTACAATAAAACATTTTACAAATAATACAATATCCGATGCAATAACTGATTGAACATGTCGGCTTAATGTTTTTATAACAATAATAAATCATCTCCATAGCGTGCCATGCTGATCTAGAAAAGATAAACCTATCGGTGTAACCCTAGATAACCTGGACCTATTTGTTGGTAAAAGTAAATATGCGAATAAGAATATACCAATGATATTACTTCAAGGAAAAGTGTCCACATGATGTCTTCGACATTACCAAGTTTCTTCCATGTCATTGCAAGTACTGGTGAACATTATATCCTGCTGGTTAACCATATACCGGTGATTGTTTGAACAGTTTACTGATTGCTAGTGAATGTTGCTGGATCTCCAAAGTAGGTGTATTTAGCAGGTGTTGACATCAATGACAAAACCATACCAAAATACCAACAAGAATCATATTACATATATATAAAAAAAAGTTCATAAACAAAAAAATAACCATAAATATGCATCTTATCATTATTTTTTTGAATCAAAACTATTAAACAATCACAATAATATTGACAAAACTAATAAGAACAACAATTCAATCATTTGAAATCATGCAAAAACAAAAAATTCACTTACTTGTATGTATAAAGCAGTGATATAAGTGTAGACATAGTTGCAGTGGGGCCTTCAACAACCTCAAAAACTTCTTTTGAGGCTGTTGAGGCTCTTGGGAAAATAAAACTATGTCTAAGTACCCCATACGCGCTATATTAATAACCGTGTGCGCGCTATTAGTCCATAAAATGTTGGCAAGCCAACTGGTATTTTTTTTCCACTATGTACTAATACGTAGCACGTACGCACTCCTAAGCCTTAAAATGTTATGGCAGGGCAGAAAACTAATAGGCTCAATACCTCATACGTGCTTACAAGTAATAAGTACTACGTACGCACTCCTACAACTTAAAAATGTTATAGCAAGGCAGTGAACTAATAGGTTCAGTACCTCATACACACTATTTGTAGTAGAAAAAATGTGAAGGAAAAGGGAGGAGAGAGAGAGAGAGAGAGAGAGAGAGAGAGAGAGAGAGAGAGAGAGAGAGAGAGAGATGTGGGAGGGAGAGAGGAAGGGGATGGGAGGGAGGGAGGGAGGGAGAGGAAGAGAGAGAGAGAGAGAGAGAGAGAGAGAGAGAGAGAGGGAGGGAGGGAGGGAGGGAGATAGAGAAGAAGAAGGGGGGGAGAGAGAGAGAGAGAGATATAAGGACACCATAAGATACATAATGATACCATGTGGTGTCATAAGGGGTCATAGGACACCATATGACCCTTAGAACACAATATGACTCCTAACAAGATCTAAGGGGTCATAGGGTATCGTAAGGGGTCATCTGACACTATATGATCCCTTAGCACACCATAGGACCTATAACGACACCAAATAGTGTCCTAAGGGGTCATAGAACACCATATGACTCCTTAGGATACTATATGACCCATAACAACACATTAGAGGTCATATGGAGTCCTAAGGGGTCATAGGACACCATATGACCTCCTAGTACACCATACAACCCATAATGACACCAAATGATGTCCTAATGGGTCATAGAACACTATATGACCTTTTAGGACACCATATGACCCTTAGAACACAATATGACTCCTAACAACATCTAAGGGGTCATAGGGTGTCCTAAGGGGTCATCTGGCACTATATGATCCCTTAGCACACCATAGGACCTATAACAACACCAAATAGTGTCCTAAGGGGTCATATAACACCATATGACTCCTTAGGACACTATATGACCCATAATGACACATAAGAGGTCATATGGAATCATAAGGGGTCATAGGACACCATATGACCCCCTAGCACACCATACGACCCATAATGACACCAAATGATGTCCTAATGGGTCATAGAACACTATATGACCTTTTAGGACACCATACGACCCATAACGACACCATATGGAGTCCTAAGGGATCAAATGGTGTCCTAAGGGGTCATTGGAGACCATATGACCCCTTAGGATACCAGATGACCCTTAACGACACCATATGGTGTCCTAAGGGGTCATAAGGTGTCCTAGGGGCCATAGGACACCATAAGATACATAACAACAATATATATGGTTTCGTAAGGGCTCATAAGACAACATATGATCCATAGAACACAATATGACCCCTAACAACATCTAAGGGGTCATAGGGTGTCCTAGGGGATTATATGACACTATATGATCCCTTAGCACACCATAGGACCTATAACTACACCAAATAGTGTCCTAAGGGGTCATAGAACACCATATGACTCCTAGAACACCATATGATCCATAACAACACATAAGAGGTCATATGGAATCCTAAGGGGTCATATGACACCATATGACCCCTTAGCACACCATACGACCTATAATGACAACAACTGATGTCCTAAGGGGTCATAGAACACTATAAGATCTTTTAGGACACCATATGACCCATAACGACACCATATGGAGTCTTAAGGGGCCAAATGGTGTTCTAAGAGGTCATTGGAGACCATATGACCCCTTAAGACACCATATGACCCCTAACAATACCATATGGTGTTCTAAGGGGTCATAAGGTGTCCTAGGGGTCATAGGACACCATAAGACCCATAACGACAACATATGGTGTCGTAAGGGGTCATAGGACACCATATGACCCTTAGAACATATTATGATCCCTAACAACATATAAGGGGTCATATGACACTATATGATCCCTTATCACACCATAGGACCTATAACGACACCAAATAGTGTCCTAAGGGGTCATAGAACACCATATCACCCTTTAGAACACCACATGGTGTTGTTATGGGTCGTATGGTGTCCTAAGGGGTCATATGGCATACTATGACCCCTTAGGACACCATATAGTGTTGTTATGGGTTGTATGGTGTCTTAAGGGATCATATGGTGTGTTGGATTTTGCCAAGATCAAGGGCACAATGAAAAGCATAAAAGAGACAATAGAATGACAAGAACAAATTGTATTTTCATCAATATAAAAATGATCAACTGGATTAACCAATATAATGAATAGAGGCCTGCTTATATAAGCAAGGCCATATGGATGTATGAGCACATAAATATGACATGTGGCTCAATGAGAAACAAGGGTAGGTAGGAAATAGGTGTGGGTAGGTAGAAGAAATAATATAATATTCCACATGAGGTGGATCACCCACCGAAGGTGGAATTATCACTCCACAATAAGTGGATATGATAGTGTAATAACAAGATCAACACCATAAAAGGTGGAATTTCTCCTACACAGACTATCCCAATGTGACACAAACACCCAAGTGTCTCATAACCAAACTACTATGAGATGCATTATCCTAAGTTAACTTAAGTAAGTGTAATAATATCCATAATGAATATTTATTTACACCAACACCCCCCCTTAAGTGCAACTTAGGGGAATGAAGACTCAAGTCAACAATGCAAGACGGGTCCCGGCTACTAGGCCATGATAGGTACCCATGTACAATATGCAAATGCAAGCAAAACTATGCAATGCAATCTCTCACAAACGGAGAAAGGGAGAAAACCCAATGGGAAAAAAAACTCCCCCCCAAAAGAGAGATGAATGTACAAAAGAATCTCAAAGAAGAAGGACAAAACCTCAAAGAGGAAAAAGTCCCCCCCATAAGAGAGGAAGGAGAAGTCAGCTGACCCCCCCTAATGACACATCCCGCACCCCCAAGAGAGCTCGCAACTGCTGGAACTTACTCTTAGTGAAAGGTTTGGTGAATATGTCAGCAACCTGCTCTGCTGTAGGACAATACTGCAAATCAATGACCTGCTCCTGGATGAGCTCTCGGATATAGTGCATATGAATCTCGATGTGTTTGGTCTACTGGTGCTGGACCGGGTTCTTCGAGATGGCAATAGCACTCTGATTGTCACAATGTAGGACTGTCAGCCGTGGAGTAGTGAATCCAAACTCTGTGAGAATCTGCTAGAGCCAAATGGTCTCAGTTGCTGCGTTAACAGTGCCTCGATACTCAGCCTCAGTCAAAGAGAGAGCAATAGCATGTTGCTTCGTGCTCTGCCAACAAATGGGGCCAGAACCAAGGTGAAAACTGTAACCAGAAGTAGACTTACGATCAACGAGATCGCCAGCCCAATCAGAGTCTGTGTAACCAACCAAGCGAAGTCCTGTGCCTGCTGCATAGTGAATCCCATAGTGAGGTGTACCCTGGATGTAATGTAGAATGCGTTTGGCGGCTTTCCAATGAAGCTCATGTGGTTCCTGCATGAAGCGGGAAACCATGCCAACTGCAAATGAAATATCAGGGTGTGTATGAGTCAAGTAGATGAGACTACCCACAAGCTGACGATACAAAGTGGCATCAACTAGTGGAGAAGAACACTGAGCCTCAAGCTTGACTCCTAAAAGAAAGGGAGTCGGGGCAGGCTTACAATTAGCCATATGAAAGCGTGCAAGAAGATCAAGAGCATACTTGGGCTATGATAGTGTAATCCTGGAAGGTGACTATGAAATCTCTATCCCGAGAAAGTAGTGCAAAAGACCCAAGTCAATCATAGCAAATCTGTCATGCAAAGCAGATTTGACCCTGCTAATGATGGATGAAGTACTCCCTGTAATGATCAAGTCATCAACATAGAGCACAAGTATCAAGTGAGAGTCATCCTATCGCAAAATGTAGACATTCAGATTGGAATGACACCTGGTGAAACCTATGGAGAGAAGAAAGGAATCCATCTTGGCATACCAAGCCCTGGGGGCCTACTTAAGGCCATAGAGAGATTTCCTTAGTTGGAAAACCAAGGAAGTATCCTGGATGAAACCCTGTGGCTGCTCCATATAAATCTCCTCATCAAGGTCACCATGAAGAAAAACACTCTTCACATCCATCTGATGTACAGCCCAACCATGAGTTGCAGCAATAGCAAGTGTCAAACGAATGGAGTTCATCTTGGCTACGGGTGCAAAGGTCTCAGTATAGTCAACACCTGCAACCTGCGAGAAACCTTTTGCAACAAGTTGAGCCTTATACTTATCCACACTACCATCTGCTGCAAACTTGGTTTGATAGATCCACTTACATCGAACCATCTTTCTCCCCTTAGGGAGATGGACTAGATCCCATGTGTTGTTCCTCATCAAGGAACTATACTCTTCCTCCATAGCTTGGTCCCACTCAGGAACCCCTGATGCTTCCCTAAATGTCTGTGGATCGGAAGTGGTAGCAATGAATGCATGTGGAAGATCCTGATGTTGTGATCAATTTCTCCGTGTATCTGAAGGATCCCCAACAAGAGAACCCGCGGACTCAAGTGTCTGTCGAGCCCAACGAGGTCTAGGTGGAGGTGGAGAACGAGGCTCCTCAACTGCAAGTGGATCCTGCGGAGGTGTAACCCTGCGAGTCGGAGTGGAGGGAGTCTCATCATCTAAATCACTAACATCACTATCCACGAAGGAGGAAGGTGGAGGAGGTAGAGAGGCTAAGATAGGAGAGCTTTCCTCAAAGTGAACACTCCTCTCAATGAATACCTCATGTGTCTCTGGATCCATCAATCTGTATGCCTTAACACCCTTAGGATATCCAACAAATATGCAAGGTCGACTCTGAGGTTCCAATGCCTTGCATTTTTGTGGAGGTATGCGAGCCCATGCTGGACACCCAAAGACTCTGAAATGTCTCACAATCGGTTTCCTACCAGCCCAAGCTTCAAAAGGAGTAATACCTTGTAAAGCTTTGTGAGGAACCCGATTCTGGATGTGTGTGGCACAACTGATAGCCTCTGCCCAAAAGGCGGGATCAAGAGAACATGCATGTATCATACAGCTAGCCATTTCTTTGAGAGTTCTATTCTTGCGTTCTGCAACCCCGTTCTACTGTGGAGTGTATGCAACAGAATGCTGAAGATCAATTCCCTCAAATGTACAAAAATCCTCAAGTCTTTTGTTCACATATTCCCTTCCATTATTTGTGTGAAGAATCTTGACCACTTTCCCTAATTGCTTCTCCACATGAGTCTTGAAGTCCTGAAATCTGTCAAATACTTCACTCTTATGAATGAGAAAGTAGACCCAAGTGAACCGGGAGTAGTCATCAATGAAGGTAAGAACATAGCGGGCCTTACTGAATGAAGGTGCTGGAAATGGACCTGCTACATCACTGTGAACAAGTTGAAGAACTTCCAAAGCTCTCCAAGTTTTCTCTTTATCAAACTTCTCTTCGGGATGCTTGCCCATGGAACAACCTGAACATACACCGTCTGAAAAACTGATTCGAGGAAGACCTGTGACCATGTCTTTAGTGCTTAGCTGCTGAAGATAGCGGTAGTTGAGGTGACCAAACCGCTCATGCCATAGCTTACTTTCTGAATTTGAATGAGTAAGCATGGCCCTAGAAGGTGAACTTGGCACAAAGTGGGAGAATGAATAAAGTCTAGAGTTGTCATTGACTTGTCCCACTGCTACCAAGGCATCATCATCAAGTTCCTTTACCATAACTGAATCTGGGGTAAACTCAACCTTTTTCCCATTCCCATAGTGAGTGATTTGGTAGATGGAGAGAAGGTTGGTAGACAAATTAGGAACATAGAGAACATTCTCAAATGTTCCATCATCCATGTCAACTGAACCTTTCCCTTCAACCTCTACTTGTGTGTCATCACCTATGTAAATGTGAGGTACCTTAGATGGCTCCAATGAAGAAAACTGCTCCTTTGTAGAACCCATGTGATATGAGGCACCCGAGTCAAGTATCCATTGCTGTGAAGAACCTGTTGTAGCCACAAATGCTTGCCCTTTTCCCTTAGACTGTGAGGAAGAGGAAGGAGTTGAATCCTTCTTTGTGTAGGCGGATGGCAAGTTGATGTTGTTTTTCTTGAGAAGATTGGTTAACTCATCAACTTGCTTTGCGTGGCATCGATGCTCATCATGACCATACTTTTTGCAATATGCACAAGTTGGTTTATCCTTCTTAGGTGGTGTCCCCTTCTTGGAAGAGGATTGAAAATTGCCTTGTGATGGAGAGGATGATTGTCCCTTTTCCTGGTGTGGTTGAGACTTAGATTGCTTCTTCTTGTTGTTGGAATCTTTGCCTTGTCTTCCTTGATTTCCTTGATTTGCTACCAAAGCCTTGGACTTTGAAGACTTGAGAAACCCCATGTTCAACAACTTAGTTTGTTCTAATATCAACATTTCTGTGAAAGCATCAAATGAAGGCATAACATAAGAACTCCCCACTGTCAAATGATGAGTTTGGAAGCTAGACACAAATGCTAGATATTCTGGTGCAAGCTTATCCAACAAATTGAATATCAATTGAGCATCCTTTTTGTCAATTCCACAATCCTTTAGCTTTGCTCTTAGCTCATTTGCTTTGGTTACATAATCTTGGATTGTATCAAAATTCTTGGGATCTAAGTTGGTGAGCTCATTATCGATCTGATAGCCTCTGATTTCATCAACTTGTCCATACAATTTCTGAAACATATCCCAAGCCTCCTTGATTGTTGTACACTTCTCAATGTGGAAAATGAGGTCATCTGATACATACTTGCGTAAGGTTCCAAGAGCCATGCAATTCTTTATGAGCCATTCTAATTGAGCATTTGGATCAGCCTTAGGATCAGGTGGTGCTGTTATTGTTCCATCTATGTAGTGTGAGAGACCCTTTTCCATTAGTTTACTCCATACTTTGATTTTCCATGATGCATAATTATGTGGAGTTAATGGTGGAAACTTATTAGGACTCATTGCAACAAGAATGGAAAGAGCACAAAGAGAGGCACAATCACACAAGACACCCCCCCAAATGTGATGATTTTGGCACTTTATAAGTAGTGCGTATACAATGGGCCACTTGCAAAAAATGGCAAAGTGGACTTCTGATTTACAATTTTACGACTACCTCAATAAGGCCAAAAGAGTCTCAAACTATTAATGCAAGAGATCTAACTAAGATCCAAGCAATTTACAAGTACCTAATAGGCCAAATAAGACCAATATCTGAAATTACAATTTTCACTCAAAATCTCTGAAATCTGATCATAGATCCTGAAAGTAGACGAAAAAATAAGCACTTAAAAAAAAAACGGCACTTGAAAAGGAGGTTGTATGAGCTCAAACGAGGCCTTTGAAGTTGTAGAATTGAGGATTAGACAGGTATAGCTGAGAGAATCCAAAAATTCTGAAAAACCTGTGCACCAAAATCAGAAAATAACCACACCACTGCGAAGATCATGAAATTTTAGCCCATTTCAAAAAAAATTGCACCAAAAAAGGAGCAAAAATGAGCAAGATATGGCCTTCCAAAGTTGGACTGCAAAACTGAAAAGCCCAATGGAGAGGGGTCAAAAAAATTTCAAAAAATGCTGATGTGGCGCTGATGTCAGCAAGTCACTATGTTAAATTTGACGGCCGTATGACCATCGCAAAAACTTCGCCTCCCTGCTGACTGGGCGTCCGTACTGTACGGACTGCTGACTGTGCAGGTCGTACGGATGACGTGGTACTGTACGGATGCTTGTGTGTCTCTGTGACTGGGCGGACCGTACGGTCGAGGTGGCGCTGTACGGAGGCCTGTTTTCGGGCCACGTGGCTAGGTCCTGTTGCTGACGTGGCGGGGTCCTATGGCTGACGCGGTGCTGGAGGCGGAGGCCGTCAGGTTCGGGTCTCGGCGTTGCCAGAAGTCTTGGTGGTGCTGGGGTCTTGCCGGCGGCTTTCTGCGCATCGCCGGGGCAGAAGGATGCCAGAATTGGGGGGCGGTGGTGGCCTGAAGCTGCCAGAGGCGGTGGGCCTGGAACCTGCAGGTGCCGTCGGTGGGTGTTCTCGGTGCGGGCGGCGGTGGGAGGATCTTCACGGCAGCGGCGCAGCGTCCGATGCGCGGGGGAACGCGGTGGAAGGTACGGGCAGTCTGCGGCGGAACTTGCAAACCTGCAGCACCTGCACTCCGAGTACGACCAAGTACGGGGGGGTCTGCGGACCCCCAAACAAATTTTTATTTTTTTGCTTTTTCAACTTTTTGATTTCGAATTTTTTGATTTTTTCGATTTTTTTTTTTTTTTGAAAAATATTTTTCAGAAAAAAGAACAAATTTTTTTTTTCTGAAAAAATAATAATAAATCCGAAAATCCGTACTATATAGCAAAATTGGGAAAAAAAAATTTCTCACCAAAATATGTCAACTTTATAGTCGAAATTTATGGAAATGGCCTCCTGGATTCAACGGTGATATCCAAATCGCTGTATGATGCCTCCAAAAAATGAAGATCCCCAAATCCAAAAGTAGAAGCCTTCCACGATGTCTCCAAAAACTGATCAACGAAGTCCCCAAAGCTCTCATACCAGGTTGGATTTTGCCAAGATCAAGGGCACAATGAAAAGCATAAAAGAGACAATAGAATGACAAGAACAAACTGTATTCTCATCAATATAAAAATGATCAACTGGATTAACCAATACAATGAATAGAGGCCTGCTTATATAGGCAAGGCCATATGGATGTATGAGCACATAAATATGACATGTGGCTCAATGAGAAACAAGGGTGGGTAGGAAATAGGTGTGGATAGGTAGGAGAAATAATATAATATTCCACATGAGGTGGATCACCCACCGAAGGTGGAATTATCACTCCACAATAAGTGGATATGATAGTGTAATAACAAGATCAACAACATAAAAGGTAGAATTTCTCCTACACACACTATCCCAATGTGACACAAACACCCAAGTGTCTCA
The DNA here is from genome assembly GCF_030272615.1 of Cryptomeria japonica. Classification (NCBI taxonomy): domain Eukaryota; kingdom Viridiplantae; phylum Streptophyta; class Pinopsida; order Cupressales; family Cupressaceae; genus Cryptomeria; species Cryptomeria japonica. The sequence continues at coordinate 33,963,711 of NC_081408.1, read as the reverse complement.
TAACCAAACTACTATGAGATGCATTACCCTAAGTTAACTTAAGTAAGTGTAATAATATCCATAATGAATATTTATTTACACCAACATGGTGTCCTAAGGGGTCATAGGACACTATATGACCTCTTAGGAAACAATATGACCTCTAATGACACCTAAGGGGTCATATGGTGGGCTAATAAAATGATATATTATTTAAAGTTATGAATAGAACATCATAAAATAGAACATCAGTAGTTTAGTTTTGATATAGCTAAGTTAGACCATTTTCAGCATAAAAGAGACTCAAAGCGAACAAAAAATGAGGCTTCACTAAAAGCAAGTGTAAGATCTTGATCTAACCCTAAGAGTGTTTCCTTTCTAAAACATATGATGCTATTAAATTTGCAAGGTTATAAGACTGATCTCCATTGTGACTATAAGAATTACACACTTGATTTCTTTCATGGGTATGTACCCTTCCAAGCCTTTTGACAAGTGATGATCATCATATACTACCACTTCCATGCTTACAACAAAATTTAATTTCTTTAGGTGACAAGTGTTGTGTAACAACATGGGAACTCTCGCATACCCAAAACTATCATTCTCTATGACATCATCTATGTTACTCTCCCTCTTTCTATTTTGCAGATAGTGTGACTCATCATTTTGCTTTGTTGACACTATTTTCCACATCTGCTCTACTCATTAAAAACACATTCGAGAAGAATATTGCTGCAGGTTTCCTTGTTTGTCATGGTAATGCACCCATGGTTCAATTTCAAACCCTTCTTCCTCATATTCAATGTACAAACACAAATCAATCAGTCAATTTTCTTAGGAGAGCATACATGATAAAAATCAAAGAGGAAGTTGTAGACAAGAAATAAATTCACTTACTTCTATAGAAGTGCAGACACAACTGCAATGGGGTATGGAGGGAGGGAGGGAGCAAAGAAGAGAGAGAGGGATGGGGTATGGAGGAAGGAAGAAGGGGAGAGAGGGAGAGAAAGAGAGGGATGGGGTATGGAGGAAGGGAGAAGGGGAGAGAGAGAGAGAGAGAGAGAGAGAGAGAGAGAGAGAGGCACATTGTATGCACTTGAGAGGGGGAGAAAATACACTTATATGTGTGTATATATATACTTAATATATTATATATTATTATATACATATATATATAAATATTATATATTATATATAAAAATTATATATTATATGTATATACACATATTATATATACAAACACATATTATACACACATAGACAAAATTTAAACAAACGTAGCACGTATGCACTATTTATAGTAAACATAGAGCGTACACACGTCTTATACCACAAGTACCCCGTACATTTTTTTGACTGTTTAGGCTTGGAAATAGGCTTGGATGACAAAGCTATGGTTTGGAAGTTTGATTCCCTCCATTTCCCTCATTTTGGATGTTTTTTATTTTATCAACTTGGTTTATCGACTTTGTCATCATCAGGTTTACACTTCATCAAGTGGGTATTTCTAAAATTGCCACCATATTTTCACCCATCTTCTAATATTTCTAACCATATAATTTGTTTAAAATTTGAACAACAATAACATATTATTATTGAATTTCTTTTATCAGTGTCTCCATAGTTCTCACAAACATAGGTGCACCATTTTTTAATAACTTTTGATATACTTATCCAAATTTAAAAAACTCTATATATTATTGTAATTCACTTGATTCTTTACAATGTAAAAATAAATAAAAATTGTATTTTCAATTTGTTTATTGCAACTTATGCTTCACACACGAACATGTACCTAATTTTTAGGATGTGCTCAATTGGGAAAATCATAAAAAAAAAAATACTTAACAAACAATTAAAAAAAAATACACATCTTCTAGTTCTCACTCTTAACTATCTTTCTGCCAAAGGATTTGTCAAAATACTAAATCTAAAAATGACTTTTTTGATGTGCACGTTAGACACTATGTTAAGTTTTTCAGAAAAAATCAGGGTCTACTTTTTGTGCGCAAAGGATTTGACCCCCTTAATATTATCCAATTTTGAAAACGTTTAGTAGTTTGGAAACTAGATTCAGAGTACTACAATATTTGTTATTTGATTATCTTTATATCTTGAGTGGATGACTTTCAAATTTTTCCTCAAAGTTCAGGTTCACCTGATTTCAAAAAAAAAAAAGTGTCCACTTATACCCCCCCTTTTTTACCACCATCTTTGTGCACTTACTCGGATGGATTATGCATTTGATGTCTTTACTATATTTTATTAATGATGAACACTTAAGTTGCTACCAATATTTTTTTGGTAAATCTGCATTAAGTGATTGTTTGATCAACTACCGGTACTGGTTATGAACAGTTTTGTGAAGTATTATGCAGATTGGTGAAAAGTTTCAGTTTATCCTTATTAGTGATTCACACCCTCCCCTCTCAGTAATAACCGGATCTTCACAATAATAATTGGTATCAGAGCATTAGGTCCTCTTTGTGCAAAAGCTTAACCGCTTGAGGAAAAGATCCGAGCAAGATGATGAAGAAAGAGGGTCCCAAATTCACTAAGGACAACTATAGGATATGGAGTGATAGAATGAAGATATATATCAAAGGTATGGGTGCTCAGTTTTGGCAACATGTTATTACTTAGTATGTACCTCCTACCGGTCCTCTAACTGCAGATTAGTTGAAGGAGCAGTAAGAAAACATTCAAGCACTAGAAGCCATAGTAAGTACACTGGTTGATACTAAATATATTTATGTACATGGTTTAGAGACTACTTTTGATGTTTGGGAGAAGTTAGAATTAATCTATGGAGGTGATAAGGATGTTCAAAAGGCTAAAGAAGAGAGTCTTAGAGGAAATTTTTATTATATGAGAATGATGGAAGGTGAAAATATTACTCAGCATGGACAGAGGATAAAAGAAGTTATCAGCAGAATAAAAGTGTTGGTGGTACTATAGAAGAAGACATTGTTGTGACTAAGATGCTTAGAACTCTATTTCTTGTCTATGCCATCAGAGTGTCTTCTATTCAAGAGTTGAGGTTAGTTACTAAGGATAAGGTTACTGTTGGTTCTTTGATTGGTAAGCTCACTGCTTTTGAGTTAAATAGTTTTGATAACAATGTACCTAAGATAGAATATGCTAACTATGAATTTGCAGAAAATAATTTGCATTTCTCACAATTGGGTACCAACCTATATGTATGTTTAAACATCCCCGACCAGTAATAACAATTTTTAAGATGTTTTAAAGTTGTGATGGTGGATGAGAAGTGACTACTACATGCCTCGTCGTGAAATGCCCTCAAAAGCTTTTCTTGTTGATCTTTGTCCACACACCTCAAAAAGGTTCCATCCAAGCCATTTTTGTACAATCATCAAAAATCACATACTTTGTTGCCTTCAATCTCAGATTCCTTCTTTCTCTTGGGGTTAAGTGATCTAGACATTCTCCATATGTCTGGTAATGAGCTATGTCCATGAACCATGGATCTCGTAGGCTGACCAATAGAGTGTTTGGTAACTCTTCATTTTCATTTTCTCTGTTCTCTACTATCAACCAACGTAAGCCTTATCCTCAAACTAGTTTTTTGGGCTTAATATCAAGATTAAATTCTTGTATTTTAGAGACCCAAGTAGCTCGACTATTCATCCCTACATATTGCTGAGTTAGAATACTTTTTATAGCTGGGTTAGGTACAAAAACAATAGAATGAGAATGCTAAATATAATATCTAAAAATTTTAATCGCCTTGACTACAACAAAAGCTTGTTTTTATACCAAGGAATATTTCAGCTCGTGCTTTTTAAGAGGCACACTCATGAAAGCAATAGGAACCTCCACATTTTAATCATCTTTTTGTAGCAGAATACTAGACATTATATGTTCAGAGGCATAACAATAAATGATGAACTCTTTTCGGAAGTCCAGATTTATCAAGGTAGGTTCTTGTGCTATTACTTCCTTCACAACTTTGAAACCTTTCTTTGCTTCTTCACTCCATCTAATACCTTCTTCTCACTCATAATTCCCTCTATGTGTTTTGAATTCTCAGCAAAGTCTAGTACAAATCTTCTGAGAAAAATCACTTGTCCAAAGAATGATTTAACACCACTTCTATTAGATGGAAGGCTTAATTGTTGAATATCTCTTACCATATCTGGATCAATTTTGATGCCATCCTTGGAAAGGAGGTGCCTCGGTAACTTTCCCTCTATGACACATAAAACAAATTTATTAGGATAGAAAGATATTCTATGATCTCTGCATCTCTAAAATTAATTTCAAATCCCTCAGATGATTCTTTCTTCTTTTGGAGAAAACAATTAAATCATCTAGATAAATAATGATTATCTTATCTTTCAAATGACTAAAGGACAAATTCATTTCTCTTTGAAATATGGCACCAACATTAATAAGGGCAAATGGCTTCTGATTATATGCAAAGGTTCCCCATGGGGTTGTGAAGGCAGTCTTGAATTTTGAATTAGTTTAATGCTATGAGATTGAGGATAATTTTGAAGATGATTGAGGGAGATAGGGTAAGCTTGATAACTGCTATGAAGAACATTCAAGATGCATTAGATGAAGGTGGCCAAATATAGAAGTCATGTTTAGTTTTTTCTAAGTTTACCATTGACATTGACAACAAAATAAAAGAATGTGAAGGCTAATTAACTAGCATATCTTAATCTTATTCGCCTCAATCAGTCCCGACTAGAAATTTTAAAGCACAAGTTATGAGCATATTGGATAAGATTAAGAGCTTAAATCAAGAGAAGAACATAAATTTGGGTAGAATGGGAGAAGTAAGAAGTCTTATCACTCCCCAGATAGATACACTAGTCAGCAGTATGCAGGCTGCAAAGTGGTGCAGCATGGTCCGGTGGGTCCTCAAAGAGAACAAATCAAATCATGTAGCAAGAGTAACACAATGGAAGTAACAACAAACATAGATAAAATGAAAAATCAAACATTTACATCATCATATTATCATCATAGAACATTCAATAATAAATCGCTTACATGCAGGCTAACATGCCCTGTTTTAAACTATATGCCAAATTACAATCCATCCGGACCTCCAAGATACATCTGAATTACAATTTCAAAAACTAGATCCCCATAATCTTCAAACTGCTTCCTAAGGATCACATAAAACAATGTATATACCCTCCAGAACACATCCAGGTCGACCACAATAGATTACATTTGCCAAGAAAGGAAAATGAAATATGCAAATAGGTTGGCCCAAAGAATGAAAGAAAAATCCTCCAGAAAAGAACAACCAAGAAGTGCGGATCAAATGAAAGGTCAACCAAGGACTCAAGAACATCGAGCAAGGCACCAAATAGATCCACAAGCCAAGAAATTTCTCCGCACGAGAAGAAATCACCAACTAGCCGTTTAGCTCAAAAACTACTCCAAGAACCAAGAACAGTCAATCTGAAAGTGATAACTCACCAAAAAATATTCCAAATGAACTGACAATTTGGAATGATGAACAAAATAAATCCTATAAATTGAAAATATGATCCGCAACAAAAAAGAGCCATCTATTGGAACATATTGAAAGAACACAGAAACTGCAATACTGAACTGAACAAGATTAAAGTTGAAAGGAAATATTTTTGGTTGATGTAAGATTTCTTATAGACTGGGGATGCTCCTGCATCAGACACACCAAATAGAAAGAGATTTTCCATGAGTTGCAAATTATGAACATCAAAAATGATTCGGGATATAGATTCCATGCTTATTTCTAATCCAAACATCTCCCTTGTCTGCAAACCTCTTCCTTACCTCCTTTGGAACCTCAACCGGATTCTATAACTCCTGTTTCTCTTTCTTTCTCTTTCCTTGCTTCAGACCTGCACATTGTCTTTGACCAATGCTTTCTTTCTATTACAACTTTGATTTATTCTTGCCACAAGACTTCATCCAGTTCACCACCATAACCTTACTACCATCCAGTTCCTTCTGACTATCAGACTTATCTACTTGATCCTTCTGCAAATCAATGCCACCCTCTGATACAACCTCTACAATCAATTTCTCAATGTTGTAGCTCTTTTCAAGACTCATATTCCTCACTTCCTTTCCTTCCTCCCTCACAGAAGCCAATGTGAACTTCTATCCATCCTTCTCAATAGTGATTAGGTTTCTTTTACAATCATAAATAGCTCCTCTGTCAAATTGCCAAGGTCTTCCCAACAAAACATGGCAAGCACTCATAGTCACAATATCATATAAGACCCCATCCCTAAAAGGTCCAATATTCACCAAAAACTTCTCTTTTACTTCTAACTTATGATCATGTCTTCAATCCAGACTTGCCTACCATCTCCTCGGATACCAAATTATCGATAATTCCACTTTCCACAATAACTTTACAACACTTACCACCAGATTTACACACAGTCTAAAAAATATTCTTCTAAGTAGGTCTGGTATCTTCACTGCTCTACTCCATTGGGACTCTTCTAAACATAAGCAATTCTCCCTGCTCTAGTTCCAACAAATTCTCACTGGTAACTCTAACTTCTTGATCCTTATTTTCCACACAGTTCCTTGCCATCCCTTGCTTGTACTCAAAAGATCTGTCTGGTTTATCCACACCTGAAAAATCTTCCCAAGAATTCTCTACTGTTATTGTCATTGCCTTTTCTTTGTGTCTTCTGATCCAGTAGTTTATTCCACTTAGGTTTGGATTCTTATTTGACATTCTGCTTCTCTATACTACCACTCATCTGTCCTTTATAGCTCTCCTTTCCTCTAGGGTTGTTTTGTTGTCTTCTTTTCACTTTCTCCTTAGCCTTCAAAGCATATTGATAAGCCTCTTCAACTGTAGAAATATTTAGCATACTCATCTCATCCTGAATGCTAAATGAAATTCCATTTATGTACCTATCCACCTTCTCTCTATCCATCTCTCTATGTCCATATTTGATCATCACCTTGTATAATTCCTCAGTATACTCTTTCAAACTCATGTTCCCCTGCTTCAGGTTCTACAACTTCTTGAACAACTCCAACTCATTGTCTCCCAGGATGAATTTAGCCTTCAATCTCGCTACCATCTGCCTCCACTAGGTGATCTTTATCTGACCATTCTCAATTTTATCACTCTATAACTCCTTCCACCATAAAGCACCATACCCTTTCAACTTAGTCTATACCAATCGGACTCTGTGTGAGTCCTTAACATTCTCAAACTCAAAGTAGTCCTCCAACTCTCTGATCCAATCGATCAGATCTTCCAGATTCAACATCTCAGAAAAGTTTGAAACCTCCACTTTATAAAACTTACTCACTTGTACCACTTCTCTAAAAAACAAATTCCTCTCTTTCATCTTCCGGTCCTTTAGCTTCCTTGACCTCAAGCTCTTCTCCAACTTCTTCATACTCATCCTCAGATTACGGATTCCTCTGCAAACCAGCCAATGCATTTTTGATTTCATTCCTCATCTCATTCTTGAAATCCTCCATCATCTTCTCTACCCTCTGAGGGTTCATCCTTCTTGGCAAAATCTCCTCCTTTTCTCCAATGCAACTACCTCAACTCGTCCTTCTGACTACCGATTTTGATTGCCTCACATTCAACAATCTATCTAACACGCTCACAGCCTACCTCCACTTGGAGATCTGTTCACCCAAAGGAATGCCTCAAGGTTTGCAACCAACTCTACTACCACTTGGTGCAACATAATCTGCTAGGTCCTCAAAGAGAACAAACTAGATCATGCGGTAAGAGAAACATAATGGAAGCAACAACAAAAACATAGATAAAATGAAAAATTAGATATCTACATCATTATATTATCATCATAGAACATCTATTAATCACCCAGTTACATGCAAGCTAACATGTCCTATTTCAGACTATATGCTAGATTACAATCCATCCAGACATCCCAAAGGCATCCAAATTACAATTCTAGAAACTAGATCCCCATAATCTCTGAACTGTTTCCTAAGGATCACATAAAACAATATATATACCCTCTGGAACACATCTGGATCAACCACAATAGATTACATTTACCAAGAAAGGAAAATGAAATGTGCAAATAGGTTGGCCCAAAGAATGAAAGGAAAATCCTTCGGAAAAGAACAACCAAGAAGCGTGGATCAAGTGAAAGTTCAGACAAGGACTCAAAAACATCGAGCAAGGCACCAAATAGATCCGCAAGCCAAGAAATAACTTCGCACATGAAGAAATCACCAACTAGCCGTTAAGCTCAAAAACTGCTCTGGGAACTAAGAAAAGTCAATCTAAAAGTGATAATTCACCAGAAAATAATCTAAATGAATTGACAGTCTAGAATGATGAACCAAAGCAAGCCTAGAAACTGAAAATATGATTTGCAATAAAAAAGAACCATCTACCGAAACATATTGAAAGAACATAGAAACTGCAATATTGAACTGAACAAGAACAAAGCTGAAAGGAAATATTTTTGGTTGATGCAAGATTGTTGATAGACCAGGGATGCTCTTGCATCACAAAGTATGCTCTGAACAAAAGTGTTTCGGTAGATCGCAGAGGAGAAGAGATGCATGCCTATCTTTTCAATGGATATGATGCATGTTTTCATGTACTATTATGTTTTACTTTCAGTTTTTGCATATTGGTGAACACTTAATGAGTTGTTCTAATAAACCAGCTTAATAGTTGGTTATCAGTGATTACCGGTAATGATAAAGAGTTTACTAATGGTTTATGTTTGATTTGAATAATTTTTATAAGTTCAAGTTTTAAGATTTAAATTATTGTTAATAGTAATTCACCCCCCTCCTCTCAGTATTAACCAGATCCTCTAAGATTATCAATTGGTATCAAATAATTGGTCCTCTATATGCAAAAAGCTTAACAGCTTGAGGGAAAGATCCTGAAGAAAGATGATGAAGAAGGAGGGTCCCAATTTTACCAAGGACAACTACCAAATACAGAAAGACTGGATGAAGATATACATTAAAGGATTGGGTGCTCAAGAAAACATTCAAGCCTTGGAAGAAATTGTAAGTACTTTATCTGATTCTATGTATATAGATGTTCATGGATTAGAAACTGCATTTGAGGTATGGGAGAAATTAGGATTTATTTATGGGGGAGATGAACATGTTCAAAGAGAAAAAGAAGAGAGTTTAAGAGGCAAATTTGATGACATGAAAATGGCCATTGATGAGAGCATTGCACAATATGGTTAAAGGACTAAAGAAGATGTAGGTGGTATTAAGAGTGTTGGAGGTAAGATTGATGATGATATTTTTGTTAGTAAAATGCTTAGAACTCTCCTACCATAGTATGCTATTAGAGTTTCTGCAATTCAAGAACTAAGATCTGTCTCTAAAGATAAGGTCACTATTGATTCTCTTATTGGAAAGTTGACTATGTTTGAGTTAAACAACTTTGATAATAGTGTTTCAAAACCATCTGAATTTGCTTTTGAAGCTTCTGTTACCAGTACATCTGTTAGGAAAGGAAATGATACTTGTCATAATCATGACTACATGTCTATGTTGAACACAAAATACCACTAAGAGGGGGGTTAATTAGTGGTTTCTAAGCTTTATCTATTTCTAAACTCTCTTCAGAATATTAGTTATTCACTTAACCACTAAACATTCATAACGGTAGAACAAGAAAGAAACCCAAAAAGATAATTCATAGTAATATAACTCACAACACCAGATTTATGAGGAAAACCCAATATGAGAAAAACTTCGGTGAGAAAAGTTGTTGTAGTCTACTGCTCCAATCTAGCCTCACAGGTAAAATACTGACTTAAAATGATTTAGGGCACCAACCCAAGGAGAACCAACCCCTGCACCAAGCTTCAAATTGGCGATGTATATTGAAGTACTATTAGAATACAATTAAGGCTTCTTGTTGCAAATGAATTCTGCAACTCTTTGATCAAATAACTCACTGCCAGTTGACATTCTTTTCTCCTCCACTGAATCTCACACTGACGGTTGTGAGATTATTGTCTCTAATTCTCAGCCTCTGTTATCTTTCACTCCCTCTTTCACACAGTCTCTCAACACACTGTGTCACACTTGGATGTTGCCTGCTCTACCACACCTTGTCAGTTAGGCTCAACTACAAGACTATAGTTATTGCCAATAGAATCCTCTCATTGGTATGCTTGCTCATGCACACTGCAACTTTCTTGGAGATATTTCTAAGGCTTTGCAATTCTTCTCCTTACTCACTCTTTCTTGTCTTCTTCTTCATCGTAGCATCAACATCTTTTGTCTTGAGTTCTCATCTCTTATCCCATGATTTCCCACCAGAAAGTAATTCAAACTCCTAAGCGGTTAGGGTTTCCTCTTCCTGACACAATCTTCATGAGATCTAATCCAGCTTGTCTTGAATTGATCACATGTCCTTCAAGAATGCACTTGTACACAATTTCCATTATCCAATGCACATTTTTTGGTAATAGAAATCTCGAACACGATCTTCTGCCTTGAAATCTGTCGACACATAAAACACTTCAATTGTTTCCATTTCGAGGTCTTCCTAAATTGGATTCCTTTGTATTGATCGAGGCACCAACTTCTACCTAATCTTCCTCTTTCATTCTTTCTTCCTCAAGTCGCAACGGTCAGTTACAACCCCATGATTTATGGCTGTTTCATTAATGGCGATTATCTATTTCAATGACCCTATCGATGGGGCTTCACTGACCACAACATGTTTTCCACCTCTTCTCCACATGGCATCATAATGATCAAGACGTGGTCCACCAACACATAGTCGATCCAACAAACACATACCGGTACATCCCTTTGCCGGTAGAACTTTCTTCTTCTATTAACTAATAGAGAACACTATACCAGTAGCACATCTTCACCTCAATGGTTTGTGACAAATTTAACATTCTGCCTCTTCATCATAAACAAGAAACCAACCTTCAGACCGGTATGTGCCTTACTGGTAGCCCTTTATTATGTTGGCTTGATGATGATTGTAATGTATTCATCACTTGTTGTCATTGATGAAACACTCTCACACACATCTGATTGCATTGACTACCGGTGTAACTTCATTGGTATACACTATTAACCGGTATGTTTAAGGTCTATCTCTAACCAGTACTCTCTGTCAATCGGTATGTTCTTAAGAGATAACATGTGGTTACATTAAGTTGGCATCAAAATAAAGATGGAGATCATACGGAAGATTCTAGAACAATGGTTCACATGTTTTGTTCTAACCAATATTGACTGTTCTAACCAGCATCCATTTTTGTGATGAGTTACCAACACCATTTTCTTGATGGTCATTTTTGTGATGAGTTATGTTTACTTGTCTAGATACACTGAACCTAGGAAATTGTGTTTTGATTTCCTCTGGCCGACATATGATTTGTATGTCTATTTAAAGACATCTTAGTGAATCATTTAAAAAAAGAGAACTAATACAGAAGAGGAGATTATGTGAATACTGATATGTATAAAGAGTGAAAGCTTTCATTGAAGAGCGATAAGTGTTAAGATGAAGAGCAGTGTGGAATGTACGTAGAATGATCTAATCAAGCAAATATTGTGCTACTCATAATAGATCAAATCTTTCTTGTTGTTTTCTAATCATTACAACAGAATCAAATCCTCTAACTGGGTAAGCTCTAACAAGCTAAATTGTACAAATCCTCTAATAAGGTGATCCATTAGTTTGGATTCTCAAATCCTCTAGCGAGGTTACTCCTAACAGGGTAGTACTCTTAATAGGGTATAAGCTTCTAATCAAGCTTGGGATCTCTAACAAGATTCTCTCATAGCAGAGCACTTTGTAAGACCTTAACTGGTCAGTTATCTATTACTGTAGATAGTTAACTTGTGAGTTCCATCTCACCATGGTTTTTACCTATTTGGGTTTTCCACGTATAAACATGTGTTATGGTGGATGTTCTACTTTATGTGGATGTTGTTATTTCACTTTGGATAGCATGTATTTTGTTTAAATGCTTCGTTAAGTTCCTCTTCCGGTTAGTGTTTGAAGTTGTGTTTGTTTTGGTGTCACTGATTCACCCCCCCTCTCAGTGCTTTTTAAGTCCATCAATTTGTATCAGAGCCTAACTTCTTTGAAGCCTAACCGCTTAGAAGGGAATCTTGAAACAACCATGGGAGATAGGAGCTACTTTGAGATGGTTAGAGAGCTAGAAGCTAGCAAGAATGAAATTGAATCCCTTAGGGGCAAACTGAAAGTTTCTCAAGCCAAAAGGAGAGAGCTATCTGAAAAACTGCTAGAAATAACTGATAATAGTTCTTTAGATGAAGCCAATATTGAAGCTTTAGCTAACGAAGTTGAAAAGGTGAATGGTGAAAAATTGAATGTAAGAAGAGAGCTAGAAAGTCTCACTATCCGCATGAGTCAACAACTGGAAGCCAAAAGAGCTGCTGAAGATCTTATCAAGGTAAGAGATCAAGGGATCATAAAGATCAAATGGGAAAAAGACACTATACATGAGGACTTGATTGTTGAAACAGAAGAGAAGGAGAACCTAAAGTTAGGCCTTGAGTTGGCATCGTCTCTAAAAGAGAACCTGTCTAAGCATAATGAAGATCTTGTCAAAAAGATTACTAAAGCCAATGATAAATTAGAGAAGTTCATCAAAAGTTCTACCATGTTGGAAGAACAAATTCAATCACAAAGAATGAAGGGTGATATCTCTGGACTTGGTTTTCATACAATTGAAAAATGTGAATCCTCCGATACAAAGAACAAAACTACTCCTAAAGTCAATAAGACTACCAGCAAGAAGGTTTTTAAACCTATCTACTTTGTTTGTCACAAGCCTGGTCATACTACAAATGTTTGTAAAAACAAACCTAACAGAAATGCAAATTATAATACTAATGCTAGGTATGTGTCTAGAAAGTTTGAAGGTCATTGCTACACATGTGGAATGTATGCATAGACATATTGAGTGCAGATATGGATCAAACAATCTTGTACCACACATGCATCCTAGACCAAATGGTGACCGGATAAGGAATTTTGATAACCTGGTAAACCGAAACTGGCAAAGATCCTATAGCAACCGGTTTAGTCCATTCAAAATGGAAAAGGCAACAAATGTTGTTTTCACCTTTTATAATAACTTTGGTCATGTGGCTATGAACTGCAAAAGAAGAATAGGAAGAGGAAATGTAGTACCCTAGAGATCATCTGGTATGGTCTGTTACCACTGCAACAAATCGGGGCACTTAGTAAAGTTTTGTAGATCAAGAAATAACAAACTGATCAACTCCTTTAAGGATCAGAAAGGCAAGCAGAAAGTTGATGTCGAGGAAACCAAAGAAAATATGAATCAAATTTGGAAAAAGAAAGGTGATGACTCACTTGGAGAAGAAATTGTTCCTTCACCTAGTGAAGAGAATCCAGCACCGGTGACTTAAGCCTATCTAACACGGCTAAGGGGAGCTTAATGGTAAAATGTCTCTGAACCCCTTGTAAAATAAGTGAGAAAGAAATTTTGAATTATAAATTTTTGGTGACTCTTTGTTAACGTGTTATCAACCGGTATTTCACTTAAGCAGTAAATTAAAAATTAGGGTTTGTAACCTAAAGTGTGAGCATTTATTACAGTTGGTAAAGTGGATAAAAACAAGTTTTACTTTATCATTTTTACCCTAACTCTTTTGAAAAAGAAATTTGAACTGATTGTAGAGTAGAACAAGATTGTCTTGGTGTAAATTGGTGAATTTCTTTGTGATTAGAGAAATCAAGTTGAATCGAAAGTTGCAGAGAGGCGAACGGGTGTGCATTTGAACATTTTAACCGAAAAACGGAGTGACGTGCAAGATACAAGGTATTTCTTTGTATACCACTTCGAAACTTGTTTAACTAGAATGGCATCTTCTTTTAAGTCTCTAGAAAGGTTGATGCTCATTGTTGAGCCTGAGGAAGCTCTAAAGGCAAATGAAATTATGTCTTATAATGCATTATCACAAGTCTTGAGTTGTGTTGTGGTGAAAGGTGACTTGTCCAGCTATATAGATTGCAAAATGGAAGATTTAGGAACTCTACACATCTATACTCAGCTGAAATCACTCTATGATAAGAGTGGAATGATTGAAACAAAATATGCTAGGGTTTTTGAAAAAGGGTTTCATAATGCCACATATTTTCTTGAAGATTTTTAGGATGAACACATAAGAATCATCTTGAGTCAAGTCCATGGAGAGAATATGTATTTGGAAAGGACCCATACAATAACCAAGGAAACTATTAGGGCTGTAACGGGTTATTTCTCAACTGGTGAAATTCCTATGTTAAGAAGAATTTCAAAGGATACTGTCTTCAAGTTAACTGGTTCTACATCTGATAAGCGTCCTTTCTCTATCAACAATATTAGAGACCTTGCGGTGAAACTTGTAGCAATGGTGATAGGCTACTGATTATTCTACTCTAGTAGACTTAACAATGTTTCATCTGTAGCAATTCACATAGTACATAGAATGATTATTGATAATGCAGACTATGATATTTGTGAAGCCATCAGAGCCCAATTATTTTAAAATTTGAAATCCATTAAGAAGGACAACACATAAAAGTTCAAATATGGTTAGCTATTAGCTAGGTTATTTTTCTATTTTCAGAACTTCCTAACGGGTATTGGAGATATTGAATGGTCCAAGGAACAACTGGTTAATGCACAGATCAAGAACAACATTAAGGGTGTGAAAAATACTTTTTCAGCTACCGTGAACAATTATTTTAATGAATTTCAGAAAAAGATGAGCATGAGAATGAGGTTACCTGAAGATGTGGTAAAACACTTTGCAAAAGACATAATCTTCATGGTTACCACCAACTTTTGCTTGATGCAAGCAATTGAACCTAGAGAGGAAGAGATGGAAGATATGAGCTATGAGGTTAATCATGATTTACTAGTTGGCTATGCTAATGCCCTGTTAGCATCGCCTAAAGATAAAAAGAAGGAAAAATTGGACATTGTGGCAGTCCAAGTTGCACCAACTGAAACCGATACTGCACCTGTAGCTAAAGTGAAAGGAAAGAAAAAGAAGTCTGATGAAAAATCTCCTATGAAAAAGACCACAAGGGTGACTCAGAGTGTCCTAACCAAGAAGGAACCAACACCTACAGAATATGTAAAGAAGGAGAATGCACCAAAGAAGAGAAATCAGAAATTGATTTTGCAACCAGAGTCTGAGGGTACTGTAAAGTGGAAAATGTTGAACCCTAGTTGTTCTCCCCTCCCCAACTCTAAGGAGAGAGAAGGGGGAGTCACTAGGGTTGATGGTTTTCACTTAGGAGAGACTTTACATTCAAAAGAGGGGTTGAAACCCACAAGATCCAATCCCACACAATGCAAGATTGGATTCTATATGAGTTTCAAGGGTTGTGATAGCAAGGATACCCTCTTTTGTAAAGAATGTGGATATAATGATTAAGCTAGGAATGCATAGAAAGTGAGAAAGATTCATTTATAAACTGAGATAGGGATATGATATGAAGTTGCGGACCTGGAATTAGCAGTAAAATGTCGGGACGGTGCTGTTCTGCAAATTTGAGCAAAAGTTGACTGGACGATGGCACCCGGCGTGCACACAGTCCTCCGAAAAATCCGCGAAACGAAGGGGGATCTGTTCGTCTCTGCACAAGGATTCCAGATCTTCAATTTCAGCCGCGTACCTGCAACCTACACACAGAAAAGCGAAGACGATTGGGGGGTTAGGGATGAGGGGTTTGCCTTAGGTCAAACCCCGGTTTTGGAATTAACCAAGAAATGAGAAATTGCTGTAAATGTAATGTAAAACAAGTACTAATACCTTGTTGTAAGGATGTTTGTATCCTTATATGCGAAGGTATAGATGTTGTTGTATGTTGTATGTTGTATGCTGTAGTATGTGATCTCCTCTTCAATGGTTGAATCCTTGTCTTGAATGCAACACTTAGCCTTGAATGGAGACTTAGAATGCTCAATTGCTTGAAGGAATGCTTGAATGCTTGAATGCTTGAATGTTTGAATAGAGTTTCCACATCTTGTACACACATGTCCTTCTTCTTTTTTTATCTCACCAAAATGGGAGAGGAAATGTAGTTTATATACTTGTCAATTAGGGCTGATAGACTGATTTTCCTGACCTTAGGCCGACCAGGAAATGTTATTTTCCAATTTGCAAACAAAAAGACCCGAAGCCCCATAGGAGACCGGGCCCAAAATAGGGCCAAGGACCATGGCACTGGGTGCCCTAGTCCTAAAGGACCAAGGCGCTGGGCGCTCTAGTCCCACCTCTTGGGACAACAGGGTGCAAGGACGGATCAGGCAGGGTGCTTTGAAAAATGCAGTTTTTGATGTCATGAACAAGTTTCGGGGTCTCCATTAAGGTTCAGTGTTGCATCGCCATCGTGAAGACCCAAATGCGGTCGAAATTGCAAGTGTCACAATTTTAGGACGCTACATTGAGCCCCCACTTTAGTGGGAGTATAAGCGTATGCTCATACTTCCGGTAAAGTACAAGGAAACAACATTGAAAAACATTCACCACGTCAAGGAGGCAAGATACACCAAGCCCCCAATGGACTAAGGATCTTACAACTTCGATTGACAAAGTAAAAGGGAAGATCACGAGGGAGAACCATGACTGTCAGTAGTAAGGTTCCCTCACTATGAGTCATGCAAGAAAGATATCAAAAATTTTCAAGGCAAAGCTAAATTTGTCAAGAAATTTTTAAGTATCTTGAAAAAGATATGAATGGGATGTATGCCCCCCTATGTTAAAGCGATCGCACACGCCTCACCGGGGGTGATTGCTTTAAGGTAGTGATACATATAAGAAATGAGAAAGGAGCACGTTATCACAAGGATTTAGCCCCCAAGTGTGAGATAAGCCCAAGGATAATAGACACAGAACACAAAGCACAAGGTGACTTCGCTTTCCTCGGGGTCAGTATGCTGTATGATAATTCATGTATATCATATGTATGTATGCATAATTGTTCTTCATTCCCCAATCAAGGAAGGTCACCTAGAAGAAGGGAACACATGTGTCTTTTGAGTCAACATGAGAGAGACCAAAAGAGGTCACAATGCTTTGCATCATCCTCAAGTAGACAACACTAAGGACAACAAATAGAAGAATGAGAATAACATATAGAAGAAGTAACAAAAGAGAGGAGGAGAGAATCTGCTATGCTAATGAACTAGTCTAGCACGTCATCTACCCCCTGATCTTGCTGATCAATGTTTCGAGAAGGTAGGAAACATGCTAGAGGAGGAACATCCAACACAGCAGATGGAGCTATCACAAGATCCAAACAAGGACTATGTTCATGTTCCAAGCCACGTTGTTCTTGTCTAGGAGCTAGGATAAGTGCTTTAGAAAATTCGTTAGATAAATGGTTATCAACATCAACAAGTTCATATTCACTATCAGAAGCAAGAGAAGTAACATTTTCATCTATATCATCATCTAGATTTATAAAAATAGGGTCTTTAACTCGCACAGGATCAAGACCATCATGCATCTTATGTTTAGGAGATTTTGGCTCAATTTCTGGCTGAGGAGAAAATGGAATAATGCTTGTTGAAGGTGTTTTTGGGGATTGCAAAGTTTGAGAGGCAGCTGCCTGAGCTCTAAGACGACGCTTTTGCCGGCGTTCACGTGTAGAACGATTTCGTCTAGTCTTAGTAGGAAGTTGCGAAGATTGAGGAGGAGGAATGTTCTCATCCTTATCACTTGGGTGTTTAGGTTGTGTTCTCTTAGGTTGGATAATAGGAGAAGAGGAAGGTCTCTTCTCTCCATAAGAGGAAGGAGGAGGAACTGCTCCATATAAGGGAGGAATATTTGGTTTAGGGAGGAGACCAAGTCCATCATGACGAAGAGGGATAGGTCTACTTTTAGGAAGTTTATTAGATATAGGCATAGTCACATCCATAGGGATGGGTTGGGAATCTTCTTGAGGAAAGACATTAGTTTTATCTTTCAAAGGAAGAACTTCCTTCTCAAGAACAATAGGAATATCAAGTTTGGGTGTTCTAGGTTCACTTAGAGATAGGATCATATCTTTTTTCCACTTTTGATAAGATTTGAAAAGATGATCACTTCGCGGAGGAAGGGGTTGGAATTGTTTAGGCCAAAAATAATCAAGAGGAACGCTAGAAGTTCTTTCGGCTGGTTTAAAGAGACTATGATTGATAGTAACAACTTCACCATTATGGGGAAATTTCAAACACTTGTGAATAGGAGAAGCAATAGCTTTCATGGAAGATAGCCAAGGATAGCCTAGCTTCACACGAAATTGTTCGGATGATGGAATAATAGCAAAGTCCACATCAAGGGATTTGTTATGGACCTCAATAGGTAATGTAATAGAACCAATTGCAGGAGAAGAAAATGCATCAAATAATTTCACAACCACATTTGTTTCATCATAGATCACTTGATTCAATTGCAAAGTAAAAAGAAATTCTTCAGTAATGACATTAACCATGCAAGAAGGATCAATAAGCACTCCACGACAAGGTGTATTTTTGACTTTTGCAACTATATATAAAGGACTATCAGGTGCCCTGATAGTTTCACTAGAATCAAAGGTGATGGAAAGTTCTTTAGGGATTTTCTACTGCTCCACAAAGTTAATCACATTCGGAGTCATGGACACAAGATCATCAGGTGAGACAGAGGAATCATTAGTATCAATCGCATTAGAGGTATGAGAAGGTAATGGATCAGTAAAAATCTGAAGATTTTGTTTAGGAGGAGCTACAGATGTGTTGCCTTTATCATTCACTCTAGAAATAGAGATAGTATTATTATCAATCAAATCTTGAATTTTACCCTTTAAAGCAAAACATTTTTCAGTATCATGCCCAGGATGACGATGAAATTGACAAAAAGATTTGTTATCAAAATAGGGTGAATTAATCTTTGCAAGATCTATTTGCCTTATAGGAGGAAGAGTAAGCACATTTTGTTCCAATAACTTATTCATAATACTATGCAATGATTCATTCAAAGGAGTAAACTTTCTTTCTTTCTTAAAAAACATAGAAATAGGAGGCACACCTGATGCTGCATTCACATTGTTGTTGATGATGTTTTCATTGAATTTAATGGACTCTCTGTTCGGTTTAAACTTCCCAAATGGTTGTTGACTACTATCACCCTTATCACTCAGAGCCATAGGATGTGATTGTTCCATTTGACTCACAGTCAGTTGATAATGGTGAAGAGTTGCGCACAACTGTTGGAAAGAAGTAAACTCAAAAAATAGAAGTTTATCTCGAATATCTTTTTGTAAATTAGAAATGAAGATTCTTTGAATATCATTGTCAGGCACTGGAAAAGCAATTTGAGCATACAAATTCTTATATCTACCAATGAAATCAGTCACTTTTTCTTTAACACCTTGTTTACAATGCATTAAATCAATCAAAGTAACTTTAGGACTTATATTGTTTTGAAATTGTTGAATGAAAGCATTTGCAAGTTGTTCGAAAGAAGAAATAGAATAGGAAGGCAACAAGCAATACCATTGTAGGGCTTTGTCTCTTAATGTTCTAGTAAACAGTTTTGCAAGCAACCTTTGGTCATAAGCAAAATCAGTACACATTGTTTGAAAGGTCTTAACATGTGTTAGAGGATCACCCTTACCATTATAAAGCTCCAAATGCGGAATTTCAACATGTTTAGGGGGAATAGATCGAACAATGTCAAGAGAAAGTGGGCTCACAACATCAAATGTGGGCACATTGAACTTAGATTGATTCATAGAGGCAATTTGTTGCTGTAAAGAAGAGACAGTTTGTGCAAGATTGTTAATGGTCGCTTCAGTTGAAGAGTTCATATTAGACGTGTTAGATTGTGATGGAGGTGTTATGTTATTGAAAGAAGGTATAGAGTAAGGTGGTGGGACAATATGATAGTTAGTCATAGGAGATGATTGGACAAGAGGAACACTACAAGGAGGAATGGAAAACGAATTGCCCCCTTGTGTCATGTTCATTTGTGGTGATATAATAGGAACACTTATTGAAGGAATGAATGAAGAAGTCAGATTGAATGAAGGAAGAGGGTTGATTGAAGAAGAAGGATTGCCCCCATGATTAGTGATCATAGGAGGAATGTCTTGTATTGAAGTAGTCATTATGTTTGATGTAAAAGTAGGTATACTAGCAATAGGAGTTGTCAAAGGAATAGAATGATTAACTTGAGTAGGAGGTTGTGTATAACCTAAGGTTTCGGCACAACTTTTCATAGGCATCACATTCGAATCCACAATGTGTGAAATACCATGCAAAATATCAATTCCATTCTTATCACTTTGAACCATACATTTTAGACCCTCAATTAAAGGAAGAGCTTGACTATCAGGGTATTCTTGAGACATCCAGTGTCAAAAATCGTCAAATTGGTTATCCAATTTTGAAAGTTGTTCTACAGAAACCTCATGGAGAGCTTCTTCATCATTAAGAGGATTAGAGGAATTACCCATGTCCTCGTTAAAAAGGCCATTCAAATTAGGTTCCATCTCCTCAGTAATTAAACCTTGGAAGGACTTAATTCTAAGGCTTCGTCTAACGGGAATAGTGTAAGTAGAACTTATTGTTGTAAAACTCATGCACTAAAGAAGGAGAGAAGATTTTGAATTTTAGAGGTAGCAAATTTCAGTAAAATCAGCCAATCTTCTACATTTAAGCTGTTAAATACAATCAGGACAATCTCCCAAAATTTTGGAAAAAATGTCTAGGACCGTGGCGCTCGGGGTGCACACGGTCCTCGCAACTTTTTTTGAAATTTTTAGGGATGAAAGTTATGATGATTTTAAAGCTAATCTGAAAAAATTGAGCGATTTTACGATCTGTAGATAGGCCAGATTAAAGTTGCAATCTCAAAATTGAACCCTACCAAGATTGTTGAAAAATGTAAAATTTGAATTTTGAAAAAGAGGGGGAAACTGAAATTTTGAATTTTATGATTTTAGAGGGAATGCTAAAAGCAATGCAAGTTTTGAAATTTAAAAGTTGACTCAATTTCACGCAAAATTCAATTTTGAAAGCGGAAATCAAAGTTGTTGTAATTAAGCACTTAATTTCAAAAGTCACAAATTGCAAGAATTTGAATAAAGCACTGAAATTTCGAATGAATGCTAACACACTTTTCAGATTTAGGACTGTAAGAAACACAATTTTGACATGAATTTTAATTTCAATGATTTTTGAATGATTAGAAGCCTCAATCCAAGCAATCACTAGACCAACTTTGACTGTAATTTTGAAAGTGTTAGAATTGATGAAATCAGCCAAAATTCTAGATTTTAGCAGAAAAATACAGTAAGATCTAGCTCTCGAAATTTCGGAAAAAATGTCGGGGACGATGGCGCTCGGAGTGCACACGGTCCTCGCAACTTTTTTCCAAATTTTTAGGGATGAAAGATATTATGATTTTATTGTGGAATCCAAAGTTACAGCTGATTTGAAGTTGTTTTGATCAGTGAAATTGTCGGGCCAATGTTGAATCAAGAAGGTCTTAAAAATTAGGGTTTTGACATTTAACCACTTAATTTTCAGAATTAAAGCACAAATATGAATTGACAATTTGCAATAGAAGGGTAGATCTTAAACAAGCATTAACGATTAGACATTTCACAAGCTCAATTACTAAAAAGAAAATTTAGGGTTTTTATGCAATTGACCTCTAAAATTTTGCAAAAGATCAAACATGGAAATGTAATCAAGGCATCCAATTTTCAGATCTAACTATGAATAATCAGAAAGGATGTTCACGTCGGGTTCACCAAAAATGTAAAGCGGAAAGTGTCGAACCCTAGTTGTTCTCCCCTCCCCAACTCCAAGGAGAGAGAAGGGGGAGTCACTAGGGTTGATGGTTTTCACTTAGGAGACACTTTACATTCAAAAGAGGGGTTGAAACCCACAAGATCCAATCCCACACAATGCAAGATTGGATTCTATATGAGTTTCAAGGGTTGTGATAGCAAGGATACCCTCTTTTGTAAAGAATGTGGATAGAATGATTAAGCTAGGAATGCATAGAAAGTGAGAAAGATTCGCTTATAAACTGAGATAGGGATATGATATGAAGCTGCGGACCTGGAATTAGTAGTAAAATGTCGGGATGGTGCTGTTCTGCAAATTTGAGCAAAAGTTGACGGGACGATGGCGCCCGACGTGCACACAGTCCTCCGAAAAATCCGCGAAACGAAGGGGGATCTGTTCATCTCTGCACAAGGATTCCAGATCTTCAATTTCAGCCACGTACCTGCAACCTACACACAGAAAAGCGAAGACGATTGGGGGGTTAGGGATGAGGGGTTTGCCTTTAGGTCAAACCCCGGTTTTGGAATTAACCAAGAAATGAGAAATTGCTGTAAATGTAATGTAAAACAAGTACTAATACCTTGTTGTAAGGATGTTTGTATCCTTATATGCGAAGGTATAGATGTTGTTGTATGTTGTATGTTGTATGTTGTAGTATGTGATCTCCTCTTCAATGGTTGAATCCTTGTCTTGAATGCAACACTTAGCCTTGAATGGAGACTTAGAATGCTCAATTGCTTGAAGGAATGCTTGAATGCTTGAATCCTTGAATGTTTGAATAGAGTTTCCACGTCTTGTACACACATGTCCTTCTTCTTTTTTTATCTCCCCAAAATGGGAGAGGAAATGTAGTTTATATACTTGTCAATTAGGGCTGATAGACTGATTTTCCCGACCTTAGGCTGACCAGGAAATGTTATTTTCCAATTTGCAAACAAAAAGACCCGAAGCCCCATAGGAGACCGGGCCCAAAATAGGGCCAGGGACCAGGGCACTGGGCACCCTGGTCCTGAAGGACCAGGGCGCTGGGTGCTCTGGTCCCACCTCCCGGGACAACAGGGTGCAAGGAGGGATCAGGCAGGGTGCTTCGAAAAATGCAATTTTTGATGTCATGAACAAGTTTCGGGGTCTCCATTCAGGTTCAGTGTTGCGTCACCATCGTGAAGACCCAAATGCGGTTGGAATTGCAAGTGTCGCAATTTTAGGACGCTACAGGTACAAATTCTGAAGAAGAACCAAAGAAGGGAAAAGCAACCGGCAGAACACCCAAGAAGGTAAAGGTAATGTCGAAGGAAACTACACCTATAGATATTTCTACTTACAAACCTGACATAGTCTTTGAGAGGACAATGAAGACATTAGGAAGAAATAGGTTTGATAATGTCAAAGAATGTTTTGATTCTTTTACTGAAAATGGGCAAAAACAAGTAATCCAACAGGTAATTACTTATTTGGGTCATTACAATAGATTTCCGGATGATTTGGAGAAAGATATTTCAATCTCTTTGTATAATACTTTGTTAGATAAATGGGAGGAAGTAATTCAATTGGAAAAGAAGATTATTGATGAAATATTTGTATAGTATTTTCCCAATCTATCATCGGATGGAATTAGTGATTTAATTGAGCAATACAGAGTATATTTTGATTTTAAAGTGAGAAGATTGAAGCTTCTTAATGCAAAAAGGTCAGTTGTTGAGTCTGAGACACATCAGCTAGCCTATGTAATCAAAAAGAGGGAAGAAGTCATCCACTCTAGCAATAAGGATGATACTATAGATGATGTTCCTTGACCAAAAATGGATGAAGAGGAAATTGTTGAAGCTGACGTAGTCTATCCAATCAAGAAGAAGGATGATTCCATTATTCTTGTTGATGAAGATTTTTAGGACACATTTGACCTATCGAAAGATATTATTGTACCAGATATGGATCCTCCTACAATTAATGAAGTATAGGTTACATTAGTTGAACAATCGGGTATTCAAATCACAGTGGAAAATGAACTAGCAACTGAACAACTGGAGAAACCCCAATCTCCACCGGTCATTGAAACTACTCAAAAGGAGTCTACTGAGGAAGCTATCACTTAGCTAACTGAAGATACAATAGAGAAGAACATAGAAAGAGCTATCATTAAGAGTGTACCCCCTGAACCGGCGAAGCAGAAACTGCTTGAAGATGATGATGATGATTCTTTAAGTATCTCTGGACCCATTGACATGAACACTTTGAGTGCATCAGAAATGATGAAGATTGCTAATGTTATGCAATCTCAAGCACACAAGAAGAGACTGCAAGAGAAAAAGATTGAAGTAGAGACAATCCAGAATGTAGTAGAAATTTTGTCTGGTTTACTACCGGAAATAGCTGTTGCACATCTTCCTACACCCATCAGCAAACTTGGTCAGGTAGTTGCAGATGCATCTGATCAAATCAAATCATTTGAAGATGCTACTCAAATGTCTGCTGAGAAGAGCCATAAGAAGAAATATGGAGATAAACTGGATAAGAACATTGAAAGTGGCAAAATGGCTTTATCTCATAATGAAAGTCTATTGAAGAAAGCTATTGAATTTGGAGGGAAGTATCTTGCCTCTACCTCCAATGTTACTTTCTTTTACTTTGACATTTCTAAGATTCAAGTTGAAACTGAGCAGGAAATGGAAAGGCTATCCAAGGCATATGTCCCACTCCAGGACTCCATTCATGCCTTTAACCAGTCTATAGATGATTTGCATGACAGACTAAACAGGAATGATAATGTAAGGCTAAGAGATTCTGATCTCTAAGAGAGCTCAAGAGTCATCTCACCTCACACATTTTTTGGAAATACCAATCTCAAACACGATCTTCTACCTTGAAATCTGTCAACACATAAAACACTTTAGTTGTTTCCTCTTCAAGGTCTTCCTAAATCAGATTTCCTTTGCATTGATCCTGGTGCCAACTACTACCTGATCTTCCTCTATCATTATTTCTTCCTCGAGTTGCAATAGTCAGTTACAGTCCCATGATTTTTGGTTGTTTCATTAATAGCAATTATTTGTTTCAATGACCCTATCAATGGGGCTTCACCGACCACAACATGTTTGCCACCTTTGCTCCATATGGAATCATAATGATCAAGACGTGGCCCACCAACACACAGTCAATCCAGCAAACACATACCGGTACATCCCTTTGCCAGTAGAACTTTCTTCTTTTGTTAACCAGTAGAGAACACTATACCAGTATCACATCTTCACCTCAATGGTTTGTGACAACTTTCACATTCTGCCTCTTCATCATAAACAAGCAACCAACCTTTAGACCGGTATGTGCCTTACTGGTAGGCCTTCATTCTGTTGGCTTGATGATGATTGTAATGTATTCATCACTTGTTGTCATTGATGAAACACTCTCACACACACATATGATTGCATTGACTACCGGTGTAACTTCATTGGTATACATTGTTAACCGGTATGTTTAAGGTCTATCTCTAACCGGTACTCTGTGTCAACCAATATGTGCTTAAGAGATAACCTATGGTTACATTAAGTCAGCATCAAAATGAAGATGGAGATCATATGGAAGATTCCAGGATAATGGTTCACATGTTTTGTTCCAACTAGTATTGACTGTTCTAACCAGTATCCATTTTTGTGATGACATACCAGCACCATTTTCTTGACGGTCATTTTTGTGATGAGTTATGTTTACTTGTCTAGATACACTTGTTACTACTTATCAAATTGCCATTAGTTTTATATTCAAAGTCATACTATATATTCTAGTCGGTTAGTATTACCGAATCATGCAGTTAGTACACACAGAGAAGTCGGTATGAATAGTCTAGTCGGTTACATAAGAAAGCAGTCACATAACGTAGTATTCACCAAGTTGTTTACCGAGTATTGTTTCATGGCTACTAAGTAGTAAAGTTAACTCACCGAGTTGATATTCACCGAGTGAAATATTTTACCAGATACATTGAACCTAGACATGCACATGAAAACCTGTTACAAGATCGAGGCACATCTAACCGTTATTACATTGGAAATTGCACTAGAAGATTATGTATGATTGCAAGGTCAATCTAACCAATGAAATGTTTTGTTTAGTTATTCATTCAAGGAATCTTTTTGTAAAGATCAAAGCAATGAATTAAATCACCGTTGTAAGAGATCTATTTATACAGAATGGGAAGAGAGAAATATGTATGTGTGTGTATGTATGAAGGAAGACTGTTACAGAGACACAGAGAGGTCACCAAGAAGGTTATAAGTGAACAGTCAAAGAACTGAGTAAACAGAAGGGTTTACCGAGTTACAATATGGGTTACCGAGGTATGCTACAAGCTAGGTAATCTTATTCTGAGCACATAGAATTTGCTATAACATTTCAGATGTAAATTTATAGATATTTGTAAAGTCTTATTGTAATATTTTTAAGTTGAAAGAGATACCTTTAACAGGGTAAAAGACTCTAACCAAGTCTATAAATTGTAAATCCTCTAACTAGGTGTAGCATTTATATAGTGTTGTGAAATCCTTTAGTAAGGTAGATCTAATAGATCTTGTTACTCCTAATAGGGTAAGCTATCAGAAATAGCTAAATGTAGCTCTAACCGAGCAATCTTTATTATTGCAGTAGTGAAGTTGTGGGTGCCATCCCCACCACAATTTTTCTCTCTAACCAAGAGTTTCTGCGTGACCAAAATATATGTGTTATGGAGTGAATCATGTATGATTGTTATCTGTTTGTTTTAACTTTATTTTATGTTACTACACTATTCTGTTTATGCATAACAGTAAGGTTACTATTGAAGAAAAGTTTTGGAGTACTGATTCACCCCTCCCCTCTCAGTACATTAGCTTTCCATATTGGGCCTAACAACACTGCACCTAGGAAATTATGTTTTGATTTCCTATGGACGACATGAGATTTGTATGTCTATATAAAGACATCTTAGTGAATCATTTAAAAAAAAGAGAACTGATATAGAAGAGGAGATTATGTGAATACTGATATGTATAAAGAGTGAAAGCTTTTGTTGAAGAGCGATAAGTGTTAAGATGAAGAGCATTGTTGAATGTACTTAGAATGATCTGATCAAGCAAATATTGTGCTACTCAAAACATATCAAACCTTTCTTGTTGTTTTCTAATCATTACAATAGAATCAAATCCTCTAACCGGGTAAGCTCTAACAAGCTTCATTGTACAAAACCTCTAACAAGGTGATCCATTAGTTTGGATTCTCAAATCCTCCAGCGAGGTTACTCCTAATAGGGTAGTACTCTTAATAGGGTATAAGCTTCTAATCAAGCTTGTGTTCTCTAACAAGATTCGCTCCTAGCAAAGAACTTTGTAAGACCTTAACCAGTCAGTTATCTATTACTGCAGATAGTTAACTTGTGAGTTCCATCTCACCGTGGTTTTTACCTATTTGGGTTTTCCACGTATAAACACTTTTGTTATGGTGGATATCCTACTTTATGTGGATGTTGTTATTTCACTTTGGATAGCATGTATTTTGTTTAAATGCTTCGTTAAGTTCCTCTTCCGGTTAGTGTTTGAAGTTGTGTTTGTTTTGGTGTCATTGATTCACCCCCACTCTCAGTGCTTTTCAAGTCCATCACATTCTTTATGCTCACACTCGTGTGAATATCCATCATGTTGGTTGACATTAATGACAACTTAGTGCCAAAATGCCAATAATCTCCTCCTTTGGCATTGATGTCAACTTCTCACCATACACTCCATACTGGTACATTTCTCCCCCTTTGACACAATGACAAAGGGTACTGTGCACTCCACCTTTGATCCATACGAAGCTCCCCCTTTGACCACTATCAGCTCCCTCTGAACCACATAAAGCCTTCTTAGATAGCTGACACAACTCCCAACTTGTGTCTGAGGTACTCAAAAGTGCTTACTGGTAATGGTTTGGTGAAAATGTCTGCTACTTGTTCACCAGTAGGAACATAATCCATTTTGACCTCATGTCCTTCAACCTTCTCTCTGAGAAAGTGATACTTGATAGCAATGTGCTTTGTTTTGGAATGCATGTCTGGATTCTTTGCTATGTTGATTGCACTCAAATTGTCATACTGGATGAGAATAGGATCACTGATGTCCACCTGTATATATTTGAGAGTCTAATTCATCCAAAGAACCTGAGAGCAACATGTAGCAGCAACAATGTATTCAGCTTTAGCAGCAGATAGAGAGGTTGAGTCTTGCTTCTTGTTATGCCATGAGACCAACCAGTCACCTAGAAAGAATGCACCACCACTTGTTATTTTTCTATCATCAATGCATCCTTTCCAATCAACATCAGTGTATGCTTCCAAGATAAAATCTCCTTGTTTAGGATACCATAAACCATAGTTAAGTGTTCCTTGTAGGTATCTAAAAATTCTACTAACAACATTCATATGTGACTGCTTTGGTGCAGCTTGGAATCTGGCCACCCTGCACACTGCCTGAACTATATCCGGTCTTGAAATAGTTAGATACAGTAGACTGACTATCATGGATCTATACAGAGTCTGATCCACCACCGATGATTCATCATTCTTGCTCAATTTTCTGCCGATCACCATGGGGGTACTTACCGGTTTACAATCTTCTAGTTGGAATTTCTTCAGCATCTCCTTTGCATACTTGACTTGTGAGATAAAGATTCCTTTATCTTTTTGTAATATCTGCAAACCAAGGAAGTATGTCAATTCACCAAACATTGACATCTCAAATTCTGACTGCATTTGATCAGCAAATTATTTGCAGAGAGTGTCCTAGTTGTCCCCAAAGATAATGTCATCTACATACACAACCACAATAATCATGTGGTTTCCATCTTTCTTTATGTACAAATTTCTATTTGCACTTCCCTTTTTGAATTCGTGCTCCTTTAAGTACTAATCTAATCTTGAATACCATGTTCTAGGGGCTTGGTTTAGACCATACAGGGCCTTCTTCAACTTGCACACAAATGTCTCATCATCATGCAGTAGAAACCCTTCTGGTTGCTCCATGTACACTTCTTCTTCCAAATTTCCATTTAGGAAGGCAAATTTTACATCCATTTGGTATACTTTATAACCTTTGTAGGCAAAGCAGGATAGAAACATTCTAATTGCTTCTAATCTAGCTACCAGTGCAAATATTTCTTCAAAGTCAATTCCCTCTACCTGAGAGTATCCTTTGCACACTAGTCTAGCTTTATACCTAACAATCTTACCTTCTTCATGCATCTTATTCTGGTATACCCATTTTGTGTCAATGATTGTCTTCTGGCCTAGGCACTGATTCCCAAGTCTTGTTCTTCTCAATCTATTGCAGTTCTTCTTCCACAACATCCATCCATTCCTGTCTTTTGCTTGCCTCATTGAATGTTTTGGGTTCAACCTTAGTCATGAGGTATAGGTTTACCTATTCATCATCTCAGGCAAGTCTTCTTCTAGTCTGTACACCATCATGCTTATTTCCCAAAATTTTCTCTTCCAAGTGATTCAGCTATACATACCGGTTGGGGGCCTTCTTGGATGCTACCTCTGTTTTAGTATCTGACTGAACTTCATCATGTTCATCACCGAAGTCATCATACCGGTTAATCTATGGTTGACATCCTTTGTGCATATCTTCATCAAATTTTGCATGCACACTCTCAACGACTCTTCTTAGTCTTTTATTGTAGCATTTGTAGGCCTTTCTGTTATATGAGTAACCAAGGAAGATTCCTTCATCACTCCTAGAGTCAAAACTTCCTAGACCATCCATATCTTTCTTGATAAAGCACTTGCTTCCAAATACTTTGAAGTATTTGATTGATGGCTTCCGGTCATACCATAACACATAAGGTGTCATTTTGTTCTTAATTGAACCTGGTTCAAAGTATATGCAACAATATGAACAACTTCTTTCCAATATGTGTCTGACAGACTGGCCTCATTTAACATGGTTCTGGCCATCTCCTTGATTGTCATGCTATTCCTTTCTACCACACCATTTTTTTGTGGTGTCCTAGGAGCAGAGTATTGTCTTTTAATTCCATGTTTTTCACAATAGTCTTCAAATTCATTTGATGTGAACTCTCCACCCCTATCAGATCTTAGGCATTTTAACCTGTACCCACTTTCTTTTTCCACCATCTTCTAAAAGATCTTGAATCTTTCAAAAGGTTGTGATTTATCTTGCAGAAAAGTGACCCATGTCATTCTTGAGTAGTCATCAATGAAGAGAATAAAGTATATTTCACTGGCAAGTGCTCTTATTCAAGTTGGACCACATAGATCTATATGCTCAATTTCAAGTGGTCTTGAGGTGTTGTGCTCTATTGTCCTTCAACTCACTTTAGTTTGCTTACCTTGTACACATTCATCACAAAATGTGTTTACTGGCTTGATGATGGGTGGAATATTCCTCACACACCCCTTTTTGCTTACTACAACTAGGTTATCAAAATTTATGTGGCCTAATCTTCGGTGCCACAACCAACTTTTATCTACTTGTCCTAACATACATTGGGACTCATAGCATTCCTTCAGATTATAAACATTTCCATCTGTTCTTTTTCCTTCTACCACAACTTTATCGGTACTGTCTTTCTTTATCTGGCAACCGATCGAGTCAAAGGTGAATTTGTAACCTTTGTCACACATGTGACTCACACTCTGCAGATTATGCTTTAGGCCTTCCACATAATATACATCATGTGCCTTTATTTTTCCATCAATGCTTAGAGTTCCTTTTCCCTTTATTTTGATGGAGGAATTGTCTCCAAACCTTACTGATCCACCATTCCAGTCTTCAAATTTAATGAATTTCTTTTTGCAACCACTATCTACCACCCATATATTTTTCCTTTCAGCATGCAAGGCAGTTTTTACTATGAGACTTGATTCTTTCTTTTCCTTTTCTTTCTCAACCCAAACTAGTTTGATCTCCTTCTTCTTGTCAACTATTATATTGAGCTCAGGTTTGGTTACAGGCTCTTGATCCGGATTCGCCTTCATCTTCTTGATCTTCTTGTTTTTGCATAAATTTTCTATGTGTCCAAACTCTTGACAGTTATAGCATATTACATTTTCATTTAAGGGGATGTCCTTAAAATTATTGTAGGGTGTAGGTTTATTCTTCCTACAATCAAAACTCTTATGACCATATCCATTGCACTGATAGTAGACAAAATTCATATCCCAGAGTGCATTAAATGGAATTCTACTTTCATAACTCATAGAGGGCTTATTGATTAATCTATAGTCAGCTATTTTGTAACCAAATTTGTTACATTGGTAACAGTAACCATGAAAGTTTGAAGCATATCGGTTAGGTTGTCTTGGTCTTGGAAGGAACTGCCTCATTGGGGGTCTTCCCTTCATGGTCAATTCTTGCATTTCTCCTTGGTTCTGCATGTTGGTACAAGAAGTGTGGCCTCCAATTCATTGTTGCATACTAATTTGAGTGGTGATTCCCAATAGCATCTGCATATGTCTTTTTGCCGGTATCCTTGCCTACAGTGAATGTCTTCTTTTCTTTACCTTTAATTGAAGAAGCAAACATTATTTCTTTTCCAGATTTATCTTTGTGGGTTGAAATTTGACCTTTTCAAATCCTAATCCACCAGTGTCTTTGGATTTCTTTTGTTTTCTTAACATCTTGTCTAAGGCCTTAGTGCTGCCTTCATACTTGCTCCTTATTTTTATTTCTTCCTTACTTTCTTCCAGCTTCTTTCTGAGATTTACTATTTTTGCTTCCATCTCTTGATGCTCCTTTTCTTTCTTTGTTAGATCAGAGGTTGTAGCTTCACAAATCCTCTTAGTTTCTTCTAGTTGTAGTTTCAAGTCAGATATGACTTGACCGGACTCATCCAAAGACTGCTTTAAGAGATCTTGTTCATCTACTGCAACAAGCTTAACCCTCTTGATTTCTCTTCTTGTTTTACTCAATTCTTCAAGATCACTCATAATTCTACTCTCCAAATCCACTTCAGCTTCAATATCCTCCTCTTCCCCATCTTCATCAACTAGTCTATCAAGTGCCATGAAGAGATTGACTTTTCTATCATTCTCATGGTAATCATCTTCTGATGCATTTTTCATCATTTGTTGTGTCATCCTCAATGGTATATAGGTTGTTCAAGTTCTAGTAGCCTATCCTTCCCTATCGATAGTCATTCCTTTCTTTGTATTTGCTAGCAGATCTTTTGAGCTCTCTTGACTCATCTCCACCAGTTTCTTTGTGAGGGCAATTTCCAGTGAAGTGTCCTACCTTCCCACAGTTGAAACATTTAAGTGGTAGCTTTCCTTTGTACCGGTCAGGTCCTATTTTGAGCTTCCTGACAAAGATTGCTACTTCTGCATCAGTCTTCACTAGATTCTTTATGAGCAGCAACTTCTTTGCCCTTTTTGGTGATGTTGAATGCTGCTTCTTTCCTTGAGGAAGTATCGCCGATTGTTCTCATCGCATAGGCTATCAAAGAGACAAATAACTCATCCATTGTAAAAGTCTTCAGATCCTTGGCTTCTTCTAGGGCTGACACCTTAGTATCATATTTGGGAGTGAGAGATCTAAGTATCTTTTTGACAAGAATCTCATCTGTAATCTCTTCTCCAAGTCCTCTAATAGTATTCATAGTTTCATCAAATCTGTGAAGATAATCTGCAATCTTTTCATCATCTTTCATTTTGATTCTTTCAAGTTGGCCCCTTCATTTTTGCATCTTGGCTTCTTTGACTTTTGCATCTCCTTCAAATAACCTCTGCAATTTTTCCCAAGTCTCCTTTGCTAAAACACAATGCATGAATTTCACAAATTCATTATCGGACTATCCACTCAAGATAGCATGTTTTGCCTTTGCATTATTCTCATACTCCTTTTTTGCATCTGGATCAGTGGGAGGAGCATTAGGAACAACATACTGATTCTTGACCGACATCCACACATCAAAACCAAGAGAGGAGATATAGGTTTCCATTCTTCTGCTTCAAAAGGCATAGTTGGATCCATCAAACATGAGGGCTTTTGAGGAAGAAGACTCACTTATTTTCATTGTGTTCAAATTCTAGAATCTACCCAAGGTTTGAAGATAACCGAGAACCTAGGCTCTGATACCAATTGTTGAACATAGAATACCACTGAGAGGGGGGTGAATCAGTGGTTTCTAAGCTTTATCTGTTTATGAACTCTCTTCAGAATATCAGTTATTTCACTTAACCACTAAACAGTCATACCAGTAGAACAAGAAAGAAACCCAAAAAGATCATTCATAGTAATGTAACTCATAACACCAGATTTATGAGGAAAACCCAATATGGGAAACATCTTAGTGAGAAAAGCTGTTGGAGTCTACTGCTCCAATCCAGCCTCATAGGTAAAATACTGACTTACAAAGATTTAGGGCACCAACCCAACAAGCACCAACCCCTACACTTTTAGGGCACCAACCCTTGTACCAAGATTCAACTTGGCGATTCATATTGAAGTACTATTTGAATACAATTAAGGCTTCTTATTGCAAATGAATTTTGCAACTCTTTGATCAAATAACTCACTCCTAGTTGACAGTCTTTTCTCCTCCACTGAATCTCACACTGTCGGTTGTGAGTGTTATATTTAATGACAGTCCCAAAGACACTGAGAGGGGGGGTTGAATCAGTGTCTAACCAGTTTACAAAATATTTAAACTTATTGATAACTTTGCAACCCAAAATAGTGTACCGATAAGTAAGAATTATTGCAATAAACAAAAATAATAGAGACAACATAGAAACACATCATAACACAAGATATTTAACAAGGAAACCCGATGTGGGAAAAACCTCAGTGGGATTTGTGACCCACAATATTTACTCACTGGACAATGAATATATACTACTTACAATGAGGGGCCTACACATGTAGGGAGGCCAACAACCTAGAGCTCACTGCTCAATAAAGAGTCACACTGACTACAAAATGGATTATTAAATCCAATACAACGTATTGCTCAAAACAACATCTCTCATTCCAGGTTCAGTACTAGTTTAAGGTCAGTCAATAACCAAAACCTTCGCTATCAACTATATCACTTTATACAAAATTGCCTCATCACACATTATACCTTTCTCTCATCTACTTACATAAAATGACCTATAAGATCTCATACATATATGAGTCTTTTACAATATACCATGTTGGCTTTACAAAAGATAATTGCATTACAAAAAAATTCATATAAACAAAAAATTATCCCATGTTAGCTGGAGTGTCGGTATGCTTGTTGCCAATGTAATTTGAATGCTGGTGAAGTGCCTGTCGATGCCAATGTCTGCCGGTGTATGAATTTTGTGATGTCAGGCATGTAGAAACCAATTGTCGGTGACTTTCTAGTTGGTTTCCAGATGGTTTTTATCAATGACAACATCAACTATTCTCATTAGAGTGTAGAATGCCAACAATCTCCCCCTTTGGCATTGATGGCAACACATGAGAAAAATCAAAACTGAAATCCAAAAAGATGTACTCCCCCTGAGCAAGTGATCTCCTCTGTACATGCATTTTTCTCTCCACTACTCCCCCTTTGACATCAATGACAAAGGATGTCATCAAAAGAGTACAAAAATGCTACCTCAAGGTTTGTAACTGGTTGGTTACAATCTGAAAGATGTTCGCCAAAATCCTATTCAGACTCTGCATAAATTTGTTGTTGTCATCTAAAGTTGTCTCAGTCTACTAGATCATACCAGTGAGATAGTGCATCTGTTGCTCCAGTGATCGTTCTCCTTGTACTATTGCCTTAGACAATTCAGTTCTCTAAGTAATCAGATTATCCAACCTCAGACCAAGTTTATCTTTTAATTCCCAAGCATTAGACTTTATCCTTGCCTTATCTTTCTCAAGTTTTTTTAATTTCTCCTCAAAGACTGCCATTTCTTGTTCAAAAAATGATATGAGTCTGGATGAACCTGTAATATTATCCGCAATGTCATCAATTTCTTTAGGTATCTTCTTGATCTCCTTATCAATGTCCTTAGTCAAATAGTGAGGCTTACATGCTTCCCTGTATAGCTCCTTATACTCCAAAATTGTAGAATTGAGTACTGGTAAAAGTGTATCCACATGATCGGTACATTTCCTTATTGTGTTTTCAAATAATGTGTTTTTCTCTTTTTCAACTATCACCTTTATGTTATCCTCATTCACTTTGTCTATAGTTATAACATTATTAGACATGAATTTGGACAATGTGTCCAATTTACCTAAAGAATTATTATTGTGATCTATGTTACAATTTGGTACAACCATCTTAAGAATAGGTAAAGTGTTATCAATTGCCTTAAAAGCCTATGCATTGCAATCAGTTATCCACTTTATAGAATCCAAAAGCACCTCTGTGATATTGGTAGGTCTGAGTTCACCTATAGATGTACTCAGTTCAGTTGTAGATTTCATCTCAATAGATGTTTGACCAATCACCTTCAGTATCTTATCTTTATTTCCATCAGATGTATCCATTTTGCTTTTATTTTTCTAAGGTGGATCTGTCTGTGTTTGCATCTCAACCTTTATCGGCTAAACTTGTTCTTTAATTTTTATATTCACCTACTTGAGCAAAAAAAAACAAAGAAATTAACAATAGTACAATGCTATATATATATGTGTGTGTGTGTGTGTGTGTGTGTGTGTGTGTGTGTGTGTGTGTGTGTGTGTATGTTTGTATGTATATATATGTATATGTACATAAATATACACATACAAAGACACAAACACACACACACATATCATTGTACATCTTGGACATTTCAAATCACCGCATAGACAAAATACCAATTGTAATTCTTCAACATTATGAATTTGGCCAAGATGCACAATTTCCTTAAGTCGAGTACAACTAAGAAATTCACCATTTACTCCAATTGGTGATGGAGGGTAGAGAACCATTGGCAGGGATTTGGGGTTCTACCGTTTGGAGACCATTTATAGATACATGAAAAAACTATTATAGCCCACATGTACAACAATATATAAATTGGTAAGCGCGTTTAGATATATCATGAAGTATATATATATATGGATGTATATACTGTTACAATGTTGCAGGCTATCATCTATTCATTTATGTATGTCCTTACTATATTGATATATATATATATATATATATACACATGTATGTATAGGTATATACATATGTGTGTGTATATATATATGTATATGTACATATATACACATACATACATACATACATACATAAATACATGTGCATGCATACATATGTTAGGATTCCCATAGATACTGAGAGGGGGGGTGAATCAGTATCGAACCGGTTTGATGATTTTCTTAACTTAAAACATGTAGAACATATTAATATTGTATACTGGTAAACAGAAAGTAATGCAATAAACAGAGATAACAACAACCACATGAAAAACACACCATAACACAGTAGTTTAACGAGGAAACCCGATGTGGGAAAAATCTCAGTGGGATTTGTGACTCACAATATTCACTTACTGGCCAATAAGAGAATATTACTACTACAAGAGGGGCCTGCACATGTAGGAAGGCCAAGTGCCTAGAGCTCACTACTCAATTACAAAATGGGAAGTCTCACTGACTTACAAAATGGATTATATAAATCCAATGTCTTGTACAACTTTAAAATAGCATCTACTATGCTAGATCTAGTACCGGTTTATAGCTTTGCTTCATACATAAACCCTTAACCTATAATTCACATAATAGGTCTGCCTTATTTTTCCTCATTACATTTTGTTTCTTCCTCTATAATGAACTCTCATATATATGAGTCATTTTACAACTTGCCAAGTTGGTTTACAATGATTTTACAATGATTAACAAAATAATTTACAAACAAAATTCATGTTGGCCTCTGTGCCGGTATGCTTCCTTTCACTGCCAATGTTAGTGGTCTGTGTGTCGGTGTAAAGTCTGATCTTTGTAGTGCCAGTGGATTTCCTTGCCAGTGTCATGGGATTTTAAGGTTGCCATCAATGAAAAAACCTTCAATCACCTACAATGTCTCATTAGAGTGTGCATTTGCCAACAATCTCCCCCTTTGGCATTGATGGCAACACTCATGAGAAAAATCAAAAAACTGTCATCCAAAAAGAATCTACCGGTATTGTCTTACCAGAAATGTGTACCAAAAGAATGTGTACTCCCCTTGATTTGATGAGTCATTTTACTGATTATTTTTCTCATTCCACTACTCCCCCTTTGGCATCAATGACAAAGGTTGTCAAGGTGTCAATGAGTGTGGTTTCCTGCTTCATCCTTGTAACTGGTTGGTTACAATCTGAAAAAGATCTGCCAAAACCAGATTCAAGCTCTCAATGAACTTTTTTTTGTCTTTTATTGCGGCCTTTGTCCTCTGAACTGTACCAGTGAGGTGTTGCATTTGCTCTGTCAGTGTTTTCTATCCTTGAATCAAGGCATCAGATATTTCTTTCCTTAAGGAGGCGAGATAGTCCAATTTTGGACTAAGTCTCCATTTAAGATCTTTAGCCTTTCCTTTTATTCTTTCTTTGTCTCTTTCCAACTTTAGTAGTTCTTCCTCAAAACCTATTATCTTTTGCTCAAAAACTGATAATGAATTAGATGAATTAATGAAATTGTCAACTAGTTGATTTATTTCTTCCTGTATCTTGTTGATTTTCTTATCTATATCAACTGTCAAAAAGTTAGTTTTACATGTATCCCTGTACAAAGTTTTGAATTCCTTCAATGTGCTACATAGTTCCGGTAGAAGTGTGTCAAATTGCCTTGTACACTTCTTTATTTCTTCCTTAAAGAATTTGTATTTTTCCTTCTCTAATCTCTCTTTGAATGCTTCCTCTTTTATTTGTTCAACTGCCACACTGTTTTCAGTAATATACTTAGACAAAGTGTCAAGTTGACTCAAAGAATCTTTATTATCTACATTACATTTTGGTGCTATCATTCTCAAAATTAGAATGGTGTCATCTATTGCCTTGTAAGCCTATGAGCTACAATCTGTTATCTTCTTTATGGAATCCAAAAGAACTTTTGTTACATTAGTTGGTTTGAATTTTGTACTTGAAGAGCCAACACTTTGTATTCCACCAGTGGGAGCAATATCCTTGCTTGTGGTGACCTCTGGTAGGTCAGTTTGTGTTTCCATTTCTTTAAGCAAAGGTTTGTCTTGCTTAGTTGTTGCCAATGGCACTAACTCTGTGTGAACCTGTTGCGGTGATGGAGCCTGTTGCTCTGCTTGTTGCTCTGTGTTATCAGCTGCCGGTTTACCTTCTATACCACTAGTTACCGGTTGCTCATTAGCCATATCTGTCTTCTCAGTTGTATCCTTATCTACCACAATATTGACCTTTCGAGTATCAATGTCAACTGTGTATAATACCTCAGAGTTAGGATTTGTGTCCTCTTGTGATATGTCCATGCTCTCACTATCTGGTTGATTATCAGTAGTCACTACTAGTTGAGTATTCAGAGGCAGTGGGGATAAGTTATCTTTTATTTTTATGCTAGGTGGTCCACCAACCTTGCCTTTTCCCTTATCCTTATCCTTCTGATATAATTTGATGGGTTTGGGGTTTCTATATTCTTCCTTCTTTTCCTTCTCTACAAGGAATATGTCCCATGCATTGGTAGTTTCTTCTGCTACCTCATTTACTCTACCAACCAAAAGTGCTACATCCCAGTGTGTAGTTGAAAATACTGACCGGTTAGCCTTGGAGATCAGATCATCTATCTCTTTTGGTGAGTTGACTGGATAAACAACAAGTAGTTTTTCAATTTTCATTTTCTTATCAAGCTCTACAACAACTTGCCTTCTAGCTTCAAGTCTTTTAAACAATTCTGATGGTAATTCATCTACAACTTGCATTAGAAATTTGTTGTAAATGTCCAAGTGTAGAATTACACTGTTTTCAACTTTCTCCTTGTCATCAACTGATAATGAATCATATAATTTGTTGATATTTTTCAGCTGTCCATCCTCTGTTATTTCATCTAGTAGTTTTTCAATTGGAGCAATGCTTTGTTGAGTCTTCTTCTTGGGAGTCATCTTCTTTGCCGGGGGCCTTACTACCTATTATTTCTATCTAGTTCTTCTAGGAGAAGGTTTAGATACCGATGAAGGTTCTATTTTCCTCACAACTCTTTTAAATGTAGCTGGCATGTCACTTTCTGAGGAAGTTGCTACCGGTGAAAGGTGAGTTACTGGCTGTAGTGTTTCTAACTCATCTTCAATGATACTAGTTTGTATAAGTACATCTTCTTTGATAGCCTTTGCTTTCCTAGATCCTCTTCTTACTATTGCTTCTACCTTCTTTACCCTTTTCTTAGATTGAATTTGATTCTCAATAGTCTCAATACTACCAAATACCTCTTCTTCAAATTCCTTGGGTGCTTCCAGAAAGGCTTTTGCATATGTTTCAATTATGTTGTCATCAATTTCATAACCCATTCCAGTAACCCAAATGGTTCTTGGGATAACTGCTTCCATCCAAATCTCATCCTTCTTAATAACAAAGCATATTTCATCCTTATACTTATTTACAATTGCTTGTGAAAGTCTGACTCTAGTATTCATCCGGGCCTTCAATTCCTAAAAGTACTCATTTATATTCTTTTCTCTATTTTCACCCATGTAATTTAGTAGATTAGATCATTGTTTGCCTACCAGTATATCAAAACCAAGATTCGTATTACCGATACCGGGCACCTATTTTGTT
The DNA here is from genome assembly GCF_030272615.1 of Cryptomeria japonica. Lineage (NCBI taxonomy): Eukaryota > Viridiplantae > Streptophyta > Pinopsida > Cupressales > Cupressaceae > Cryptomeria > Cryptomeria japonica. The sequence continues at coordinate 33,924,210 of NC_081408.1, read as the reverse complement.
ATGTGTAGCATTAAATATAAAAGTAGGTTTCCAAATCTAAATATCCCCTTCTTGTCTTTCTTAAATTTTCCAAGATTATCAATAAGCTCATCTTTCAACCATTCACACACATCTATTTTTGCATTATCCTTGATCATATCATAGGCACTCTTTATGCATAGGCTAGAGAATGAATTTAACCTATTTGCATGTGTGGTTTTGTAGCCTAAAATCATGCTAATGAATCTGACATTGAGGTCGATTACATCATTCACTCTTAAAGATCTCTTGTCAGATGTTGCACCTGTTAGATTCATCACCGGGTCATTTGAGACCTTCTTTGTCTTATCAGTTCTGTTACCGGTGGAGGGTAACCCTATCATAGCCTTGACTACCTCTTTAGTGATTTTGTGAACTGAGTCTAGCTAAAAGAATGCACCATGTATCCTGCTTAAAATTATCCTTATAACTTCCTTAGGGAAATCCAAAATACTGAGAATTTTAGTGAATCCAAGGGTTTCAACTATTTTGTGTTCAAGTTTCACATTACCGAAATCATCACAAATTACAGTCTTATACATGCTCTTGATTTCCTCATCACCTAATTCTTCTATGTGACAATGAATGTACATTCTAGGGTCTTCTGCAAAAACTACTCCTTTGGGGATTTGAGAAAATGCACCAACATTATCATCTTTCTTAGCAATTTCGGGAACTAACTGGAATACGGGTCTAGGGTGTTTAATCACTTTGACTATAGTAGTGTTTGCTATGAATTTAGGAAAAGATGAAGAAGCCATGGATGTAAATACCTTTATCTTCCTTAGGAAAGATTGTTTGATGAATTGCTTTGCTTCTTTGCTCGAAATGTCTTTGCTCAGGAATTTTCACGCTCTTTGATTGTTTGAATGCTCGGTGAAATGAAATTGGAAAAAAAACATTGATTTATAATGTTAATTTTGCCAACCACCACATTTAATGCTTACCAGTTAGGTAATCACTTAACTTATCTACCGGTATAGAAGTAATTTCAACTTCTCACCATCAATCGAGGGAATAATAGCATGTTTCACATTTGATTGCTAAACCCTCAAGGAAATTTTATTCAATTAGATGAAGATTCTCCTACCGGTGGAGTGTTACTCTGCCGGTGAAGTGTTACTCTCTTATGTCAGTGGAGTGCTACTCTGTTCTATCGGTGGAGGAGTATTCCTATCAACATTTAGTTATGATTTCCTGATCCAATGTTTTGAGAATTCCTGCTTAACTTCTTCAACTTTTTCTTTACCTTTCAAACTAGGACCTTTGTTATTTACCAGTGAGGACTTGCTTCTACAAAATTTAACAATATGTCCAATCTTGTTACAAGCATAACAAGTCACATTATTTTTCTAAATTGCTTTTCCATATCCTATGTCGGTTTGTGTTCTGCATTGATTAAATAAGTGTCCAAATCTTCCATAAACATAACATCTTACATTCATTCTACAATTTTCAGAATTATGACCAATTTTGTTGCATTTTGAATATTGACTAGTGGGTGTATTGGTATTCTGATAATTTCTAGATCTACATTGATTTGCTCTATGACCATACTTGTTATAGTTAAAGCATTTGCCATTAAATTTATAAGCAGTAGGTTGTCTTACTGGTTTGCCATGATCCTATGTGTTTGCAGTACCAGAGCTTTTGCCAGTTTCAAAGCCAAGACCATTAGTGTCACCATTAGGTTTCTGATTCTTCAACAAGTCACCAAGTTCTTCTGAGCTTTCCTTGAATTTTTCTTTATGCTGATTTGTAGCAGCCAGTTCTCCTTCCAAGATACCTTTTTGTCTCATGAGTTTATTTGAGTCATTCTATGTATGCATCAGATCTGTCTTCAACATATCATTTTCATAACTAAGTCTTGTGTTTTCATCTGCAGCATCATTCAGTCTTCTAGTCAAGTCTTCTTCATTCTTCTTTCTATCTTCAATTTCTTTACAAAATTTCATAGTCATATCCTGCATCTCATTTTTTGTTGTCATGTTTTCTTGTTTTAGCTTATTCATTAGGTCACTAAGAGTTTCCTTTTCATCATTCTCATTTTTCTTCTTTTCACAAAGTTCTCTTCTCTTGTTTCTTGAAATGGTAAGATTTTCTTGAAGTGCTTGAATAATATCCTGTGCAACTTTTAGATCATCTTCAAGTTTCATATTTTTCAATTTTTCTGCATCATAGTCTAAGAGAGCTGCTTCTAATTGCTTCATCAAGTTTTCCATCTCTACCGGTGTTAAGATCTTCCTCCAGCTGTTAGGCTTCTGAAAATAGAGGACCACGCTCTGATACCAATTGTTAGGATTCCCATAGATATTGAGAGTGGGGGGGGGGGGGGGGGGTGAATCAGTATCTATCCGGTTTGATGATTTTCTTAACTTAAAACATGTAGAACATATTAATACTGTATACTGGTAAACAGAAAGTAATGCAATAAATAGAGATAACAACAACCACATGAAAAACACACCATATCACAGTAGTTTAACGAGGAAACCCAATGTAAGAAAAACCTTGGTGGGATTTGTGACCCACAATATTCACTTACTAGCCAATAAGAGAATATTACTGCTACAAGAGGGGCCTACACATGTAGGAAGGCCAAGTGCTTAGAGCTCACTACTCAATTACAAAATGGGAAGTCTCACTGACCTACAAAATGGATTATATAAATCCAATGTCTTGTACTACTTCAAAATAGCATCTACTATGTCAGATCTAGTACTGGTTTATAGCTCTGCTTCATACATAAACCCTTAACCTTTAATTCGCATAATAGGTCTGCCTTATTTTTCCTCATTACATTTTGTTTCTTCCTCTATAATGAACTCTTATATATATGAGTCATTTTACAACTTGCCAAGTCAACTTACAATGATTTTACAATGATTAACAAAATAATTTACAAACAAAATTCCTGTCGGCCTCTGTATCGGTATGCTTCCTTTCACTGTTGGTGCTGGTGGTTTGTGTGCCGGTGTAAAGTCTGATCTTGCTAGTGCCGGTGGATTGCCTTGCCAGTGTCATAGGATTGTAAGGTTGCCTTCAATGACAAAACCTTCAATCACCTACAATATCTCATTGGAGTGTGCATTTGCCAACAACATATATATATAACATTCTACATCTTGAAAATTTCAAATCATCACAAAGACAAAATACTGATTGTACTTCTTGAGCATTGTGCATTTGGCTGACTTGCACAATTTTCTTAGGCTAAGTACAACTAAGAAATTAATCATTTACTCCATTAGGCAATGGAGGGCGGAGAGCCATTGGCAGGGATTTGGGGTTATACCTGTATGCGGGAAAAGCAGGTCAATAGAACTCAAAATGTGAAAATATGTTCCAAAATACCTGTCCACAGACACACACAGGAATTCTTGGTGCAAGCTATGGAGTAATGAAGTATTACTCAGCTTCCTAAGGTTTGTCCTATGGTTCTCTATCTTACAATGTCCCTCAAACCAATTTTTTGCTCTCAGATCACTGAGCAAAATGGTTTAGGGATGGCAAATGCAAGAACGAGGGATGCTTTGATAGATTTTAGTATGAGATGCATCCTAAGCTATGCATGATTCTAGAAATGCAATAAACTAGATTATAAGATGACAAGGTTAGTATAAATACTATCCTAACATAATATATTAGTCTATGATTGAGCTAAAATGATAAAGAAATTATTCTAAACATGCATATTTAGACTAATTCCTGATTTAAAAGAGGCTAAAATGATGAGCATAAAATGAGATATGAAAGCTTGAATGTATTTGAGCATAAGTATGATACTACAAATTTGGAGGATGATTCAAAATGGAAGAATGAGAGCTCTATTTATAGCAAAAACAAGGCAATGGATGGTCAGGATTGAAAGAGTTGATCAAGGGTTGAGTTTGAAAGTTGGGGATCCATATTTGTAATTGGCACCAATGAAATGGTGACAAGTGTCAACATAGGGTTGGGTTGAGAGAAGGGGTTGGAGGCATTAAATGCCTGAGAAGACCTTAGGATTATCTAGAAGGTAAGGGTTAAGTCTAAATTAAGATTACCCATTGGATTAAGAGTTAATCCAAGGATAAACCCTTGTGCAAATGATTAAGAGATAATCATGGTCAAAGCATTAAATGCTTGATGAGACCCTTGGGTTGGATGAAGGTTGAGTTAAAAGAAATTTTTTAACCATGTAAGAGGATTTGAGTTAACCATTAATGGTTATGAAGACTTTGGGGAATTAAGTGGTTGAAGGCTTGAAGCCTTTAATGGTTATAAAAGACTTTGAGGTTTTGAGAAGTGACTTCCCTTTGCTTAGGGATGTGACAAAGTTTAGAAGATGGGTTAGGCTAATTAGAAGCGATAAGAAGAGTCTAGAAGGGATTAGATAGGGGTTTAGGAAGGCAAGTGGGAGATGTAGGATTTTGCAAGTGGATGGAGGGATAATAGGATTTAATTGAATTAAATGATTTATTCAATTTGGTTGTAATTTGGGGAAATTAAATAAATTAGATTTATTCAATTTTAGGATAACTATTTAATTAAATTTGAATTTAACTAAAATTGGATAGGGGGGATTTAATTGAATAAAATGATTTATTCATTAAATGGGTATAGTGAATTTAATTTAAATAAATTGAATAATTTACTTAATTAAATAGAGGAATGCGGGTAATTTAATTAAATTAGATTTAATTAAATAGAGAAATGAACATAATATATTCATTTAGGAATATGGTCATTTTTATACGTCTACATTTTGCCCCTCTTTGAAGTGACGTGTGTGCACATGTTATTTCAAAGAAAATGATGCGTTATCATGATTTATGATCAAATTCCATTTTGTGTCGCTCTTTTGATTTGTAAGTCGTGCCCCAAATTTGATTTGATGCGTGATGCCCCAGATTCGATATTTTGATGGTGATGCCCCCTCGGGAGATGAATCAATTTTTTTTTGAAAGTTTTTGATTTGATTTGATGAGTTGCGTGTGATGTGTGGGATTTCGTCTATGTGAAAGGTGGGTAAATTGATTCATCTCCCGATAAGTTACAAGTTTTAGGGTATAAGGGAGGCCGCGACCATATTTCAGGTCCGTTTGGCTAACCCTAATTTCATTTTCCTCCTAGAAAAGGGGAAAATAGCTTTGATTTGATTCATTTGTGCCCTTGTTGACTTTGGAGAAAGAGAATTTGGTCTGAAGAGAAAATGCCTATTCCATATTCTAGACACCGTTTCGAGCGCGTTCGGAGGTACCGAAGACCTATAGCATATGGACCACCAGTAAGTCAACATTTTTGACCCTCTTTTGATTTTTGATTTGGTCATTTTTAGTCACTTTTTCACTTTTAAAACTCAGTTTTAGCGTTTTAGCACATCAAAGGCGTAGATTAGCGCATACGAACTTTTAAGTAGCGCATCAAGTCTATTTTAGGGGTGCATCCGAAATAAAATAGGGTAGCGCATAGGAAATATAGGTTAGCACATAGACGCAGAATAGCGCATGGCGATAGTCGGGTAGCGCGTTAGGTTATCAGGTTAGCGCGTAGGGTTAACCTAGCCCATAGGGGTCACAGGGGTTCGCATGGGTAAGAGGGTTTAGCGCGTAGGGCTAACCTAGCGCATAGGGTCAAATAGGGAGCGCCCGGGAGGTATAGATTAGCGCATGGGTAGGTGTTAGCGCATAGGTAGATTAGGTGGCCCATGGGGGGAAAGATTTAGCACGTAGAGTTAGTCTAGCGCATAGGGTAAATAGATTAGCACGTAGGAAAGACAACCTAGCGCGTGGGTAAAGTTTAGCACAGCGGGAGTCTGTTTCAGCGCATCTGGAAATATTTTTACAAGATGAGGTGTTTTGTAAATTTGTTGTGTCTGCTGTTATAATTTTATGGATTTGTCCAATATGAGTGCCGATATAACTTGTTTTGATTTGCGATTTTTCAAGTTATGTATAGATATCAATGTGGTGTTTTGATCAAAATATGATTTATTTGCGTACCCTGTTTCAAGTTCAATGTGTGAAGCCTGATTTGTGTTACAAGCTGGTATGGGTTGGAAACTTGAGTTGTGTTACAAGCTGATATGGGTGGGAAACTTGAGTTGTTTTACAAGTTTATGTGATTGTGGAGACTTGAGTTGTGTTACAAGTTTTGATATGGTTTTTGATAACTTGAATTGTTTTACAAGTTGATATGAAATGATAGGATTTTGAACTTGATGTAGATGAGCAAATTGTTTCATGTTGTTGATGTGAGTTTGATTTTGAGATCTTTGTTTTAATGTGGAAACTGATATTGGATTTGTTTTGCTTGTTGACAGGAGCACTTGGGTGTGGTCCAGTCGCGAGAGAGATTTCCGAGACCGTGGACATTGATACCGCGGTTGACCCAGGCTAATCTGGACATCATTGAGAGATGTGGGTTGACCTCCCTTTTGGATATGCCTCGGTTCACTATGAACCAATGGCTACTGACAGCATTGGCAGAGAGGTGGCATAGTGACACAAACACCTTCTATTTTGCGACCAGAGAGATGACAGTCACACCAGAGGACTGTTACAAGATCCTGCGGATTCCCGTAGTAGGTACACTACTACCGTATGAGCAGTTGGAGGAGGGTGGGATAGAGGCATTGCGCCGTATCTTCTATGATGAGACAGTCTGTGGTTATGAGATCCCGTGGTAGGAGTTCTTAAACCTGGATTACACCCCATTGCCATCTGTACTAGCAGGGTTCATTGGTGGATTCCTTTGTCCTAATCGCAGGTCAAAGGGATTCTTTGTGGGATGGGGACTGGTATTGGAGGAGATGGTCACACAGGGGCAGAGATTTTCATGGGGATTAGCTATGCTGGCCCATCTGTACAAGGGCCTACATGAGGTGGTATACCTCGGTTATGGAAGTTTGTCAGCTGGCGTGACACTGTTACAGGTATGGTGCTAGGAGCACATTCCAGCGAGGCCACTAGCAGATAGAGACAGACCCGTGGGGTGTGCATATGCGTATGGATACAGGGGTCTAGTTGACCAGTGCAAGCTGGGCAAACTAGAGCATTGGAGGAGAGTGTTTGATGATATAGATACGGTCACCTGGCAACCGTATACAGGATGAGAGGTGTGGGCAGAGTACGGGCTGGAGATGCCCTTTTTTTTTATGACCAGATACCTGATCGAGAGGACCCCGTTTGTGATAGAGAGGTTTGTGGTGACCCGAGTTTTGAGACAGTTTGGGCGCCCGCAGGGTATTCCACAGGGAGTGTGCCTATATGCATGTCGGAGATAGGATGTAGTGGATTGGGGTGTGACCATTGATAGTGTAGTGGCGGTGGAGGAGTTTGTCGGGTTGGCAGGGCAGATATGGGATTATGCCCCGAAGATTTTGGATGCGGCCATGACCGATGAGTTTGCCAGATTGTTTGCTGCGCGGGCAGTGGCCAAGATATCAGATCTGGAGGAGATGAGGCCAGCTTTTGATTCTGATGAGGAGGAGGAAGAGGGAGATGATGATGATGATGATGATGGAGAGGATGGAGGAGATGGACGAGGGAGAGGAGTTAGAGGGAGACGAGGAGACAGAGGGAGCAGAGGAGATAGGGGTGTGAAGAGAGCGGTGAGACAGGGGGTGATAGACAAGGGGAGAGGTGGATTGGCTATTGGAGCCGATGGAGAGGGGAGAGTGGGGGAGGTGCTAGCTGTAGTGGGGGGTGTTGATGAGGCGAGGCGACCAGCACAGAGGATGAGGGTGGATGTGCTCCCACCTCCAGCACTGAGGACAGGCAGGGTTGGAGGGGTTGCCCCTCCACAGGTACCACTACGGGTTCGGGTCCCTACACATGTTGAGGATGCACAGATCCAGACCCTACAGGTGACTGTACAGCAGCTACAGGCACAGATTTTGACATATCAGCGACAGATTTCACAGGTGACCACTGAGCGGGACACCGAGATAGAGCGGAGGGGGCGAGCGGAGGAGCTGGTATCCAACATGCAGAGAGCAGCGGTGAGTGGTCCAATGAGAGACACCCTAAGAGAGCTAGCATTGAGAGCTTAGGAGGCGGAGTACTATCGGCAACACTATGAGGCTGCGATACCCAGGGACCGGTGAGTACAAAGCTCTACACAGTCGAGATATTGGGTCACAGTCTGAGAGCTGAGGTGTTACAGGGCCACCGAGAGAGGACCCTCCTAGGGATCTAGGGGTGGGTGCATCTGGAGCTAGACCATCTCCGTCAGGGGATAGTCATACTTGAGAGACGTGGTCTCTTTTGTATTTTTGATCATTGTTATTCTTTGTACTGGACATAGTGTTGATACATTTTGTACCTTTTGATCATTTTTGAGATATATATATATATATATACGACACCATTTTCTTTGATCATGTGGTGTGTTTATATGGATGCATGTTATGTGGGTTATTTCTTCATGATGATGCAATGCTTAAATATATGATATAATGTATGATGCAGGATGTATGTTTTTATATGCTGTGAGATGTATCTTGAAAATGAGATGTATGATTTGATATGCTGTGTGATGTATCTTGAAAATGAGATGTATGATTTGATATGCAACTAAATGTAAAATGATATGCAACTATGTTAACATGATATGCAATTAACTGGAAAATTATGTGCAACTAATTGTAAGATGATATGTAGCTATGTTTTTGGTAGCATCCTCATTCTATTAGCGCATAGATGCAGAATAGCGCATGGCGATAGTCGGGTAGTGCGTTAGGTCATCAATTTAGCGCGTAGGGTCAACTTAGCGCATAGGGGTCACAGGGGTTTGCATAGGTAAGGGGGTTTAGCGTGTAGGGCTAACCTAGTGCATAGGGTCAAAAAGGGAGTGCCCGGGAGGTATAGATTAGCGTGTAGGTAGGTGTTAGTGCATAGGGTAGATTAGGTGGCACATGGGGGGAAAGATTTAGCGCATAGAGTTAGTCTAGCGCATAGGGTAAATAGATTAACGCGTAGGAAAGACAGCCTAGCGCGTGGGTAAAGTTTAGTGCAGCGGGAGTCTGTTTTAGTGCATCTGGAAAAAATTTTGCAAGATGAGGTGTTTTGTAAATTTGTTGTGTCTGCTATTATGATTTTATGGATTTGTCCAATATGAGTGCCGATATAACTTGTTTTGATTTGCGATTTTTCAAGTTATGTATAGATATCAATGTGGTGTTTTGATCAAAATATGATTTATTTGCGTACCCTATTTCAAGTTCAATGTGTGAAGCCTAATTTGTGTTACAAGCTGGTATGGGTTGGAAACTTGAGTTGTGTTACAAGCTGATATGGGTGGGAAACTTGAGTTGTTTTACAAGTTTATGTGATTGTGGAAACTTGAGTTGTGTTACAAGTTTTGATATGGTTTTTGATAACTTGAGTTGTTTTACAAGTTGATATGAAATGATAGGATTTTGTACTTGATGTAGATGAGCAAATTATTTCATGTTGTTGATGTGAGTTTGATTTTGAGATTTTTGTTTTAATGTGGAAACTGATATTGGATTTGTTTTTCTTGTTGACATGAGCGCTTGGTTGTGGTCATGTCGCGAGAGAGATTTCTGAGACCGTGGTCATTGATACTGAAGTTGACCCAGGCTGATCTAGACATCATTGAGAGATGTGGGTTGACCTCCCTTTTGGATATTCCTTGGTTCACTATGAACTGAGGGCTACTGACAACATTGGTAGAGAGGTGGCATAGCGACACAAACACCTTCCATTTTGCGACCAGAGAGATGACAGTCACACCAAAGGACTGTTATAGGATCCTGCAGATTCCTATAGTAGGTGCACTACTACCGTATGAGCAGTCGGAGGAGGGTGGGATAGAGGCACTGCGCCGTATCTTCCATGACGAGACAGTCTGTGGTTATGAGATCCCATGGCAAGAGTTCTTAGACCTGGATTATGCCCCACTGCCATCTGTACTAGCAGGGTTCATTGGTGGATTCCTTTGTCCTAATCGCAAGTCAAAGGGATTCTCTGTGGGATGGGGACTTGTATTGGTGGAGATGGTCACACAGGGGCGGAGAATTTCATGGGGATTAGCTATGATGGCCCATCTATACAAGGGCCTACATGAGGTGGTATACCTCAATTATGGCAGTTTGTCAACTGGCGTGACACTGTTACAGGTATGGTGCTGGCAGCACATTCCAGCAACGAGGCCACTAACAGATAGAGACAGGCCCATGGGCTGTGCATATGCATATGGATGAAGGGGTCTAGTTATCAAGTGCAAGCTAGGAAAACTAGAGTATTGGAGGAGAGTGCTTGATGATATAGATACGGTCACCTGGCAACCGTATACAGGATGCGAGGTGTGGGCAGAGGATGGGCTGGAGATGCCCTTTATTTTTATGACCAGATACCTGATCGGGAGGACCTCGTTTGTGATAGAAAGGTTTGTGGTGACCCGAGTTTTGAGACAGTTTGGGTGCCAATAGGGTATTCCACAGGGAGCGTGCCTATATGCATGTCAGAGACAGGATGTAGCGGATTGGGGTCCGACCACTGATAGTGCAGTGGTGGTGGAGTTTGTTGGGTTGGCAAGGCAGATATGGGATTATGCCCCGAAGATTCTGGATACGGCCATGACCGATAAGTTTGCCAGATTGTTTGTTGTGCAGGCGGTGGCCAGGATATCGGATCTGGTGGAGATGAGGCCAGCTTTTGATTCCATTGAGGAGGAGGGAGAGGGAGATGATGATGATGATGATGATGATGGAGAGGATGGAGGAGATGGATGAGGGAGAGGAGTCAGAGGGAGATGAGGAGACAGAGGGAGGAGAGGAGATAGGGGTGTGGAGAGAGCGGTGAGACAGGGGGTGATAGACAAGGGGAGAGGTGGATTGGCTATTAGACCCGGTGGAGAGGGGAGAGTGGGGGAGGTGCTAGCTGTAGTGGGGGGTGTTGATGAGGCGAGGTGCCCAGCACAAAGGAGGAGGACGGATGTACTCCCACCTCCATCACCAAGGACAGGCAGGGTTGGAGGGGTTGCCCCTGCACAGGTACCAGTACGGGTTCGGGTCCTTACACATGTTGTGGATGTGTAGAACCGGACCCTACAGGGGACTGTACTGTAGCTGCAGGCACAGATTTTGACATATCAGCAGTAGCTTTCATAAATGACCACTGAGCGAGACACCGAGATAGAGTGGAGGGGGCAAGCGAAGGAGCTGGTATCCAGCATGCAGAGAGTAGCGGCGGGTGGTCCGATGAGAGACACCCTAATAGAGCTAGCATTGAGAGCTCCGGAGGTGGAGTACTATCGGCGGCACTATGAGGCTACGGTACCCAAGGACCGGCGAGTACAGAGCTTTACATAGTCGAGATCCAGTCGATCTCGAGATACTGGGTCACGATCTGAGAGCTGAGGTGTTACAGGGCCACCGAGACAGGACCCTCCTGGGGATCTAGGGGCGGGTGCATCTGGAGCTAGACCATCTCCGTCAGGGGATAGTCATACTTGAGAGATGTGGTCTCTTTTGTATTTTTGATCATTGTTATTCTTTGTACTAGACACAGTGTTGATACATTTTTTACCTTTTGACCATTTTTGAGATATATATATATATATATATATATATATACGGCACCATTTTCTTTGATCATGTGGTGTGTTTATATGGATGCATGTTATGTGGGTTATTTCTTCATGATGATGCAATGCTTAAATATATGATATAATGTATGATGCAGGATGTATGTTTTTATATGCTGTGAGATGTATCTTGAAAATGAGATGTATGATTTGATACGTTGTGTGATGTATCTTGAAAATGAGATGTATGATTTGATATGTTGTGTGATGTATCTTGAAAATGAGATGTATGATTTGATATGCAACTAAATGTAAAATGATATGCAACTATGTTAACATGATATGCAATTAATTGGAAAATGATGTGCAACTAATTGTAAGATGATATGTAGCTATGTTTTTGGTAGCATCCTCATTATATATTTGCCATCCGATATAGCCATTTGTTTGCTTTCTGTGTAGGTATCATCATTGAGCATTGATTTGTTTTAGGAAATGTTGAAAATTTATACAAGCATAATGGTATAATTGAACCATAATGACCTGAGAAAAATTTACATGATGTTTGATTTTGCAAGATAGCACAAGCGTCAAGGTATAATTGAACCAGGATGACCTGAGTGTGTATTGCGTAGACAGACAAGATTAAATCATTTGTATGCATGAAGTGGAATCAGGCCTTTACTAATATTCGATGTATCACGTCTCGAGGCAAGTATTCACACAGTACAAGTGATCGCATCCTAGAAAGAAGACTAAGAAAATATTGGAAGTTCCTCATGATCTCTAGCTTTGAAGTATTTAGTGAGAAAAGGAAGAAAATCCAATAATTTAAAAAGTTCAAAATGCAAAACTAGTTAAGATTTTTATGCGATAATGCAACATTTAGTACTTCAGAAAATGATCCATCCTTGGTATTTCTTGTGAATTGTTTTGTTTTGTTTTGCGATGAAGCGTAGTTTTGGTTGTTGGATGTCATATTTTTTTAGTTTTGCAAATAGCTTTGATGTCTTGAATGTTTGCAATATTTAGACGATTTGAATGCCCCTAGCTGAGTGTGCCTCTTGATGTGAATATGTATAGTGATTTCCAAGCCATGGTGGATTTGTGGTAAGAGGATATATATGGATAAACCAAGATAGTGACTACGCTAAGTATGTCCTGAATAGATATTTGCTAAGTGTTGGACGATGGCCGATAGTGTTTGTACGGATAAAATGGTATGGAGATAGATAGAGGAGCCATTCTTTTACAAGAGCGCCTGTTTACTAGGTTTTCACCATTTGATTTTATTGTACTTTGTTTTTGATTTTTTCTGGATTTTTTGACTTTTTTGCTTATTTTGGCTTTTTCCGTTCACTAGACTACTTAAGTGTAGTTTTTCTTCAGATGGTTGCTGTTAGTTGGTTCGTCGAGCATATCTCCTTCTGAATTTGTTAGCTAATAGGCACCTGATCCATAGATTGATATGATAACATAAGGACCCAACCAGTTAGGTTCAAATTTCCCTTTCTTTTCTTGATCTTGTTGATTTCTTGGATTTTCTTTCAGAACTAGGTCACCAACTTTGAAGTTGCGGGGAATGACCTTGTGATTGTAGCTCCTGCACATGCGTTGCTGATATGCTTTGAGATGAGTATAAGCATGCTAACATCTTTCATCTAATAGTTTAAGTTCTTGCAGTCGGTTAACTCGATACTCTTCATCGGGGATTAAACTTTTCAAAGAGACTCTGAGAGATGGGATTTCTACCTCCAAGGGTAAAATGGCTTCTGATCCATATACCAATGAGTATGGTGTTGCTCCTGTAGGTGTGCAGATGCTAGTTCTGCATGCCCAAAGTGCTGGATTGAGTTGTACGTGCCAATCTTTGCCTGCATCATTCACTTTTTTCTTGAGGATTTTCAATATTATCTTGTTAGACGCTTCCGCTTGACCATTTCTCTATGGGTAGTATGGTATAGAGAACCTATGTTGGATTTTGAATTTTTTACATAGTTCTTGGACATCTTGATTTTTGAAAGGCCATCCAATATCTGTGATGATTGAACTTAGAATACCATATCTGCAGATCAGATAATTGAGGATAAAAGAGGCAATTTGTTTCCCAGTCATTGTGGTCATGGGAACTGCTTCTATCCATTTGGTAAAGTATTCTGTTGCTATTATAATAAACTTGTGTCCATTTGAAGATGAAGGATGAATTTTGCAACTAAGTCTAGTCCCCACTAACAAAAGGGCCAGGATGTTGTAAATGGCTACAATTCTTGTGCTGGTGCATGTATTAGATTACCATGGATCTGGCATTTAGGACATTTCTTAGCAAAGTGATATGAGTCTTCCTCCATTATAGGCCAGTAGTATTCCATCCTTAGAAGCTTTTTAGCAAGAGTAGTGCCACTTGAATGTGTGCCACAAATACCTTCGTGAAGCTCGTGTAAAGCAGAATCAGAATCATTATGATCAAGCCAACAAAGAAGAGTACCATCTAGACCTCGACGATACATAGTAGCAGCAGTAAGGGTGTAACGGGCAGTTGTCGGATAAAGTTATATTTTTGGTTACGGGATTGGTCAATTGGTAAGATATTGTGCTTGAGGTAGTTGTATATCAGTCCATATAATGGAGAATCTGAACCAGTCAAGGCATAGATAACCTGGGATTTAGAGTGGTCATAGGCGGGGGAGAATAGTTGCTCTACCAGGAACTCATAACGACTCTATTGCTCTGGAATTTGTAGTAATGAAGCGATAGTAGCCATTGCATTGACTACTTTGTTGTTCAATCTCGGTATTTGCTCGAAGGTGATGTGCACAAAATACTGTTTGAAGTCATCCACCATTCGCTTGTAGGGTAGTAGCTTCTCATCCTTTGTCTCATAGTTGTTGTTAATTTGATGGATGACTAGTTGCGAGTCCCCATAGACTTTTAACTCTGTGATTTTCCATTCTATGGCCATTTTGATACCTATAACCAATGCCTCATATTCAGCCACATTATTTGTGCAGGGAAACATAAGCCTATATGATCTTGGTATAGTGTGTCCTTCAGGAGTGATGAACAGAATGCCAGCACCTAAACCATGTTGTGTATAGGATCCGTTAAAGTATAGGGTCCATTGTTTTGTAGAAAGAGCAAGAACGTCCCTGTCTGGAAATTCAATCTCCATGGTGTGTTTGCCCGGTAGCGGTGCTTCAGCCAACTGATCTGCAATTGCTTGTCCTTTGATTGCTCGTCTTTCTTTGTATTGGATGTCAAATTCACTGAGAGTCATGACCCATTTAGCCAATCGGCCTGTAAGAGCTACCTTGCTGAGTAGATATTTGAGAAGATTAATTTTCGCGACTAGCTTAATGGTGTGTGCTAGCATATAATGTCAGAACTTTTGAGATGCGAAGACCACTGTTAGGCAAGCTTTTTCAATGAATGTATAGTTGAGTTCATAGCCATTCAATGTCCTACTGATATAATATATGGCGCATTCCTTCCCTTGTTGATCTTCTTGTGCGAATAGTGCCCCCAGCGATATATCTGTTGTTGAGATGTATAGGATAAGTGGCTTTCCTGCGACTAGTGGTACAAGAACTGGTGGATTCATCAGGTACTGTTTGATTTGGTAAAAAGATTCTGGACACTTGATCTCCCATTTGAATGGTACATTTTTGTGTAGTAAATGGTTAAATGGTAGAATTTTATCTGCTAGCTGAGCGACGAATCGCCTGATTGATTAAAGGCGTCCTTGTAGAGATCTGAGTTGACTGATATTCTTTGGTGGTGGCATGTCCATAATGGCTGGTACCTTTGTTGGATCTACTTCAATACCTTTAGCTGAGACAATGTAGCCTAGTAACTTGCCTGATGTGACCCCGAAGACACACTTCTTAGGGTTGAGCCTGACTTGGAATTTCTCCAATCGATCAAAAATCTTTGTTAGGATGCTGAGATGTTCTGCTCTGGTGAAGGATTTAGCGAGTAAATCATCCACATAGTCTTCCATAAATGTATGCATCATGTCATGGAATATTGTTGTCATTGCTCTTTGATAGGTGGCCCCTGCATTCTTTAAGCCAAAAGGCATAACATTCCAACAGTACGTTCTCTAAGGATAGGTGAACAAAGTTTTATCTTGATCTTTTGGGGCTATTTTGATTTGAAAATAGCCTGAGAAACCATTCATTAGTGAGAGCATTGCATGGCCTGTTGTGAGATCTACAATTATGTCAATACTGGGCAGAGGAAAGTCATCCTTTGGACAAGCTTTGTTGATGTCTCTGAAGTCAGTGCATATTCTGACACTACCATCTGGTTTTGATACTGGAATGATGTTGAAAATCCATTCTGCATAGTCAATTGGTCGGATGAATCCGACATCTAATAATTTCTTTAGTTCAGTTTTGACCATGAGCGCCACCTGTGGATTCATTTTTCGTAGCTTTTTGTTGACTGGTTTAACTCCTGAAGAGATGGACAAGTGATGCATGATTAAGTGTGGATCCACTCCAGGCATATCAGCATATGACCAAGAAAAGTTAATTTGTTGTTCTTTAAAGAAAATGATGAATGTTGATCTTTCTTCCTCTGTCAGAGATTCTGCAAGGTGCAGGTTTCTAACTGCTTCTGTGGTACCAATGTTGATTGATTGAGTGGGCTCAATCAATATGGGTGATCGCTCATGAAAGTGCTCAGGAAGAGTGTCAAGTCTCCCATCATTAGGTAACTTAAAAAGATTTTCACCCTCAAATGCGTCTTTTATTTTTACTTTTTTGTGATCTAGAGCTGCCATTGACTGGTTTTCAGCATCAGATCTTTTATTTGGTTCATTTTTGTGACTGAGAGACTTAGCACTCCCTGGTTTGCAGACATCGTTACTTTGTTCACTAGTAGAGCCTGTTTCCAGATTTATAGTACATAGGTAATGGATAATAGACTCATTATCTGGGAAAATTGGTAGATCATGGATTTCAGGTTCATCCCAGTCGATGAGGTCAGCAAAGACAAGCGGTAAGGAATCATTAGGTGGATCAAGTTCGGCTACTGTGAGTGTTAGGATAGAGTTTTCATCGTGATTGTTCTTGGTTTTAAAGAAGTCCAGGATTTCGTCGAGGTCTTTGATGGTATTATCTTCTACATAGACTTGTCCATAATGTTTTTGTTCACTTTCCTTGGCGTCATAGCTATTCGGCGGTCCAAATTCAAGAGGTCTATCTCTTGCGTTATGTTCTTCTTGAGAAAGAGATATAGAATTGGTATGTTGTATGGTGAAAACAAATTTTCGATGATAGATACCATTTTGATAGTTTTTGTTGATTCTGTGTTAGATCCGTCTTCTATTTTCTGTATTTGTTCATAGACTATGTTTCTTCAAGGAGAAACAAAGGTATCCAGAGATGATATGATTTGTTTTTGAGATATTGGTGTTTGAATATGAGCTACTACTGCAGATATGGCCCTTTTGTGTTTTAGAAACTTTTTCTAATGTAACTTCTGATCTTGACGTTCCCATGCCTTGCGAATTGTTTCTGCTGATTCAAAAAGTGCTTCCTACTATAATTCTTCTTTGTACTTTGTCTTTACTTTCCATTGAGGTTTTGTAGTCAGATGGGGTGGCCTTTTTAATAGAAAGGTGAGCTCACAACCCAAGCCTGCTTTGTTTCTATTGGGTTGTAAAGGAAGATTTATAGGTTCAGTGACTCCTTCCTTGCGTTTCCCAATAGGTCCTTTATCATCATATCCCATTTGTTGCATGATTAAGTATCATTTTCCATATATGTGTGTAGGTAGAACAATATCTAGAGCAGCTACTCTATTATCTTCTTTCTCATCTTTGTATAACTAGATAAGAATATCCTTGTCTTCTAATTCATGTGCCAGAGTGCCCAATTGGATGAAGGTACCATCAAATTTGGTGATGGGCTGAGTGACCAGATGTGTTGATGTAGTAGGCAATCCATGAGATCTAGGTGATGTTGGTAATTTGGCCAAACATAAAGGCTCCAAAGAGTATTCTCCTATACCTTGGTCTTTGATTTGCATTTTCTGTTTGAAGTCTCCCCATAAGGAGTTGGATTTTATTGTTTGTTGATCTGATGTTGAAGATTGCTGCTTTTCTCTATTATGAGGAACCAAACTGTCTTGGGCTACTCCCATTGCATTGCAATGTTGAAATGGATTGTGATCAACAGATATGGAAACTTCTTGTCCATCATAAGGAAATTTGACACACTGGTGATATGTGGAAGGTACTGCTTGCATTTCTTGTATCCAGGGTCATCCTAATTAAATATTGTAGGTAAGGTCTATGTCCAAGACCTGACATATAGTATCCTTTTGTATTGGTCCTACTTGAATAGATAATATCACAGTTCCTTTAGAGGATCTTTCCTCATCATCATATGCCTTTATGGTAATCTTTTTACAGGGATCAATAGATTTCTTTGAGAAGCCTAATGCACGGATAAGCTTTAAAGTACATATATTAAGTCCGGCTCCTCCATCTATTAAGACTCTTTTTACTCGGTGTTTGCAAACAATGACTTTGATATGGAGAGGAGTATTATGTGGATGGCTTAAGGAAACATTGTCATGTTCTGAGAAGGTGAGGTTATGAGGTCCAGTCATATGGGCGACCATGGCTTGAAATCTGTCTGTATCCAAATTTTGAGGTACATTGGTTTCCAATAGCGCTTGTTCTAATATGTCTTTGTGCTTTGGTTATAGTTTCAACAATTCTAGTATAGATATCTGTGCTGGAATTTTACGGAGTTGGTTAACCAAGTCATATTGGATTTTTGGTGTGATAGTTGTAGGTGTAGTATGTCCTTTCAAGACATATTTCTGAGTTCGGGTTGTTACATTGATAGATTTATGATCACGCTTATCTCGGATGGTGATGACATTTACTTGATGATCTTCAGATGATATGTGATTTGTGGTGTTGTTGTAGATATGGTTGACATGAGCTCCACATGTATTATTCAAAGTTGAAGCTCCATCTTTGTGTAAAGCAGAAAAATCAAACCGTAGTTGTTCTCCCGTCCCCAACTCCAAGGAGAGAGAAGGGAGGTCACTAGGGTTGATGGTTTTCACTTAGGAGAGACTTTACATTCAAAAGAGGGGTTGAAACCCACAAGATCCAATCCAACGCAATGCAAGATTGGATTCTAAATGAGTTTCAAGGGTTGAGACATCAAGGATACCCTCTTTTGTAAAGAATATAGATAGAATGATTGAACTAGGAATGTATGTAGAAGCAAGAAAGATTCGCTTGTAAATAGAGATAGGGATATGGGATGAAGTTGCAGACCTAGAATTAGCAGTAAAATGTCGAGACAATGTTGTTCTACAAATTTGAGTGAAAGTTGACCGGACGATGGCGCCCGGCGTGCACACGGTCCTCCGAAAAATCCGCGAAACGAAGGTGGATCTGTTCGTCTCTGCACAAGGATTCCAAATCTTCAATTACAGCCGCGTACCTACAACCTACACACAGAAAAGAGAGGATGATTGGGGAGTTAGGGATTAGGGGTTTGCCTTTAGGTCAAACCCCAGTTTTGGAATTAACCAAGAAATGAGAATGCTGTAAATGTAAATGTTTGTAATGTAAACAAGTACTGATACCTTGTTGTAAGAATGTTTGTATTCTTACATGCGAAGGTGTAATGTATGTTATGTGTTATGTGTTGTAAGTGATCTCCTCTTCAATGGTTGAATCCTTGTCTTGAATGCAACACCTAGCCTTGAATGGAGACTTAGAATGGTCAATTGCTTGAAGGAATACTTGAATGCTTGAATGTTTGAATGTTTGAATATCGCTTTCGCCTCTTGCTCTTGCTTATTTCCTTCCTCCCTTTCTAGGAGAGGAAAAGTAGTTTATATACTTGTCAATTAGGGTTGATAGACTGATTTTTCCGACCTTAGGCCGACTAGGAAACATTATTTCCTGAATTGCAAACTTAAAGACCCGATGCCAAAAAGAGATCGGGCCCAAAATAGGGCTAGGGACCAGGGCGCTGGGCGCCATGGTCCTGGGGGACCAGGGCACTGGGCGCCCTAGTGCTGAAGGACTAGGGCATTGGGTGCCATGGTCCTGGGGGACCAGGGCACTGGGCGCCCTAGTCCTGAAGGACCAGGGCGCTGGGCGCCATGGTCCCACCTCCCAGGGTAGCAAGGTGCAAGGAGGGATCAGGCCAAGGTGCAGAAAAATGCAGTTTTTGGTGTCACAAGCAGGTTTTGGGGTCTCCATTCAGGTTCAATGTTGCATCGCCATCGTGAAGACCCAAATGCAATCAAAATTGCAAGTGTCGCACTTTTAGGATGCTACATTTAGCCCCCACTTTAGCGAGAGTATAAGCGTACGCTCATACTTCTGGTAAAGTATAAGGAAAGAACATTGAAAAACTTTCCCCACATCAGGGAGGCAAGATACACCAAGCCCCCAGTGGACTAAGGATCTTACGACTTTGATTGAAAAAGTAAAAGGGAAGATCATGAGGGAGAACCATGACTGTCAGTAGTAAGGTTCCCTCACTATGAGTCATGCAAGAAAAATACCAAAAATTTTCGAGGCAAAGCTAAGTTCGCCAAGAAATTTTCAAGTATCTTGAAAAGATATGAACAGGATGTATGCCCCCCTACATTAAAGCGATCGCACACACCTCACCGAGGGTGATTGCTTTAAGGTAGTGATACATATAAAAATGAGAAGGGAAAGGAGCACGTTATCACAAGGATTTAGCCCCCAAGTGTGAGATAAGCCCAAGGATAATAGACACAAAACACAAAGCACAAGGTGACTTCACTTTCCTCGGGGTCAGTATGCTGTATGATAATTCATGTATATCATATGTATGTATGCATAATTGTTCTTCATTCCCCAATCAAGGAAGGTCACCTAGAAGAAGGGAACACATGTGTCTTTTGAGTCAACATGAGAGAGACCAAAAGAGATCTCAATGCTTTGCATCATCCTCAAGTAGACAACACTAAGGACAAAAAATAGAAGAATGAGAATAACACAGAAGAAGTAACAAAAGAGATCAAGAGAGGAGGAGAGAGTCTGCTATGCTAATGAAACAAGTCTAGCACGTCATCTACCCCCTGATCTTGCTGATCAATATTTCGGGAAGGCGGGAAACACACTAGAGGAGAAACATCCAACACAGCAGATGGAGCTATCACAAGATCCAAACAAGGGCTATTTTCATGTCCCCAGCCACGTTGTTCTTGTCTAGGAGCTAGGATAAGTGGTTTAGAAAATTCGTTAGATAAATGGTTATCAACATCAACATATTCATATTCACTATCAGAATGAACAGGAGTAACATTTTCATCATGAATAACATTTTCATCTATATCATCATCAAGATTTATAAAAATAGGATCTTTAACTTGCACAGGATCAAGACCATCATGCATCTTATGTTTAGGAGATTTCGGCTCAATCTTCGGCTGAGGAGAAAATGGAATAATACTGGCTGGAGGTGTTTTTGGGGATTACAAAGTTTGAGAAGCAGCTGCCTGAGCTCTAAGATGACACTTTCGTTGGCGTTCACATGCAGAACGATTTCGTCTAGTCTTAGTAGGAAGTTGAGAAGATTGAGGAGGAGGAATGTTCTCATCCTTATCACTTGGGTGTTTAGGTTGTAGTCTCTTAGGTTGGGTAATAGGAGAAGAAGAAGGTCTCTTCTCTCTATAAGAGGAAGGAGGAGGGACTGCTCCATATAAGGGAGGAATATTTGGTTTAGGAAGGAGACCAAGCCCATCATGACGAGGAGGTATAGGTCTACCTTTAGGAAGTTTATTAGATATAGGCATAGTCACATTCATAGAGATCGATTGGGAATCTTCTTGAGGAAAGACATTAGTTTTATCTTTCAAAGGAAGAACTTCCTTCTCAAGAACAATAGGAATATCAAGTTTGGGTGTTCTAGGTTCACTTAGAGATAGGATCATATCTTTTTTCCACTTTTGATAAGATTTGAAAAGATGATCACTCTGCGGTGGAAGAGATTGGAATTGTTTAGGCCAAAAATAATCAATAGGAACGCTAGAAGTTCTTTCAGTTGATTTAAAGAGACTATGATTGACAGTAACAACTTCACCATTATGGGGAAATTTCAAACACTTGTGAATAGGAGAAGCAATAGCTTTCATGGAAGATAGCCAAGGATAGCCTAGCTTCACACGAAATTGTTCAGATGATGGAATAATAGCAAAGCTCACATCAAGGGATTTGTTATGGACCTCAATAGGAAATGTAATAGAACCAATTATAGGAGAAGAAAATGCATCAAACAATTTCACAACCACATTTGTTTCGTCATAGATCACTTGATTCAATTACAAAGTAAAAAGAAATTCTTTAGTAATGATATTAACCATACAAGAAGGATCAATAAGCACTCCACAGCAAGGTGTATTCTTGAATTTTGCAACTATATATAAAGGACCATCAGGTGCCCTGATAGTTTCACTGGAATCAAAGGTGATGGAAGGTTCTTTAGGGATTTTCTGTTGTTCCACAAAGTTAATCACATTCGGAGTCATAGACACAAGATCATCAGGTGAGACAGAGGAATCATTAGTATCAATCGCATTAGAGGTATGAGAAGGCAATGGATCAGTAAAAATCTTAAGATTTTGGTTAGGAGGAGCTAAAAATGTGTTGCCTTTATCATTCACACCAGAAACAGAGATAGTATTATTATCAATCAAATCTTGAATTTTACCCTTTAAAGCAAAACATTTTTCAGTATCATGCCTAGGATGACGATGAAATTGACAAAAAGATTTGTTATCAAAATAGGGTGAATTAATCTTTGTAGGATCTATTTGCTTTATAGGAGGGAGGGTAAGCACATTTTGTTCCAATAACTTATTCATAATACTATGCAATGATTCATTCAAAGGAGTAAACTTTCTTTCTTTCTTGAAAAACTTAGAAATAGGAGGCACACCTGATGCTGCATTCACATTGTTATTGATGATGTTTTCATTGAATTTAATTGACTCTCTATTTGGTTTAAACTTCCCAAATGGTTGTTGACTACTATCACCCTTATCACTCGGAGCCATAGGATTTGCTTGTTCCATTTGACTCACAGTCAGTTGATAATTGTGAAGAGTTGCGCACAACTGTTGGAAATAAGTAAACTCAGAAAACAGAAGTTTTTCTCTAATATCTTTTTGTAAATTAGAAATAAAGATTCTTTGAATATCATTGTTAGGTACTGGAAAAGAAATTTGAGCATACAAATGCTTATATCTACCAATGAAATCAGTCACTTTTTCTTTAACACCTTGTTTACAATGCATTAAATCAATCAAAGTAACTTTAGGATTTATATTGTTTTGAAATTGTTGAATAAAAGCATTTGCAAGTTGTTCGAAAGAAGTAATAGAATAAGAAGGCAACAAGAAATACCATTGTAGGGCTTTATCTCTTAATGTTCTAGTAAACAGTTTTGCAAGCAACCTTTGGTCATAAGCAAAATTGGTACATATTGTTTGAAAGGTCTTAACATGTGTTAGAGGGTCACCCTTACCATTATAAAGCTTGAAATGCGGAATTTCAACATGTTTA
Organism: Cryptomeria japonica; assembly: GCF_030272615.1. Classification (NCBI taxonomy): domain Eukaryota; kingdom Viridiplantae; phylum Streptophyta; class Pinopsida; order Cupressales; family Cupressaceae; genus Cryptomeria; species Cryptomeria japonica. The sequence continues at coordinate 33,901,076 of NC_081408.1, read as the reverse complement.
GGGGGGATAGCTCGAACAATGTCAAGAGAAAGTGGGCTCGCAACACCAAATGTGGACACACTAAACTTAGATTGATTCATAGAGGCAATTTGTTGCTGCAAAGAAGAGACAGTTTGTGCAAGATTGTTAATGGTCGCTTCAGTCGAAGAGTTCATATTAGACGTGTTAGATTGTGATGGAGCTATTATGTTGTTGAAAGAAGGTATTGATTTGTGGAGATGTAATAGGAACACTCATTGAAGGAATGAATGAAGAAGTCGGATTGAATGAAGGAAGAGGGTTGATTGAAGAAGAAGGATTGCCCCCATGACTGGTGATCATAGGTGGAATGTCTTGTATTGAAGTAGTCATTACCTTTGATGTAAAAGTAGGTATACTAGCAATAGGAGTTGTCAAAGGAATAGAATGATTAACTTGAGTAGGAGGTTGTGTATAACCTAAAGTTTCGGCACAACTCTTCATAGGCATCACATTCGAATCCACAATGTGTGCAATACCACGCAAAATATCAATTCCATTCTTATCACTTTGAACCATACGTTTTAGACCCTCAATTAATGAAAGAGCTTCACTATCGGGGTATTCTTGAGACATCCATTGTCGAAAATCATCAAATTGGTTATCCAATTTTGAAAGTTGTTCTACAGAAACCTCATGGAGAGCTTCTTCATCATTAAGAGGATTAGAGGAATTACCCATGTCCTCGTTAAAAAGGCCATTCAAATTAGGTTCCATCTCCTCAGTAATTAAACCTTGGAAAGACTTAATTCTAAGGCTTCGTCTAACGGGAATAGTGTATGTAGGGCTTATTGTTGTAAAACTCATGCACTAAAGAGAGAGAGAAGATTTTGAATTTTAGAGGTAGCAAATTTCAATAAAATCAGCCAATCTCCTAGATTGAAGCTGTTAAATGCAATCAGGACAATCTCTCGAAATTTCAGAAAAAATGTCAGGGACCGTGGCGAAAGGAGTGCACACGGTCCTCGCAACTTTTTTCGAAATTTTCAGGGATGAAAGTTATGATGATTTTAAAGCTAATCTGAAAAAATTGAGTGATTTTATGATCTGTAGATAGGCCAAATTAAAGTTGCAATCTCAAAATTGAACCCTACCAAGATTGTTGAAAAATGCAAATTTTGAATTTTGAAAAAGAGAGGGAAACTGAAATTTTGAATTTTATGATTTTAGAGGGAATGCTAAAAGCAATGCAAGTTTTGAAATTTAAAAGTTGACTCAATTTCACGCAAAATTCAATTTTGAAAGTGGAAATCAAGGTTGTTGCAATTAAACACTTAATTTCAAAAGTCACAAACTACAAAAATTTAAATAAAGCACTGAAATTTCGAATGAATGCTAACACACTTTTCAGATTTAAGACAGTAAGAAACACAATTTTGATATGAATTTCAATTTCAATGATTTTTGAATGATTAGAAGCCTCAATCCAAGCAATCGCTAGACCAACTTTGACTTTAATTTTGAAAGTGTTAAAATTGATAAAATCAGCCAAAATTCTGGATTTTAGCAGAAAAATACAATAAGATCTAGCTTCTAAAATTTTGGAAAAAATGTCGGGGACGATGGCGCTCGGGGTGCACACGGTCCTCGCAACTTTTTTCCAAATTTCCAGGGATGAGAGATATTGTGATTTTATTGCGGAATCCAAAGTTACAGCCGATTTGGAAGTGTTTTGATCAGTGAAATTATTAGTCAAAGGTTGAATCAAGAAAGTTTTAAAAATTAGGGTTTTGACATTTAACCACTTAATTTTCAGAATTAAAGCACAAATATGAATTGACAATTTGCAATAGAAGGGTAGATCTAAAACAAGCATTAACAATTAAACATTCCACAAGTTTAATTACTAAAAAGAAAATTTTAGGGTTTTTTATGCAATTAGCCTCTAAAATTTGCAAAAGATCAAACATGGAAATGTAATTAAGGAAGCAAATTTTTCAGATCTAACCATGAATAATCAGAATGAGGATGTTCACATCGGGTTCACCAAAATGTAAAGCGGAAAAATCGAACCCTAGTTGTTCTCCCCTCCCCAACTCCAAGGAGAGAGAAGGGAGGTCACTAGGGTTGATGGTTTTCACTTAGGAGAGACTTTACATTCAAAAGAGGGTTTGAAACCCACAAGATCCAATCCCACGCAATGGAAGATTGGATTCTAAATGAGTTTCAAGGGTTGAGACATCAAGGATACCCTCTTTTGTAAAGAATATAGATAGAATGATTGAACTAGGAATGTATGTAGAAGCAACAAAGATTCGCTTGTAAACACAGATAGGGATATGGGATGAAACTGCGGACCTGGAATTAGTAGTAAAATGTTGAGACAATGTTGTTCTGCAAATTTGAGCGAAAGTTGATGGGATGATGGTGCCCGGTGTGCACATGGTCCTCCAAAAAATCCGCGAAACGAAGGTGGATCTGTTCGTCTCTGCACAAGGATTCTAGATCTTCAATTATAGCCACGTACCTGCAACCTACACATAGAAAAGAGAGGATGATTGGGGGGTTAGGGATTAGGGGTTTGCCTTTAGGTCAAACCCCAGTTTTGGAATTAACCAAGAAATGAGAATGCTGTAAATGTAAATGTTTGTAATGTAAACAAGTACTGATACATTGTTGTAAGAATGTTTGTATTCTTACATGCGAAGGTGTAATGTATGTTATGTGTTATGTGTTGTAAGTGATCTCCTCTTCAATGGTTGAATCCTTGTCTTGAATGCAACACCTAGCCTTGAATGGAGACTTAGAATGCTCAATTGCTTGAAGGAATACTTGAATGCTTGAATGTTTGAATGTTTGAATATCGCTTTCGTCTCTTGCTCTTGCTTATTTCCTTCCTCCCTTTCTAGGAGAGGAAAAGTAGTTTATATACTTGTCAATTAGGGTTGATAGACTGATTTTTCTGACCTTAGGTCGACCAGGAAACATTATTTCCCAAATTGCAAACTTAAAGACCCAATGCCCAAAAGAGACCGGGCCCAAAATAGGGCCAGGGACTAGGGCGTTGGGCGCCATGGTCCTGGGGGACCAGGGCACTGGGCCCCCTAGTCCTGAAGGACCAGGGCATTGGGCGCCATGGTTCCACCTCCCGGGGTAGCAAGGTGCAAGGACGGATCAGGCCAAGGTGCAGAAAAATGCAGTTTTTGGTGTCACAAGCAGGTTTCGGGGTCTCCATTCAGGTTCAATGTTGTGTCGCCATTGTGAAGACCCAAATGCAGTCGAAATTGCAAGTGTCGCAATTTTAGGACGCTACACTTGGTAATTTGGAAGAGGATTTTTAAAGGCTCCATGATCACCATTTGTTTTGAGACCATCTATTGTTAAGTCACCTCGATCAATCATATCTTGCACCACGTGTTTTAACCTCATGCAATCATTCGTCTGATGACCTTTGTTATGATGGTAATCACAATAGTGTGAATCATTCCACCAAGGTGGTTTGATTTGAGGTTCATCATTGCTGATTGGAGGCAAAGAAAGAATCTTGTGTGCCAAAAGTTCTTTGAATGCTAATTCTAGTGATTGCCCCAGTGGTGTGAAGATACGTTTTTGGAAATTGTTCGTGTTGTTGCGTGAATTGTTGCTAGGTCCTGGATTCATGTTTTTGCTTTGAGTATCATTGGTGTTGTTTGTGTTGAGTTGTCCTTGATCAGTGTTTGGTACATATGTCTGAGCATTTGGATTAGCAGTTTTAGGATTTTTTTGTGTTTTGAGGATTTCTGGATAATGCGAGCACTGGTTGCTTCGATTTGGGATCATATGAGTCATTGTTGCCTTCGTTTTTGTTTTGAGTCCAAAATCGAGATTTGTCAAGGTTGGTATTGTTCTGGTTATTGTAGTTTGATGAGTTTGTTCCTTCCTTGTAGAATTTGAGTGTTCCCTTTTTGACACATGCTTCCTCTACTTGAATGCCATTCTCAATTAATTTAGCGAAAGATGGTATGCATTGAAGTTTTAGTCTATAACTCATTTCACTATTCAAGTTATCGATGAATATTTCCATTTTCTCCTTCTTGGGAATATCTCGAAGATATCTGGATACCATACGTCGCCAGCATTGAAGGAATATCATGAATGTTTCATTGTTCTTTTGTTTGGTGTTGCAAACATCTAGCATGGTTATGGGATGTTGGATGTTATAGGAATATTGGGTTATGAATTTGTTAACCAATTCATTAAATGATCTGACAGGTGGTGTAATTTTGGATAACCATTCCATGGTTTGCCCTCCCAAGCTTCTTGGGAATAACCTCATCAAATAGGTGTCATCATGAGCAAATTCAAGGCTCATGGTGCAAAATTATCGAACATGATCTTGGGGATCACTTTTCCCATCATATTTATCAAATTTGGGAACGTTTGAGTTTGCAGGAAAAGGCACCATGTTCAATCTTCTATCAAATGGATAAGGACAGATTTCATTTAAAGAGTACCGCACTGTTGTCCCTTATTGCATATCCTGTATTTGCCTTTGCAACATTTGCATTTGTTGAGTAAGGGCAGCCAAAGGCATATTGTCTTGTCGAGGGAAAAGTTCTTCCCTTGTATTTGTTCTCAGCTGAAAAGGTGTGGTAAATGGTATATTTTGCTCTGGTCTTTCTAGTTCGGGTATACGCATTTCCGGTATGCATTGTTTTGGAATGTGTTGCTCAGGTATGTGTTGTTCAAAGTTACGAGTTTCTTCTTCTCTTTGTTGTTCTTGATATGCATATTGGTGAGATCTAGTTTTAAAGATGTTTGAGTCTAAATCTTCAGGAAGTTTAATGCCTTTACTTGTAAGCATGAGCAGATATTTTTCTTTGTCATTTTCCATGAGCCTTTCTACAAGATTTTGGAATGAGGGGTTTCCCTGACATTCCTAAAGAAGTGCTTCAGAAATTTCAGGGTCTTCTAAGGGTGGAACTTCAAAAGGATTTGACAATCTTCGATTCATACTAGACTCGGAGTGTGTCTCGCTTTGTTGGTTTCTTTGAGAGCGAGTAACAGGCATTTTAGTAGAAACTTTAAGTGATGAAAGGGACAAAAGCCTCGTTGATATGTTGCTCAGGGGTGGTTGGTTCTGGTCAAGATATGTTATAAGTGATACACTCATCGGCCAAGAATGCTGGATTGATTTTTCCGCCGTGGTTTATGGTTTGATTAAAAGCAGACTTTTGACAGTAGGCTCTTGTCTTCAAGGGTTCTTTGTCAAATTCGTTGGATTTGTTTTGGATATAACATTTGACGTGATGAAGGAATACCCAATGAGATTTGAATAGTTGACAATTGATGTATAAGAATTTGTTTCTCTTGATGAATTTGGAAAAACTAGGTTTTTGTTTCTTCAACGTGATGTTATGATAAAAGTTCTTTCTTTTCAGAATATGAGGATTAGTCATGCATGAGTGATCAATGGTTTCCTTTGATTGGTTTGGATTCAGTTGATCTTGTTTGAAATATTTCAAATCTTACTTTATCAAAGAGAAGGTTTAGATGCCCCTTCACGACAAAGTGTGTCAAATGATATGGATAAAAGCTTCCTGATATGAAAACTTGATTTGACAACTTGAAAATTTTAAACAATTGTTTTTGTGAGATAAAATCCATAAGATGGTAAAGGATTCTGTTGATACTAATGATGAGGTTTCCAGATTATGATAAGATAGACATGTTTTATCATGCGATTCGTTTAGGATTTTACAACGTTTGTTTTGACACAAATTTAGCTCAAGAAATAGTCTTAACAGTTTGTTTTTGCTATTCTTGTTTGATGAAAAATGATGTTTGATGAAGAAGGCTTCGAAAAATGTTTTTGAAAATTTTAAAATTTCTCACTATTTTGCCCTCTGTTTTTGTGTTTTGGATCACGCACTGAAACAGAGACTATATGTGCTACCAAATTTACCCCACATGCTAAAACAATGACCACATGCGCTAGGCTGCCCCCAAACATGCCCTAAAGTTTTGAATGTTCAAAAATGTTCTCTATTTGTTTTGAAAAATCTATGCGCTACCCTAGGCCTGCAACGCGCTAACCTGTGAACCCGATGCACTAATGTTTAGCCTCCACGCGCTAAGCTGATGTTTCCACGCGCTAGACTGTTTCTTTGATGCGCTAAATGGTTTCACACTTTTTTGCCTTGAGATGAAACGCTACTATTTGGAACTAACGTGCTAATTTGATGTTTTGATGCGCTAACAACAAGTCTGCACACGCTAAGAAGTTGCTCTTATACGCTAAACTGCCATGATTTTTCTTTTGGTTGATTTTTTGCAAATTTTGAATTTTTGTCGTGAATTTTTCAAGTTTGATGGATGATTTTCTGAAGTAGTAAATGCAAGCACGACACAAAAAGTACAACTATTTTGCCTAATCTAACAAAAAGTGTATGTTCTGTGAGGATGTGTTCAAATGCCCAATGTTGTGACAGGTTTTGATATGAATAATACACTTCAGAAAGACTCTTTAGTCAAGGGTCATAAATAACATCATAGCCCACTAGTCTCGATACTCCGTCAGCTCAAACAGTCGTGTCACCACCTAGAGGGCGCCTGTTTTTTTGCCTTTTGCCAGAAATTAACCCAAAGTGAATCGCTTCACAGTTGAGTAGTTATCTTGGGAGATATATGGTGAGTAATCTTAGGGGCGGATTCTTCCCCACCCTTGCACTATGATGTTATAAATGTCTGTTTACTGACTCGGTTCAAAGTTTCTATTTCTATGGTTCATAATCAGGCTTCTCGTTCAACCATCAGTGATAAACTCCCTCAGGAGGCTTCCCAACCTTTAGAACAAAGGCTTTACGTATCTCAAGGATACTGGGGAAAGGCTAATCACTGCGCGCAACCGTTGAAAAGGACTTTCATCACTTTCCACTTTTGATTATAGTGGGTTGGAATTCTTTGCATCAAAGTCATTCCCCACTTAGGTCATTCCCTTCACACCGGCCATAAATGGCTTTAAGAGTTGATTTCAACTCCTCGGGAAGGCAGGCCTGCTAAAAAATTTAAATGCAGTATGACTGAAAGTGTAAGAGTAGACTGGCTTTTTGATCACCCAGTTCAGGGGAGAGCATATACCTTCTACTTTCGAGACAAGGCAAACAAGGTTCTTTTTATCGTTCAAGTCAATGATTTTCTAAGATCTATATGGAGATTGTTGCTCCATGAAAACATGGTGTTCTTTTTATTTCCTTCAAAGCGATGATTTTCTAATCTAGGAAAATAATTTGGTCAACAAAGCAAAATTTTGATCTTGGTGGTCAACAAAAGAAATCGAAAAAAGGGGAAGGACTTCCCTCTTTGATTTTAAACAAAAAAATTAAAGTGAGGTTCCTTTTTCTTGCAAAAATAAAGATTGTTTTGTTCCTTTTAGAACCCAAATTAAGAAAGTTTTTCTTAGAAAAAGTAAGAAAAGATTGTTGTTGTGGTTCATTTTATAGCTCAAAGTAAGGTAAGTTCAATTTTATCCAACAAGAATTAAAATGACTCTAAATTTTAACTAACTTAACTAAGTTAGCAAAAATCTAAAATTATTTGTAATTCTACAAATAAAATCCAGCTCTACCTGCAAGAAATTGTCAGAGTCCTGCAAAAATTCCAATCAAATAGTTAGAAAAATCTGGATTTTGGTGGACTTCTACAAGTCTAAATTTAATTTCGGTTACAATTTTAATTTTTGCCTTCTGTCTGTGATGCGCTATAGAAAGGACTGTACGTGCTACAATATAACCTAGATGCGCTAAAATAATGTCCCATGCGCTACACTGTTTACTGGATGCGCTACTCTTTGCGTCAAAAGCGCTGCTCTATTTTTCTCTCGCGTTGAGACCTACAGAAAAATTAGTGATTTGATGCGCTAAAAGATGGACTTCATGCGGTGGATGATGGACTCCACGCGCTAAACAGTGAACTGGATGCGCTAGGCTGTTAACCGGATGCGCTAGGCTATTAACCGGATGCGCTAAACAGTGATCTTAACGCGCTAATTCATTTTTCCCGCATGCCTGTAAAAGTGGTTAAATTCAAAATTCGATTTGATATATGGGGTTGGGCCCCATGGTGGGCGCTAGAAATGTATGTGGGAAATCTAGGTCGATAGAACTCAAAATGTGAAAATATGTTCCAAAATACCTGTCCACACACACACACATGACTTCTTGGTGCAAGCTATGGCGTAATGAAATATTATTCAACTTCCCAAGGTTGGTCCCATAGTTCTCTATCTTACAATGTCCCTCAAACAAATTTTTTTGCTCTCAGATCACTGAGCAAAATGGTTTAGTGATGGCAAATGCAAGAATGAGGGATGCTTTAATAGATTTTAGTATGAGATGCATCCTAAGCTATGCATGATTCTAGAAATGCAATAAACTAGATTATAAGATGACAAGGTTAGTATAAATACTATCCTAACATAATATATTAGTCTATGATTGAGCTAAAATGATAAAGAAATTATTCTAAACATGCATATTTAGACTAATTCTTGATTTAAAAGAGGCTAAAATGATGAGCATAAAATGAGATATGAAAGCTTGAATATATTTGAGCATAAGTATGATACTACAAATTTGGAGGATGATTCAAAATGGAGGAATGAGAGCTCTATTTATAGCAAAAACAGGGCAATGGATGGTCAGGATTGAAAGAGTTGATCAAGGGTTGAGTTTGAAAGTTGTCGATCTATGTTTGTAATTGGCACCAATGAAATGGTGACAAGTGTCAACATAGGGTTGGGTTGAGAGAAGGGGTTGGAGGCATTAAATGCCTGAGAAGACCTTAGGATTATCTAGAAGGTAAGGGTTAAGTCTAAATTAAGATTACCCATTGGATTAAGAGTTAATCCAAGGATAAACCCTTGTGCAAATGATTAAGAGATAATCATGGTCAAAGCATTAAATGCTTGATGAGACCCTTGGGTTGGATGAAGGTTGAGTTAAAAGAAATTTTTTAACCATGTAAGAGGGTTTGAGTTAACCATTAATGGTTATGAAGATTTTGGGGAATTAAGTGGTTGAAGGCTTGAAGCCTTTAATGGTTATCAAAGACTTTGAGATTTTGAGAAGTGACTTCCCTTTGCTTAGGGATGTGACAAAGTTTAGAAGATGGTTTAGGCTAATTAGAAGCGATTAGAAGAGTCTAGAAGGGATTAGATAGGGGTTTAGGAAGGCAAGTGGGAGATGTAGGATTTTGCAAGTGGATGGAAGGATAATAGGATTCAATTGAATTAAATGATTTATTCAATTTGGTTGTAATTTGGGGAAATTAAATAAATTAGATTTATTCAATTTTAGGATAACTATTTAATTAAATTTGAATTTAATTAAAATTGGATAGGGGGGATTTAATTAAATAAAATGATTTATTCATTAAATGGGTATAGTGAATTTAATTTAAATAAATTGAATAATTTACTTAATTAAATAGAGGAATGCTAGTAATTTAATTAAATAGAGAAATGAACATAAAATATTCATTTAGGAATATGGTCATTTTTATACGTTTACATTTTGCCCCTCTTTGAAGTGACGTGTGTGCACATGTTATTTCAAAGAAAATGATGCGTTATCATGATTTATGATCAAATGCCATTTTGTGTCACTCTTTTGATTTGCAAGTCATGCCCCAGATTTGATTTGATGCATGATGCCCCAGATTCGATATTTTGATGGTGATGCCCCCTCGGGAGATGAATCAATTTTTTTTTGAAATTTTTTTAATTTGATTTGATGAGTTGCGTGTGATGTGTAGGATTTCGTCTATGTGAAAGGTGGGTAAATTGATTCATGTCTCGATAAGTTACAAGTTTTAGGATATAAGGGAGACCGCGACCATATTACAAGTCCGTTTGGCTAACCCTAATTTCATTTTCCTCCTAGAAAAGGAGAAAATAGCTTTGATTTGATTCATTTGTGCCCTTGTTGACTTTGGAGAAAGAGAATTTGGTCTGAAGAGAAAATGTCTATTCTGTATTCCAGACATCGTTTCGAGCGCGTTCAGAGGTACCGAAGACCTGCATCGTATGGACCACCAGTAAGTCAACATTTTTGACCCTCTTTTGATTTTTGATTTGGTCATTTTTAGTCATTTTTTTATTTTTAAAACTCCGTTTCAGCATGTCGAAGGTGTAGATTAGCGCATACAAACTTTTAAGTATCGCACCAAGTCTATTTTAGGGGTGCGTTCGAAATAAAATAGGGTAGCGCATAGGAAATATAGGTTAGCGCATAGACGCAGAATAGCGTATGGCGATAGTTGAGTAGCGCGTTACGTCATTAGGTTAGCGTGTAGGGTTAACCTAGCGCATAGGGGTCATAGGGGTTCGCATGGGTAAGGGGGTTTAGCACCTAGGGCTAACCTAGCGCATAGGGTCAAACAGGTAGCACCCCGGAGGTATAGATTAGTGCGTGGGTAGGTGTTAGCGCATAGGGTAGATTAGGTGGCGCATGGGGGGAAAGATTTAGCACGTAGAGTCAGTCTAGCGCATAGGGTAAATAGATTAGCATGTAGGAAAGATAGCCTAGTGCGTGGGTAAAGTTTAGCGCAGCGGGAGTCTGTTTTAGCGCATCTGAAAAAAAATTTGCAAGATGAGGTGTTTTATAAATTTGTTGTGTCTGCTATTATGATTTTATGGATTTGTCCAATATGAGTGCTGATATAACTTGTTTTGATTTGCGATTTTTCAAGTTATGTATAGATATCAATGTGGTGTTTTGATCAAAATATGATTTATTTGCGTACCCTGTTTCAAGTTCAATGTGTGAAGCCTGATTTATGTTACAAGCTGGTATGGGTTGGAAACTTGAGTTGTGTTACATGCTGATATGGGTGGGAAACTTGAGTTGTTTTACAAATTTATGTGATTGTGGAGACTTGAGTTGTGTTACAAGTTTTGATATGGTTTTTGATAACTTGAGTTGTTTTACAAGTTGATATGAAATGATAGGATTTTGAACTTGATGTAGATGAGCAAATTGTTTCATGTTGTTGATGTGAGTTTGATTTTGAGATCTTTGTTTTAATGTGGAAACTGATATTGGATTTGTTTTGCTTGTTGACAGGAGTGCTTGGGTGTGGTCCAGTCGCGAGAAAGATTTCCAAGACCATGGACATTGATACTGCGGTTGACCCAGGCTGATCTGGACATCATTGAGTGATGTGGGTTGACCTCCCTTTTGGATATGCCTCGGTTCACTGTGAACCGAGGGCTACTGACAGCATTGGCAGAGAGGTGGCATAGCGACACAAACACCTTCCATTTTGTGACCGGAGAGATGACAGTCACACCAGAGGACTGTTACAGGATCCTGCAGATTCCCGTAGTAGGTGCACTACTACCGTAAGAGCAGTCGGAGGAGGGTGGGACAAAGGCACTGCGCCGTATCTTCCATGATGAGATAGTCTGTGGTTATGAGATCCCGTGGTAGGAGTTCTTAGACCTGGATTATGCCCCACTTCCATCTGTACTAGCAGGGTTCATTGGTGGATTCCTTTGTCCTGATCACAGGTCAAAGGGATTCTCTGTGGGATGGGGACTGGTATTAGAGGAGATGGTCACACAGGGGCAGAGATTTTCATGGGGATCAGCTATGCTAGCCCATCTGTACAGGGGCCTACATGAGGTGGTATACCTCGGTTACGGAAGTTTGTCAGCTGGAGTGACATTGTTACAAAGATGGTGCTGGGAGCACATTCCAACGGCGAGGCCACTAGCAGATAGAGATAGGCCCGTGGGGTATGCATATACGTATGGATACAGGGGTCTAGTTGTCCAGCGCAAGCTGGGCAAACTAGAGCATTGGAGGAGAGTGCTTGATGATATAGATACGGTCACCTGGCGAACGTATACAGGATGCGAGGTGTGGGCAGAGGACAGGCTGGAGATGCCCTTTGTTTTTATGACCATATACCTTATCGGGAGGACCCCATTTGTGATAGAGAGGTTTGTGGTGACCTGAGTTTTGAGACAGTTTGGGCGACAATAGGGTATTCCACAGGGAGCGTGCCTATATGCACGTCATAGACAAGATGTAGCAGATTGGGGTTTGACCATTGATAGTGCAGTGGCGATGGAGGAGTTTGTCGGGTTGGCAGGGCATATATGGGATTATGCCCCGGAGATTCTAGATGCGGGCATGACCGATGAGTTTACCAGATTGTTTGCTGTGCGGGCGGTGGCTAGGATATCGGATCCGGAGGAGATGAGGCCAGTTTTTGATTCCGATGGGGGGGAGGGGGAGGGAGATGATGATGATGATGATGGAGAGGATAGAGGAGATGAACAAGGGAGAGGAGTCAAAGGGAGATGAGGAGATAGAGGGAGGAGAGGAGATAGGGGTGTGGAGAGAGCGATGAGACAGGGGGTGATAGACAAGGGGAGAGGTGGATTGGCTATTGGAGCTGGTGGAGAGGGGAGAGTGGGGGAGGTGCTAGCTGCAATTGGGGGTGTTGATGAGGTGAGGCGACCAGCACAGAGGACGAGGATGGATCTGCCCCCACCTCCAGCACCGAGGACAGGCAGGGTTGGAGGGGTTGCCCCTGCATAGGTACCCTTATGGGTTTCGGTCCCTACACATGTTGAGGATGCGCAGATCTGGACCCTACAGGTGACTGTACAGCAGTTGCAGGCACAAATTTTGACATATCAGCAGTAGATTTCACAGGTGACCATTGAACGGGACACCGACATAGAGCGGAGGGGGCAAGCGGAGGAGCTATTATCCAACATGCAGAGAGCAGTGGTGGGTGGTCCGATGAGAGACACCCTAAGAGAGCTAGCATTGAGAACTTAGGAGGCGGAGTACTATCGACGGCACTATGAGGCTGCGGTACCCAGGGACCGGCAAGTACAGAGCTTTACACAGTTGAGATCCTGTCGATCTCGAGATACTGCGTCGTGGTCTGAGAGCCGAGGTGTTATAGGGCCACCGAGATAGGACCCTCCTGGGGATCCAGGGGTGGGTGCATCTGGAGCTAGACCATCTCCATTAGGGGATAGTCATATTTGAGAGACGTGGTCTCTTTTGTATTTTTGGTCATTGTTATTCTTTGTACTGGACATAGTGTTGATACATTTTGTACCTTTTGATCATTTTTGAGATATATATATATATACAGCACCATTTTCTTTGATCATGTGGTGTGTTTATATGGATGCATGTTATGTAGGTTATTTCTTCATGATGATGCAATGCTTAAATATATGATATAATGTATGATGCAGGATGTATGTTTTTATATGCTGTGAGATTTATCTTGAAAATGAGATGTATGATTTGATACGTTGTGTGATGTATCTTGAAAATGAGATGTATGATTTGATATGTTGTGTGATGTATCTTGAAAATGAGATGTATGATTTGATATGCAACTAAATGTAAAATGATATGCAACTATGTTAACATGATATGCAATTAATTGGAAAATGATGTGCAACTAATTGTAAGATGATATGTAGCTATGTTTTTGGTAGCATCCTCATTCTGTATTTGCCATCCGATATAGCCATTTGTTTTCTTTCTGTGTAGATATCATCATTGAGCATTGATTTGTTTTAGGAAATGTTGAAAATTTATACAAGCATAATGGTATAATTGAACCACAATGACCTGAGAAAAATTTACATGATGTTTGATTTTGCAAGATAGCACAAGCGTCAAGGTATAATTGAACCAGGATCACCTGAGTGCGTATTGCGTAGACAGACAAGATTAAATCATTTGTATGAATGAAGTGGAATCAGGCCTTTAGTGATATTCGATGTATCACGTCTCGAGGCAAGTATTCACATAGTACAAGTGATCGCCTCCTAGACAGAAGACTAAGAAAATATTGGAAGTTCCTCATGATCTCTAGCTTTGAAGCATTTAGTGAGAAAAGGAAGAAAGTCCAATAATTTAAAAAGTTCAAAATGCAAAACTAGTTAAAATTTTTATGCAATAATGCAACATTTAGTACTTCAGAAAATGATCCATCCTTGGTATTCCTTGTGAATTGTTTTGTTTTGTTTTGCGATGAAGCGTAGTTTTGGTTGTTGGATGTCATGTTTTTTGAGTTTTGTAAATAGCTTTGATGTCTTGAATGTTTGCAATATTTAGACAATTTGAATGCCCCTAGCTGAGTGTGCCTCTTGATGTGAATATGTACAGTGATTTCCAAGCCATGGTGGATTTGTGGTAAGAGGATATATATGGATAAACCAAGATAGTGACTACGCTAAGTATGTCCTGAATGGATATTTGGTAAGTGTTGGGCGATGGCTAATAGTTTTTGTACGGATAAAATGGTATGGAGATAGATAGAGGAGCCATTCTTTCACAAGAGCGCCTGTTTACCAAGTTTTCACCATTTGTTTTTATTGTACTTTGTTTTTGCTTTTTTCTGGATTTTTTGATTTTTTTTCTTGTTTTGGCTTTTTCCGTGCACTAGACTACTTAAGTGTAGTATTTCTTCATATGGATGTTGTTAGTTAGTTCATCGAGCACATCTCCTTCTGAATTTGTTAGCTGATAGGCACCTGATCCATAGACTGATATGATAACATAGGGACCCAACCAGTTAGGTTCAAATTTCCCTTTCTTTTCTCGATCTTGCTGATTTCTTGGATTTTCTTTGAAAACTATCACACCAACTTTGAAGTTGCTGTGAATGACCTTGTGATTGTAGCTCCTGCACATGCGTTGCTGATATGCTTTGAGATGAGTATAAGCATGCTAACGTCTTTCATCTAATAGTTCAAGTTCTTGCAGTTGGTTAACTCGATACTCTTCATCGGGGATTAAACCTTTCAAAGAGACTCTGAGAGATGGGATTTCTACCTCTAGGGGTAAAATGGCTTCTGATCCATATACCAATGAGTATGGTGTTGCTCCTGTAGGTGTGTGGATGCTGGTTCTGTATGCCCAAAGTGCTAGATTGAGTTGTACGTGTCAATCTTTGCCTACATCATTCATTGTTTTCTTGAGGATTTTCAGTATTGTCTTGTTAGATGCTTCCGCTTGACCATTTCCCTGTGGGTAGTATGGTGTAGAGAACCTATGTTGGATTTTGAATTTTTCACATAGTTCTTGGACATCTTGATTTTTGAAAGGCCATCCATTATCTATGATGATTGAACTTGGAATACCATATCTGCAGATCAGATAATTAAAGATAAAAGAGGCAATTTGTTTCCTAGTCACTATGGTCATGGGAACTGTTTCTATCCATTTGGTAAAGTATTATGTTGCTGTTATAATAAACTTGTGTCCATTTGAAGATGAAGGATGAATTTTGCCAACTAAGTCTAGTCCCCACTGACAAAAGGGCCAGGATATTGTAAATGGCTGCAGTTCTTGTGCTGGTGCATGTATCAAATTACCATGGATCTAGCATTTAGGACATTTCTTAGCGAAGTGATATGAGTCTTTCTCCATTGTAGGCCAGTAGTATCCCATCCTTAGAAGCTTTTTAGCAAGAGTAGTGCCACTTGAATGTGTGCCACAAATACCTTTGTGAAACTCGTGTAAAGCAGAATCAGAATCATTACGATCAAGACAACAAAGAAGAGTACCATCTAGACCTTGACGATACAAAGTATCAACAATAAGGGTGTAACAGGTAGCTTGTCGGATAAAGTTACATTTTTGGTTATGGGATTGGTCAATTGGTAAGATATTGTGCTTGAGGTAGTCATATATCGGTCCATATAATAGAGAATCTGAACCAGTCAAGGCATAGATAACCTGGGATTCAGAGTTGTCATAGGCGGGGGAGAACAGTTGCTCTACCAGGAACTCGTAACGACTCTGTTGCTCTAGAGTTTGTAGTAATGAAGCAATAGTAGCCATTGCATCGACTGCTTTGTTGTTCAATCTCATTATTTGCTTGAAGGTGATGTGCACAAAATACTATTTGAAGTCATCCACCATTCGCTTGTAGGGTAGTACCTTGTCATCCTTTTTCTGATAGTTGTTGTTAATTTGATGGATGACTAGTTGCGAGTCCCCATAGACTTTTAACTCTATGATTTTCCATTCTACGAGCATTTTGATACCTATAACAAATGCCTCATCTTTAGCCACATTATTTGTGCAGGGAAACATAAGCCTATATGATCTTGGTATAGTGTGTCCTTTAGGAGTGATGAACAGAATGCTAGCACCTAAACCATGTTGTGTATAGGATCCGTCAAAGTATAGGGTCCATTGTTTGGTAGAAAGAGAAAGAACATCCCTCTCTGGAAATTCAATCTCCATGGTTTGTTTGTCCGGTAGTAGTGCTTCAGCCAAGTGATCTGCAATTTCTTGTCCTTTGATTGCTCATCTTTCTGTGTATTGGATGTCAAATTCACTGATAATCATGACCCATTTAGCCAATCGGCCTGTAAGAGCTGCCTTGCTGAGTAGATATTTGAGAGGATCAATTTTTGTGACTAGCTTAATGGTGTGTGCTAGCATATAATGTCAGAACTTTTGAGATGCGAAGACCACTGTTAGGCAAGCTTTTTCAATGAATGTATAGTTGAGTTCATAGCCATTCAATGTCCTACTGATATAATATATGGCGCATTCCTTTCCTTGTTGATCTTCTTGTGCCAATAGTGCCCCCAACGATATATCTGTTGTTGAGATGTATAGGATAAGTGGCTTTCCTGTGACTGGTGGTACTAGAACTGGTGGATTCATCAAGTACTATTTGATTTGGTAAAAAGATTCTGCACACTTGGTCTCCCATTTGAATGGTACATTTTTGTGTAGTAAATGGTTAAATGGTAGACTTTTGTCTACTAGCTGAGTGATGAATCGCCTGATTGATTGAAGTCATCCTTGTAGAGATCTGAGCTGATTGATATTCTTTGGTGGTGGCATGTCCATAATGGCTTGTACCTTTGGTTGATCTACTTCAATACCTTTAGCTGAGACAATGTAGCCTAGTAACTTGCCTGATGTAACCCCAAAGACACACTTCTTAGGGTTGAGCCTGACTTGGAATTTCTCCAATCGATCAAAGATCTTTGTTAGGATGCTAAGATGTTCTATTCTGGTGAATGATTTAGCGAGTAAATCATCCACATAGTCTTCCATAAATGTATGAATCATGTCATGGAATATTGTTGTCATTGCTCTTTGATAGGTGGCCCCTGCATTCTTTAAGCCAAAAGGCATAACATACCAACAGTACGTTCCCCAAGGATAGGTGAACACGGTTTTATCTTGATCTTCTGGGGCTATTTTTATTTGATTATACCCTGAGAAAGCATCCATAAGTGAGAGCATTGCATGGCCTACTGTGAGATCTACAATTATGTCGATACAGGGCAAAGGAAAGTCGTCCTTTCGACAAGCTTTGTTGACGTCTCTAAAGTCGGTGCATATTCTGACACTACCATCTGGTTTTGATACTGGAACCATGTTGGAAATCCATTCTACATAGTTAATGGGTCGGATGAATCTGACGTCTAATAATTTCTTTAGTTCAATTTTGACCATGAGTGCCACCTGTGGATTCATTTTTCGTAGCTTTTCCTTGACTGGTTTAACTCCTGAAGAGATGGACAAGTGATGCATGATTAAGTGTGGATCCACTCCAGGCATATCAGCATATGACCAAGCAAAGTTAATTTGTTGTTCTTTAAAGAAAATGATGAATGCCGATCTTTCTTCCTCTGTCAGAGATTCTGCAAGGTGTAGGTTTCTAACTACTTCTGTGGTACCAATGTTGATTGATTGAGTGGGCTCAATCAATATGGGTGATCACTCATTAAAGTGCTCAGGAAGAGTGTCAAGTCTCCCATCGTTAGGTGCCTTAAAAAGGTTTTCACCCTCAGATGCGTCCTTTATTTTTACTCTTTTGTGATCTAGAGCTGCCATTGAGTGGTTTTCAACATTAGATCCTTTATTTGGTACATTTTTGTGACTGAGAGACTTGGCACTCCTTGGTTTGTAGACATCATTACTTTGTTCACTGGTAGAGCCTGTTTCCGGATTTATGGTACATAGGTAATGGATAATAGACTCATTATCTGGAAAAATTGGTAGATCATGGATTTTAGGTTCATCCCAGTCGATGAGGTCAAGAAAGACAAGCGGTAAGGAATCATTAGGTGGATCAAGTTCGGCTACTGTGAGTGTTAGGACAGATTTTTCATCATGATTGTTCTTGGTTTTAAAGAAGTCCAAGATTTCTTCAAGGTCTTTGATGGTATTATCTTCTACATAGACTTGTTCATAATGTTTCTATTCGCTTTCCTTGGCATCATAGATATTCGGCGGTCCAAATTCAAGAGGTCTATCTCTTACGTTATGTTCTTCTTGAGAAAGAGATATAGAATCAGTATCATTAATGATATCTGTAGTAGTATTGGAGCAAGTACCCCATTCATATTCATTGGAATCAATCTCTGAGGCATCATCACAGATTCTATTAGTACTATAAATTGGTATGTTGTATGGTGAAAACAAATTTTTGATGATAGATACCATTTTGATAGTTTTTGTTGATTTTGTGTTAGATCTATCTTCTATTTTTTGTATTTGTTCATAGACTGTGCTTCTTCGGGGAGAAACAAAGGTATCCGGAGATGATATATTTTTTTTTGAGATATTGGTGTTTGAATATGAGCTACTGCTACAGATATGGCCCTTTTGTGTTTTAGAAACTTTTTCTGATGTAACTTCTGATCTTGACGTTCCCATGCCATGCAGATTGTTTCTGTTGATTCAAAGAGTGCTTCCTGCCAGAATTCTTCTTTTTACTTTGTCTTTACTTTCCATTGAGGTTTTGTAGTCAGGTGGGGTGGCCTTTTTAATAAGAAGGTGAGCTCACAACCCAAGCCTGCTTTGTTTCTATTGGGTTGTGAAGGAAGATTTATAGGTTCACTGACTCCTTCCTTGCCTTTCCCAATAGGTCCTTTACCGTCATATCCCATTTGTTGCATGATTAAGTATCATTTTCCATATAGGTGTGTAGGTAGAACAATATCCAGAGCAGCTGCTCTATTATCTTCTTTCTCATCTTTGTATAACCAGCTAAGAATATCCTTGTGTTCTGATTCATGTGCCAGAGTGCCCAATTGGATGAAGGTACCATCAAATTTGGTGATGGGCTGAGTGACCAGATGTGTTGATGTAGTAGGAAATCGATGAGATCTAGGTGATGTTGGCAATTTGGCCAAACATAAAGGCTCCAAAGAGTATTCTCCTATACCTTGGTCTTTGATTTGCATTTTTTGTTTGAAGTCTCCCCATAAGGAGTTGGATTTTGCTGTTTGTTGATCTGATGTTGAAGATCGCTGCTTTTCTCTATTATGAGGAACCAAACTATCTTGGGTTGCCCCCATTGCGTTGCAATGGTTAAATGGATTGTGATCAGCAGATAAGGAAACTTCTTGTCCATCATAAGGAAATTTGACACACTAGTGATATGTGGAAGGTACTGCTTGCATTTCATGTATCCAGGGTCATCCTAACAAAATATTGTAGGTAAGGTCTATGTCTAAGACCTAACATATAGTATCCTTTTGTATTGGTCCTACTTGAATAGGTAATATCACAGTTCCTTTAGAGGATCTTTCCTCATCATCATATGCCTTTATGGTAATCTTTTTACAGGGATCAATAGATTTTTCTGAGAAGCCTAATGCATGGATAAGCTTTAAAGTACATATATTAAGTCCAGCTCCTCCATCTATTAAGACTCTTTTTACTCGGTGTTTGCAAACAATGACTTCGATATGGAGAGGAGTATTATGCGGATGGCTTAAGGAAGCATCGTCATGTTTTGAGAAGGTGAGGTTATGAGGTCCAGTCATATGGGCGACCATGGCTAGAAATCTATCTGTATCCAAATTTTGAGGTACATTGATTTCCAATAGCACTTGTTCTAATATGTCTCTATGCTTTGGTGATAGTTTCAACAATTCTAGTATAGATATCTATGATGGAATTTTACAGAGTTGGTTAACCAAGTCATATTGGACTTTTGGTGTGATAGTTGTAGGTGCAGTATGTCCTTTCAAGACATATTTCTGAGTTCGGGTTGTTACATTGACATATTTATGATCACGCTTATCTCGGATGGTGATGACATTTACTTGATGATCTTCAGATGATATGTGATTTATGGTGTTGTTGTAGGTATGGTTGACACGAGCTCCGCGTGTATTATCTAAGGTTGAAGCTCCATCTTTGTAATTTGGAAGAGGATTTTTAAAGGCTCCATGATCACCATTTGTTTTGAGACCATCTATTGTTAAGTCACCTCGATCAATCATATCTTGCACCACGTGTTTTAACCTCATGCAATCATTCGTCTAATGACCTTTGTTACGATGATAATCACAATAGTGTGAATCATTCCACCAAGGTGGTTTGATTTGAGGTTCATAGTTGCTGATTGGAGGCAAAGAACGAATCTTGTGTGCCAAAAGTTCTCTGAATGCTGATTCTAGTGATTGCCCCAGTGGTGTGAAGATATGTTTTTGGAAATTGTTCGTGTTGTTGCATGAATTGTTGCTAGGTCCTGGATTCATGTTTTTGCTTTGAGTATCATTGGTGTTTTTTGTGTTGAGTTGTCCTTGATCGGTGTTTGGTGCATATGTGTGAGCAATTGGATTAGCAGTTTTAGGATTTTTCATGTTTTGAGGATTTCCGGATAATGCGAGCACTGGTTGCTTCGATTTGGGATCATATGATTCATTGTTGCCTTCATTTTTGTTTCGAGTCCAAAATCGAGATTTGTCAAGGTTGGTATTGTTCTGGTTATTGTATTTTGATGAGTTTGTTCCTTGTAGAATTTGAGTGTTCCCTTTTTGACACATGCTTCCTCTACTTGAATACCATTCTCAATTAATTTAGTGAAAGATGGTATGCATTGAAGTTTTAGTCTATAACTCATTTCACTATTCAAGTTATCGATGAAGATTTCCATTTTCTCCTTCTTGGGAATATCTCGAGGATATCTGGATACCATACATCGCCAGCGTTGAAGGAATATCATGAATGTTTCGTTGTTCTTTTGTTTGGTGTTGCAAACATCTAGCATGG
The DNA here is from genome assembly GCF_030272615.1 of Cryptomeria japonica. Lineage (NCBI taxonomy): Eukaryota > Viridiplantae > Streptophyta > Pinopsida > Cupressales > Cupressaceae > Cryptomeria > Cryptomeria japonica. Next base: position 33,880,053 of record NC_081408.1, on the reverse strand, counting down.
TTATGGCATGTTGGATGTTATAGGAATATTGGGTTATGAATTTGTTAACCAATTCATCAAATGATCTGATAGGTGGTGTAATATTAGATAACCATTCCATGGTTTGCCCTCCCAAGCTTCTTGGGAATAACCTCATCAAATAGGTGTCATCATGAGCAAATTCAAGGCTCATGGTGAAAAATTCTTGAACATGATCTCGGGGATCACTTTTCCCATCATATTTATCAAATTTGGGAACGTCTGAGTTTGGAGGAAAAGGCACCATGTTCAATCTTCTATCAAATGGATAAGGACAGATTTCGTTTAAAGAGTACCGCACTGTTGTCCCTTATTGCATATCCTGTATTTGCCTTTGCAACATTTGCATTTGTTGAGTAAGGGCAGCCAAAGGCATATTGTCTTGTCGAGGGAAAAGTTCTTCCCTTGTATTTGTTCTCAGCTGAAAAGGTGTGGTAAATGGTATATTTTGCTCTGGTGTTTCTAGTTCGGGTATACGCATTTCTAGTATGCGTTGTTTTGGAATGTGTTGCTCAGGTATGTGTTGTTCAAAGTTACGAGTTTCTTCTTCTCTTTGTTGTTCTTGATATGCATATTGTCGAGATCCAGTTTTAAAGATGTTTGAGTCTAAATCTTCGGGAAGTTTAACACCTTTACTTGTAAGCATGAGCAGATATTTTTCTTTCTCATTTTCCATGAGCCTTTCTACAAGCTTTTGGAATGAGGGGTTTTCCTGACATTCCTGAAGAAGTGCTTCAGAAATTTCAGGTTCTTCTAAGGGTGGAACTTCAAAAGGATTTGACAATCTTCGATTCATACTAGACTCGGCGTGTGTCTCGCTTTGTTGGTTTCTTTGAGAGCAAGTAACAGGCATTTTAGTAGAAACTTTAAGTGATGAAAGGGACAAAAGCCTCATTGATATGTTGCTCAGGGGTGGTTGGTTCTGGTCGAGATATGTTATAAGTGATATAGTCGTCGAGCAAAAATTCTAGATTGATTCTTCCACCACAGTTTATGGTTTAATTAAAAGCAGACTTTTGACAGTAGGCTCTTGTCTTCAAGGGTTCTTTGTCAAATTCGTTGGATTTGTTTTGGATATAACATTTGACGTGATGAAGGAATACCCGATGAGATTTGAATAGTTGATGATTGATGTATAAGAACTTGTTTCTCTTGATGAATTTCGAAAAACTAGGTTTTTGTTTCTTCAACGTGATGTTACGATAAAGGTTCTTTCTTCTCAGAATATGAGGATTAGTCATGCATGAGTGATAAATGGTTTCCTTTGATTGGTTTGGATTCAGTTGATCTTGTTTCAAAGATTTCAAATCTTACTTTATCAAAGTGAAGGTTTAGATGCCCCTTCATGACAAAGTGTGTCAAATGATATGGATAAAAGCTTCCCGGTATGGAAACTTGATTTGACAACTTGAAAATTTTAAACAAGTGTTTTTGTGAGATAAAATTTGTAAGATGGTAAAGGATTTTGTTGATACTAATGATGAGGTTTCCATATTATGATAAGATAGACATGTTTTATCGTGCGATTCGTTTAGGATTTTACAACGTTTGTTTTGACACAAATTTAGCTCAAGAAAGTCTTAACGGTTTGTTTTTGCTATTCTTGTTTGATGAAAAATGATGTTTGATGAAGAAGGCTTCGGAAAATGTTTTCAAAAATTTTAAAATTTCTCACTGTTTTGCCCTCTGTTTTTGTGTTTTGGATCACACACTAAAACAGAGACTATATGCACTACAAAATTTACCCCATGCGCTAAAACAATGACCACACGTGCTAGGTTGCCCCTAGACACACGCTAAAGTTTTGAATGTTCAAAAATGTTTTCTATTTATTTTGAAAAATCTATGCGCTACCCTGGGCCTACAATGCGCTTACCTGTGAACCCGATGTGCTAATGTTTAGCCTCCACACGCTAAGCTGATGTTTCCATGCACTAGACTGTTTCTTTGATGCGCTAAATGGTTTCACACTTTTTTGCCTTGAGATGAAATGCTACTGTTTAGAACCGATGCACTAATTTGATGTTTTGATGTGCTAACAACAAGTCTGCATGCGCTAAGAAGTTGCTCTTATGCGCTAAACTACCATGATTTTTCTTTTGGTTGATTTTTTGCAAATTTTGAATTTTGTCATGAGTTTTTCAAGTTTGATGGATGATTTTCTGAAGTAATAAATGCAAGCACGGTACAAAAAGTATAACCATTTTGCCTAATCTGACAAAATGTGTATGTTCTGCGAGGATGTGTTCAAATCCCCAATGTTTTGATAGGTTTTGATACGAATAATACACTTCAGAAAGACTCTTTAGTCAAGGGTCATAAATAACATCATAGCCCACTAGTCTAGATACTCCATCAGCTCAAACAGTTGTGTCACCCCTTAGAGGGCGCCCGTTTTTTTGCCTTTTGCCAGAAATTAACCCAAAGTGAATCGCTTCACAGTTGAGTAGTTATCTTGGGAGATATATGGTGAGTAATCTTGGGGGCGGATTCTTCCCCACCCTTGCACTATGATGTTATAAATGTCTATTTACTGACTCGGTTCAAAGCTTCTATTTCTATGGTTCATAATCAGGCTTCCCATTCGGCCGTCAGTGATAAACTCCCTTAGGAGGCTTCCCAACCTTTAGAACAAAGGCTTTACGTATCTCAAGGATACTGGGGGAAGGCTAATCGCTGCGTGCAACCATTGAAAAGGACTTTCGTCACTTTCCACATTTGACTATAGTGGGTTGGAATTCTTGGCATCAAAGTCATTCCCCACTTAGGTCATTCCCTTCACACCAGCCATAAACGGCTTTAAGAGTTTATTTCAACTCCTCGGGAAGGTAGGTCTGCTAAAAGATTTAAATGCAATATGACTGAAAGTGTAAGAGTAGGCTGGCTTTTTGATCACCTAGTTAAGGGGAGAGCATATACCTTCTACTTTCGAGACAAGGCAAACAAGGTTCTTTTTATCGTTCAAGTCAATGATTTTCTAAGATCTATATGGAGATTGTTGCTCCATGAAAACATGGTGTTCTTTTTATTTCCTTCAAAGCGATGATTTTCTAATCTAGGAAAATAATTTGGTCAATAAAGCAAAATTTTGATCTTGGTGGTCAACAAAAGAAATCGACAAAAGGGGAAGGACTTCCCTCTTTGATTTTAAACAAAAAAATTAAAGTGAGGTTCCATTTACTACAAAAATAAAGATTGTTTTGTTCCTTTTAGAACCCAAATTGAGAAAGTTTTTCTTAGAAAAAGTAAGAAAAGATTGTTGTTGTGGTTCGTTTTACAGCCCAAAGTAAGGTGAGTTCAATTTTATCCAACAAGAATTAAAACGACTCTAAATTTTAACTAACTTAACTAAGTTAGCAAAAATCTAAAATTATTTGTAATTCTACAAATAAAATCCAGCTCTACCTACAAGAAATTGTCAGAGTCCTGCAAAAATTCCAATCAAATAGTTAGAAATATCTGGATTTTGGTGGACTTCTACAAGTCTAAATTTAATTTCGGTTACAATTTTTATTTTTGCCTTCTGTCTGTGATGCGCTATAGAAAGGACTATACGCGCTACAATATAACCTATATGCACTAAAATTAGTGATTTGATGTGCTAAAAGATGGACTTCATGCGCTGGATGATGGACTCCACGCGCTAAACATTGAACTAGATGCGCTAGGCTATTAACCGGACGCGCTAAACAATGATCTTAACGCGCTAGTTCATTTTTCCCGCGTGCCTGCAAAAGTGGTTAAATTCAAAAACTGATTTGATATATGGGGTTGGGCCCCACGATGGGCTCCAGAAATGTATGTAGGAACAGCGGGTCGATAGAACTCAAAATGTGAAAATATGTTCCAAAATACCTGTCCACACACACACACAGGACTTCTTGGTGCAAGCTATGGAGTAATGAAGTATTACTTAGCTTCTCAAGGTTGGTCCCATGGTTCTCTATCTTACAATGTCCCTCAAACCAATGTTTTTGCTCTCAAATCACTGAGCAAAATGGTTTAGGGATGGCAAATGCAAGAACGAGGGATGCTTTGATAGATTTTAGTATGAGATGCATCCTAAGCTATGCATGATTCTAGAAATGCAATAAACTAGATTATAAGATGACAATGTTAGTATAAATACTATCCTAACATAATATATTAGTCTATGATTGAGCTAAAATGATAAAAAAATTATTCTAAACATGCATATTTAGACTAGTTCCTGATTTAAAAGAGGCTAAAATGATGAGCATAAAATGAGATATGAAAGCTTGAATGTATTTGAGCATAAGTATGATACTACAAATTTGGAGGATGATTCAAAATGGAGGAATGAGAGCTCTATTTATAGCAAAAATAGGGCAATGGATGGTCAGGATTGAAAGAGTTGATCAAGGGTTGAGTTTGAAAGTTGGGGATCCATGTTTGTAATTGGCACCAATGAAATGGTGACAAGTGTCAACATAGGGTTGGGTTGAGAGAAGGGGTTGGAGGCATTAAATGCTTGAGAAGACCTTAGGATTATCTAGAAGGTAAGGGTTAAGTCTAAATTAAGATTACCCATTGGATTAAGAGTTAATCCAAGGATAAACCCTTGTGCAAATGATTAAGAGATAATCATGGTCAAAGCATTAAATGCTTGATGAGACCCTTGGGTTGGATGAAGGTTGAGTTAAAAGAAATTATTTAACCATGTAAGAGGGTTTGAATTAACCATTAATGGTTATGAAGACTTTGGGGAATTAAGTGGTTGAAGGCTTGAAATCTTTAATGGTTATCAAAGACTTTGAGGTTTTGAGAAGTGACTTCCCTTTTGGTTAGGGATGTGACAAAGCTTAGAAGATGGGTTAGGCTAGTTAGAAGCGATTAGAAGAGTCTAGAAGGGATTAGATAGAGGTTTAGGAAGGCAAGTGGGAGATGTAGGATTTTGCAAGTGGATGGAGGGATAATAGGATTTAATTGAATTAAATGATTTATTCAATTTGGTTGTAATTTGGGGAAATTAAATAAATTAGATTTATTCAATTTTAGGATAACTATTTAATTAAATTTGAATTTAATTAAAATTGGATAGGGGGGATTTAATTGAATAAAATGATTTATTCATTAAATGGGTATAGTGACTTTAATTTAAATAAATTGAATAATTTACTTAATTAAATAGAGGAATGCTGGTAATTTAATTAAATTAGATTTAATTAAATAGAGAAATGAACATAAAATATTCATTTAGGAATATGGTCATTTTTATACATCTACAATACCATTTGGAGACCATTTATAGATACATGAAAAACTTTTATTCGCCACATGTACAACGATATATAAATTGGTATACATATTTATATATATCATTATATATATATATACTATTACAATGTTGCATGCTATCATGTATTCATTTATGTATGTATGTTAATACATAAACATACATATGCATATATACACATACAAAAATCTTGCTTACATTATATGTACTGGTATAAACGTATGTGTACACCTACAATATTAGCTGTTGTTACTTCTCCATTAAAAATCTCTGAAATAATCATGCATATTGCCGTAGAAGAATTCAATGTAAATAAAGCTAAAAGAAGACAACAAAATCACAGTTATTACACAAAACACAAGGAAGAGATTTCAAAAAAACGTCGATTGGAACAACTCAACTACCAAATGCTTTCCCCTTTGGAAACACCATGTGCAACCCTTACAATAAAAGAACCATCAACAGTTATATCAAATGAAATTCCTACTATATAACATGTAATGCCTAGCATTACTTCAGCTAAAATGGGTGAAACTTCCTTGCACAATAGGAAAAGGCATAAAAGAGATGCACCACAAGAAAGTCAGTCTATCTACCAACATAGAATATTATACAATGCAAGTGCACAACAATCTATGGAGTACATTAAAGCATTGAATTCCTTCCGTAATCACATTGATGCATTGTCAATACTTCGAAAAGGTAGTATTTGTAAGGAAGGATATATTGGAACGCTCGTATGCAAATGTCAGCCTGAAATTGTCTATTCGAGATGCTTTGTTGAAAGAGGTGTTCATCGGTTCTCTTTGACTAATAACTTAGATACAGGTAAAAAATCCCTTGTCTTTAAGAACCTTACCCAAGTAGAGGAGATTCTTATTCTTATTGCTCAAGTTTCTCCTATTTTGCAAGTGACTCATGCAAGAGGTGGAAAATACAAATACTTTGGTCACACTATAAGTTTCCCTCAAGACATCATGGAAATTGCAAAGGTTTTGCCACGGAAATTACAAGATTTGCAAGTCTTCATTATTCGAAGAAGCAATATTTAAGGCAAGAAATATGATTGCTATGTAAATACATTCCATGTTATGGATGCATTGACTTATAAAATTCAACATGATGTTGGCATTACATTAAGTTTGTTGGTATGATGATATTGAGAAGGTTGTTGGAGATTGATGATATAATTGATAAACGATGATTACTATCTTAATGATATTATTTTGTCATTGATGTCAAGCAATTGATTTTCTGATTCAGTATGATGTTGCCATATCTTAAAGAGTATGTTTTGATGAGTATAAAGATGTCAGTAAGCGACACTGAAAGAATGTGAAAATGAAGAGGAGTAATAAGTTATTCAATGGGAAACTATTACCAAGTAATAAGTTCAGAAATAAACGAGCACCAACTGAGCAGTAACATAATGCATTGGATGAATAAATACATTATTAAATGAAGGATGCCAATGAGTTGGAGATTTATAGAAGATTGGAATGTCATGCAAGAAGTTTGTTAAGGATCAACAACAATGAAAATTCAAGAGTTAGATCTACAGCACAGATTGATCAGTCATAACCGAGCACAAGTACCAAGGAAGGAATACAAGTTTCAAGGCAAGATAAAACATTTTTCAATTCGAAGGATTCAATGAACCTAGTCAAGTTTGAAGATCTGATGGCTAATATTAATCATGGGAAATGTGATTAAGGAGATTAAGCGGTTAGGAATTGCTTATAAATAAGGAATTGTTGATGAACAATGCATGTGGGCAAATAGAAGAACATTGATGTTGTTGAAGTGATTACCGAGTACAGAAGATTGAAGATCTGATTGAAGAACAGAGTGAGAAGCCCAACAAGGAGGAAGATAAGTCTTATGACAAGATTATTTTGAGCACATAGAGTCTGCCATAATATTTCAGATGTGAAGTTGCAGATATATTTTATTACTATTATTTATTTTTGTAAGTGACAAGAAATCTCTTAACCGAGTGGACCTAACAGTCTTATTTGTAAATCCTCTAGCAAGGTAACAATCTAATTGAGTGTTTGAAATCCTTTGACAAAATCACTTCTAACAAAGTGCAAGATATTGATAGATCTGAGGGAAATCCCTTGAATGGGTCACATATAGCAATGTGTTTATGTAATCTTTAACATGATTCGCTTTTAACCGAGCATACTCTAGAAGAGTATATTTTCTTTGTGGATCCGAAATCCCATAGTGGTTTTTCCCTATTTGGGTTTCCACGTTAAATCTGGTGTTAAATGTGTTTTGATGTTTCAATTTTATTAGCTTATGAGTTTGAATGATTTACAGTCATAGTTGCATGTCAAATAAGTTCTACCGATGTTGAATCTGATTAAAACATTGAATTGTGAGTTTATCTAATTCACCCCCCCCCCTCCCCCTCTCATTTAACTAACAATTAGTATCAGAGCTAGAAATCCGAAAGAAAAGTTTAACGGAACTTGAGGCAAGATCCAAAGATGTATAAAAGGGATGCACCAAAGTTGAACAAGTCAAGTTTCACCACATGGCAGAAAAGGATGAAGCTGCACTTATCAGGAATTGGAGAATATGCAACATATTATCTAGAGAATGATTACACCGCGCCTAGCACCTACCCTATAACAATGGAAGAAATAAAGGGAAAGCAAGAACATATTCAAGCAATGATTGATATAACATCAACATTGACCGACTCAGAGTCTAATGATCTAGAAGGTTGTAATGATGCCAAAGCTATGTGGAATAAGCTTACATCTATGTATGGTGGTGATGAACATGTTTAAAGAGCAAAAGTAGACAATCTAAGAGGACAACTTGAATCCATGAGAATGAATGAAGGTGAGAACATAATCCAATACAATACAAGGTTAAAGGAAACTGTCAATCAAATCAAAGGATGAAGAGGAACTATTGAAGAAAAGGATGTAACAAGTAAGTTGCTAAGAACACTTCTACCTGCTTATGTCATTCAAGTCTCTGCAATTAATGAATTAAGGTCTGTACCAAACATGATAGTCTCTTTGGATGCTACTATCGGTAAGCTACATGCTTTTGAGTTAAGTAATTTTGATAACAATGGGTCTTCGGTAAACAAAGTTGAATCTGCATTCAGTTCTTTTCATCTTGGTGAATCTAATCATTACAATGATAGAATGTATAAGTATGCTGAAGGAAATCACAGTGGAGCAAGTGAGAGATTTCACAAAAACATGGAAGAAGTACACAAACTATATGAGGAAATCAGAAAGCAAGAAGAGTTTGAAGCATTACTGGCCAGAACGTTACCAAGAGGCAAAGGTAAGTATAAAGGAAAGTTACCTTTAAAATGTTTTAACTATGATAAAATTGGACATATGGCTTCTAACTGTCCTGAAAAAGAATCTAGTGAAAAGAGAGAATACCAAGATGACAGACAGATAGACAACCAATATAGAGGGCATGAAGACTTCAGAAGGAGGGATAGAAAGACATGCCTAGTAGCTGATGAGGAATCCAATGATGATAAATCTAATGGGACTGAGACAGAGGAAGTTGTATATGTAGCTATCAAAGATGGATCAGATGAAGAAAGGTATGAATAAAAAACCTTAATATCACACATAAATAATAATGATTCTTGGATCATAGATAGTGGATGCTCACATCACATGACAGGTGATAAACACAAGTTTGTTAAATTAGAAGATTATGATGGAGGTTATGTAAGATTTGGTAATGATGCACCATGTCCTGTGAAAGGTAAAGGTTCTATCACACTTCTTGACAATGCTAAATGTGATGATGTATATTGGGTTGAAGATCTGAAATACAATTTGTTGAGTGTAGCATAGCTAAACAATACAGGATACCGAATAGAATTTCAGAAAGGAATTGTCAAAGTTCATGACAAACATGGAAAGTTGGCTGCTACTGGGACTCAAACAAGAGGTAATACATTTCATCTTGACTCAACTCGGAATGATTGTCTGTATGCAAAAATATAAGATACCTGGTTATGGCATAAAAGGTTTTGTCATGTAAATTTTGATAACTTGATCAAAATAAGTAAGAAGTACCAAGTAAGAGGTCTACCGAGCTTGGAAAAACCTAAGAATGCAATATGTCGAGGATGCCAGATGGGTAAGATGACAAAATCAAGCTTTACAAGTAAGTCTTACACTTCTAAAGGAATTTTAGATCTTGTGCACACTGATCTTTGTGGTCCTATTAAAGTTCAAAGTTATTACGGTGATAAATACTTCATATTATTTATGGATGATTACTCCAGGATGATGCCAGTTATGTTTTTAAAAGAGAAATTAGAAGCCTTTCAAATGTTCAAATGGTATAAGGCAAGAGTTGAAAATGAAACAGGAAGACAGTTGAAATGTCTAAGATCTGATAGAGGAGGAGAGTTTATTTCAGATGAATTTAACTTATTTTGCAATGATCATGGTATAAAGAGACAAGTGTCTGCATTGAGAACACCACAACAAAATGGGATAGCTAAAAGAAGAAACAGATTAATTGTAGATTGTGCTAGAACCTTGATGATAGAAAAGAGAGTACCTCAAATATTTTGGAGAGAAGCAATAAGAACTGCAGTTTAGACCCTGAACTGAGTACAATTGAAGAAAGGAACTATGAAGACACCGTATGAAATTTGGTATGACAAGAAATCAAATATAAGTTATTTTAAAATATTTGGAAGTAGATGTTATGTTCACAAAGATGACAGAAATGGAAATTTTGATCAGAAAAGCGAGGAAGGAACATTTCTTGGTTATTCCTCTAGGAGTAAAGCATTTAAATGTCTGATCAAATCATCTAACAAAATAGTGGAAAGTGCAAATGTGAAAATTGATGAATTTGCAGAAAGGAATGATGAAGGAAATTCCAAAGAACCAGAAGATTATGAAGAGTTTGTATACGTACAACCGAGAAGTCTAACCAAGAAATTCGATGAAGAAAATACTCAGTTACCGAGTGATGAAGAAGATCATATAGAGCCTACTGAGCCTATATTAGCAAAATATGTCAGAAGAATCAATACATCAAGTCAGATTATAGGAGATAAGGATGCTCCAGTGATGACAAGGAACAAACTGAGATAGAACACATGTCTGATATCTGAGTTTGAACTGAGGATAGTAAAAGAGGCATTAAGCAATGAAGATTGGGTGAATGCTATGACATAAGAGATTGAACAAGAAGACCAAAAGAGAAAAATGTAATCGGTACAAAGCGGATTTTCAGAAATAAACTAAATGAAAAAGGTGAGGTCATTCGGAATAAAGCAAGGCTAGTTTGCAAAGGTTATGCTCAAGAAGAAGGAATAGACTATGGTGAGACTTTGGCACCTGTGGCAAGACTTGAGGGAGTGAGAACAATGTTGGCATATGTTGCTTACAAAAATTTCAAGGTATATCAAATGGATGTTAAATCTGCATTTTTGAATGGTATACTAGAAGAAGTCTATATTGAACAGCCTGAAGGATTTATTGAAGAGAAGAATAAAGATTAGGTATGTAAGTTGAACAAATCTTTATATGGCCTTAAACAAGAACCTAGAGCATGGTATGAAAGGTTGAACTCCTACTTGATAAAGATTGGATTTATGAGGACTAGTGAAAACAACAACATGTATATGAAGAATGATGAGGATAATGAAATACTAATTTCAGCCATATTTGTTGATGATATTATTTTTTGTGGAAATGATTCTTTATGCAAGAACTTTGGAAATGAAATGTGTAAAGAATTTGAGATGTCATTAATCGATGAAATAAAGTATTTTATAGGTTTACAAATACTGCAAATGAAAAATGGGATTTTCATTACTCAATCCAAGTATATAAAGGAAATCCTGAAGAAATTTGGAATGGAGGATTCTAAACCTGTAAGTACTCCTATGACTACTAATTATAAACTATCAAAGAATGATGAATCTGTATCTGTTGATGAGACACTTTACCGATCTATGATTGGAAAGTTGCAATATGTAGTTCACATCAGGCCTGATATAGCACATGCAGTAGGTATAGCTACAAGATTTTCTGCAGATCCCAAAGAAACCCATATGACAACAATCAAGAGAATTTTCAGATACTTGAGAGGCACTGAAGATTATGGTTTACTATATAAAAAGAAGAATGATTCTGACTTAAAAGTCTATACTATTGCTGATTGGGCAGGAAATATTGATGATAGGAAAAGCACAAGCAGTGGAGCTTTCTTTTTGGGAGAAAGACTAGTGAGTTGGCTTAGCAAGAAACAAGGATGCATTTCACAGTCAACTGTTGAAGCTGAATATGTCGTTGCAGCATTGAATTGTAAGAATATAGCATGGATCAAACAACTGTTGGAAGGTATGAATGAGACAGTTACTGAACCAGTAACTATATTTTGTGATAATACAAGTGTTATTAACATTTCAAAGAATCTGGTAATGCACTCTAAGACAAAGCATATTTATATCAAGTATCATTATCTAAGAGAAGAAGTTCAAGAAAAGAAAGTTGTGCTGGAATATGTTAGCACAAAGGAACAAATAGCAAACATCTTCACAAAGCCACTGCCAAGGGACACTTTTGAGTATCTCAGAAATAAGTTAGGGGTCCTACCCCTATCTAGGACTCACTGATAGAGTTTGGTGAAAGCATCAATTCTATGACTCTACAGAACACTATTTGTGAGTTGATGTTGATTTACACAATTTAGTAGGTTGCTTAAAGTTGTGCAAGAAACAATGAATGAAGACAAGATGGCCCAACCGAGACTGAGATGATACATTTTTATACGTTTTAACAACAAGGAAATTACTTCACAGGGGAACTAATCATGGATTAGTTTTACTTTTGGCATTGTTGTCAAAGGAGGAGAAGACTAATGACAGGAGGAGAAGATTACAGGAGAAGTTTATAGCTCAAGGATAATAGGAGAAGAATAACAACAGTTCAAATCAATTGGAATAAATCAAGTTGGTATTGCCATCAATGCCAAAGGAGGAGATTGTTGGAATTACATTAAGTTTGTTGGTATGATGATATTGAGAAGGTTGTTGGAGATTGATGATATAATTGATAAATGATGATTACTGTCTTAATGATATTATTTTGTCATTAATGTCAAGCAATTGATTTTCTAATTCAATATGATGTTGCCATATCTTAAAGAGTATGTTTTGATGAGTATAAAGATGTCGGTAAGTGACACTGGAAGAATGTGAAAATGAAGGGGAGTAATAAGTTGTTCAATGGGCAACTATTACCGAGTTAGACAATGATTAGATTATGTTATTTTGATTTTTTTGATATCCTATATATGTGTATTCGAAGACTGAGTAAGAAAGAGAAAAGATTTTATGCAATAGAATGAGTAAAGGTTTGATACTATTCTATTTTACCGAGCAAGGAGCCAGTTGGTAAATTCCAAGGTTATTGATGTCAGTTAAAGAAGAAAGAAGTCACTGAGTGTCGTTAGCAAGCAAATCTACCGAGACAGTAACCAAGACAAATACAGAATATCTACCGAGTAAAGTTCAGAATTAACCAAGCGTCAACCGAGCAGTAACAGAATGCATTGGATGAATAAATACATTATTAAATGAAGGATTCCAATGAGTTGGAGATTTATAGAAGATTGGAATGTTGTGCAAGAAGTTTGCTAAGGATCAACGGCAATGAAAATTCAAGAGTTAGATCTACAACACAGATTGAACGGTCATAACCGAGCACAAGTACCAAGGAAGGAATAAAAGTTTCAAGGCAAGATAAAACATTTTTCAATTCGAAGGATTCAATGAACCTAGTCAAGTTTGAAGATCTGATGCCTAATATCAATCATGGGAAATGTGATTAAGGAGATTAAGCGGTTAGGAATTGCTTATAAATAAGGAATAGTTGATGAACAATGCATGCGGGCAAATAGAAGAACAATGATGCTGCTGAAGTGATTACCGAGTACAGAAGATTGAAGATCTGATTGAAGAACAGAGTGAGAACCCCAGCAAGGAGGAAGATAAGTCTTATGACAAGATTATTTTGAGCACATAGAGTCTGCCATAACATTTCAGATGTGAAGCTGCAGATATATTTTATTACTATTATTTATTTTTGTAAGTGATAGGAAATCTCTTAAGTGAGTGGACCTAATAGTCTTATTTGTAAATCCTCTAGCAAGGTAACATTCTAATTGAGTGTTTGAAATCCTTTGACAAGGTCACTTCTAACAAAGTGCAAGATTCTGATAGATCTGAGGGAAATCCCTTGACCGGGTCACATATAGCAATGTGTTTATGTAATCTTTAATAGGATTGGCTTTTAACTGAGCATACTCTAGAAGAGTATATTTTCTTTGTGGGTCCGAAATCCCACAGTGGTTTTTCCCTATTTGGGTTTCCACGTTAAATATGGTGTTAAATGTGTTTTGATGTTTAAAGTTTATCAGTTTATGAGTTTGAATGATTTACAGTCATAGTTGCATGTCAAGTAAGTTCTACCGAGGTTGAATCTGATTAGAACATTGAATTGTGAGTTTATCTGATTCACCCCCCCCCCTCTCATTTAATGAACACGTGACTAGTACTACAATGAAGTTGTCATAGATTTTGATGCTATGAATTTATGTCCTAATACTACAATAGATGTATCAGGTATACTATATTGTGTAGAAAAAAATATCAATGAACCAACTGTTCCAATAGTAGAAGATATTTTTGACAATTGCGATGAGTATGGTGCAGGAATTTCAACATCTTTCATTCCAAAAATGCCTGCTGCAACTCGCGAAGTAGATGCCATTAAAAACACATTGCAACTAGATGCTACTAAAGATAATATTATATCCTGGCCTCAAATAGACTTCTCACCAATAAATGAATATAAAACTAAAAGTTTATTAAGAATGGCATTCCCTACACTCTTTCTGACCGGTGTTGCTCTTCTGTTGCAACCACGTGTCAAACATGTTCATTTGCATGAGTATGAATTCCACTTAATAAGATACTTTGACCAAAAATTTGGACAACATGTTAGGTTCCTCTATTACATTTACAATTTATTTATGAGGCACCATTCACAACAATTTGCAACTGCCTTTATTAGAACTAATATGGAAGAGGCCTTGCCATCCAATTTGTAAGCACTACGTAAACGGCTATAAAACACTCTCGATGACTAGTTACCAAAACAACTACTACGATTTGGTGCAACCTTTACAGGCACCCGCGCATATTGGAATAAATCTCAAAAATACCTGACAACAATGATCTCCCAATTGGGAATGCCAACACTTTTTTTCACATTGAGTTCGACTGATACTAAATGCCCTAATCTGCATAGCCTCTTCCATGAAAATCATGGTCAGAACATACAATTTACAATAAAACAACTTATAGAGAACGTAATCTATAATCCATACATAACAACATTATACTTGCACAACAAATTTACAATATTTTGAGATGAAATTATTCATAAATTGTTCCTAGCAAAAGACCATTGGTATAGATATGAATGGCAACATCATGGCTTATGGCATATTCATGGTTTTATATGGCTTCCCGGTGTACCTAGTATGGACATCATTGATTGGAAAAATGATGATGAAGTCCAAAATGGCTAAAATTTTCTTTGACAGATATGTATCTGCTTGGAACCCTCGCAGAATAGCTGACCGAACTAATACAATTTTCTACACTACAATGGATGATCCATGCTTATTCGATACAAAAAAAAAAATTACGGATGGACCCTGTATTGGATTATGAGGCATTGGTTAATACTTTATAGAGATACACAAAATGCATAGAAAATACATGTCTCAAAAAAAAAGGCCATGCATTACAATGTCGTTACAAAGCTCCATGGCCAGAACAAGAGACATTTACATTAACAATTGATAGTGACAAGAATGCATGTTATACAACTGCAAGAAATGATGACCGCTTGAATATTCACAATCCTTGCATGCTTTCAATATGGAGGGCTAACATTGATTGCCAACCTATAGCTTCAAGAAAAGTTGTCCTTCAATACATTTCAAAGTATGCTTTGAAATCTGAAAAAAGATCTGAATCTTATACTGAAATGCTAAAAACTATTGTAAATGCAAGTGAATCTGAAGATAGCATCTTATCACTATACCAAAAAATTATGATGGGATAATAGCAGATCGTGATATCAGTGCACAACAGACTTGTCATATCCAACAAAAATTGCTACTCATTAGTTGTAGCCGACAATTTATTTCTCTTAATGTTGGAAGGAAAGTACAACATCATATCACAAAATCAAATGATGAAACTAACCTGTCAATGATTTATATCCATGCTTACATGCAGCATCCTTCTGAATTAAATGCAACAACTCTCTTGCAATTTGCATAGGACTTTTCATGTGCTCTTCAATGTAAGAAGGAAAAATGGAAAATTAGAGAGAAAAAGAAATTGTAAATATATATCCACACTTTCATGACCCTCCAATGAAGATAGTGATGAGTTTGAGATTTTTTGTCGGTCTAAACTATTGTTGTACAAACTGTCCCATGACATACCAACAAAAATAGGGACTTCAAAAGATCAAATTATAGCCAATTGGAAAGACTTCAGTATGACCAGATATAATTGGTTGTACGTTAGCCAAACTATACATACTTCTGCAACTCAAGATGCAGATGATAGTGACAATGATGATTGTCAACATCAAGAAGACTCAAATCTATATGAGTGGGATTTTCTATCACGGATGGGAGCTACAAATAACTTTACCAAAAATGAGTTGAAAATGCTAGGCCGAAGTGACTATGATATTAACTACTTGTGGCCCACCAATATTGCAGATTAGCAATTAGAGTCTATTGTTGTCCAATTCATATCTACAAGTAAATTCCAATTTTAAGGAACAAGAAGCACTGGCAAATCATTCTTAATAGATTGCATCCAAGTATTGGGCATAGACATGGAGAAATTCCATCTCTCCTCTCAACAAAGACTTGCACTTGACATAATTCTACAACATTATTCTAAACAAGTTACAACAACACCCCGACGAATGATTATTCAAGGAACAGCAGGTATTGGCAAATCATTCTTAATAGATTGCATTAGATAAAAGATGAACATCTCTCCAGGCCTGAAGGCAAGTCCATTGCTGGTTCTTTCTCCTACAGGTGTTGCTCCACATAATATTCAAGGAACAACAATTCATGTAGGGATTTGAATCCCTATAAAGGAAATGCATCCTTTGACAGGACAAGCATTGTTGACATTCCAAGAGCATTTCAAGAATGTTAAATATATTCTAATAGTTTAAATGAGCTTCTTAGGACCAAAATTACTATTGAAGATTGACAGTTGGCTATGCCAAGCATTCTTTGATAAACAACATGACAGCTTTGGTGGGGTCTCTATAATCCTTGCGGGCGATCTTGGACAACTTCCTCCCATAATGGATAAACCAGTATATGCTTCACACTCTACAACTCTCAATTTGTGACATTTATTTAAAATAGTTGTAACATTAGATACTATTTTCTACCAAGAAGGTGCCTCTATTAAACAACAATAGTTCAGAAGTTTGATCCAAAACATAAGAGATGCACAATCAATCGAACATGATTGGTAACACAGAACAACCCGCGTGAAAAATTTAATTATTTTTTTGGCACGATTCAAGGAAGATTTTCTTGGAAATCAATGAAACACTTAGTAGAGTGTTTTGAGGATATAGATTTTATTTTTGTGATGGGTTATGATCAACCAATAGTTAATATTGCATTGTAATTTTTTGTAATGATCTATGATGATCTCTTATGATTTCAATTGTAAATTCATGATGTAATTAGGTTTTGTCGCTGACCTAGTTGAGATGGCTATTTAGGATGACACAGTTGATGTTCATTGTATCGGTGGTCTTAGAGATTGTGTGAAGTCATCCAAGTAAAGTGTGATATCGATCTGATAGTTGCTGAGTGTTGTGTATAATTGGATCTGATCAAGCAAGCGGAAAAGTGCAAGTACCATATCATTCTTTCATTGTTGTTCCCTAGCAGTTGTAGCAGGTTAAATCCCTTAACCGGGTAGGTCCTAATAGGCCTTAAACATTTAAGTCCCCTAACAAGGAAGCTC
The DNA here is from genome assembly GCF_030272615.1 of Cryptomeria japonica. NCBI lineage: Eukaryota > Viridiplantae > Streptophyta > Pinopsida > Cupressales > Cupressaceae > Cryptomeria > Cryptomeria japonica. Next base: position 33,862,654 of record NC_081408.1, on the reverse strand, counting down.
TCAAAAGAGTGTTAAATCCCCTCACGAGGTTGATCCTAACAAATAATCAAGCTCCTAACCGGGCTGCAAGGAAAATCCCTTAACCGGGTGACTCCTAATAGGGCCTGCTCCTAACCAGACATATTGTAAGCTCCTAATAGGGCATACTTCAAAAGAGTACAAATATTTGTGGGTACCAACTCCTGCTATGGTTTTTCCCTATTTGGGTTTCCACGTCAAAAACTTATGGTGTTCATGTATGGAATGTTTTTCATGTGATGTTCTTGTTTATATTTTATTTCATGCATTATTTCTGAGATACCGGCTATGATGTTTTATCAGAAGTTTATCAGAGGTTACCAATAATGATAAGAAGTTGTTTGAGAAAGTATTTTCTCTGATTGATAAGGTTAATGAGTTGGTAAATGATCAGGTTTATATTATTTCTTTGGTGGTGAAAGTATTGATAAATGATTTGATTGATGTGTTAAGCAAATCTTATAAAGAGATTATTAGATCTGATTAAATAAGTTGAGGTATTTGTTAAATGATTTCAGATTTGAGATTAGTTTGATTTTGATTTTAATGTTTGAATTGGTCTTAATACTGATTCAGCCCCCCTCTCAATATTAACCGGATCCTCATAGGATTAACACAAAAATGTCATGAGCTTGGAGTTTCTGGGAGTTCAAAGATAAGAAAGCATCTAAAGAAGCAAAACAAAGAGATTAGAGAAAAAAAAAAGGAAGAGACCAAAGGCAAGAAAAAGATAATTATGGATGCTTGGGAGGAATCCCTAGAATCCCCAATTGATAACTAGACCTAATAAAGTGAGTTCTATTTTGCAGGGGATCCTACTATCTTTTATTGTTTCTATATTAGTTGTTATTTCAGAAGCTGATAGTTATGGCCTATGTGTTATTTATGCTACTCAGGTCTGAACTCCTCTATGTTGGATCTAAGTTTGATATTGTCTATGGCTAGCATGTCATTTTAATTTGGCGTGAGGCCTGTTTGACTAACTGTTAATTTTTATCATTTTTCAACAATTCCAATCTTGGTATAAGTGCCTTTCCCCTACTCAATATATCAAAAATAAAAGGAACCTCAAGTAAAATTAAAATATTGTAAAATAATAATAATAATATGAAAGATAATAAATTATAAAACATAAAATTAAAGTATTAAACTTTATTTTGAATAATAATAATTCCTTCAAACCTAGCATAGTGATGTAGAGAGGATCTTTGAGAGATTTATGGTGTAACATTCAAAAGGATTCATAAGGGTCACTAGAAAGCTCATAGTTCACGTGTTTTACAAAAAAAACTATTATTTGGTCTTAATCTAATAAGGAAGTGTTCCATGGGTTGCCAATTTGGAAGAATTGATTATGTGTTGCATTGATGTTTGTCATTCATGTCAACACTAGCTTATTAGTTGTCTACCGGATTCTGGTAGAGTGGTTGACTTTGATGATGATCAGGAGATTTGTCTCCACTATGTTTTGATTGGTGGAATTGGTTTGGTTTGGTCATTCATGTGGTTCAGAGGCGTGTCTCATTCAGTTGGCTTGGGATATGGTGATCCAAAAGCTATCATATATTCTAGTAAGCCTTTTGGTTACCGGTAAGGGTTTTACTGGCAAGGCTTCGTTGAATATCTTTTGATGAATTCACTAAGTGGTGTTGGTGTGGCTTCTAGAAGGTTTTTAGGATCTTGATGGTTATCATGTTTGTGTTCCAGTTGATTGGTGGTATTTCATTTGGCTTATGGCGACCTATTTTAGGTCCAATGTTATTCTGCTTGGTTATGGATCAGTTTATGTAACGTGTTGGTGGATGCTCCCGATGCGTTACCGATTGGATTTATTATTTGGTTAATGTTGTTCTGGTCTTAGGCCGACTTGGTTTATCATTGGTTTGTGGGCTTATGTAATGGATCTATTATATTATCTTTTAAGTGGCCGACCTAATTGTTTAGGTCCCAGGTTGGTATAAATATGATGTAAGATCTCTTTTTAGATCATATAGGCGTGGTCAAGGATGGTTATAGGATTATCTATGTGTGAATAAAGTTGTAATTATATGTAGAGGATTTGGTTGATCATAGGTGATCGAATTGGGTTTGTGTAAGAGGTTTGAGATCTCTAGCATTGAGCTTAACCGGAACTGTACTTAGGCATAGGAGATGCTATTCTTGCAGCTCATTCTTATTTCCAGATTGTAGTCTTGATTTCTTTTGTAGTCAGTGAGGCTCCTTTGTGATGAGCAGTGCGCTCTAGGCCATTGGTCTTCCTGCATGTGTAGGCCCCTTATTGTAATCACATACTTACTGCAGAAGTATTATCTGACTATGGGTGGGCTTCCCACCGTGGTTTTTCCCTTTACCGGGGTTTCCATTTACAAATCTTGGTGTTATGTGTTGTGGATTCATGGTATTTGGTTTATGGTTTATGTTTGTACTTAATTGATATATTTGTTATTCCAGTATTTGGTTTATGTATTCCGGTATTGTCATACTAGTAGTGCGGAATGTGAAATGATTTAAAAATTTTCCAAACATAGCATAATGATATGGAGAGGATCATTGAGAGCCTTATAGTGACGCATTCCAAAGGATTCTTAAAGGTCACAAGCAAGTTCATAGTCCATGTGTTCTGTGCAAAATTTATCCTTAGATCTCATCCTCATAAGAAAGATTCCATGACGTTTGTTTAACCTCATTGTATGTTTTTATTACAAATATTTGGGAGGATGTGGCTAAATAATGTAGCTAGTTGTAAGTAGAGAATGTTAGATGAGGAAGCTATAGCTCTACTGGTATTAGCATATGGGTAATTCACAAGCATTTATTTTGAATTTATTAGAGAAGATTATTGGATCTAGAAAAGTTTATTTTTGTTTCTATTGTAGTTGTTTGTTTGATTATGGGAGTCATTATTGCCTCTACAATGACATGAGATTTTGTATGGTTTTGATTTTTTATCAACTTTGTTGCATTTTTTTTCTCTTACTAACATTCCTCAACATTTATCATTATATTTTTATTTATAATTATTAAAGAAAAGCCTATATAGATTTTGCAACTTCTTAATCTCAATAATTTTTTTAAAAAAATGTAGGGAAACATCCCATGATGTTTGTTTTACCTACTTTATGTGTTTATTTAAAATATCTGGGAGGATGTGGCTGAATAATATAGCTATTTATAAGTAGATGAAATTGTAGATAAGATGGGGATAGCACTATTAGTACATTAGGAAGTGGACAATGTTGGCATTATGTGAATTGGTATGAGGACATAATGACATTATATGTTGTCATTGATGTCAATATGTTGAAGAGGTGAGAACCGGCATATGAGAGAATTAGTATAACACTATGAACTGGTATGTGTGCCAAAGTAAAGCGGTGTGCTTGATCAAAGGTGAACCGGCATATGGTTATGGGAACCGGCACATGGAAGTGTTGTATGACTATCGGTTGGTAGTCTCAACTTTAGGGTTTCCAGTTAGAGTGCTTCAAACCTGTGTGGCTCAACCGATGACTTTGTGCAATGAGTTAGCATGACAAGAAAGAACAGATCGTGTTGCCACGTAAGCCTTGTGTGTGTGAAGGATCTTGCATGAAGAAGATCTTGCCTATCTATCTCAGGAATGTGCAAAGACTATAAAACGGTGATAACGTGTGATGGGTTATCAGCCTCCATGAAATCAGTTGAAAACGAATGATGGAGATTAATGCAGTATGATCAATGGTCAGGATTGAACCATTTGAACTCCTTAACCTATAAGGTTTAGGGTTTAGGGTTTAGGGTTTATGCTACCAGCCTAACTTTTTTCCTATAAGGATGATGTTGTGACTCTTTCTAGGGTTGTTGGCAAAAGTTGTGTATGAGTATCCAAGAGAAGGGATACATGATTCTTGCCAGACCAAAAGGAGAGAAGTGATACCTGTAGAGTGTAAGTGCAGAAGGTAAAGAGGAGCTTAAGCAGATCTACATTAGCATTGAGTGTTGTTACCGGATCATTGTAATACCTGTTGATCTCTAACCACCTCAATAGTTGGAAAACCCCTTAACAGGGTAGCCTTAACCGGCTTGCTATAAATCCTTTAACAGGGTAACTCAAAGCTACTAAGTTCGAAGCCCTTTAGCTATTGAGTTCTTGAAATCCTCTAACAAGGTAACCTTTAATAGGGTTTAACCCATAACCGGGTATTGTAGCCATCCCTTAACCGGGTGATCTCTAACAGGATCGGTTCCTAGCAGAACCTATTGTAATGTCTCTAACCGGACAAGGCTCCTAACAGAGAAGACTTCCAAAGAGTTCAAAAAAAGCTTGTGGGTATTCATCGCCACCGTGCTTTTTCCGAGTTGGGGTTCCATGTGAAAAATATGTGTGTCATGTGTGATGTTTTTATTTTGTGATGCTTTGCTATTGTTTTTCAAGCATGTGATGGTTCTGTGTTTTATGCCTATCAATAAAAAATGTTGAACTAACTGTTATTATGATGATAGATTACCTGTTTATGCATAAGGGTGAAATGGTAGTGTAGTCTCAAGTTGAGTGAAAAGCTAAGTGAGTAACCAATTAATGCTTGTCTCGGACATTCTTAGCTTTACTGGTTGCACTCTGTTTCGAACTAGTGTCACTGTCTGCCAGTCATTTGAAGTGTTTGCTATCAAACTGGTTTAGGACTATATTTTTGTCTGTACTGATTCACCCCCCCCCCCTCTTAGTACCGGTTTGGTACTATTTTCTCATCATTGAGTTATCAATTGGTATCAGAGCATCCTCTAGGTCCTCTATGTTATAAGCTTAACCGCTTGAGGTAAAGATCCCAGTCTAATGATGAAGAGGGAAGGTCCAAAGTTTAACAGGGAAAATTTCAGTATATGGAAAGATAGGATGAAGATATACATCAGAAGCATGGGTGCTCAACACTGGAGCTATGTTGAGAATGTCTATGTTGCCCCTACTGGTACTCTCACTGATGACCAAAAGAGAGAGATACACGAAAATGGGCAAGTCATGGAAGCTCTGATTAGTAGTTTATTTGACATTGAGTTTATTGATGTTCAGGACAAGGTAAATCCCAAAGAGGTATGGGATACTCTTGAAAATATCTATGGCGATGATGAGCATGTAAAACAGTCTAAGGAAGAAAGCCTGAGAGGGAAGTTTGAAGATATGCGGATAGTTGAAGGTGAGACCATTCAACAGTATGGAATAAGAATCAAAACCATTGTTGGAGATATCAAGAGTGTAGGTGGTAAAATAGAAGATTCCACTGTGGTAAGCAAAGTCCCGAGATCCCTATTGCCAGTCTATGCAATAAGGGTTGCTGCTATTCAGGAGTTGAGATCAATAGACAAGACCAAGGTATCCTTGGACTCCATCATAGCAAAGTTGACAGCTTATGAGCTAAATAGTTTTGATGGCAGTGTTCAAAAGAGTGAATCAGCCTTTAGAGCTTCTACTATACCATCCAGAAAAGGAAAAGAAGCTAGCACTAGTGGTGAACCAAGACAAAGTAGAGAAATGGATGATGGGGAGATTTTGATGGCATTTGAAGCTCTCCTTGCCAGAAAACTTCCTAAGGGAACCGGCAAATACAAAGGTAAGCTACCTTTGAAATGCTTTTCTTGTAACTGGATAGGACATATTGTTGTAAACTGTCCTAATGGCGACAACAAGGATAAACCGAAAAGGTTCAAGAAATTCAAATGAGGAAACCGGAGAAACTACTTTGTGGCAGTTGATGATGGTGTCATAGATGAAGAATCAGAGGATGAAGAGAATGAAGATATTGTGTTTGTTGTTGGCAAAGAATATGTGCCAAACAAGAAGGCTCTTGTCTCCTGGTTTGATAATTCCAATGAGTGGATCATTGACAGTGTCTGCTCTCACCATATGACTGGTGATCGGAGCAAGTTTCTATCCTTAGAGGAGTATTATGGTGGTGTGGTTCGCTTTGGCAATGATGCACCATGCATGGTTAAAGGCAGAGGGTCCATCTCTCTGAATGGAAAGAGTAGTGTTGATAATGTGTATTGGGTTGATGGTCTCAGACACAACCTTCTGAGTGTTGCCCAGCTAAATGACAGTGGCCTCACTCTGGAATTCAAGAATGGAGTTTGCAGAATCAAAGGAAAAGATGGTGAATTGGTGGCCACCAGCATGTAGACCAAAGGTAACCTATTTCATCTGAATGCAAGTATAAGTACATGTCTTATGGCTAAATTTGATGATAGCTGGATATGGCATAGGAGACTCTGTCATGTAAACTTTGATAACATTGTAAAGGCCAGTAAGATCAAGGCAGTTAGAGGGTTGTCGGTGCTAAGCAAACTGGATAATACCTTGTGCAGAGAGTGTCAATTGGGAAAAATGTCTTCCTCAACCTAAAAAGGTAAATCTTTCACTACTGACAACTTGCTTGATCTTGTGCATACTGATTTGTGTCGTCCTATAAAAACTAGGAGTGTGCAAGGTGATAGGTACTTCATGATTCTCACTGATGACTGCTCAAGAATGATGTGGGTCACATTCTTGAAAGACAAGTCTAAAGCCTTTGTAAAGTTCAAAGATTTCAGAGCATTAGTGAAGAAGGAAAATGGTAAAAGGATCAATTGCCTAAGAACTGATCAAGGAGGGGAATTCACTTCCGATGAATTCAACAAGTACTGTGAAGAACATGGCATCAAGAGGAAATTGTCTGCCCCACGGACTCCATAGCAGAATGGCCTAGCAGAGAGGAATAACCGGACTGTGGTTGAAGCAGCTAGAACCATGTTGATTCGAGGAAAGGTAGCTCACACCTTTTGGAGAGAAGCGGTGAGCACTACAGTCTACACAATGAACTAGACACTCAAGAAAGGTAAGGATAAAACTCCTTATGAGTATTGGATCGGTAAGACACCCGTGGTTAGCTACTTTAGAGTGTTTGGTAGCAAATGTTACATCAAGAGAAGTGAACACCAGAGTAAATTTGATGCGGAATGTGATGAGGGAATATTCCTAGGATATTCCACTAAGAGAAAAGCTCTCAAGTGTTTCAACAATAAGACTCAGAGAATTATGGAAAGCATCAATGTAAGAGTTGATGAAACCTTTGAGAAAACTAAGGAAACCGATAGTGAGCAAGCGGTAAGTGAACCAGTTGCAACCTTCTAGGAACCGGTTGTCAGTCAACCGAGTACCAGTAACAGTGTTCCTACACCGGCAGATGTAGATGCTGATACTGATGGAGATGAGGATGAAGAAGAAAAGCAAGAGGAATCTATCAAAGACCATTCCTCGGTATGTCAAGTTGAATCATGATCCTAAGCAGATCATAAGAGATAAGGATGCATGAATCCTTACAAGAAGAAAAGTCAGAAAAAACTCATGTATGATCTCTGAATTAGAGCCTAAAACATTCAAAGAGGCACATAAGGATGAAGACTAGATCAAGGCAATGGAAGAGGAACTCGACCAGATAGAGAAAAATGGTACATGGTCCTTGGTACCCAGACCGGAGCACAAAAATGTCATTGGTACCAAATGAGTCTTCAGAAATAAGTTGAATGAGGATGGCACAGTGATTAGAAACAAAGCCAGACTGGTGTGCAAAGGATATGCCCAAGGAGAAGGAGAAGACTATGGAGAAACCTTTGCCCCTGTAGCCAGATTGGAAGGAGTTTGTATGCTTCTTGCTTATGCAGCTTTTAAAGGCTTCAAAGTATATCAAATGGATGTAAAATCTGCATTCTTAAATGGTGTACTTGAAGAGGAGGTGTATATTGAGCAACCAAATGGGTTTGCCCTATCGGAAGACAATGACATGGTATGTAGGATACATAAAGCCTTATATGGGCTAAAGCAGGCACCTAGAGCATGGTATGAATGCCTGCATTCACATCTTGTGAAGATTGGATTTGAGAGAACAAGTGAAGATAGCAATATCTATTTGAAGTCTGAAGGAGATCAGATCTTGATCTGTGAGGTGTTTGTTGATGACATTATCTTTGGTGGAGATGACAAGATGAGTCATGAGTTTGTAGATGAGATGAAGAAAGAATTTGAAATGTCACTCATAGGGGAGATTAAGTTCTTCATTGGACTGCAGATCTAGCAAATGAAGGATGGAATCTTTATCACTCAATCCAAGTATGTCAAAGAGGTGTTGAAGACCTTTGGCATGGAAGATAGCAAACTGGTTGGTACACCGATGGTGACCAGTTGCAAACTATCCAAAGAGGATGACTCTACATTGGTTGATGGGAAGGAATACCGATCAATGATTGGTAAATTGCATTATGTAGTGCATAGCAGATCGGATATTGCACATGCAGTTGGCATTACTACAAGATTCCAGAAAAGTCCAAGAGAATCCCACTTGGTTGCAGTCAAGCGGATTCTTAGGTATCTGAAAGAAACTATTGACTATGGGTTATGGTATCCATACAATAATGATTTTAACCTGTGTGTGGGGGGAAAAGCGAGACTAGGTTAACATGCCCTAATCCTACCTTTTGACACACATTACGAAATACGAAAGAGCCTAGAGGTATCACACAATTGGCTACTTCTTTTTGTGAAAGAGAGAGCCACGGGCTACCTATCAGGATTTCTATTGCTTTGTTGTAATTGAAAGGTAAGATTATGCAAGTTCAATTCCTAACCCTAAAATGCAAGCATGAACTAATAACAAGATTGCAGAATTGAACTTAAACAATGGAAAGTTGCAAACACAAGGACAAGACAAGAATGCAGATGCATACCCAGAGTCAAAATTTGATTGAAAATGTTCGGGACGGGGGCGCGGGTGCCACTGTCCTGATTCTGTCCCGGAAACTACACCTGAAACTGCTGTTTTGCACTCTAGAAAACTGTCGGAAATGCTGTCTGTCAGGAGGACTAGGGCGCCCAGCGCCTCTGTCCCAGGGACTAGGGCACCCAACACCCCTATCTTGGCAGGACCAGGGCGCCCCACACCCCTGTCCTGGTCTTTTTCTCTGCAATTTGGTGTGGAGTGCTGTCTCGACCTGCTTTTCCCGGATCTGCAACCTGCGGCATCGTCCGAGTCCCGAAACCTGCACTTGTATCTGAAAAAGGTGTTTGGGCAGCTATATAGGGTTTTGCCTTAGTCAAACCCCCACTTCGGTGATTTCCACCTCCATGAATAGCCAAGTTGTATTGTAAAAGTAATGTGTGTGCAGACCTTGTGTGTGTGCAAGATCCTAAAATGCAAGTAAGCAAACTAGAGCAACCTAGAAAGTAAACCCTAATTGCTTGTAAATGATAATGTAAATGCTCTAAATCAAGATGCAAAGTGATCTAAAGCATGAATAAATGATATATTGAAGCTTATGCAAAGACATGAGAACAACATGAAATCATACCCAACCCCCAAGGGAGGGGTACAAGCCAATCTTCAGTCGGTAATCTCCCATTGTTCTTCAATGTCTTCCAAGCCCTAAATGGATGAATGGAATTGATAAATGCTTGATAGAGGGATGTTGAATGTTGTTGAAGTCTTCAAAGATCTGCTCTTTTGCTGCATATGAGGTTCCTAAAAACAAAATTCGGATCCTTTCAAATGAAGAAAGAGAGCTCTTATGTATGAAACCCTAGGTCGCAATTTCGTCTTTTGGCCGACCTAGAGATTGAATATCCCGCCAATTTCTTGGGGTTAAGCTTTATTTTATGATTGGATCGTGCTCCTAAAATTTCGAGAAAAATGTCCGGGACCGTGTGCACTCCGGGCGCCATGGTCCTGGCAACTTTTCACCAAATTTTCAGGGCTGTCAGATATGATGATTTTAGAGAGAATCCCAAAGTTACAGGTGATTTCGAGATGTTTTGACCCTCGAAATCAAGCCTCCAAGTTCAAAAGAAGGCCTAATTAGGGTTTTTGATTAGATGATGTATTGGAGGAATAAAATGAAAAGGGGCACACTTTAATGAAAGGGCCCGACTTTATGATGTGAAGGATGATGAAATAGGACCTTAGACCTAATTAATTTGATTAATTAAGTGCTAAAGGAGAAATGCAATGCAAAATGTAAAATGCACCAAGGCGGGTGCTAAACTAGGTGTGAAATTGTACCACCCTAGCAAGTGCGTACAATTTACGATGTTACATTTAGCCCCCACTTTAGTGGTCATATGAGTACTACGTGCATATGCAAGCTAAAGTACAGAAAGTAAACATCATTTGAAAAAAAGATATATCCATAAGTTCGTTGAACGAAGCCCCCAGCGGTATCTGCAGTACACAATTAGGAATTGCACCCTACAAAACACACGTTAGATCACAAAATCACCTAATTCTTACTAAGGAAGGTGATGAAATTTGTGAGTAGCTATATGCCCCCCCCTATTTCGACTTGCTTATTAGGGAGGTGAAACAGGGTAGCATGTTTACTTACGACAAATTGTGTAAGAGAGTATTGATGAGGTATGTTCACTAAAAAGGCTTCATCAGAGCACTTTTTGGAACATCCCGAGAGTAGGGGAATGAAAATACGATTCCTATGCAACAAACGGTTTGAAAATCGCATCTCCCAAACTCAAGTTATGATGAAATGAGTGATAGAGGAAAATTAGGGTTTTGAAAGTAAAGGTAAAGGAATGAAAGTATATACCTTGAAAGTGACATTTGCATTTGTCACTTTGTTGATTTCTGAATATTGTTTATTGCAGCGGAGCCCACATAGCCATCATCATGCCTTCACGACGACCGGAGCGTCCCACGAGGATTGAGATCCTGCGGCAGGCCGTGATCAATGACGAGCCACTGGATGAGGTGAGTTGACTGAACGTTGACTTTTGATTTTCTACATTTGACTTTCTATGATCATTTGCGGGCCCTGGAATCTGACCCTGGGTCCCACCCAAGGCACCATGGTCCCTGTGGGGTGCCATGGTCCCTTCAGGGTGCCATGGTCCTTGTGGGGATCCATGGTCCCTTCAGGGCGCCATGGTCCCTGACAGGGCGCCATGGTCCCAATCAGGACTTGCCGAGAGATGTCAGGGTTAGCATATAATGTTCGACAGTTTGCATGAATGATTTTGATGATTGAGTACTAATTATAGTTATGTTTTTGTGTTGCAGGGTCTCCCATACATGAGAGAGCATACGGCGGGGCAGATTCTTCGCAGTTTGCGAGATCAGATTCCCCGGCTGACTCAGGCAGAGAGAGACACATTGTCGATCGTGGGTTTATGGTCTATGATTCTTATGCCGGCCATTCGATTTCATCCCATGATGCTAATGGCACTCATGGAGCGATGGGATCCTGACACATGCACGTTCCAGCTTCCAGTAGGGGAGATGACGGTGACACTTGAGGATGTGTACCGCATTCTTTGCCTACCGATCAGAGGAGCTACCGTGACATATGCGACCGATCGGTCAGTAGAGGATCATCAGAGGGAGCAAGTATATTTCATAGGGAGAGTCATGCCGAGTGAGATGAGAGGTCGTATCATGGTCAGCTGGCTCTTACATCCTACAGGAGAGGTGCCCCTCATGAGACGTCTTATGATAGCCATCATTGCACTAGCTATCTGCCCTAATGGGCGAGGTACGGACATGCATGGGGGTCTCACATGGTGCATCAGGGCTATGGAGAGACACAGGAGAGTATATGCCTGGGGTCGGAGTATGCCTGCACATCTCTATCGCGACCTTGAGGTGTATGTTTTTGGACAGGGTTGCAGCTTGATGACATGCACACTTCTGCAGGTGTGGATATTTGAGCACTTTACATGCACCAGGCCTGTCGGCTATCCGATGAGTGCGGCTAGCGAGCGACCTAGGGTATTTGCTTATCCACTTACCAACGAGTGGAGATTTGGAGATCTACTGTATTGGAGAGTGGCATTTGACAGATTGATAGCTGAGGTGACTGTGTGGAGACCATATCTGCGGATGCACAGATGGGATGGGATGGAGAGACAGTTAGCATGCTTACAGAGGAACCGCCTACTGAGAGGGCGATATCCACACATCATAGTCCCATTCTACTTTGACCGAGTATGGAGGTAGTTTGGGCTAGAGTAGTGTGTTCCAGCCGATGTGCCCATCTACACTCGACACTCACAAGTCCTTCCTAGACCCAGAGTAGTAACGAGACCTATGATAGATGATATCAAGATCATAGATATAGAGGGGTCCGACCAGGATGTGGTCACTGATTATGCTGCAAATCCTAAGGCACAGCGCAGGTATCTCTCATGGTTTATGAGATCATACCCAGGGCCTATCTTTCCACCAGATCACCCGACAGGCCTTCTAGGCCCATGGAGACATGGAGACCGAGATGAGGATCAAGGATCCAGGTCGGAGGAGGGAGAGGGTCATGAGGACGCAGGAGATCGTGATCCACCCACAGGGGATCAGCTTAGTGCCGAGGAGGAGGAGGATGATGACACAGATATAGATGAGGAGAATGAGGATGCAGGTGAGGATGCGGACGAGGATGAGGATGAGGATGAGGATAGAGATGATGAGGAGGGGTCAGATGCCGCTCCCCACCATTTAGGAGATGATACCATAGCCCTGGATCCTCCTCTTATTCCCCAAAAGGGGGAACATGAGGCAATACGGAGACCTATTTCTAGTATGGGCCAGCCTACACCCATTGTGCACAGATTATTTGAGCGTGGGGAGCCTAGTAGTTCCCAGTCACAGATGCTACCATATCACGATCCCTACTGGCGTGAGGGAGATCCAGGTATAGTAGGTTTATATTTGATTAATTGATGTTTTGATGATATAAAATGGTACTAATACACGATCTGTTCTATTGCTATATCTAATGTGTAGGAGTGGCGTTCTCTGATCCAGCAAGCAGTGATAGATATCTCCACGACGACGCAGATCCCTAGTTCCTCACAGGTTGCTTATAGACCTCAAGGGAACGCGGGTCGGCATGATGATTTGTTTTCCCCATTTCAGGTACAAGTAGAGATATGGAGGGAGAGAGAGAGAGAGCTCTATCAGAGGACCTTCAGCGGGCACAGCGTGATCTAGCAGCAGCTCAGGCCGAGTCTACCTCGTATCACATGATCCTTATGGATAGGGATCGTAGGAGTTCCTCTCAGAGCCATTCATGATCTATATCACGGTATACCCCTATGGGTCCACCCGCACGGCCGGATCAGGAGGGAGCATCTAGTCGTCACTCTCCAGCCACTAGCCCTAGGGATAGGAGATGATCTTATGATGTAGGGTAGGTCACATTTTGGATGTGTAGTGACCTACCTTTGTATATTGATCCACATATATATATATATATATATATATATATATATCTATATATATATATATATATATATATATATATACATGCTTCTTTGTCTCAAACGTGTTATCTTTAATGTCTAAAACAATGTGTATTTTGATTAAAGTTAATACATTTGGTAGATGTACATGTATGTTCCGAATTTAATTTCCATGTGATTCATTTCTCAATGCTCCATGATTAAATTGATACATGTGTGACTTAATTAAAATATTTGATCAAGTACTACATTGATGATAGGGAAGAAAAATATGTGTTAAGCCTAAGAATCATATAACTAATGTGATTTAATTTGAATTTAAACACAACATGACACGATTCAACTTAACACATAAAGATATTGTATAATATGCCAACATAATGAAAAATGTAAATCTTTTGCAATTTACATAAAATGAATTCAAGACAAACCATAAAGTAAACATGCTTGTCAGGAATGAAGCAATATAGATTAAACAAAACATCATTTAATTCCATTTTCTCTAACAAAGATATGCTAACATATTATCCAATTTTGAAGAAGTGAGAAAGGAAATAGATGAATGATAAGGAATGAGGAATTAAGCATAGTATCTACGCAAGTGCATAGCGTTTATAGGGTCTTTAAGAGACGTACCGTCTACACCCGCTATTTTATAAGCACCTGATCCATAATCTTCAATAACAATATACAGTCCAAGCCAATTAGGACTAAATTTTCCCTTTTCTTCAGGCAAGGCATTCACGTTGCGCTGATTCTCATAGAGCACTAAGTCACCCACCGAGAAGGAACATTGAATAACCTTATCATTATAGCTTCATTGTAGAGTTTTGTGATACGCTTGAATGTGCTCAAGAGAATTTATATGCTGTTCATCAAGCATCTCAAGCTGTTGAAGTCTTTGTTCTCTATAAGTGTCATCATCTACTATACCTTTGAGAGAAACTCTAAGTGATGGAATCTCTAATTCTAAAGGCATAATAGCATCAGCACCATAAACAAGATTATAAGGTGTAGTTCCGGTAGCAATTCGTACGCTCGTTTGGTAGGCCCAAAGAGCATAGATTAGCTGAGTACTCCAATCCTTACCATGCTTATTCACGGTTTTACGAAGAATTTGTTCAATTATCTTATTGGATGACTCGGCTTGACCATTTGATTGGGGATAGTATGGTGTAGAAAATTGATGTTTGATATGATACTTCTCGAGGAATTTCTTCACATCCTTGTTCTTAAATGATGTCCCATTATCAGAGATTATAGTGGAAGGTATCCCAAATCGAGAAATAATGTTTTCTAGAAGGAATCGACAAATCACTTCAGCAGTAGTAGAGCGAAGGGGAACGGCTTCTACCCACTTTGTAAAGTAATCTGTTGCGGTTATAATGAAAGTATGTCCTTGAGATGAAGGAGGAGAGATTTTACTGATAAGATCCAGCCCCCATGCGGAGAAAGGCCAAGAAGCTACATGAGAACGAAGTTCTTGGGCAGGAGCATGAATCAAATTATTGTGTTGTTGACATTGATGACATTTCTTAACAAATGAAAAAGAATCCTGCTGCATAGTTTGCCAATAATATCCCATATGAAGCAACCTTTGAACCAAGGATTTGCCTCCAAAATGCCCCCCACAGGCACCTGAATGCGCCTCTTCAAGAGCAATAGGGATTTCCGATTTGTTAAGACAACGAAGGAGAAGACCATTATAACCCCTTCGGTAAAGAACATTAGAAAGAATGATATATCTAGCGGACAGCTTGCGAACTCTAGCCCTAGTGTTCCTATTAGCGGAATCAGGAAAGGTACCATCAATCAAGTATCTTACGATATGCGAATACCATTCATCTGAGTCTATAAAATCACAACATGTTACCAAGCTAGAATCATCTACAATAGCTGGAGAAATAAGATTGTGAATAACAAATTTAAGATCAACCATAGGGTCCTCTAAAGATATCAAAGAAGCCACACATGCCATTGCGTCCGCATGTCGATTATCTTTTCGAGGAACAAGTTCCATGGTGTAAGAATCAAATTTTTGTAACAAAGAGATAGCAAGGTCTTTATATTGTGATAATTTGTCTTGTTTCGCTTGATATAGTCCTGTTACTTGTCTTATAATCAGTTGAGAATCTCCAAAAATATGTATGTGTTTTATATTCAAAGCTAAGGCTGCCTTTATTCCTGCTATAAGAGCCTCATACTCAGCAATGTTATTGGTACATAGGAAATTGAGACAATAAGATAAGGGAATGGACTTCTTTGTAGGAGAAATCAAAACAACCCCTACCCTCGATCCTGTACGACACTTAGAGCCATCAAAGTATAACTCCCAAATTTCATCTTTCTCTGTACAAAGAATGAAGTCGTCAGGAAAAGACTCAGGGTTAGGGAAGGAGAAAGGTGAAGGGGCCTCAACTAGGTGATCGGTCAACGCTTGCCCTTTAATTGCTCTTTGTGAAACAAATTTAAGGTCAAATTCAGTTAACATCATAACCCACTTAGCTAGGCATCCTGATAAATCAGTTTTAGAGAAAAGATGCTTCAAAGGATCAAACTTTACCATGACGTGGACTTCTGAATTTAAGGGATAATGTCTCAATTTCTGAGTTGCAAACACCAAGGCCAAGCATTGTCTTTCTATCGCAGAATATCGGGTCTCATAATCAAGTAAGGTATGACTTATATAATAAACCGGACACTCCTTACCATCTTTATCATGTTGTGCCAATAATGCTGCAAGAGCATGAGAGGAAGCAGTTGTATAAAGAAGAAAGGGTTTAGAAGGTTCGGTCGGTCGAAGGATAGGAGGATTAGCCAGATACACTTTTAAATCTTCAAATGCTTGCTGACAATCTTCATTCCATTGAAAAGTGATATTCTTTTTGAGAAGTTGAGTAAAAGGAAAAGTACGATCCGCAAGTTGAGATACAAACCTATGAATAGCTTGAATCTTTCCTTGTAAGCTTTTAAGTTGAGACACATTTCTAGGAGGTGGCATGTTGACAATAGCATCTGTTTTCTTAGTATCCACCTCAATCCCACGATGCGAAACTATGAATCCTAATAGTTTTCCACTATCCACACCAAAAACACATTTTTGGGGATTCCAGCGCATGTGATATTTACGAATTCTTTCAAAGATTTGATGAAGGATTTTAATATGATCTATGCGAAGAATGGATTTGGCCAAAATATCATCAACATAATCCTCTAAAATCTTATGCATATAATCATGAAAGATAAGGGTCATCACTCGTTGATAAGTTGCACCGGCATTTTTAAGTCCAAAAGGCATCATTATCCAGCAAAAGGTACCCCAAGGAGTGGTGAAAGCAGTTTTGAATTGATCTTGAGGGTTAATGTAAATTTGATTGTATCCTGAAAAACCATCCATGAAGGATAACAAGGCATGTCCTGCCGTAGAATCAACTATCATGTCAATGTTTGGAAGAGGGAAATCATCTTTTAAAGAAGCCTTATTTAAATCTCAAAAATCGGTACACATTCTTATTTTATTATCTGGTTTAGCCATAGCGACAATATTTGAAATCCACGGGGAATAATCAATAGGGTAGATAAATCCAGCCTCCAATAACTTTTCAATCTCAGCCTTAACAAGCAGAGCCACCTTAGGATTCATTTTTTGAATCTTTTGTTTCACGGGCTTAGCATCAGGAACTAAGACAATATTATGAGTAACAATCTTAGGATCTATACCAGGCATGTCAGAATATGTCCAAGCAAAGATCTCAGGGAATTCATGCAATAAATCTTCATATTGTTTTTGTTCCTCTTCGTCCAGACATTTTCCAATTTTAATAACTTTTTCTTCATTGCAAGGATCCATCTTAACATTAGTGGTGTCACTTATGAGAAGATTACTTTGTTGAGGAGTATCCTTTAACTAAGGGAATTCTTTCACAATCTCATCATTATCAATCTCTTTTCCAAAATAGGCTTCAGTGTTCAAACAATAAGGGAGTCCTCTATTGTGATGATAACGAGGAAGAGTATCATATGCTCCTAAAAACTCAGCTAAAGCATCATCGGTAGGAAAAACATCCAAAGCACAGGCACACGAAGGATCCTCATCAATGTACTCGGGGTGTTGCATTGATAGAGATGTAGAAATAGCATTAACACTAATACATGGTCTCTTAGAAGCTTTAGTGCACTTGCAGGGATTATAGCCAAGTCCAAAGGCATAATTGTGAAGATTATTCTCTAGAGGAACCTTTATCCCTTGTTCATGAGCGCCACAACCATTTCCATGGTACCCATGCATAGCAAAAATGCAAAAACCACGACCATAACGATCAGCCATTTCAGAAAGAGAAGGCGGTTTTTCATAAGACAAAGAATCAAACTCTTGAGAATTAGAGGTGTGAGGAGAAGAAGTTTGAGAAGCGGCCACAAAATTATTGCTCATAGGCTCAGGTAATGTTGATTGATTTTTAGCTTCTTCCTTCTTTTCAACTTTAAGCTCTCTAGAAGGAACCTTATATTCACCTACAAAGGTGGGATTAAAATCAAGGGATCCCCAATCGTCGTCTGCAAGAACCTTCTCAGGATCAAAATCCTTCTTATGTGTAGTTTCAAGTCGAGAAGAGTCTTCTTCAGGAGCTCCAGACTCATCCAAAGAATTTTGATCATCAGAGAGCGAGGATTCATCGATAGGTATCTTGTTTAAAGAGTCATCACTAGACGAGGACGGCTTAGAAGAACCCCCTTTGGAAGTAGATGTTTGTAAACAAGCTTGGAAATTAGTATCACCTATCAAGGTATATGTCTTATTGTTATAGACAAATTTAACTTGTCTATGCAATGTAGAGGGGACAGCTTGCATACTGTGAATCCAAGGTCTCCCTAATAACAAGTTGTATGTTAGATTTCCCGACATAACATGGATAGGAGTAGGCAAAGTAACAGGCCCCACTGTGAGGGGTAAGGTGATAATACCTAATGAAGTCTTAGCCACATTGTCAAAGCCTCGAATGGGACGAGAGTCAGGCTCAATGAGGGATGTATCCACATTCATCTTATGCAAAAGATTAATGCTACACACATTAAGACCAGAGCCATTATCTACTAGTGTTCGTCTTATAGCGGTGTCTTTCATGATAACCACAATCATCAAGGGATCATATTGATGTTGAATTTCACTAGTAGGCAACTCATCTTGGGTAAACACAATTTGAGCTTTAGGATTCATCACAGAGTTAACCAAAGATGCTATATTACTAGATGTATTCGGTGGAGGAACATTCAAATCTTTCAAGGCATCTTGTAACATTCCATGATGAGCGGAAGAAGTTTGAATCAAATCCCAAAGGGATATCTTAGCAGGGGTAGCTTTAAGTTGTTCTATGAGATCATATTCCTTACTAAGAACCTGTGAAATACATGGAGCTTGCGGAAGAATTGGTTGAGGATTCAGAAGAGAAACTGGAGTAACCGGAGGAGGACTAGGTTGCCTATTATTTCTGGTATGATAAGTGTGGGCAACCGCATGATAACTCTCTCTAGTTATTTGCTTGGCATAACTATAAGGACTTATAGGTTTTCTTCCTTGCACAGTGATGATTGGTTTATTCAAAGTACGAAAGGAATCATGATCATACCCTCCTTGGACAGTAAGGAGAGGTGATTTAGGAACTTGAAAGGTGGGAGAAGGATAAGCACCTTGGACTTCAAAGAGAGGCTTATTATGCTCATTCCAGTTTATCATGTTAACCAATTTAGAAGTCTTGTTCTTGTTTAAAGATTTTGATAAAGCCACAAAGTCATCAAGAGAATCATCCAACAAAGTATGATCATAGCTATCAAAAGGTTTATCTTTTAGTTCAAAAGGAGATATCTCTTCATAGAGGGGATTGTTGAAAACAACCATGTTACTAGATTTAGTGGAAGAGTTGATAGGAATGTACCCTTGAGAGGAACCATTCAACTTATCTTTCTCATCATACCTAAATGACATAGTAACAAGGTTTATGAGTCTTTGGTAAAATGAAGGTTTGGCATCTTTAGGGTTCAAAAACTCATCTAAAGCTTCATCTAATTCATCTTGGCTATACTCATAATAATCATCATAAGCATGAACATTTTGCAAATAGAAGTCTGACATTTTGAAATAAAAGTTGCATGAAATTTAAACACACAATGCAAAGAAACACACTCTTTTTTTTTTTTTCATTTTAATGAAAATGAAATGAAAACACACTAAATCTAGATCTAGATGTAACAAATACAATGCAAGAGGAAGCAATGATAGATTCACGTCGGGTTCACCAAAATGTGTGGGGGAAAAAGCGAGACTAGGTTAACATGCCCTAATCCTACCTTTTGACACACATTACGGAATACGAAAGAGCCTAGAGGTACCACACAATTGGCTACTTCTTTTTGTGAAAGAGAGAGCCACGGGCTACCTATTAGGATTTCTATTCCTTTGTTGTAATTGAAAGGTAAGATTATGCAAGTTCAATTCCTAACCCTAAAATGCAAGCATGAACTAATAACAAGATTGCAGAATTGAACTTAAACAATGGAAAGCTGCAAACACAAGGAAAAGAAGAGAATGTAGATGCGTACCCGGAGTCAAAATTTGATTGAAAATGTTCGAGACGAGGGCGCGGGCGCCACTGTCCTGATTCTGTCCCGGAAACTACACCTGAAACTGTTGTTTTGCACTCTGGAAAACTGTCGGAAATGCTGTCTGTCAGGAGGACCAGGGTGCCCAGCGCCTCTGTCCCAGGGACCAGGGCACACAGCACCCCTGTCCTGGCAGGACCAGGGTGCCCCACGCCCCTGTCCTGGTCTTTTGCTCTGCAATTTGGTGTGGAGTGCTGTCTCGACCTGCTTTTCTCGGATCTGCAACCTGCGGCGTCGTCCGAGTCCCGAAACCTGCACTTGTATTTGAAAAAGGTGTTTGGACGGCTATATAGGGTTTTGCCTTAGTCAAACCCCCGCTTCGGTGATTTCCACCTCCATGAATAGAGAAGTTGTATTGTAAAAGTAATGTGTGTGCAGACCTTGTGTGTGTGCAAGATCCTAAAATGCAAGTAAGCAAACTAGAGCAACCTCGAAAGTAAACCCTAATTGCTTGTAAATGATAATGTAAATGCTCTAAATCAAGATGCAAAGTGATCTAAAGCATGAATAAATGATATATTGAAGCTTATGCAAAGACATGAGAACAACATGAAATCATACCCAACCCCCAAGGGAGGGGTACAAGCCAATCTTCAGTCGGTAATCTCCCATTGTTCTTCAATGTCTTCCAAGCCCTAAATGGATGAATGGAATTGATAAATGCTTGATAGAGGGATGTTGAATGTTGTTGAAGTCTTCAAAGATCTGCTCTTTCGCTGCATATGAGGTTCCTGAAAACAAAATTCGGATCCTTTCAAATGAAGAAAGAGAGCTCTTATGTATGAAGCCCTAGGTCGTAATTTCGTCTTTTGGCCTACCTAGAGATTGAATATCCCGCCAATTTCTTGGGGTTAAGCTTTATTTTATGATTGGATCGTGCTCCTAAAATTTCGAGAAAAATGTCCGGGACCGTGTGCACTCCGGGCGCCATGGTCCCGACAACTTTTCACCAAATTTTCAGGGCCATCAGATATGATGATTTTAGAGAGAATCCCGAAGTTACAGGTGATTTCGAGATGTTTTGACCCCCAAAATCAAGCCTCCAAGTTCAAAAGAAAGCCTAATTAGGGTTTTTGATTAGATGATGTATTGGAGGAATAAAATGAAAAGGGGCACACTTTAATGAAAGGGCCCGACTTTGTGATGTGAAGGATGATGAAATAGGACCTTAGACCTAATTAATTTTATTAATTAAGTGCTAAAGGAGAAATGCAATGCAAAATATAAAATGCACCAAGGTGGGTGCTAAACTAGGTGTGAAATTGTACCACCCTAGCAAGTGCGTACAATTTACGACGTTACAACCTGAAAGTATTCATAGATGTTGATTGGGCTAGTAATGTAGATGACCGCAAGAGCACAACAGGTGGTACATTCTTCCTTAGTGGTAGACTGGTCTCATGGATGAGTAAAAAGCAGAGTTGTATCTTTCAGTCTACAGCAGAAGCAGAGTATGTTGCAACTTTCAAGTGCACTCAGACAATTTGGATGAAGCATGTATTGAATGGCTTCAAAGTTCTTGTCTCTAAACCAGTAATTATATTTTGTGACAATACTAGGGCAATTAATATCTCCAAGAATCCGGTTTTACATTCTAGAACCAAGAACTTTGAGCTTAAGTATCATTTCTTGAGGGAAAAGGTTCAGAACAAAGAGATTGCACTGGAGCATGTTTCCAGTAAGGAGCAGTTAGCAGACATATTCACCAAGCCTCTCGCAAAGACTACATTTACATACATAAGAGGTGAATTAGGGGTATTGCCCCTTCAGGAGGTGAACTAAAAGCATATACTCCACATCAATCAGGTATTGCATAGTCAAATTTATTTTGGATTGATGTGTTGAAGGATGCTACTCCTCAGGGGGAGCAGCATAATGGAACAGGGAAGCTTGTGCCTCCACTTTGGCATTGTTGTCAAAGGGGGAGAAGATGTGAAGCAAAGAAGATATCTGCAGAAATTGGGGGAGAAGATGTGAAGTGGAGAGATATCTTTGTATATTGCCATCAATGTTAAAGGGGGAGATTGTTGGCATTATGTGAACTGGTATGAGGACATAATGACATTGTATGTTGTCATTGATGTCAATATGCTAAAGAGGTGAGAATCGGCATATGAGAGAACCGGTATAACACTGTGAACCGGCATGTGTGCCAAAGTGAAGCGGTGTGCTTGATTAAAGGTAAACCGGAATATGGTTATGGGAACCGGCACATGGAAGCGTTGTATGACTATTGGTTGGTAGTCTCAACTTTAGGGTTTCCGGTTGAAGTGCTTCAAACCTGTGTGGCTCAACCAGTGACTTTGTGCGATGAGTTAGCATGACAACAAAGAACAGATCGTATTGCCACGTAAGTCTTGTGTGCATGAAGGATCTTGCATGAAGAAGATCTTGCCTATCTATCTCAGGAATGTGTGAAGACTGTAAAACGGTGATAACGTGTGATGGGTTATCAGCCACCATGAAATCGGTGGAAAATGAACGATGGAGATTAATGCAGTATGCTCAACGGTTAGGATTGAATCGTTTGAACTCCTTAACCTATTAGGTTTAGGGTTTAGGGTTTATGCTACCGACCTAACTGTTTTCCTATAAGGACGATGTTGTGACTCTTTCTAGGGTTGTTGGCAAAAGTTGTGTGTGAGTATTCAAGAGAAGGGATACGTGATTCTTTCTAGACCAAAAGGAGAGAAGTGATACCTACAGAGTGTAAGTGCAGAAGGTAAAGAGGAGCTTAAACGGATCCGCATTGGCATTGAGTGTTGTTACCAGATCATTGTAATACCTATTGATCTCTAACCACCTCAACAGTTGGAAAATCCCTTAACAGGGTAGCCTTAACCGGCTTGCTGTAAATCCTTTAACAGGGTAACTCAAAGCTACTGAGTTTGAAGTCCTTTAGCTATTGAGTTCTTGAAATCCTCTAACAAGGTAACCTTTAATAGGGTTTAACCCTTAACCAGGTATTGTAGCCATCCCTTAACTGGGTGATCTCTAATAAGATCGGTTCCTAGCAGAACCTATTGTAATGTCTCTAACCGGACAAGGCTCCTGACAGAGAGGACTTCCAAAGAGTTCAAAAATAGCTTGTGGGTATTCATCCCCACCGTGCTTTTTCTGAGTTGGGTTTCCACGTGAAAAATATGTGTGTCATGTGTGATGTTTTTATTTTGTGATGCTTTGCTATTGTTTGTCAAGCATGTGATGGTTCTATGTTTTATGTCTGGCAGTAAAACATGTTGAACTAACTGTTATTATGATCTGATGATTGATTACCTATTTATGCATAAGGGTGAAATGGTAGTGTAGTCTCAAGTTGAGTGAAAAGCTAAGTGAGTAACCGGTTAATGCTTGTCTCAGACATTCTTAGCTTTATTGGTTGCACTCTGTTTCAAATTGGTGTCACTGTCTGCCAGTCATTTGAAATGTCTGTTGTCAAACCGGTTTAGGACTGTATTTTTGTCTGTACTGATTCACCCCCCCTCGCTCTCAGTACTGGTTTGGTACTATTTGCTCATCATTGAGTTATCAGACAATTCATTAACCATATTTTTTTTTATTGGAGAAGATTCTTGACTTTGGAGGATTTATTTTGTTGGTATTTGAGATATTTGTGTCAAGCTCTTGATTTGTGGTTCTCAACAAATCCTATTTTGCAAGAGTCCCCTACATAAGATTCTATAAGAACATTTTGAAGTTGGCATCTCGAATTCTGAAGTTGGCATCTTGAATTCTTTGTTTATTTTACTATAAGAATTGTTGCCAATGGAATAACATGACATTTTGTATGGTTTTGATTGTTTACTAATTTTATCATATTTTCTAAATTCTTTTATTAATATTCCTTTTTCTAAACAAAAAAATCTTTCGATCTTAATCAAATACTACCTAACCCATATGTTGCTAATTTTCGACACGGACAAAAGCAGACCTCCTATTATTAAATTTTGGAAGGCTTTATCTGCATGTCACACCTAAACGTTTCTCTTCATGTCCCAATAATTGTGCACATGTTTGCTTTTACAGCCACCAACTGGGCTTGAAAGGCGATACCAGATGACTAACACTTTTCTATCTACCCTTCCATTTCCATTGGACTTACTCCTTAAAAGGGCATGCCTCTTCAATCAAGCAGCGACCAAATCTCACATTTCTGTCCTTATTTGCTGCAATTTCTAGCCTTTAACAAGCTGTTAAAAGATGATGACAGAAGAGACATACAATGAAGTAAAGGGCACAGTTTGTGTCACAGGAGCTGCTGGATTCATTGGGTCATGGCTTACAATGCGATTACTTGAGCTGGGATATGTTGTAAGAGCAACTGTCAGAGACCCAGGTTGGTTTCTACACTTGTAAGTTTAAAATGGGGAACCTGCTTTGAGTGAAGATTTTTATTTATTTTTAATACTTACCTAGTGTTGTATTGATACTTAGTTCAAGGTTTGCATGTTACAAATTCACTTGCTTAACAGGCAAGTAAGATTGACATTAATTAAAGAAAGATGATCCTCCAATCTTCCAGTTGTTTAAGTTCTGCACCATTATTTTAATTGCAAACTATATGTCTCTCTCTAACTGTCATCTTAGATATACGTAGTAATGCTAATGTTCTTTCGTGGATTTTATCAGTTAATTCTTACTGTGGATATGAAAAGTCGGTATCCCATTTCTATGGTTTAAACCTTATATTTCTAATACATCTAGGGTTTTTCTTGTTACCTGTAACCATTCAGGAAACCCAGTGAAAACCAGTCATTTGTTGAAACTACCTGGGGCCAATGAGAGACTGACTCTTTGGGTAGCAGAGTTGGATGATGAAGGAAGCTTTGACAATGTCATTGATGGTTGTGAAGGTGTTTTCCATGTTGCAACTGCAATGGATTTTGAGTCCCAGGATCCAGAGGTTTCATCTTCCTCACTCTTTCTCTCTTGCATGTAGAGATACTACTATTTTATTATATTATATATTTAAAATAGTGTAGAAATATTTATTAAGAATATTAATGTATTAATCTTCTCCTCTGTGGAGTTGGGATGCGCTGTGGCAGAATGAGGTGATACAGCCAACAGTGAATGGGGTATTGAATGTAATGAGATCATGTGGAAAGGCCAAGTCAGTGAAAAGAGTTGTTTTCACCACATCTGCTGGGGCAGTGAATTTTACGGATGACTTTGGAACACCAGGCAAAATATATGATGAAACATGCTGGACCAATGTGGAGCTTTGTAGGAGCATAAAAATGACTGGATGGGTACAATCATGACAGTATTTCATTGTTTCTACTCTATTCACATTGCCTGTTTGATGACAGAGATATGTTTTTTTGTTATGTACAGATGTACTTTGTGTCAAAAACACTTGCAGAAAGGGCTGCGTTTGATTTCGCAGAGAAAAATAATGTTGATCTCATTAGTGTTATACCAACATTAGTGGTTGGGCCATTTATAATGCAGACTATGCCTCCCAGCTTGGTTACAGCATTGGCGCTGTTAACAAGTATGTACTACTCCTTTGTAAAGCTTTTAATTAATTGCTGAAGTTTAATAAGCCAGCTGCTTTGTAATACCATGTTCAAAATCTTTAGCTTATGTATTTATTATTTAAATATTAAATCAGTATAATTTTAAATTTTGAAAATCTTGTGGCGTGATACAATTATAGAGATTCCTAGTGATATGAGAGATTCCTAGTGATTCCTAGTGATATGAGAGATTCCTAGTGATACTTTTATAGAGATATGTAACACTAGTGATTCATAGTGATATGAGAGATGGGTAATATATGCATTGCAGGAAATGAACCACATTATACGATATTGAAACAAGTGCAGCTGGTTCACTTGGATGATCTCTGCATGTCACTCATTTTCCTCTTTGAAAATCCCCAAGCAAAGGGCAGATATATATCTTCCTCACATGATGTCACCATTGTTCAGCTTGCCAAAATTTTGGCTGACAAATACCCACAGTACAATATTCCAACCAAGTAAGTAAATATACTAATTTGCTAAAGCTTATTAAGATTGACTTGAAACTATGAAATCGCAATGGAGATCGTTGATGTTTACCTTGATTTGATTGTTTACATTTATGTTTACCTTGCTAAGTACAATATGATTGATGTTTACAGGTTTGAAGATGCAGACGAGTCTTTGCCGGTAGTAGCATATTCATCAAAAAAGCTTGTTGACATGGGCTTCAAGTTCAAGCACACCATAGATGACATGTTTGATGGGGCCATTCAATGTTGTGTGGAGAAAGGATTTTTGCCAAAAATAGGAATTGGGGCAGCAACAGGCGTTCTCAATAATAATAATTAGCTTCCCTTGTTTGTGTAAGATTTTATAATAAATAATCTTGGCTATCATTTTAGAACAACTTATTTCTATAATAAATTCTCATATATAGAAAGATAAGTGATCTGATAAAGAAGGCTATAAGGTGATTTTTATTCACTCAAATGCTAGCTTCTATATGTTTATTTTAAGTAATGTTAATACTAGAAGTTGCATACATTATTTAGCAATGATAGGAAGTTTTAAGTTTTTTAATTTGAAGGGATGGTTTAAATGTTCGATGGAATGTTTTTGTTTGGTATTTATTATAATGTTTTTTTATATATATATATTTTTTTTAAGTATTTGTTTTAATAATTAGATTAAATATAATTGTGAATTTGTTGTATATTAGAATAAGATTTTGACAAAGAAAATTTATATATTATTAGATTTAATTTGTAATTTTGTAAATATTAATATTTAATACTTGCTTACAAATTAATTTCATGTGTCGAACAGTGGTTTAATTTTGGTAATTAAGAACACATACATTTGTATGGATCTTACATGAAAGTTGATGTTTATGTCAACATATTTGGTTAATATATAACATATTATATATTTTATTGAAGTAGGGTATTCATGTGAAAGTAATCCAATTTCATATCAATATTGCACAAACAACCAATTCAATGAAACACATACATTTTGGTATACACCTCGCATGAAGCTTGATGTATATGTCAATAAATTTGGTTAATAGTGTGTACTTAGAGGAAGATAGGACCTATCTGGAGAAGATCATTTAAAAAATATTAAAAAAATAAGATAAAATATGTTTTATTGAAGTAGAGTATATGTATGGAAGCAATTCAATTTCATATCAATATTACACGAACAACCAATTCAATCAAGTGAAAAACATCACATTTTTTAATAATTATTTGAAGTGTTAGAAATCTTTTATTTAAGTGAAGAATATTTGCAATGATCCACAATATATAAGTCAAAAGGAAGATTGAATGAAAGGAATCCTTGAAAAATATTGGTAATTAAGAACACAAATATTTGTATACATCTCATATGAAACTTGATATAAATCAACCTCTAGTAAAAACGAATTGATCAACTGTATAATGAGGAATGCTTTTGGTGACCATAGAATTGGTTTTAAATATTGTCAATATTTTGTTCATATTGCATGTTATACACAACAACAATTCTTTCAACATGAGTGACTGTGAATGAAATAAATTTGCCATGATCCGTGTTGGTGTATTATAGCTCTTTCTTAAATTCATGCATTATATACCATACAAATCTAAGGTAGTAATAAAATAAACTAGTTAATGGTGTATATGTCAATAGATTTGGTTAATAGTGTGCACCTAGAGGAAGATAGGACCTATTTGGAGATGAGCCTTTGAAAAGTACAAGCTTGTGATGGGGATACAATTGAAATGGACACTCAGAGAGAATGTTGCATAATTAGTGGAGCCTTTGAGAGCTATAATTTTTCAATAGTGCAAAGCATTTATTAATAGTGAAACAAAATCCAAGAGTGGAGGGAAAAGAGTATTAATGAATGGTATGAACAACTAAAAAAACTTACAAGCCAAAAAATTATGAGTGGACGAGATTAATAAGATAAAATATAATATATTCTTTATAAAGCACAAACTTTGAATGGGAGTGATGCAAAGGTGGATAGATGATTGGAATGACTTACAAGTGGGTTTACAAATCAACAAGATAGATACACATTTAGGGAGATATTTCTCCCAACTCACCTAGCAAACTAGGCCTCCTAGACCTAGGCAAAGAGGACTCAATATAGAGAAGGAATTAAATTGGCTTATTACTTCAAAGGCTGACTTCCAAAACATCTTATAACACCCAACCAAACATGAATCGAGCATTGGTTATGGTCTCTAATAAAAGGAATGGTGTGACCCTTCACAAACACCCAAAAATCCTAATAGCCCTCCTTTTTAGGACTGGTGAAAGACTCTCCCTACTCCACCCACTCCTCAAGAATATGAAACTTGATTTGGATACCCTTTACTAATTTCTAAAATATATCTCAAAATGAGCCTATGGTGTTTTTTGCAATTGACACTCATCTGGTGATTTTCGATGCTTGATTTATGTTTGATGCTTGATTTATGGTTTAGGGTTGTCATTCATGACAACGCTTCTTGGAGATTCGATCTGGTGGTCGTGATTCTTCTTATCTGGAAGAAAGTGTTAACCAATAGCCAATTAACGGGTAAATCAAGATTATTCCAATGTAGTTTTGGTCCGAAAAGATTTTCGTTGATTGCGTTGATTTTGGTGACTAAGTTCGAGGTGAAAATGATGAGGCCAACATTGGTGAAGCATTTTGGAAAATTGTTTTGGTCTGGTGATATGTTTTGTTAGAAATTGAAGCTGACTTGAAGCTACACGTTACATTTTTGATAGCCAACTTGGAGGAGATTATTTTTTATATGACCAAATAAATAAGATTGAATTGGTGATTAGTTTTTGGAGTATTACTATTATGGCGATCCATTTTGGTGTGATTGAACGTAGTTTCACCTACGCATTTGATTCCCAGGTGATTCGGTAGCTAACTGAGACACAAATAGAGCATATTGTAGAGGGAGTATAGTTAGAGATATTGTGCTTAACTGGAACATTCTTGCATTGTTAGATGTTATTTTAGAGTTCTTTAATTGTATTTCCTCATTGTAATTAAATTGTAAGTCAGAGAGACTTCCCTGAAGGTTGTAGCCTTCTAGGTCATTGTAATTGAGCAGTGAGCTCTAGGCAGTGAGCCTGAATGTAAGTGCATTCCCCATCTATGTAATATTTATGTACTCTTGGCCATAGTATATGAATATTGTGGGTTCCATCCCCACCTTAGTTTTTTCCTTTCCGAGTTTCCACGTAAAAATTTTTATGTTGTGGATCTATGGTTTATTTGTTGCTTTCTTATGTTCTTTAGTGTTATACATTGCTAACCGGTGGATAAAGATTAATTTTTTGAGTGTGATCTCTGGAAGAACACTGATTCAGCCACCACCCCCCCCCCCCTCCTCTTAGTGTTCTTTTATTCTAACAATTGGTATCAGAGGCTAGTTCCTCCAAGGAATCTTAACGACTTGAGGAAGCTCTGGGAGATTGATTCAATGGATTCTAGTTTTCAAAGACAACTTGGTGTGGCACTTGAAGATCTTGATGTAGCTATAAATGAGATTTGTACCTTGAAGAAGAACCTGAATGTTGTTGATGACTTCATTAATGACCTAAAGGATCAAGCTAACATCTCTATAGAGAAGAGGAAGGAATTGATGGACAATCTAAGGAGAAAGAAGATCATAGCATGGAATACCAGGATAAAGTTGATGAGTTTAACAAGATTGAGACAGAGAATTCTACTTTAAAGAATGAGATTCAATCCATTGTGATGAGGCTGACTAAGGAAATTGAGGACCGGAAGAAAAATGAAGAAAATCTAGCACAATCATTGAAGGAAAGAGAAAATGAATGCTTCAGGATTACCTATGAGAATGATTAGTTAAAGCTTGAGTTGACACATTCAAGGAATAATGGTCAAGAACTTGAAAGATAGATTGCTACTTTAAGGGATGAACTTGCTACTGCCAATTAATACAAATACAAATTCAAAGCTAGCTCAGCAAGGCTTGATGAGATGTTGGAAATTCAAAGACATGGAAAGGACATGTGAGGTCTACGATTTGAGAAAGGTGAATCCTCTAGATCTAGACAAAGCAATGTAAAACCTAATCAAAAGAAGAGCAAGAATCCTCTGGTAAGATAGCCTAATGCTCACAAATTCAATGGTAGATTCTTTACTTGCAATAAGTTTGGTCATATGGCAAATCAATGTAGAAATAGGATTAATAATGGAATGAACAACATGAATAATGTTCCTACCTTTACCGGCTAGTGTTTCCTATGCAATAATTTTGGACACAAGTCAAATATATGTAGAGCAATAATGAATAAATTTGAAAACAAAAGATGCTATGCTTGTGGGATGTTTGGACATATCTCTAATCAGTGTTGGACAAGGTCAAATCAGATGAACTTTGGGCCTATGCAGAATAATGTTGTTTGTCGTGCATGTAATAAAACCAGCCACATTGCAAAGTACTACAGAAGAAAGACCAGTGCTCTGGTAGACAAGAACAAATTAGATGAGAAGGGAAAAGAAAAAGTAGAAGAGATCAAAGACAAACATGAGAAGATGTGGGTGAGAAAAGATGAATCTAAAGAAGATGGTGGATTTGTACCTATATCTGGTGCAAAACTCTCATCCGGTAACTAGGTATTTTGGCCTTAGGGGGAGACAAATTCATGCATCTGCAGAGAAAGGGTTTCAACCAGTTCGTGAATTTTGTATCATTCAATGTTGAGCAGAATTCATCATGAGTTTATCTGATTGGATCAGCCTTACAAGAACACACCTAAGGTGATTAGGGAAATGGCATGCTTGAATCAAAGTGGTGACAAGCCAGGGCTGCAAAAGGTTACAAACCCTACATTTACCAAGTTAACTGGTGCAAAATTTGATGGGAGATCTATGAAGATTAACACAATTAAAGATGATGATGTGAATTTTCCTTCAATGGTCATTGGGTATAAGGTGTATCAGTCTAACTGGCTGAATTCAATGTCAAGGACAACCATTCATGCAGCTTACCAAATGGTAAAGGAAGATGCATAGTATGATCCGTGCAGTGTTCTTTTGGAGGAGCTCATGATTAATCTAAAGAAAATCAAGTAAGACAAAAAAATATGTTTTCAAATATGATTCTTTGGTTATCTATTTGGCTCTTTACTTTTTGAACCAAATTCTTGGAACCGATAGAGTGCAGTGGGCATTTGACATACCAGTAGCCCAATAGATCAAATAAGGTCTTGATAGACTTCAAAACAGAGATAATCAGAATGTTTCTTTATGGGAATTTTTAAAAATTTTCCAGGAGAAGATAAAGTAGAGAGTAAGAATTCCAAAGGAAATTGTTACCAAATATGAAGGGATAATATGTTTTATGGTTAACAAGGATGAATGTCTTATGGAGGCAGATGAACCCTGCACAGTGTGGATTTTGCCAATGGGTTATGAGGTTGATGCAAAAACACTTGATGCATATGCACAACACCTGTTGAATGCTCTAGTTGATTCAAAGGAAGAAAGGTCATGTTAGGGTTTCAAGCAGATCCGAAGCAAATATGAACTAACAATTATATGCAGAATTAAATACAAAAGATAAAGAAATAAAAATAGGACACAGATAACACAGATATTTAACGTGGTTCACCCAGAATGGGTTACGTCCACCATACACAGCCGTCCAATCTTTCTTATTATCCAGCAAAAACAGTACATCAACCTCACAATGCTTTAAGCATCCCAGCCGCTTATAACATGCATTTTTAGGGCAACAAACAAAGTCGACCTTTTTTAGGGTTTTATTACAATGTCGGTTTTCATCAACAAAAACGGCAAAAAAAAAATTTCTCGGGGGCTGCCGCCCCTAAACCCTCGCTTTCTCGGGGCTGCCGCCCTCGAACCCCTGCCCGGAGCCCGGGCTGGCCCCGGACCCCGGCGAGGATACGTGCTGAGTGTATAGTACTTTGCTAATCAGTCGCCACATTTCAACAATCTCCCACTTGGAGACTGATCAGGCTCCACACCGAACAATCTCCCACTTGGAGACTGATACTACAGGACACCACTGTACATGCAACATCCGCTGGATAAAACACTAGGACTTGACTAGTATAAATTCCACAATTATTAATCAAGAAGACCAACAGAAACTAATGAAGAAATCAGCTTCTCCTGTGGAACTGCCTTTGTGAACATATCGGCAGGATTCTCACTTGTGTGAATCTTCTCAAGCCGTAACTGACCCTCCTCCAAAATAGTCTGGATGAAGTAGTACCTAAGCTGAATGTGCTTTGTCCTTGAATGAAAAGCAGAGTTCTTCGCAAGATGAATGGCACTCTGGCTATCAGTATACAATGGGCTATCCTCTTGTGTCTGACCCAATTCCTTCAGAAAACATTGCAACCAAATCATCTCTTTGCTGGCTTCTGTAGCAGCAACATACTCAGCTTCAGTGGTTGAAAGTGCAACAACCTTTTGCAGCCTAGAAATCCAACTGACTGCAGTTCCCCCTATAGTAAAAACATACCTTGTAGTACTCCTCCGTGAATCAATATCACCCGCCAGATCAGAGTCAACAAATCCACTTAGAGCAGCATTAGATCCTTTGAAACATAATGCCTTCGTAGTAGTTCCTTTCAAATACCGAAGAATCCATTTCACAGCTTTCCAATGTTCCATACCCGGATTACTCAAAAACCTACTCACAACTCCCACTGCATGTGCAATCTCTGGCCTTGTGCATACCATTGCATACATCAGACTGCCAACAGCTGATAAATACGGGATGTTAGACATTTTATTAACCTCTTCCTGTGCCTTTAGACACATCTCCTTAGTCAATTTGAAATGACTAGCCAAAGGTGTACTAACTGCTTTTGCATCCTGCATGTTAAATCTTTTCAACACCTTCTTTATATACTCACTTTGGGACAAATTTAAGGTTCTATTTTTCCTGTCCCGTGTAATCCTCATACCGAGAATTTGCTTAGCTGCACCCAAATCCTTCATAGCAAATGACCTGGCTAATTTCTGTTTAAGATCATTTATATGTTGCATGTTAGACCCAGCAACAAGCATGTTATCAACATAAAGCAACAGGATAATATAACTGCCATTATCAAATCTCTTAAAGTATACACAATGATCAGAATGACATCTATGATAACCGTGTTCAGCCATGAAACTATCAAATTTTAAATACCATTGTCTAGGTGCTTGCTTTAGGCCATACAGACTTTTCTTCAACCTGCACACCAAGTTCTCCTTACCTTTGACCTCATATCCCTGTGGTTGCAACATGCAAATTTCTCCTCCAAATCTCCATGGAGAAAAGCTGTTTTGACATCTAATTGTTCAAGATGTAAATCATCTGCAACCACAAGACTAAGTACAGTTCTAATTGAAGTCATTTTTACAACTAGAGAAAATATTTCATCATAATCTATACCCTTTTTCTGTGCAAAACCTTTTACCACAAGTCTGGCCTTATATCTTTTCTGACCTCCTTCCTCCTCCTTCAGTCGATAAACCCATTTGTTAGGCAAGGCTCTTTTTTCTGCAGGTAAAGGAACTAAGTCCCAAGTCTTATTTTTCATCAGGGAGTCCATCTCCTCTTTCATGCCTAGCTGCCACTGTTGTTTGGCATCCACCTGCATTGCTTCTTCATATTCTTCTGGTTCACCAGAATCTATTAATAAAATAGAATACAAAGGAGGAGAAAATCTTTCAGGGGGTCTACTTGTCCTCGTAGAATGTCTAACACTTGCAGGAGTTTGTGGGACAATTTGTTGTTGCTGAGCATCAGGTACCTGTGGCATTTCATTTTCAGGAATCTCATCCAACACCACATATTCTTGTTTGTCCTGTTCATGCTTCTTTTCCTGCATCTGTTCTTTATACATAACCTTCTCATTGAATATAACATCTCTACTTCTAATTATTTTCTTATTTTCAAAATCCCATAACCGATAGCCATATTCATCTATCCCATATCCAATGAAGGTACATTTATGAGATTTAGCATCAAGCTTGGTTCTGTTTTCTTTATCAACATGGACAAAAGCTTCGAAACCAAAAGTTTTTAGAAAAGAATAATTTACCTTTTTACCAGTCCATGCCTCCTCTAGAATACCACCATCCAAAGGGGTTGAAGGTCCTCTATTTATCAAATAGACAGCAGTATGTACAGCATCTGCCCAAAAAATGTAAGGGCAATCCAGCATGCAATCTCATGCTCCTCGCACGTTCCATGATGGTCCTATTCATTCTCTCTGACACACCATTTTCCTGTGGAGTTCCTGGAATTGTCTTCTGCTTTCGAATCCCTTTTAAGGAACAGTAATCTTCAAATGCTTTGCTGCAGTACTCACCTCCATTATCCGATCTGAGACACTTCAACTTTTTTCCTATCTCATTCTCAACCAAAGCTTTCCATTTCTTAAAAGTTTCAAAAACATCTGATTTTTGTTTTAGGAAATATACCCATGTTTTTCTGGTTGAGTCATCAATAAAAATAACATAATAACAAGAGCCACCAAGAGATGATACCTGAGCCGGTCCCCATACATCTGAATGTACAAGCTCTAACTTCTCACTCTTCTTCTCTTTCCCAACCTTGAGAAATCTGACTCTTTTTTGTTTACCATAAACACAGTTTTCACAAAACTCTAAATCAATCTTCTTTAGTCCTAGCAATAGATTTTTGGAGTGAAGGATTTTCATCCCTTTCTCACTCATGTGCCCAAGCCTATGGTGCCACATTATCGAATCTGTTCTTGCAACATTTATTGTTGTTGTCCCTACAGTAACTTTATATGTAGTAGCTAAGCTAGAGTAAGTGTTACCAGTACACAGATATAATGTGCCTACCTTCACACCTTTAGCTACTACTAATGATCCTTTAGTGACCTTCCACATACTGTCTGAGAAGGTAACTATGCAACCTTCACTACCTAGTTGCCCTGCAGAAATTAAATTTCTTCTTAAATTAGGAACATGTCTTACCTCCTACAGAAACCAATCATTACCATTCTGCAACTTGATCTTTATCTTTCCTTTTCCAACAATTTGACAGGGCTCATCATCACCCAAATATACCTGTCCAAAATCACCTTGAACATAATCTAGAAAATATTTTCTATGGGGTGTAGCATGAAATGAAGCCCCAGAATCTATTACCCAGGAATCATTAACATTATCCAAACATAAGATTAAAGCATCTTGTAAAGTATTACTTGAAATATTAGCTTCCTTACTGTCATTTTCATTTTTGTCTCCTTCTTTGTTTTTCTGAGACCAACAGTCTTTCTTTAGATGACCAGGCTTTCCGCAGTACCAGCAATCTTTCTTTCCTCTAGATTGAGAGCGTCCTTTCTTTGACTTCCCTCGTGACTTCTCATTCCCAAGGCCTTTTCCTCTTTCCTTTGATCTTCCTCTGTTCTCCACATTCAAAACACTACCCGATGATGTTGGAGTCTCACCTGTGCTTTTCCTTCGCATTTCCTTGCTTAGGATAACACCAACAATATCATCAAATACCAAAGTATTTTTACCAGAGATAGAGTTACTTACAGCCATAACCAAGCTATTCCAGCTTTCTAGCAAAGAACATAAAATCAAGAGAGCCCTAACCTCTTCTGTAAAGGTAATTTTTACTGAAGACAATTGACTGGTAATTGTATTAAATTCATTTAAGTGCTCCGCTACAAATCCTCCCTTACTCATTTTCAAATTAAACAAATGCTTAATAAGAAATACCTTATTCGAAGCCGAGGGTTTCTCATATAGCTTAGCCAATGTTGCCATCAAATCTACAGTCGTTTTTGCTTCTATTATATTGAATGCTACAGATGACGCAAGGCACAATCGAATGGATCCTAGTGCCTTTCTATCTAAAATGTCCCACTCTTCATCTGATATTGTGGTTGGTTTCTTTGCCTTTCCTTCCAATGGCCGCCACAAATCCTTTTGATACAGGTAATCCTCCATCTGCATTTTCCATAACTGATAATTCTGGCCGTTAAACTTTTCGACCTTGAATTTGGAATCCTCCATTGCTCCCACTCAAATCTAAAAGTCCTGCCAATTTACAGAAAACCTCGCTCTGATACCAATTGTTAGGGTTTCAAGCAGATCCGAAGCAAATATGAACTAACAATTATATGCAGATTTAAATACAAAAGATAAAGAAATAAAAACAGGACACAGATAACACAGATATTTAATGTGGTTCACCCAGAATGGGTTACATCCACCATACACAGCCGTCCAATCTTTCTTATTATCCAGCAAAAATAGTACGTCAACCTCACAATGCCTTAAGCATCCCAGCCGCTTATAACATGCGTTTTTAGGGCAACAAACAAAGTCGGCCTTTTTTAGGGTTTTATTACAATGTCAGTTTTCATCAACAAAAACGGCAAAAAAAAAATTTCTCGGGGGCTGCCGCCCCCGAACCCCTGCCCGAGGCCCGGCCCGGCCCCAGACCCCAGTGAGGATACGTGCTGAGTGTACAATACTTTGCTGATCAGTTGACATTTCAACAGGTTAAGCACATACAAAGAGAAGTCTATGTAACTTCACACCAAGTTCACTGAACTAGAGAGAAAAATTTATCCTTAGATCTCATCCTCATAGAGAAGTGTTCCATGATGTTTGTTTTGTTTATTTCAAATATTTGGGAGAATGTCACTAAATAATGTAGCTAGTTGTAAGTATTCAAAGATACCAAATAAGTTGGGATAGCTCTACTCTTATATTAGTATGTGGGAAATTCATTAAGATTTTCTTATGTATTTATTGGAGAAGGTTCTTGGCTTTGGAGGATTTGTTTTGTATTTGAGATATTTGTGTCAAGCTCTTGATTTGTGGATTTCAACAAGTCCTATTTTTTTGTTTCCCTACCATATGGTTATATAACAATATTTTTTTTGTTCCCCTACCAAATTGTTATCCAAGTTTTGAAGGGACCCAAAACCCATTACAAATAGATTTTTCCAGGATCTGGAACCCACAAAGACAAGATGCCAAAGAATAACCAATAATGAACAACAACACAAAAACAATAGACCAAAAATATTAAAACATTAGGAAACCGTCTACAACACAACCATGGTCGAAACTAGATCAAATCATATTGGGTTTTAAGTAGGCTCCCATAACCTGATAATCAAACTTGATAAAAAGAAACACCCTTCTAAGCCCAAGAAAACCTAGGAAAAGAAAATAACTAAATATCTCCTTATAAATATTTTTTCCATCAACTCCCACGCGACACCTTCCAAGATCTTCACCAACAACAATCTTCACCTCAAAAGAAGATCTTGGATTGTAGATGTTTATTCGATTGTGGGACTTGTTGTTGCCTCTAGGATGATATGGCATTTTGTATGGTTTTGATTGTTCATTAATTTTATCATATTTTCTTTCTCTTATTAAATTTCTTTGACATTTCAACCATTGGATTTTTTAACAGTGGCTTCCTCTTGTTAGTGGTAAGATGGAGATCTACCAGTATGCCAAATCTTTCTTGTTGTTTCCTTTTATTTTTCTACTAACATAAATGCTATTTTCAAGGTTGGGGACTAATTGTGGGATTGACACCCTCTTTCTCTTCATCCTTCATCTCCCGTTTTTTACCCTCTTTTTGAATTTCTTAATTTTATGCATGTGTGGATAAGATTGCCTCAACTCCCTTTATATTTCTTGTGTAAATCTACCTTTTAGGTGATTGGCAATGCCTTGGGATAGTTTTGAAGGTGGATGTTACTACCATTAATCTCTCCAACACATCCTTTTCTTGTATCTTGGTGGAGATTGATCTATCAAAGACTCTTCTTAGTGAGACTATTTTTTAGGTGAATGATCA
This sequence comes from Cryptomeria japonica, assembly GCF_030272615.1. Classification (NCBI taxonomy): domain Eukaryota; kingdom Viridiplantae; phylum Streptophyta; class Pinopsida; order Cupressales; family Cupressaceae; genus Cryptomeria; species Cryptomeria japonica. The sequence continues at coordinate 33,824,912 of NC_081408.1, read as the reverse complement.
CCTTTGGAATCTGTCATTTGATTATGAAAGTATTCCCTTCGTATGTAAATGTTGATTTGCAACTAGGCATTTGGCCTCGAGATATTCTCAAAGTTCTCAAATTTCCTCTTCCTCTTGGTGGACTAATTATCTTCCCAAACATCTTACTCTATTTCTAGATGATTCTAACAATTTAGAGGATTTTTAATCTCTGTCACTATCTTCAGTTTCCTTAATTCACACCATTGCCCCTTCCAATTAGGTTATCAATAAGGTTAATATTCCTCCTACTGCGTCCTCTATTGATATTTGTTCTGCTAATTCTGAATCTCTTTTTATCATTTCTTCTTAACCTACCAATTTTCCTTTGAAGGCTTCTTTTGCTCTACCTATTGGTGTTGCTTCCTTTGTTGGTGTTGTGGAAGGGGTTCCTTGATTCTCATCCCCTAGATCTTCAAATTCTGATGATTTCTCTAGGTGGACAATAGTTCATAGAAAGAAAAGATACATGGATATTCTCAAGATTGATTCAAATGCAGTTCAATCATTAGTTACCTCTTGGATAACATGCTACATTGTTCCAACTATGTTGTTAATAGTCCTATTATGTCTTATTCTACTATTTCATGATGGGTATTGATCTTCTCTATGTGGTTCATTGTAAAAGGTTTTCGGTCTTTCAAAATCAGCGTAATTAATCAAAAACATTCTTCAACATTTATTACTATACTATTATTTATAATTCTAAGCAAATATTCATATAGATTTTGCAACTTCTTAATCTTAATTATTCAAAAATAAACAAATACCACCTAACGCATATGTTACTAATGCTTGTTTAAATATTCTTTGCTATTTTTTTACTCAAATAAAAGTAGCCATCTATGTGTTTTGCACAAAATCCATCCTTAGATCTCAATCTCATAATGAAGTGTTCCATGATATTTGTTTACCTCATTTTTTGTGTTTATTTCAAATATTTGGGAGGATATGGTTACATAGTGTAGCTAATTATTAAAGAGAAACACCAGATTAGTTGGGGATAGCTCTACTAGTATATTAGGAAGTGGTCAATTCATCAAGTTTTTTTTGTATTTATTGGAGAAGGTTGTTGGCTTTGGAGGATTTTATATGTTGGTATTCAAGATACTTGTGTCAAGCTCTTGATTTATGGATCACAACAAGTTCTATTTTTTTTTGGGTCCCCTACCATAATATTTTATAAGAACATTTTCAAGTTGGTATCTACCCTTCCATTTTCATTAGAGTTGCTCCATGAGAATGAGAATAAAAGGGCACTCCTCTTCGATCAAGCAGCGACCAAATCCAATATTTCTTTCCTTATTTGCTGCAATTTCTAGTCTTTAACAAGCTGTTAAAAGATGATGACAGAAGAGACATACAAGGAAGTGATATGCACAGTCTGTGTCACAGGAGCTGCTGGTTTATGGCTTCTAGAAATGGCTAACCAGCTCTTTGAAAGCTCCAAGCATCTATTATAAAGTAAAATACTTTATAATATATGAAGAGTATTGTAATCTTGGTACATTCTAGAAACTGGATTAACCCTTTCCCATGACTTACAATGCGAAAGACCCAGCTTGGTTTATATGGTTGTAAGCTTAAAAGGCCTCTAAAATGGGGAACCTGCTTTGAGTGAAGATGGTTTTTAAGTAAGTGGACTATTATACTTATCTAGTGTTGTATTAATACTTAGTTCAAGATTTGCATGTTAAAAATTCACTTGCTTGACAGATAATTAAGATTGAAATTAATTAAAGAAAGATGATCCTCCAGCTTCAACTACACACCAAGATTGAAATTTCAATGTAATAGTTGTTTAAGTACTACACCATTATTTTAAATTACAGACTTTCTAATGCCATCTTAGTTATCTGTAGTAATTCTAATGTTCTTTAGTGGATTTTATTAGTTGATTCTTACTGTAGATATGAAAGATCGGAATCGGATTTCCATGGCTTAAACATTCAACATTTTTCTTGTAACCTGTAATATTCAGGACATCCAGTGAAGACCAGTCATTTGTTGAAACTACCTGGTGCCAACGAGAGACTTATCTTTGGGAAACAGACTTGGATGATGAAGAAAGCTTTCGCAATGCCATTGATGGTGTTTTCCATGTTGCAACTGCAATGGGTTTTGAGTCCGAGGATCCACAGGTTTGATCTTCTCCACTCTTTGTCTTGTAAGTAGAAATACTATTATTTAATTATATTTTACATTTAAAATAATATAGAAATATATTTTTGTTTGTATATATACTTATTAACAATATTAACGTACTAATCTCCCCCTCTCCTTATCTTATAGTCTGTATTTTGATTGTGAGAGTTGGATACGTTATTGCAGAATGAGGTGATACAGCCAACAGTGAAGGGGTATTGAATGTAATGAGATCATGTGCCAAGGCCAAGTCATTGAGAAGAGTTGTCTTCACCTCGTCTGCTAGGGCAGTGAATTTTACGCATGAGTTTGGAACACCAGGCAAAATTTATGATGAAACATGCTGAACCAATGTCGAGCTTTGTAGGAGCTTAAAAATGAGCTTTGTACTCTATCCACATTTACTTTATTATAGTCATAATACTTTTATCGTTCAGCATTACATATTTTTGTACACTTTATCATGCTAGTGAACGAACATAGAGGCTATGGAACCCCCAAGGTTTTCTTGGAGAGGAAAGAAGTTAATGGAGTCCTTGTTCGGTTTGACTATCTTTCCTAGTGGTTTGATTTTCCTCTTCTACACCTATGCTGCTAAACACAGAGGAAAAAGACAAAGTAATACAAACCAAACTTAGTGAAGAACAATGTAAATAAGAGGAATGTGTTCCCCAAATGGAAGAGGAAGTTTAGGAAGTTGTGGAGGATAGTTAGGAGGGTCAAGATGTAGTACATATAGAGGAGAAAGTAGACTATCATGCTAGTAATGAGGAATATGAAATTGAAGATGAAGAGAATAAGGAGGACGGGGATGAAAAAAAAAAAGCCGAATATGATAGTGGATTGGTGGAGGCTAATCAAGAGATGGGAAACTAGAGAGAAAACGAATAGCAAGGAGTAGGATCAAGAGAGAACAATGTAGAAATGAACACACTTAAAGTTCAAGTTGTTGAGTTAAAGAATCAAGTGGCAGAACTAAAGAATAGAGTGGAGAAACTAATCAAGAGAATTTTAAAAAGATGGAAGAGGACCTCGTAGAAATTCAAATAATAGATGGCATAATGCACAAAGTGGTCATGAATAGAGTTTTAGGGGATTTCAAAGATAAGGAAGCATCTAAAGAAGTATAATAAAGAAATTAGAGCTAAAAAGAAGGAAGAAACCAAAGGCAAGAAAAAGATAATTAAGGAAAAAGATAATTAAGGATGTTTGGGAGGAATCCCTAGAATCCCCAATTGATAGCTAGACTTGATAAAATAAGTTATGTTTTTGCAGGGAATGCTACTTTCCTTTATTGTTTCTATTTTAGTTGTTATTTCTGAAGTTGATAATTATGGCATGTGTGCTATTTCTAATGTTACTTAGGTTTGAACTCCTCTTTACTATATCTAAGTTTGATATTGTTTGTGGCTAGTATAAGTGCCTGTCCCCTACTTAATATATAAAAAATAAAAAGGACCTCGAGTAAAATTAAATTATTATTAAAAAAAAAGAAAATTAAAATAATACAATATGAAAGATAATAAATTATTAAACATAAAATTAAAGTATTAAACATTGTTTTAAATAATAATAATTCCTCCAAACCTAGCATAGTGATACAGAGAGGATCTCTGAGAGTCTTATGGTGAAACATTCAAAAGGGTTCCTTAGGGTCACAAGCATGCTCATAGTTCACATCTTTTACAAAAAATCTATCATTTGATCTTATCCTAATAAGGAAGTGTTCCATGATGCTTACATTTTACCTCATTTTATGTGTTTTTTAAAAATATTTGGGATGATGTGACTAACTAATGAAGCTAGTTGTAAGTAGAGAAGAATGCTAGATGAAGCGGGGATAGCTCTACCTTTAGGAAGTGGGCTATTCACTAAGCATTTTTATATTGGTATAAGAAGTGGGCTATTCACTAAGTCTTTTTATGTTAGTAAAAAAAATACTAATATCAAACTCTTGATTTATGGGTTTCAACAATTCATATTTTATTGTTCCTCTATTATAAGATTCTATAAAGACATTGTCAAATTGACATCTTAGATTGTAATTGTTTGTTTTATTGTGAAAACTATTGTTACCTCTAAAATAACGTGACATTTATTTATTAATTTTATCATATTTTCTTTAACATGCAACGTTTTTGAAAAACAGATACTACCTAACTCATACTCGTATATATTTAAGATTGTTTAAATATATTCATTACTAATTCTCTACTGAAATAAAAGTAGCCCGAAACAGATACTACCCAACTCATGAATTATTAACGCTTATTTAAATATACTCATTGCTAATGAGGACCATGCTTTTTCCCCCTTTCTGACTTTATCTGTTATCTCATCCCTAAACGTCGCTTTTCTGGTCCCAATATCTGCACCTGTTTTGTCTCTTCCTCTCTATCCAACCGCCTGATACCTATCTACCCTTCAATTTCTTTGCAGTTACTCCATGAGAATGAGAATAAAAGGGCACGCCACTTCAATTTCTATCAGAAACCAAATCTCATATTTCTATCCTTATTTGCTGCAATTTCTAGCTGTTAAAAGATGATGGCAGAAGAGACACACAATGAAGTGAAAGGCACAGTCTGTGTCACAGGAGCTGCTGGTTTCATTGGTTCATGGCTTACAATGCGATTACTTGAATTGGGTTATGTTGTAAGAGCAACTGTCAGAGATCCAGGTTGGTTTCTACACTTGTTAATTTAAAATGGGGAACTTTCTTTGAGTGAAGATGGTTTTAAGTAATTGGACTGTTATGCTTATCTAGTGTTGTATTGATAGTTAGTTATTTGCATGCTACAAATTCACTTGCTTAACAGATAAGTAGGATTGAAATTGATCCTCCAATTTCAACTGCACACCAGGATTGAAATTTCAATGTAACAGGTGTTTAAGTTCTGCACCATTGTTTTAAATTGCAAATTCTATGTCTAAGGCTCTAACTGTCATCTTACTTATATGTAGAAATGCTAATTTTCTTTCGTAGATTTTATCAGTTGATTCTTACTGTGGATATCAAAAGTCGGTATCCGATTTCTATGGTTTAAACCTTATATTTCTAATACATCTAGGGTTTTTCTTGTTACCTGTAAATATTCAGGAAATCCAGTGAAGACCAGTCATTTGTTGAAACTACCTGGGGCCAATGAAAGACTGACTCTTTGGAAAGCAGACTTGGATGATGAAGGAAGCTTTGACAATGTCATTGATGGTTGTGAAGGTGTTTTCCATGTCGCAACTGCAATGGATTTTGAGTCCCAGGATCCAGAGGTTTCATCTTCCTCACTCTTTCTCTCTTGCATGTAGAAATACTACTATTTTATTATGTTTAAAAATAATAAAATAGTGTAAATATTATTTTATTATATTTAAGAATATTAATGAATTAATCTTCTCCTCTGTGGAGTTGGGATACGTTGTCGCAGAATGAGGTGATACAGCCAACAGTGAATGGGGTATTGAATGTAATGAGATCATGTGGAAAGGCCAAGTCAGTGAAAAGAGTTGTTTTCACCACATCTGCTGGGGCAGTGAATTTTACGGATGACTTTGGAACACCAGGCAAAATATATGATGAAACATGCTGGACCAATGTGGAGCTTTGTAGGAGCATAAAAATGACTGGATGGGTACAATCATGACAGTATTTCATTGTTTCTACTCTATTCACATTGCCTGTTTGATGACAGAGATATGTTTTTTTGTTATGTACAGATGTACTTTGTGTCAAAAACACTTGCAGAAAGGGCTGCGTTTGATTTCGCAAAGAAAAATAATGTTGATCTCATTAGTGTTATACCAACATTAGTGGTTGGGCCATTTATAATGCAGACTATGCCTCCCAGCTTGGTTACAGCATTGGCGCTGTTAACAAGTATGTACTACTCCTTCTTAAACCTTTTAATTAATTGCTCAAGTTTAATAAGCCAGCTGCTTTGTAATACCATGTTCAAAATCTTTAGCTTATGTATTTAAATATTAAATCAGTATAATTTTAAATTTTGAAAATCTTGTGGCGTGATACAATTATAGAGATATGTAACACTAGTGATTCCTAGTGATATGAGAGATGGGTAATATATGCATTGCAGGAAATGAACCACATTATATGATATTGAGACAAGTGCAGCTGGTTCACTTGGATGATCTCTGCATGTCACTCATTTTCCTCTATGAAAATCCCCAAGCAAAGGGCAGATATATATCTTCCTCACATGATGTCACCATTGTTCAGCTTGCCAAAACTTTGGCTGACAAATACCCACAGTACAATATTCCAACCAAGTAAGTAAATATACTAATTTGCTAAAGCTTATTAAGATTGACTTGAAACTATGAAATCGCAATGGAGATCGTTGATGTTTACTTGATTTGATTGTTTACATTTATGTTTACCTTGCTAAGTACAATATGATTGATGTTTACAGGTTTGAAGATGCAGACGAGTCTTTGCCAGTAGTAGCATATTCATCGAAAAAGCTTGTTGACATGGGCTTCAAGTTCAAGCACACCATAGATGACATGTTTGATGGGGCCATTCAATGTTGTGTGGAGAAAGGACTTTTGCCAAAAATAGGAATTGGGGCAGCAACAGGCGTTCTCAATAATAATAATTAGCTTCCCTTGTTTGTGTAAGATTTTATAATAAATAATCTTGGCTATCATTTTAGAACAACTTATTTCTATAATAAATTCTCATATATAGAAAGATAAGTGATCTGATAAAGAAGGGTATAAGGTGATTTTTATTCACTCAAATGCTAGCTTCTATATGTTTATTTTAAGTAATGTTAATACTAGCAGTTGCATAACCATATGAAGTTTTAAGTTTATTATTTGAGGGGATGTTTTAAACGTTTAATGGAATGTTTTTGTTTGGTATTTATTATAATATTTTTTTGTTTGTTTTTTGTTTTTTAAGTAGTCATTTTAATAATTAGATTAAATATAATTGTGAAGTTGTTGTATATTAGAATAATAGACGTAGAAAATTTAAGTATTATAGTTTAATTTTGGTATTTAAATTTATATATTATTTGTTTAGTTTTATAATTTTGTAAATATTTAATATTTAATATTTGTTTGATTTTGTAATTTTGGTAATTAAGAATACATACATTTGTATGGATCTTACTTGAAACTTGATGTATATGTCAATAGATTTGGTTAATATATATGGAAGTAATCCAATTTCATCTCAATATTGCACAAACAACCAATCCAATGAAACATATACATTTTTGTATACATCTCACATGAAGCTTGACATATATGTCAATAGATTCGGTTAATAGTGTGTACTTAGAGGAAGGTAGGACCTATCTAGAGATGATCCTTTAAAAATATAAAAAATATAAGATAAAATATATTTTATTGAAGTAGGGTATACATATGGAAGCAATTCAATTTCATATCAATATTGCACAAACAACCAATTTAATGAAGAGAAAAAAAATTGCATTTTTTAATAATTATTTCGAGTGTTAGAAAAATATATTAGGATATATCTCGGATATGCTACACAAGTAGCCTTGAACTTTAATGTAGTTGATATTTTGTAGTTGCAATTGTAAACTCTATCTTCTTTTTTTTTTAGAAATTTGTTTGCATGTGTGTATTTGAATTAAATGACTTTTAAAAGCACTGGTATAAATATTTAATATTTAATACCTATTTAATTTCATAATTTTGGTCATTAAGAACACATAAATTTGTATATATCTCACATGAAACTTGGTGTATATGTCAATAGATTTGGTTAATAGTTTGTACTTACAGGAAGATAGGACCTATCTAGAGATGATCCTTTGAAAAATATAAAAAATATAACATAAAATATGTTTTATCGAAGTAGGGTATACATATGGAAGCAATCCAATTTCATATCAATATTATAGAAACAACCAATTCAATGAAGTTAAAAAAATTACATGTTTTAATAATTATTTGAAGTGTTAGAAATCATTTATTTATGTGAAGAAAATTTGCAATGATCCACAATGTATAAGTCAAAAGGAAGATTGAATGAAAGGAATCGTTGGAAGATATTGGTAATTAAGAATGCATACGTTTGTATACATCTCTTATGAAAGTTAATTTAAATCAACTTCCAGTAAAATAGATTGATCAACTATATAATGATGAATGTTTTTGGTGACCATAGAATCAGTTTTAAATATTGTCAATATTTTGTCCATAATGCAGGTTATAAACTACAACACTTCTTTCAATATGAGCGACTGTGAATGAAATAAAGTCACCATGTTCCATGTTAGTGTATGAGAGCTTTCTGAAATGTCGATATTATATACCATACAAATATAAGTTAGTAATAAAAGAAATGAGTTAATGACATATATGTCAATAGATTTGGTTAATAGTGTGCACTTAGAGGAAGATAAGACCTATTTGAAGATGATCCTTTGAAAAGTGCAAGCTTCTAATGGGGATACAATTGAAATGGAAACTAAGAGAGAATGTTGTGTATTGAGTGGAGCCTTTGAGAGCTATAATTTAGCGATAGTGCAACAAAGATTTCTTGCAAGCCAAAAAATTATCAATGAACGATATTAATAAGAAAAAATATAGTATAAATCAACTACAAAAAGAAATGAGATGTGTGTAGCTTGAAGCTTGTAGAAACTTGTGAAGAAATCCTTTGAAAACTACAATCTTCCTATTATGGAATAACATTTATTAATATTCAAACAAAAATTAAGTATTTGAAAGGTGTGGAATTTGAACAGGAAAGAGTGAGATGTTAGGGTTAAATTACATGTACAAGGAGACAAGACATGGCTAGAGAGAAGCTTGTAGAATCCTTTGAGACAATCCCTTGCAAACTACAATTTTACAATATAAATTAACATTTAAAAAAAAAAATTATCAGTGAATGACATGAATTACATAAAAAAGGCTATATTGTTTTAAAAGTGTGATATTTGAATGGAAAACAATGACCAATAAGGGGGAAATTACATGTGAAGAGAGAGAAGTTGTGGCTATATAGAAGATTGTGGAAACATATGATGCAATCATTTAAAAAGTGCAATCCTTGAGTAGGAAAATACATTTATTAATTTTCAAAGAAAGTTTGATTATGTTTTTAAAGAAATGAGTGAATGACTTAAACAACACAAAACATACTATATTTTTTAGAAGTGCCTAGATACAAGATTGTAGAAATGTGTGAAGTAATGGTTTTGAAATTTGAATTTTCCAATGGGAAAGAACATTCATTAATATTGAAAAAATATTTGAGTGTGAGAAAAAAAATTATTAGGGTGAACTCACAATGTTGGTTCCCAATTTTTTGTACATCCTGATTTTTGCTGAAATCATACATGTTTAAGAAAATATTTAAGCTTTAAGAGGTCCCATTTGAAGTAATTAATTGAAGAGAGTTAGATCAAAGACTCTTAGATCAAAATTTCTTGTATAGAAGCTCTCTATTTCTAAATCATACTTGCAATGGAGTCTCCTTTGCATCTATCAAATGCTAATAAAAAACCAAATTTACATTAGCTTTTGGGGGGTCAAATGAATTCATTTATAGGTTTTTTTTTTAAAGTATTTATCCCATATTATAATCTTTCCAAATGGTATAATTTTAATATATTTAATTTCATTAATATATTTTTATTTTATTTCTTATGAATGTAGGGTTTTCACCAAACATGAACTTCTTTGTGCAATGCTTATGGAAAAATAGTAAACATCACCCAAAAAAAATTGGAAAATATTTACGCACTAGGTATTGAAGTCCTCTTTCCAAAAACAAAAAAGAATTTGATTTTCATTACATATACAACAAGTTATGTAATATCAAATGGACATATGTCAAAATTATAGTTAACTCGACTTCAAATCTTAATAAAATATGAAATATTGAAGATAATGTTACAAAACCAATTTAAAACACTATATATGGATGTTTCAAAACCAAATTCAAAAGAATAATATTCATATCTATTATTGAAAAAAAGTTATGCTATATAGAGTGAGTATCACTCTTTAAAAATGTTATTTTTTGAAAAAAAACTAGTTTTCGAGGGAGATAGAAAAATGGAAGAAAATTGATTCCCAAAATTATCAAAAAAAAAAATTTAGAATCTACATACAAAATGAGACAAATCATTCGTTCACACCATCTACAAATTCCTTACGGTTTAGAAGTAATAGGTATTTGAAGCTGAAGTTTTTTCTGAAAAAATGAATATTGTAGTGTCAAAGTTGGCAAAAAAGTGTAACCCACTATTGTGGGTTCACCCATTAGTGAATGACATGAACAACATGAAATAAACTATATTCTTTCAAAACCATGAGCTTCCAATATGAAACAATAACCTGTTAGGGTGGCAAAGTACTTGTAGAGTGAGAAGGTTATGGGTACAATGAGAGAGGGTGTTGCATAGTGAGTAGAGTCTTTAAAAGCTACAATCTTCTAAAAATTATAAGTGTGACATCAATAAGACAAAATATATTATTTCAAAACTGCAATCTTTGAATGGAAGAAATTACCCACATGGACAAATGAGATGTGCATAGATTGAAGCTTGTAGAACTCTATGAAGTAATCCTTTGAAAATTGCAATCTTCCAATATGAAATAATAATTATTAATATTAAAAATAAAAAAATGGAGTCTTTGAAAGGGGTGGGATTTGAATGGGAAACAATGAGCTATTAGAGGAAAATTACCTGCATTTATTAATATTCAAAGAGAACTTGAGAATGTTTTAAAAAATAATGAGTGAAAGACATGAACAATGGAAAACATATTATATTATTTCAAAAGTGTCAATCTTGCAATGGGAGACATTGATCTCTTAGGAAGAATATCACGTATGTAGTGAGATGAGTTGTGTGTAGATAGAAGCATGTAGAAGCCATATTAAAAAAAATAAGTGTGGGTAAAAAAATAATCGGTGAATGACATATCTACATAGAAAATGAGATGTGGCTAGATAGAAACTTCTAGAGCCATGTGAAGTAATGGGTTGGAAACTACAATTTTTCAATAAAAAATAACATTCATTAATATTCAAACAAAATTATGACTTTTAGTTGTCTACAAAGCAAGTATACTTTTCTTCATGTTGGTGTGTATTGGAATGTTTCACATTGTCTAGATTATGCACCTTACAAATAGAATTTACTATTATTACCAAAGAGCATGATATTACTATGAAGCACAAAATATAGAATATGAACAAAAGTTGTGTTCTCTATGAGCAATAAGATGATAAAGCTGAATAGAGTGACCAAATTTGTAAGAATAAGATGTAGAAGTTGAATAAAGTGACAAAGTTAGGAAGTTATGTCTCTTGTTCTTTATGAGTAGATAAGCATACTTGGATCAAGAGTTATAATTTTCTATAGATTAAGGCTAATGTAGCAATATGTCTTCACAATTTTTAACAACTAGATTTGTAACAAAAATGAAAAAGTTAAGAAAATGTGTTGAGTTTTGCAAAATAATTAGCTATTTGTAATGAATGCAAGGGAGTCTTTCTTGGAAAGATTAATGATTAATTTCATCATATCTTAAAAGAAACAGAAATGTAGAAAAGAAACAAAAATTACCATGGCTTTAAAATAGAGGGGCAAAATAGTGGCAGAATCAGTGAGCTGTGTCTTATGTTTTTCTATGAGGGGGTTATTTGTATAAAAACAAAACCCATGGAACGCACAATAACATAGAAAAGCTAAATATAGTGGAAAAATTAGTAAGTTTTGTCTTCTATTTTTTATGAGAGGGTATCTTGTGTGTTCCAACATCTCTCTCTCTCTCTCTCTCTCTCTCTCTCTCTCTCTCACACACACACACACACACACACTCACTCACACACACTCACAAACACACAGGTGTGTGTGTATGTATGTATGTATGTATAGATTTATATAAATACATATACATATACATACATATATGCATACATGTATGTAAGTAAGTATGCATGTATGTATGTATGCAACCTAAACTCCACAGTAACCTTGGACAGAAAATGTTATGAAATTGTTATTGATTTTTCCTTCCATATATAATGGATACCCTGCAAAAAGATTTCCAGTTTTTAGTGGTTTCGATCAATCACAAAGACTATTCATTGTGTGTGTGTGTGCACATACATACATACATGCATACATGCATACATACATACATACATATATATATATATATATACACATATATGTATGACTGCAACCTAAACTCCACAGTAACTTTGAACAGAAAATGTTATGAAATTGATATTGATTTTTCCTTCCACATTTAATGGTTACTCTACAAAAGAACTTTCAATTTTTTGTGGTATATATATATATATATAAAATAAGAGTATTTCTACATCCAGGAGAGAAAGAGTGGAGAAGCTCAAACCTCTGGATCTTGGGACTCAAAATCTATTGCCTTTGCAACATGGAAAACACCTTTACAACCATCAATGACACTGCAATCGTCCAAGTCTGCTTACCAAGAGTCAGCCTCTCCTTGGCTTCAGGTAGTTCAACTTGAAATATAAGGTTTAAACAATGGAAATCCGATATCGACCTTTTAGAAAGAATCAACTAATAAAACCATAAGCAGCCACGACACCTACCATTTATATCTTCGATAAGGATCAACTGATAAAATCCACTAAAGAATATTATAATTACTACATATAACTAATATGGCAGTTAGAAAGCGTCTAATTTAAAATAACGGTGTAGTACTCAAACAACTGTTACATTGAAATTTCAATCTTGGTGTGCAGTTGAAGTCAGAGGATCATCTTTCTTTAAATAATTTCAACATTAATTTTCTGTTAAGCAAGTGAATTTGTAGTATGCAAATCTTGAACTAAGAATCAATAAAACACTAGGTAAGTATAACAGTCCAATTACATAGAAATTATCTTCATTCAAAGCAGGTTTCCCATTTTAAAGGCCTTTTTAGCTTACAGCCATAGAAACCAACCTGGGTCTCTTACAGTTGCTCAAGTAGACGCATTGTAAGCCATGAACCAATGAAACCAGAAGCTCCTGTGCCTATCACTTCTGTCATCAAGAAATTGCAGCAAGAAAAGAAATTGCAAGGCTAGAAATTGCAGCAAGAAAAGAAATGTGGGATTTGGTCGCTGCTTGAAATTGAAGAGGCTTGGAGTAACTCCAATTAAAATGGAAGGCTAGATAGAAAAGTGCTAGGCATCTGGTATCACGTTTCAAGCAAACATTTGGACCAGAAGATAGATGTTAGGAGTTAGATGACAGAGAGAGTCAAAAAGCGGAAGAAAAACATGTTCTTCGTCTTTTTAAAATTTAATGAGGTGTCAGTAGTTGTACAGGGTCTAATAGTCATTATAGTAATTGTGCTTATAATATCTAGTTTTGCCACATATTTATACTATATATTGTATATTTATAAAAAAAGATGCTCACTTAAACAATAAATATTTTTAATATTTATTTACAATATATAGTATAAATATGTGACAAGATCAGATATTATAAGCACTATTGAACCCTATACAACTACAACCCCTCTCCCTTATTAAATTTTAGAAAGATAACGAACATGTTTTTCTTCAGCTTTTTGGCTCTCTCTATCATCTAACTCCTAACATCTATCTTCTGGTCCGAATATTTGTGCATGTTTTTACTTTTTCCTCTTTGCTTTAAACGTGATACCAGATGCCTACCACTCTTCTATCTACCCTTCCATTTTCATTGGAGTTACTCCATGAGAATTAGAATAAAAGGGTGTTGATAAGTGATGCTGCTCTAGCATGCAGCTCCATGCAACTCCAGTTTGGACATGAAGCTATCCATTCATCAGCATGCATAAGCTATTTTTAGTTAATAGTTTTTTTTTTGTTTATTCATGCAAATAAAGCATGTACTCCAGCATGCATGAATCCTTAGGACTATTTTTAGTTTTGCTTTTTGCATGAGTTTGTTTTTAGTAAATAAAGCATGTTGTGCATGCACTTATTGTATTCTTAATTTAGGGAGTAGTTTGCTTTTTTTAGTTTGAGAGCCTTAGTAGCTTTCCATGCAAAGCTAGGAATATATTTAGAACTGCAGTTATTATTTATTCTTTTAGACTGCAAATTCTTTATATATACAGCTTCTATGTAATTTTTTAATTAAGCTTCAATAAAGATATTGGTGTTTTCTCTTTTTTTGTTGTTATTGTTTGCTAATCAGTTGGTTCAGAGACGATAGGTCAGGTTCAAAATTCTACAAGTGGTATCAGAGCAGGTAAAATTGTTTTGGGTTAAAGTTCTATTGTTGGAATTTCGCCAAAGTTAATCATGTCGAATTCTAATCATATGCCCGTTCCAGAATTTGATGGGAATGATTATGATTATTGGTGCATTAAGATGCTGACCTTTTTGATTGGAAAAGATTTGTGGGAGATTATTGAATCAGGTTATGAAGAGCCAACTGATTGGAATGCCCTTACAGCCAATGAAAGAACAGCAAGAAAGGAAGCAAGGAAAAAGAAATTGGAATGTATGCCCAACACTTAACAAATTGTGCTTCAATTGTGGAGTATAATAAATATCATGAATACTCTTTATACCTTCTTTTGTTTGGACCTCCATAGCTTCTTTGGCAGCAACCTCCAATGATTTATCATCACCAAGCTGGATCTTGGATTTGAAACTTCCATCCTTTGTTGAGAACAACTTCTCATTCCCTATCATATGGTTAAAGCATCCAGAATCTAGGTACCAAACATCTTTACTAGTATTTTCACCCTTGGCATAAGATAAAAATAAGTGATCAGGAGGATTGTCACTACTTTCTTGAGCATAGTTAGCACTTTTACCTTCTTTCAATCTACATTCTCTTTCAAAGTGGCCATACCTATTACAATGGTAACATTGAACTTTTCTCTTATCAAATCTGCCTCTACCTCTTCCTTTGAAACCACCACTTCCTCTTGAGCCACCTCTTCCTCTACCTCTACCTCTTGAAGAATTTTGGCTTTGCCCTTTACCTTGGCCTTGATTGATTTTGGCACTACTGTTGCTTGTATCTTCATCTTTTGTGATTAGCAATTTAGAGGAAAACGCTTTCTCTACACCTTCAAAAGAATCTTTCAATCTTTCTTCATGAGACATCAGGGATCCAACCAGTTGATCAAATTGTAGTTTTGTCAAATCCTTGCTTTCTTCTATGATTATTGCTACATGATTCCATCTGGGTGTCAAAGATCTCAACACCTTTTTAATTAAAACTTCATTGCTTACAATTTCTCCAAGTGTAGTCATTTTATTGACCACATCTTTGACTTTGACACAATAATCACTTATACTTTCAGCTTCTTGCATCTTCAAATTCTCGAACTCTCGCTTCAATGTCTGAAGCTTGACCACTTTAACTTGATCACTACCCTGGTAAGCTTCTTGTAGAATCTTCCAGGCATCTTTGGCAGTTGTTGCTCCTGATATTCTTGGAAATAAGCTCTTATCAAGAGCTATCTGAATTTGAAACAAAGCTTGAGCATTCTTTTTCCTTGCTTCCTTTCTTGCTGTTCTTTCATTGGCTGTAAGGGCATTCCAATTAGTTGGCTCTTCATAACCTGATTCAATAATCTCCCACAAATCTTTTCCAATCAAAAAGGTCAGCATCTTAATGCACCAATAATCATAATCATTCCCATCAAATTCTGGAACGGGCATATGATTAGAATTCGACATGATTAACTTTGGCGAAATTCCAACAATAAAACTTTAACCCAAAACAATTTTACCTGCTCTGATACCACTTGTAGAATTTTGAACCTGACCTATCATCTCTGAACCAACTGATTAGCAAACAATAACAACAAAAAAAGAGAAAACACCAATATCTTTATTGAAGCTTAATTAAAAAATTACATAGAAGCTGTATATATAAAGAATTTGCAGTCTAAAAGAATAAATAATAACTGCAGTTCTAAATATATTCCTAGCTTTGCATGGAAAGCTACTAAGGCTCTCAAACTAAAAAAAGCAAACTACTCCCTAAATTAAGAATACAATAAGTGCATGCACAACATGCTTTATTTACTAAAAACAAACTCATGCAAAAAGCAAAACTAAAAATAGTCCTAAGGATTCATGCATGTTGGAGTACATGCTTTATTTGCATGAATAAACAAAAAAAAAACTATTAACTAAAAATAGCTTATGCATGCTGATGAATGGATAGCTTCATGTCCAAACTGGAGTTGCATAGAACTGCATGCTAGAACAGCATCACTTATCAACAATGAGATCATGTGCCAAGGCCAAATCATTGAGAAGAGTTGTCTTCATCTCATGTACTGGGGCAGTGAATTTTACTGATGATTTTGGAACACCAGGCAAAATTTATGATGAAACATGCTGGACCAATGTCGAGCTTTGTAGGAGCTTAAAAATGCCTGGCTGGGTACGATCATTACAGTACTTCATTTTTTTTCCTCTATCCACATTTACTTGTTTGATGATAGAGATATGTTGTGTTTTATGTACAGATGAACTTCGTGTCCAAAACACTTGCAGAAAGGGCTGCGTGTGAGTTTGCAGAGAAAAACAATGTTGATCTCATTACAGTTGTACCAACTTTGGTAGTTGGGTCTTTTTTAACGCAGACTATGCCTCCCAGCTTAGTTACAGCATTGGCACTGTTAACAAGTATGTACCATTCTCTTGTAAACCTTTCAAATCAGTATACTTTGATCATTCTTAAATCACACACATTAAGCAACATATTAAGTCAATTCTGATTATCATTTTTAAGCTTAGAAATCAAAACCTAATATATGATATGAAATGGATACTCATATGCATTGCAGGAAATGAAGCACATTACAAGATATTGAGACAAGTGCAGCTGGTTCCCTTATATGATCTGGGCGTATCACTCATTTTCTTGTATGAACGTCCCTGGACAAAGGGCAGATATATCTCTTCCTCGCATGATGTCACCATTGTTCAGTTGGCCAAAATATTGGCTCAGAAATATCCAGAGTACAATATTCCAACCGAGTAAGTGAACATACTAACATTCTAAGGCTTACTAAGATTGACCTCAAACTAGGAAAACGCCATAGAAAACATTGATGTTTACATTGATTTTTATATTGCTAAGTAGAGTACAATTGATGTTTACAGATTTAAAGATGCAGATGAGTCTTTGCCAGTTGTACCATATTCATCAAAAAAGCTTGTTGACATGGGTTTCCAATTCAAGTCCACCATAGATGACATGTTTGATGGGGCCATTCAAAGTTGTGTGGAGAAGGGACTTTTGCCAAAAATAGGAATCGGAGCACCAAGTGGCATCGTCAATAATACTGAGTAGCTTCCATTGTTGGTTAATAAGTGTTTAAAATAGGTTATCATTAAGCAATTCTGTAAGTCAATTTTCAGTGTTTAATATTTTTAAGTTTAGAAGTCAAAGTTTAGTGTGTGAGATTTAAAATGTTATATGGAAAGATTAATAATGTGTTAAAAAAGAATTTAAATAGATTTTATCTTTTCTTAAATGTTGGTTTCTATATGTTTATTTTTTAAAGTAATGTTAGTAGTATTTGTTTCAGACTTGTTAAAGTTAAGTGGTGATTCAATAAAATTGAATCTCTTAGAATCTAGTATTTATTTATTTTGTTATAAAATTGAATTTTTGTATAGTCTATATATACTATGATGAGAAAAAAAAAATTAGACAGAATTTAATAAAACCACTTCATTCTTTTTAAATTATATCAAAATTGAAAATTATTTTTTAAATAAAAATATAATTTATTCATTAATATTATGTAATTGTAATTGATAATTTTATTTATATATTGAATTTCTTAATAGTTAATTTAACTTCTTTTGTTTAATATTTTAAATATTGTATTTGTTTTTTTTTATCGGTAATTTTTGTATTATATTGATTTCCAAAAAAGAAATACATTAATCCGAGGCCATACCAGATTTCAACATCGACCCACAAAACTAACAGTCCTAGCCTACTAAGTAGGGCATTCAAACTAAAAAGAGGAAATACAACACCAGTACTATGCATCTCTGCACTAAAATATTACAGTCATCCATAAAATATTGTTTTTTAAAAAACCAACAGTATTTGTAAAGCAAAAAAGAATTTTTTAAACCCGTTGCCTCTCATTTGGTGTCACTTTGGTTCGTCTGCTTCTCCTCATCTATAATGTCTGTCAGTGCTTTTCCTTTTGCTGCTTCAGTCTTCATTTTCGAGATGCAATCCAAATTCCCGAAATCAGGGTCTCCTTCTAGACTTGCTAAAAACTGGTCCGCCCGCCCTTCCTCAAATCGATCTCTTAGTTCTCTCCCCACCTCCATATGCGCCACCACCTTGAGGGCTTTCAGCACTTCATTTGTTCTTATTAGTTTGACACATAGCTTCATGGCTTCCCAGCCTATGCGTGCTCGCTCCCGGCATTGCTCCTTTATTTAGTTTTTTGGCCCTCGAACAAAGGGTAATATCTCCTTCTCGACATCTCCTTCCCGAATGTGGATTCTAGTCTGAGGGATAACCCGTTCCAAAATAGAGTCCAGGTTTATCAGATAATCCCCATCAATCAACTTTGTCATCTTGAGCTTTATTTTCTCCACCTCTGGTTCGAATTTGCAAGCCCAAGCCATAATCAAGGAATGGACCTCCATATTCATCCTATACCGGAAGTGAATGTGCACCAGCTCCTCCCCCAGCATTAGATGCACTGGACTCCATAGTTTCTCTTCTTTGTATTTGAAGAGTCCTTGTATTCTTTTATCTTACATCGTCCCCAAAAAAGGAACCAATTTCTTCTCAGTTCTTAGAGTGAAATTTGCCTCCATTGAACCTGCACAAAACCTGTTAACTCCAGACACTACAATGCAAATGACATAAAACTCACATTAATTCGGTTATTTGATAATACTTTGCTCATAAACCAAAATAGTAATTCCTCCACCATCATTTGCAATGGGTCATAAATGCATGATCATTGATATGAAGGGAAAAAGATTTCACAGCAGATTTACTACCCTTCACCATTGTCTCGAACCGATACACTACACTTGGTAACTATCTCATTAATTGCATTGTTGTTGATAGAGCGTACTTGTCTTTATGGGATACCTTGCATGCTTGGTGATTATTTCATACTTCTAGGACTACATTAACTCCACATCCACACTCTGCCATCTCCCTTCCACCACTTGGCCAACTGGCTTGTCATGTCACATCTGATGTTGGAGAGGAGGTCCACCACTGCATTGGCACCTCACCTAACATGGGAGACTCGAAATTCCTCAAAGAGGTTGAGTTTTTCTTGAATTATCTCCACCCAATGGGATAATTTCCATGATGGGGTGTTGCCCTTAGCAATTGTGTTGATGATCACTTGTGAGTCTCCTTCCAAGTGTAACTTTGGAATTTTCATGCTTATAGCCAATTCAATTGCCATTAGTGCCGCCTGTACTCTACTTCGTTATTTGTTCCATCCTGCAACCGTCATGCACCCTTGAAAAGGATGTCACCTTTATCATTTCTCATGACTACTCCGACTCCTAATGTTCCCAAGTTTCCTCTAGATGCCCCATCAAAGTTTATTTTTATCCACTCCTTAGTTGGCGGCTCCCATTTAAATTCCTCTTTTCTAGAGGGGGATTAACCCACAAAGACCCATTAACGGGTTGACAGTTCACAAGTGGCCAGTTGGCCTAAATATTTTTGTCCTCACTAGTATAAGGGAGTTTTGCCAGATTGTGATTTCTAGCTATCACTAATACTGCTTCAACTATCGCTCTTTCAACTCTTAGTAACAAACTCTCCATTGATTCCTCTTTCTCTTGAAATACTCTTCTGTTTATCTCCTTCTAGATCTCCCATACAACAAGGGATGGCGCCACTAGCCATAAACTGGAAAAAAATAACCTACAGCTCAATATATTCCAGTTGGAAAAAAGGGCAAGGACTGTGTTAGGTAGGGGGGCCATCCATCCTAGCTTCCCTAAAAGGAAGCTCCATACCTTCTGCGCTTCCTCACATTGTAGAAGCAATTGATCCAGAGATTCCTCTGCCTTCTTGCACATTATGTGTCTGAAAGGGCCCAAGAAGCCTAGTCTACACAGTCTTTCCCCTGTCAGGATACACTTTTTCAAAGCCAGCCAAGTGAAGACTCCTGCTTTTGGTCATATTGGGGAACTCCAAATAAGTCTTTTTGGCCATTCCCTTCTTTCTTCCATATTTTCAAGGATGCTATAACCAATCTTGACCGAGTACTGCCCTGATTTTGAACCACACCATCTTATAGTGTCTTCCTTTATGGATAGCATAGGGGTGTACTCTTGCATGATCCCTCTTAATAACTCTTTTTGATTTATTGGTAATGGTAGATTTTCTATATCTTTCCATTCACACATATCTACCCCCTGAATCCTTCTTTTCAAGAGAAAATCTCCTACCTTTTCTCCCCATTGGACTCTAGTAACCTGTTTAATATTTTCAATGTCTTGTCTATCTAAAAGAGCTGGTCTCCCCTCCCATGAATCTGTTCAGAAATTGGCCATTGTCCCATTGCCTATTTCCCAAGTAATGTGTTCCGTAATGAAATGTCTGCAAGAGGTAATAAAATTCCATATGGCTAAGCCTTTTGGTAAGGTGGTGATAGTGAATATGTGTTGCCTACTCAGTTGATCTAAATACTTATGTTTTAAGATTTGTACCCATTTCTGATTCCGCCGGGCATAAATCTACCAAATCAGTTTTGCCCTGATTGCTTCATTTAAAAGTTTCTAGTTTCTCAGTCCTACTCTTCCTACCTGTTTGCCTTGACAGACTTTATCCCACGCAACCAAGGGGATTTTTTCATTTGCTTCTTTTTCATTCCATAAGAATTTTCTCATCCCCCTATTTATACAATTAATCACTTTCTTCGAAATCTTTAGGGTTGTCATAGAGAAGATGGGGAGGGCAGAGATGACCACTTTGAGTAGCATGATCCACCTGGAAAGAGTAAGCCATTTACTCTTCCACCCTTCAAGGTGATTTGCACAAGCATCAATGAGGTTGTTCCATAAGGTAGGACCATTATTCCCACCAAATAAAGGGGTACCTAAAAAATTTCCAGGTAGGGTACCCATTTTGACCCCTAGGATATTTGAAATTTCTTGCTGCCTACCAACCTCTGTATTAAAGAAAATAGCTTCTAATTTGGTCCAGTTAACCTGCTGCCCACTTGCTCTGTAGAAGATATCTATTGTCTTTCTAATCACTTGGGCCTCTTGAATTGAAGACTGTCCACACAGTAGGGTATCATCTGCAAATTGCTGATGAGTAATTGGCTCCATTCCTTCCGCAATTTTAATTCCTTTCTATCTTCCTCATTATTGTTGTGATCGAATAAGTCTTCCCAAGACTTCTGCTAATATTATGAATAGGAACAGCGATAAAGGGTCCGCTTGTCTAAGCCCCCGTGTGGTTTGATAGAAGCCTTGTGGGCTATCATTGACCAAAATAGAAGTCCACACCCCCCCTATACAAGCTCATATCCAGCTAATCCATTCTTTAGAGAAGCCAAAACTCTACAAAACCTGGAGAAGAAATTCCCAATCCACCATGTCATAATCTTTTCTAATATCTAATTTAATTAGCATTCGATCCACTTTCGATTGATTAACTGTGTGGATGGCCTCATGGGCAATTATTATTCCTTCCACAATCGACCTGCCTGGGACAAAGCCGCTCCGTTCTTCTAAGATAATATGACTCAACAATGGTTTTATTCTATTTGAGATCACTTTAGTTATCACTTTGTAAATGGTGTTGCACAAGGAGATTGGCCTGAATTCATTGAAATTAATAGGGTGCTCCACCTTGGGGATGAGGGTAAGTAGTGTGCAATTTAGCTCCTTTGCAACACTTGCCTTGCTCCGTGATTCCTCCACTACTACTCAGACCTCATTTCCTACAACCTCCCAGAAAGTTTGATAGAAGAAAGTCAGGAAACCATCCGACCCTAGCGCTTTATCTCCTTCCATGCTAAAAACTACATTTCGGACCTCCTCAGCTTGAATGGGTTTCACCAGTGCCTGATTTTGCACCTCTGTTATCAGTTTTAGGATAACGCTTAGGCCATTTTGTTGATGTTCCACGTTGGTTTTGTTATCCTTGGATAGTAATGCTAGAAAGAACTCAACCGCCTCTTTATTTATATCCTCCAAGTTGTCTAGTAGGACATTATCATTGTTGTAAATGGTTGTGATTTTGTTCCTGGATTGTCTCGCCTTAACCGAGTTATGGAAAAAAATTGTGTTTCTATCACCTTCCTGTAACCAGCACTCTCTTGACTTTTGTCTCTAGTAAATCTCCTCTGGAGCTAGCACTTCACTGTATTGTCCTTTGAGGTTTCGCTCCTGCCAGATCATCTCAGATGTCATCCCCTTTTGTATTATATCTTCTTGCAAGGTCGCTAGCTTGTCCTCCAAATCTCTTTTATTAGGAAAAATGTTACCAAACTTGGTTCGGTTCCACTCTTTAATTTTTGACTTAATGAACTATAGCTTCTTGACGAAAACAAAGGCCTTAGTACCCCATATTTCTAGGGGCCCTAACCACCATTCCTTGATTAATTCCCTCAAGTTTTTATCCCTCAACCACATTTTTTTGAATTTGAAAGGACATCTGATGGGGGGCCCATCAAAGGCTATAGTGAGCTCTACTGGTAAGTGATCCAAGGCAACCATTTAATGGATATTCAAGGCAAAAAGGAGATTGGTTTCCGCCCAAGGACCACCCAAGAAAAAATGGTCAAGCTTCTTTGCTACATGATGTCCTAGGATCCTTCTATTAGACCATGTGAACTGTCCTTCCTTAGATTTGACTTCCCTGAGTCCATTGTCTGCCACAAAATTTTGGAAATTAACTTGGTTCACAGAAAGTCCTCCCTTGCCCCCCGATTTATCACTCAAGTCCAATATAGCATTGAAATCACCCCCAATAATAATAACACCACCATCCAGATCTCACATGAGGGAAGACAAGGGTCTCCAAAAATTTCTTTGAAGATTGGGTTTTGAGGGTCCATAAACATTGATCAATATGAAATCAGCATTTAGAGGGTAGGAATGGACCTTACATACCTACCACATATTGGAAGCACAACCTTCCTCCACCTTATGATTGTTCACATTCCAGAGGATACCCATACCTCCTGATGCTCCCTCTGAATCTACGAAAACCCCTATCCACTACTTCCATGATCCCATGAGTATCTTATCTTCTACTTTGTTCATTTTTTTCTCTTGTAGGAAAACTATATCTGGCCTTAATTAATCTAACCCTCATTTAATCAATCAGCATTTTTTAGGGGCATTGTAACCCCTGACATTCTAGGTTATGATTTTCATTGTCCTTCAGGAAGGGTGACACCCTTCCCTACTATCAATTTACTTTGACCTTTGGCACCACCAGCCATTGCGATCTTGAACTGATTTGACTTTCTACCTCTCACTCTCTTTTCCCCTATCTGTACCTTGTTACACACAGGCTCCATTTGCTCTAGGGTGAATTCACAAAGCTGGTTCCCACTTTCGCCAGCGAAGGAATTTGGCGAAAGTGGGAAGTTCAATTTTCTAGGTGTTCGAGTGAAATAGGGGTGTTCACTCAAACTACCCCTGGGAGTTCGAGTGAACCACGTTGCAGACTTGGGTTCGCTCGAACCGCGGGTGACTTTTGGGTTCGAGTGGACCCATCACAATATTATTATTTTAATTGGTTCAAGCAAACCCCCCCTTCGCTCAAACCCTTTTTAATTAGGTTTTTTTAAAACATTTATAAATAGAAAAAGTGACAGTTAAAGGGTCATTATCAAACTTGTCTTTTTCTGTCTAGTGGGGGTTGGATTGAACCAGTCATTAGCATCACATCACCGAGCTTTGTCTGCAGTAGCTAGCATCTTTCATATTTCATTTTTCGACCTTTATTAAATCAGGTGCACAAAATAACCCTTTGTTTGGTTTAATAATGTCTTTTTTTATTAAATTAATAAATAATTTGTTTGTTAATTTATTTTTTTAATTAAATAATTGTATATAGTTATTGTTTTTCAATATTTTAGAAAAATGTTTGATAATTTATTGTTTTTCATTGTTTTAGAAAAATGTTTGATAATTTAATGTTTTGACTAAAATGTGTCAATTTGTTTTCAAAATTACTTAATTGTATATATGCATATTTTTTTCAACATTTTAAAAAATTGTTATGAAAAACATAGAAAACTAAGGTAGTAAATCAAAACTTAGAAAAACATTAGCAAAAAAAGAAAATTAGAAAAATGTCGCAAACGTAAATATAATAAATTAAACATTAGAAAAATTAATAAATTTTAATTTAAATAAACATTAGAAAATTTAGATAACAAATTTAAACAAATTAGACAAAATAAATCCACTACAATGTGACCCATTTTCACATCCTATTACACGCACAACATGACCCCTCAAGACCATATATGTCCTGATGACACAATACGTTCCCTTAGGAGGTCATAGAGGATCACATATAACATACTAGTGTACATATGACATTTCCTTTAGGATCACATAGTGTCCTAAGGGGTCATACGTGGTCCTAAGGGGTCACACATGTGTTATAACACATGTGTGACCCCTTAGAACCGCATATGACCCCTTACAAAATTGTAGTGTGAACGACATACCCCTTAGTCCATCAAATAGTATCTTAACAGATGTGTGACCCATTAGAACCACATATGAACCTTTATAAAATCCTAGTGTGAATGAAATACCCCTTAGTCCATCACATAGTGTCTTAAGGGGTCGTATGTGGTCCTAAGGGGTCACGCATGCAATAACACATGCGTGACCCCTTAGCAGGTCACATAGGACCCCTTATAACATCCTATTGTACATATGACATTCCCCTTAGGATCACATAGTGTCCTAAGGCATCATATGTGGTCTTGAGGGGTCATGCATGTGTTATAACATATGCATGACCCCTTAGAACTGCATATGACCCCTTATAAAATCCTAGTGTGAACGACATACCCCTTAGTCCATCACATAGTGTCTTAAGGGGTCGTATGTTGTCCTAAGAGGTCACGCATGCATTAACACATGCGTGACCCCTTAGTAGGTCACACAGGACCCCTTATAACATCCTACTATACATATGACATTCCCCTTAGGATCATATAGTGTCCTAAGGGGTCATATGTGGTCCTGAGGGGTCACGCATGTTTTATAACACATGCATGACCCATTAGAAGCACATATGACCCCTTATAAAATCCTAATGTGAACGACATATGCCTTATTTCATCACATAGTGTCTTAAGGGGTCGTATGTGGTCCTAGGGGGTCATGCATGCATTGACACATGTGACCACTTAGTAGGCCACATATGAACCCTTCTAACATCCTACTATACATATGAAATTTCCTATGTGTCCTAAGGGGTCATATGTGGTCCTGAGGGGTCACACATGTGTGACCCCTTAGTAGGTCACATATGACCCCTTATAACATCCTACTATACATATGATATTCCCCTTAGGATCATATAGTGTCCTAAGGGGTCATATGTGGTCTTGACCCATTAGAACCGCATATGACGCCTTATAAAATCCTAGTGTGAACGACATACCCCTTAGTTCATCACATAGTCTCTTAAGGGGTCATATGTGGTCCTAAGGGGTCACGCATGCATTGACACATGCATGACCCCTTATAACATCCTACTGTACATATGACATTCCCCTTAGGATCATATAGTATCCTAAGGGGTCATATGTGGTCCTGAGGTGTCACGCATGTGTTATAACACATGTGTGACCCCTTAGTAGGTCACATATGACCCCTTATAACATCCTGCTGCACATATGACATTCCCCTTAGGATCATATAGTGTCCTAAGGGGTCATATGTGGTCCTAACCCATTAGAACCACATATGACCCCTTATAAAATCCTAGTGTGAATGACATACCCCTTAGTTCATCACATAGTGTCTTAAGGGGTTGTATGTGGTCCTAAGGGGTCATGCATGCATTGACACATGTGTGACCCCTTAGTAGGTCACATATGATCCCTTATAACATCCTACTATACATATGACATTCCCCTTAGGATCATATAGTATCCTAAGGGGTCATATGTGGTTTTGAGGGGTCATGCATGTGTTATAACACATGTGTGACCCCTTAGTAGGTCACATATGACCCCTTATAACATCCTACTATACATATGACATTCCCCTTAGGATCATATAGTGTCCTAAGGGGTCATGTGTGGTCCTCACCCATTAGAACCGCATATGACCCCTTATAAAATCCTAGTGTGAACGACATACCCCTTAGTTCATCACATAGTGTCTTAAGGGGTCGTATGTGGTCCTAAGGAAGCATGCATGCATTGACACATGCGTGACCCCTTAGTAGGTCACATATGACATCCTACTGTACATATAACATCCTACTGTACATATGACATTCCCCTTAGGATCATATAGTGTCCTAAGGGGTCATATGTGGTCCTGAGGGGTCACACATGTGTTATAACACATGCGTGACCCCTTAGTAGGTCACATATGACCCCTTATAACATCCTACTATACATATGACATTCCCCTTAGGATCATATAGTGTCCTAAGGGGTCATATGTGGTCCTGAGGGGTCACGCATGTGTTATAACACATGCGTGACCCCTTAGTAGGTCACATATGACCCCTTATAACATCCTACTATACATATGACATTCCCCTTAGGATCATATAGTGTCCTAAGGGGTCATATGTGGTCCTGACCTATTAGAACCGCATATGACCCCTTATAAAATCTTAGTGTGAACGACATACCCCTTAGTTCATCACATGGTGTCTTAAGGGGTCGTATGTGGTCCTAAGGGGTCATGCATGCATTGACATGTCTGACCCCTTAATAGGTCACATATGACCCCTTATAACATTCTATTGTACATATGACATTTCCTATGTGTCCTAAGGGGTCATATGTGGTCTTGAGGGGTCACGCATGTGTTATAACACATGCGTGACCCCTTAGTAGGTCACATATGACCCCTTATAACATCCTACTATACATATGACATTCCCCTTAGGATCATATAGGGTCCTAAGGGGTCATATGTGGTCCTGACCCATTAGAACCGTATATGACCCCTTATAAAATCCTAGTGTGAACGACATATCCCTTAGTTCATCACATAGTGTCTTAAGGGGTCGTATGTGGTCCTAAGGGGTCACACATGCATTGACACATGCGTGACCCCTTAGTAGGTCACATATGATCCCTTATAACATCCTACTATACATATGATATTTCTTATGTGTCCTAAGGGGTCATATGTGGTCTTGAGGGGTCATGCATGTGTTATAACACATGCGTGACCCCTTAGTAGGCCACATATGACCCCTTATAACATCCTACTGTACATATGACATTCCCCTTAGGATCATATAGTGTCCTAACATATGCATGACCCCTTATAAAATCCTAGTGTGAACGACATACCCCTTAGTCCATCACATAGTGTCTTAAGGGGTCGTATGACATTCCCGTTAAGATCACATATTGCAGATTTAATACTTTTATAATCATATGGGCCCAAATGTTATATATCATGTTCTTGAATTTTTTATGTATGTCAAAGATTTAAATATACACGTGTTAGATCTCTCTATCTCTCTGAAATATATGTTATCTCTAGATCTGAAATATATGTTATCTCTCTCTCTCTCACTGAAATATTTGAAATTTTTACATGTATTTTTTTAAAATGAAAATAATCTCTCTCTCTCATGAAGATTTATATGTATAATCTCTCTCTCTCTCAGGAAAATGATCTCTCTCTCTCTGCTTACATATTTATTTTAACTTTATGACATGTACCTAGATAGATGGCATCCCAGGATATACCTTCACAGGCTCCTGATCAGGATCCACTTGCGTAGGCTCCTGATCAGGAGCCACACATTGATGATGTTGATCCTCCACAGCAGGATCCTCCACAGTAGGATCCCCCCTTTCCCGACATTGCTACTATTTTTCAATACAGTGATCGGGAGTTGCATAGGTTGAGGGCCATATTAGATGACCCTCGTACTGATGGCGTATACAAGAGTACATGCGCGTCCATTTTTGATAGTTTGCGAACATTGGGGGACCGCTTAGTTTCTCATACCTCATTCTCACCTAAGGTTATAGAGGATATATATAGACAGTTGAGGAGTGAGATGAGGGGTCCTTATTCTTTTGCTGATGTGGTGGGGGTGGTCTCGAAGGAGACCATCAAGGAGAGATGCTTTCCACAATATCAGGAGAAGAGTAGGGTGAGGGGATATCAGGTTACTAGATGTATCGACCCATAGGTTGCATCACTAATTTACCTGCGCTTCTTAGCTGCCCATGGTCATTATCCTAATAACGACTAGATACCATTATACTTTGCACAACAAGTATTTGCTGAGGTTCATTGTTAGATGAAACCAAGCTACCTTGATATTCTAGGATATTATGGACAGGGGAGGGGTAGGATTGTTGATAGAGATGCATATCGTAGGTGTGATAGAGCTCTACCTAGACATAGGGACCTTGTTGGCCAAAGATTTCCTGCAGTAGTCCCAGCCATGGCACCCATAGCAGATCATGTTGTGATTGCTTCTCAAAGAGAAGCAATTGATAGGATTGGACAGATTGCATCAGCAACAGCCACCATATCTTTTGACAGGGTGGGCAGATATATGATGAGTCGACCACGTTTGCAATCATCCATAGATCATGCATCTTCTATTCATAGGGGGGCTTTAGATTTAGATGATCGATATATTTCTGTTGGCATCCCCTCCCTAGATGAGGTAGCAGCCATAGTTGGAGGTAGTAGACATGTATAGATGTCACAGTATTTAGTCGAGGACCTACTACATGCTTATAGTTTTATTTCATCTCAACTTGGGATACCATTGGCTGATGTTAGAGAGGAGATTCTCAAAGATGGTCAAGCTACAATGACATCGATGCATACCCCAAGGTAGTCACAACATTCTCATCACTCTACACATGCTCCAAGCACTGACCCACCTATAGATCACTCTATTGTTGCAGAGGAGGAGCTACGAGCTGATCAGGTCCATATCACAGATGAGGGCTGCTTGGATTCATTTGAGGAGGAGATACGAGATGATCAGGTCCATATCATAGATGAGGGTTTGGACTCATTTAAGGATCAACTAAGAGATTTGAGCCATACTGGATTTATGGACATGCTACTATATTCAGACACTTCATCCACAATGCCCACTCATCTAGTTAGCCCCTTGCACTCCTCAGTGATACGTATAGCTAGAGAGAGATATGCAGGCACAAGTGATGTTGTTGATATGATCATGGGACAGGATCAAACTATACAACGTACTCCAGGTTATACATAGGTATGTACATGTACATGTGCGTTTAAATTTTTAGAAGATATGTATACATGTTACAAATTTGTAGGATAAATCTATATATATAGATCATGTTTAATAAATAATCTAGAGTTCTAAGTTTTAATTTGTAGATCATTTAAATTGATCATGGACTAATCCTTAAATTGACAGTTAGCTCATGTCACTCCTTCCTTGAGCTCTGAGCATGTGCGTAGGAGAGATTATTTAGATGCTATTAGTGTACAGGTTAGTTATGGTTTTTGGTACATATATGTACATGTATGTATACATGCACGTTACAATTTATATTTAAAATTTTATTTAATTCTACTTGGATTTGATGTACATGCACGTCTAGAGAGATAGATATATTATATTTAATATTTAAATAAATTCTACTTTTGCAGGACTTGCCCTTAGATGGTCACTTAGTTCGTAGCCGACATGATCCCTGTTGATTTGCTCCAGACTTTATAGCTCATTTACATTTATCTTTTTATAGACTTTCATATTATATATTATATATATTCATGCACGTACATGGAGTTTATACCTGGTTTATGTTTGATCAAACTATACATGTTTGATTATATTAGATTTATACATGTTTGATTAGATTAGATTTATACATGTTTGATTAGATTGTATATTTCATGCATGTACAATGAAGTTTAGACTAGAGATTATATATATTTCATGCACATGTACATGTGTTAGATTATATATGTACTTTATGTTCGATGGACTAGACTGGACTTTATATATATATATATATATATATATATATATATATATATATATATCACGTGCACATGTTAGAAATACAAGTAGATATGCATTAAAATTTAAAAGAACATGTTCAAACAAAAGAGTATGTATGAAATGAACAAACTAAACTTAATAGGTCATGTATTGAATAGTTCACATGGTATGTGAGCTTCTAGGTATGTATACTATAGTTAAATAGTTCACAACATGTACATGTCCTAATTACAAATGTCCTAATTCCATATTATATCAATTTTACAAATGTACATATTACATTCTAATATTAATATGCATTTTTTAATTAAATTATTTTAACTACTGGTCCTTAAAAATTACATGCATTTAGAATTAGATACAGTACCTTATACATACAAATTAAACATGCATTTAAACATGTACATGTACTTGAATTAACTTTGAATACATCCTAATTTGATATAATGTATTTAAACTTAAAAAATATTTATCCTTTAGTTTCAAAACAAGTTAAGAGATCTAGAATTTATCTTGAGTATTAATTCAATTCATGTGGGTTGAACCACATGTGTACTTTGGATTACTATATATATATATATATATATATATTTCATACCACATCAAGTGGTTCAGAACGCTCTTCAATAACACTTAATATTTTGCCATGATCTTCACTATCTAGTCTCCACTTTTGAGACCGCCCTCGATGTGGAACTATTTGAAGAATTAGGCCAACAGTAATGACCAAGTGACTATACTAATATACCTTGTTGTTAATTTGGTATTCAGTGAAATAAATCCCATGTTGAACAATTTTAACTTGTTTGAAATATGTCCCTTGCACTACAACTGATCCTGCATGTACATTTATATAAGAAATGCGAGAAATTAAAAATTTCCACGTAAGCAATTTGTACATGTACATATTCAAATCAGAACTCAAACCTGTGGGAAATGACATTCCATCACTCATCTCAGATTTTGATAACTTCTTTCTCTCTTATGTGCAACGCAATAAATAATAACTAACACCTTCTATATTTCCATCTTTTGCTATGACTGCAAAAATATCTCTGCAATTTGACACAAGTTAAATAAATTCTAAGTTATATGTCATTTTTAAGGAAATATTTACATGTGTACGTCATGTATGTACCTTTTTTAATCAATCATGAAATATGATCATAATCACCAGAAATCAAAGGAATGTCTTCAAAGTTTTCATCCTCATTTGAATCCTCGTATGTGTCAGAAACATCTAGTGGCACCATTTTCCATTCACTAACATATCCAAGCTCTTGGTTCTTGCAATCAACATAGTTTTCAAAAATGCATTCAGAACAAAAACATGAATAATCCCTAGTGTATAATGTCCATGGGCGACTATCTGTACTCATGACACAATGCAAAGATCTTGTCCTCTCCATGCTCTTACATCTATGCATTGATTTTCTATCCACATCTACAAAATGTACATGTGTACAAGAATGTACATGTAGATCAAGTTGTTAAATTCAAACATTTGAACTAGGAACATGTATTTTTTAGAGGATTAAAAAAAATTAAATAAAACACTAAAAGAAAACACGCACCAGTTATCTCCCAAAACACTCTATATGGAATGGGTCTGTATGTTCTTGATGATGATTCCCCATGATAATTAGGTTGCCCAAAGTGTTTCTCACACCATTCAATAGCATTATGTGCATCTTCTATATGATCTCCTGTGTACTTTATTTGATGCTTTCTTAGAGCATGTTTGATACAAGCTCCTGCACCATCATGTTCACACTTTCCATGACCACTCTCAAAAAAACTCCAAACATGTGGTATTTTGTCATTTCGATGATATCTACATAGTGCATAAAATGGCCTCAAAGATTTGAATTGTGTCGCACATCCATTACACCAAACAAAATGTTTAACTATTGTTATGCCTCTATCTTTCAAATATTCAAAAAAGTTCTTAAAGCAATGTTGTACAAAAAGTGTGTCATTCTCCTTATCATCACTAATATAGAAGTTGTACTCTTTCTTAATGACACGATTTTCAAATGTACTATCAACACCATCCAAATTCATTTGTGCATGTCGATAACACACATGCACCAAAATAGTGATTTTCTTTGAAAAGTAATACTCTGATTGAATCTCTTTTTGATGTGCAAAAGAGTAATTCTCTGCGAACTCAACTATAGATAGAATAGTTCCAAGTGGGAAAGTGTCTCTTTATCTTTTAAATTGTTCTACTTGCCACTTGGCAAAAAAACAATGGCATATGTATGGTTTTATCAACTTATGAAAATTTTCCATATATGTTCCAATAGGTATTTCCTCTTCTACATAATCTAGCCTTGTAGATTCCTTTCCAAATTTTGTTTCAAATTTTTTGTACTTGTAACTCTTGCAATTTACTATCTTCCTCATGTCAGTATCTTCATCTCTCAAAGGCAATTTAGCCAACTCCCTGCATGTTCCA
This sequence comes from Cryptomeria japonica, assembly GCF_030272615.1. Classification (NCBI taxonomy): domain Eukaryota; kingdom Viridiplantae; phylum Streptophyta; class Pinopsida; order Cupressales; family Cupressaceae; genus Cryptomeria; species Cryptomeria japonica. Next base: position 33,792,095 of record NC_081408.1, on the reverse strand, counting down.
CAAATTCCTCTTATGCAATTTATTTGACCAGTTGCATTATCATCTGATTTATCACATAAGATGGATGCTATGAATTGACTTGTTCGTTTAGGAGGGGCATTTTCATAACCATCACTATCTTCTCTAATCTTTTGAAACACCTGATAGTACAAGTCAAATTTGATGTGATAATGACAACAACAAGCTTCGAAAACTTTGTTTAACTTCACATAATATGGCCTTAACTGTTCAAACATGGTTTGTCCAATCTTTATATGAGGGTTTGTTTTAGTAAACAATACATACAATTCATGTTTTGTTGTGTCTATCCAATGTTTTACATGGAGATCATAACGATCAGGACCAATCCTTTGCTTGATAACATCTCTACTATTTGATGAAGGACGAGTATTATCATTCCAAAAACTTGTCACAAAGTTCCTAACAACATCTTCAATTCTATCCGAATGAGGAGCTCTACACATAATTGCCCAATTCCCTTCTGAGGTAGTATCATCCAAAATCTTTCTCCTTTTAACATATTTAGATATTGTCCTTCTACTAAACCAAACTCAAATGACAGTGAAGAGATTTGTCTTTTTTGAGCCAATCTTTCATTTACTAAAGATGTCAACATCACTCTTCTTGAAATGGTCTTATCTAGTTTTTGAGATTTTTTACCAATGTTCACCAAACCTTTCTTAACATTATTAACGATAGATTTTTGTAGCTGAGAATTTTTCCTCTTTTGACTTGTTGTATCTATACCCAACAATTTCATTGGATCTATTAAGTCTTTATGAGTAAGTACAATTGATAACAATTGAGCTTTTTCTAGTGTAGTATCAAGATTGTTGAAATGAGACATTTTCCACTTTTATTCATTGACCTCCTTTTAGTATGTCTAGGTTCTTCACTGAGATGTTTCAACTCATCCAAATCCATTTCAAGTAAATGATCTAAAGTTTTATAAGAAATATTTCTCTTCACTTGTTTAGCTAGATCCACAATATGCTCATCCATATCAGTGGTAGGAGGTAAGGAGCCTGACCCCTCTCCTTCAAAGGTCTCCATTGGTTCAACTTGGACAATTTCCTCCCTATGTTCATCAACTATATTGTGTTTTTCAACAGGTTCATTTGCGTCGACTCTCGCTTCAAAACTCCCTTCTTCTTGAGCCTGTTATGTACATAATTTAAGAGTTTGTGTAAGGTTGTTGAATTAATCAGAGATTATTCAATTAGGTTTAAGAATATGGGTGAATTTGGCTTAAAGCTTTACATGTTAAAATTAGCCCGTTCAATTTGGTTTATTAAATTTAATTACTTTCAAGACCTTATTGTTATAACTCTAATTAAATTACCTATTTAGGTTTAAAGTTCAATTTGTTCTCAGGTTAGGATTAAAGTTCAATCTCTAATTTTGAGCACTAATTTAACACATAAAATAAAATTTTGATAAATTAAAAATTCCAATTTTGAAAATTAAAAGTACAAATATTTTGATGCATGCATACGATAAAGGTGACCTCATGTTAATTTGTTATGGACCATAATGTAGGTGGACTATAATTTGTCACATGTGTGTAGATTTAAGACCTATTATTGCATAATAGACCTCCTAATCTGAAATGTTTTTGCATGTACGTGAAGTCATATAAATAGTTCACCTAAATTATTCAACATGTAATAGGTTATAAATTTATGTCACATTTAAGACCTATAATCAATGTAATAGTCCTAATAGGCCTTATTATTAAAATCAATATGACCACGTATGAAAAAACACTTCACAATTAATATACTTAACTCCCCTTAAGACAAATATATTATGTGATATTAAAGGACCTATCACATGAAATTACTTGTACATGTAGATTAAATATTCAATATATATAATTTAGAACCTATAAATTATGACATAATAGGTCTTATTAATTTTATGACTTAATAGGTCTTATCTATTATAAATGGACTTAATTATATAGGAGAAAAATGCAATTACACAACAAGCAAGTTGATGGAATTTGAAATTTGTAAATACACATGTATTATCTCAAATTAATTATGCTTTCCAATTAAAACAAGATTATTTTTAATCCTATTATTTCCAATTAATTTAATTAAGATTTTTTAAATTAATTTTCATTAAAAATATTAGATAAAAAATATTGAACTAATTAATTGTTATGTAATACATATTAAATTAAATAGAAATAAAATTAAAAATACATAGTTGTATCATGATATCTTTGTCTTCTTTGTTCTCGATATCTTTCTTCCATTTCAGGAGAATAATTCCTTGAAGTCTTATTTTTCCTTCTCTTCTTGTTCCCCATGCTTTTACAAAAAACCTTCAAATTATTGCCCTCAAAATAATTTTCAAATGTCTTCTCTCATCCAAAAATGCGAATTATTTTAATCATTTGTGTGATAAAAAATGAAAAAAATTATGGACATTTATATGACTCCACAAATGAAAAAAAAATGAAAAATGTGTCGGCTAGAGTTCGAACGAAACCCGATAGTTAAAAATGGTCAGGTTCGTTCAAACATGACCATTACAAAAAAGTATGGGCCAAAATCAAGCCCATTGGTTCGAGCAAACCCCATTCGCTTGAAGTACTGTTCATTCGAACCCTCCAATTAGAGGTTTCTCCCAAAAAAAATCAGTTTTGAAGAATTAATGACTTCGGAGCTCTAGTTCAAAAGCACGGATGAAATAATCTTGATAACCAAAAAATATTATATGGTAGTAATTGGAGCAAGCTTTCCAATGAGTATAATTTTGTTATATTTTGAATTTATTATGTTCTTGTTTTTTTAATTTTATGGAAAATTGGTTTTTCACCGAACTTGAACTTCTTTGTTCAATGCATTGGGAAAAATAAGAAACTAATTCAAAAAAAATTTGAAAAATATCTATGCCCCTAGCATTGATGTCTTCTTTCTAACAAAAAAAATAAAATTGAATTTTGATTTATATAGAACAAGTTATGTGTTCAAATGTAAACCTATGTCTGAATTATGACTAGTCGGACTTCAAAACTTTATAAAATGAAAAATATTGAACATATCACTATAAAAATAAATGCAAGCCCTGGATATTAATGTTACAAACCAAAATTCAAAAGAATTGAGTTTTTATCATTTATTAAAAAAAAATTATGCATTTTGGGAGGCACATCACTCTTAAAAATGTAGTTTGTTGTAAAAAACTACTTTTCAAGGGAGATGGAAAAATTTTAAAAATATCCTTCAAAAAAATTTGAAAAAAATTTATATAGAATGTATAAACAAAATGCTAGAAATCACTAATTTACATCATCTTCACATTTTTAATAGTTTAAAAGTTATAGTTCTCAGAAGTTGAAGATTATTTTAAAAATGTACATCTCAGTGTCAAAAGTGGCAAAAAAGTGGGAACCATTATTGTGAGTTCACCCTCTATTGTCCTTGTTTCCATAATGTCTTCCTCATCCATCCATCCCCATTCATCCTTCTCATCAATACCATCAGATTCTTTGTTATCTTTGGATCCATCCTTATTGGATCTCGAGTCCTTATCCTTCTCCGGGTGCTGTAGTATCTCCAAACTGACTCTTGTTTCCACAGGGGAGAAAGCCCTAGTGTTAACCTCGTCCAGGATATCAACTACTTTCTCTACTCTTGTGATGGCCTCTTCTACCCAACTTGCAACCTCCTTCTATTTGTTAATAAGAGCAACATTTGTTATAGTTTCTTCCACCTCTTGGGTGGTATCTTTGTGAGTCATCCCGGCCTCCCTCTGAGTAAAGGGCTTTTGCAGAGATTGGGTCATGTCCTCATTGGATCTCATCCCCTTCCTTATACTATCCTTGGTCACAAAATAGATCACCTCATCTTCTATTGTAGTCTCCACAGTTTTCCCCTTAGGGCCCATTAAACAGGTTTCCTCTGAATGTCCTTCTTTTCTACAATGCTTGCAGATTTTGTAAGATTCCTCCACCTCAATTTTTTGGAGCCATTGTCCTACATTTGTTATGATCTCCACTTGTTCTTAAAGTGGGTAATGAGGTTTCCATCCAATACATATTCGTGCGTACATGCTAAAGTCTTTGGATTCAATAGCCTCATTCGCTCTAATGTAGAAACCCAGTTTGTTGCCTAAGGTTTGGAAGAACTCCTCATTCCAATATTCTCTGGGAAGGTTATATAATCTGAGCCATATCGATACCTCTTCAATCGGAGCTAGCACCGGGTTGAATTTAGGTTCCCAATCCCTAATGTACAAACCCCTCCCACCCATAAAGAAGGGTCTGTTGTTTAAAATTCCTTGCTTATCCTTGCTATCTTCTGTGATTACCAAGAAAAAACCATTTGGAAGGGTTCTAAGTTCTATTTTGCATTTCTAGTTTTCAATACACCAGCCTTTCACCTTTCCCACCGATGGCCAATCACCAAAGCATTTTACAAATAGTCCCCTTTCCTAGAAGAAAGTCACAGAATCATTCCAGCTTTTGTTATCTATCATTAAAGAGATTTTCTCCGTTCTCATACCATCTTTTCGTTCTGGGTCTTTCATTGTCTTTTGAAAATTTCTTCTCGAATGCCATTCTTTCTCTTGGCAATGTTGCCATATTATTTTTGGGATGTACTCCTTATTGCGATGCCCTTGGGTTCTGAAGCTCTCCTTTCTCAAATATTGATTGTGAGAATGAAAAAACCTGTCCTGATCCTCCCAAGCCTTACTTGGATTTTGCCAAGGACGTTTACCAAGTCGTGGTTGTGTAAAGTTCTATCGTGTTCCCCGATCTGCAAATCTTCAGCCTTGAAAGTCATCTCCCTGTGGTCGAAAACCCTGAAACTCCCTTGGTCGAAGCCCTAGTCTCCTCCTCCGCTCCATTTTTATCAAATTGAATATTGTATTTGTTATGTGTTACTATATTTATTGTATATTTATATTTAATATTTATTTATTGTGCTACAATTTTTATTACTGAATATTAAACTAATTAATAATTAATTAAATTTATTTTCTTATAATTGATATTAAATTTTTATTTTCTATTTAAATATTTTTATTAATTGTCGTACCTATGAAGTGTGGTACCTGCAGCTGCAACACAAACACTCAATAGATCATTACAAGCATGGTTAGCAAAATTAAAAGAAAATGAAACTTAAAACATGACAAAGCGACCTATCGCCTCCTAAGAGATGCGAGTATGGATTTTCTCACAGATCTGGATAAGTAATCCCAGTGACTTGACTACACCTAGACGGAGGATTTGAAAGCATTATGCTATATTGATCCAAGAGTCTAATTAAGCTAATGATATATATGATTAAGCTATGATGATGATGCAATTAAGCTAGAAAAGAGATTGATTAAGCTACATGATTCAACAATTATACTAGAAAATGATCAAATTATAATAGATCTAAGATGCAATTGCCTATAATAATAATGCTCAAATGATATGCTAGTATGGATATGCCTATAGTAACAATACCTAAATTGATATGAGATGGGATCCTTTGTACTCCAAAATGGGGGATATTTATAGGATTTCCAAGGCTAGGGGTGAGGTGGCAAGAATCAACAGTCAAGATTGAGTTTGAAGATATCAAGGGTGAAATTGGAGGAGGTTGGATAAGAGGTTGGAGGAAGGCACACTTGTCATCTTTGTGGTGACAAGTGTCAAGGAGCCTTTCTCATGAGGGGGCAAGTGTCCAAGAGATGAGACATGTGGTGAAAGTGCCATGTGTCTCAAGGGAAGAATATCCACACCATAGGAGGTTAGGATAAGGAGGTTGGGATGTGCAAGATAGGATAGGGTTAGTTAAACCCAAGATTATGTGGAATGGGTTAGGTTAAAGGGATGGTTAGGTTAGGTGGTTAGAAGGTAGGAGGCATGTGGGTAATTTGAATTTAAAAATTCAAATACTTGGAAAAGACTAATGAATTTTCAAAAACTCATAAATTGATTTGTTTTAATTAATTAGGGGATTAGAAGAATTGATTTAAATGGGGGGGATTAGAAGAATTGATTCAAATGGGGGGAGGATTAATTAATTTGAATTAATGAATCAAAGGGAACTATTGAAATGAACCTATTAAATAAATCCTTAGATTTATTAATAAGTAGATGAATGGGAGATTTTAATCAAATTGTTAATGAATTCAATTAAATTAGGAAGGGGGATTAATTAAATAATTGCTTATTTAATTAATTATCTTTAGACCATTTTTAGGTGTGTACATTTTGCCCCTCTTTGAAGCGAGGTGTGATGATGCATTGATTCAAAGAATAATATCATTTTGATGATGATATTGGTTCAATAGGATGCCCCAGACATTGATTGATAAATTGTGGTATGATGATGCCCCCTTGGGAGATCAATTGAGATAATTGACTTATGGAGTGGTTGAATATTTGCGAAATTGATTTCCCGATTAGAAATGATTTGATTTCTGCAACTGTTGTTGATGAAAGTGTGATTTCTTTGATCACAATGATGTGATTCTCAATGATTGATAGAGATTGATTGATTAGATTGATAAGATCGAGATATATTTTGGTTTAAGGAATGACACCTCCTGTATAAGACAAAGATGATCAAAACATCTGGTTTTAGGAACAATATATCATGTATAAGACTTGATCAGGATGTCTAGTTCCAGGAAAGATACATCTTGTATTAGACATGATATAATAGATTAGATGCGATCGATTGATAGAATTGATAAGGTTGATTGGATAAATAGCTTACATTTTGTTGATATCAGGTTGTAGTAAGATTCAGATATGCTAATGTTGGTTCTGTTGAGGGGGTAACATAATATTTGCACTGGGTCAACCATATCTGAAGAGAGATAAGTCATCATTTTGATTGTGTATACACTTATGATTATACTTTGATGATTCCTGCAATAGATTTAACCTGGGATAAGATGATCTTGCTAGATTCCATGCAAGAATGAAATGCAACGCTATGATCAGACTAGTCACTAGGTTATTGTGTTTTGTCATCATTGAGCATTTTCTCTTAAAATGTGAGAAGTGAGTGCAAACACCGATGGTATAATTAAACCATGATGACCTGGGCACTTCTTTCCTGGATTTTGATATTGCAAGTTAGCACAAACATCGAGGTATAATTGAACCAAGATGACCTAAGCGTTGCTTGCATAAAACAGACAGTATTAACCATTTCTATATGCACATTGGAAATTTCTTCGATGATACTCTGGTGATCATGTCCTTAGACAAATTTACACATATTAATGATTAATTTATAGATAGAAAACACAAAAAATAGCATGTTCCTTCCTTGTTCCTCTAGTCAGAGACATCATGGAGCTACTTAGAATTCATGATAGCAAAAATCAAGATAGAAAAGTTGAACAATCATGCTAAAAGAATTATCCAAAAGATATCATCCATTGAAAAGTGTGTGATGTGCAAGGACTGACATGTGATAGTTTGATTTTGGAAAATTTGATCTCGTTTTCAATGGTGGATGAGTCTGAGTTTTCGCTTGACAAGAGTTACCTAATTATTGATCTTCCTGTTTGATTAAGCCCAAAATGATGAAAGTTTTTTCTTCTAGCCAAGTGTAGGATTTTTCCCCAAGCCTAGAAACAAAGTCATTATGATATACCCAATGATCCAAACCATGGTGAGAAATCAACTGCAATGCCTATGTATGTACAAAGGCTTATTATGGATATGAACAGTGATGATGGAAAATGAATGCAAGTGAAAGGATGCATGAACTAATAGATGGAAGAGATAGCAGACAGATAGCGCCTATTTGCTTGGTTTTCACCATCTATTTTTATTGCACTTTTTCTTCATATTTGATTTTTTTGTTTATTTTTCAATGTTTTTGTTGTTTTTGTATTTTCTGATTTTCCATTGTTTTTTGGATTTTTCTGCTTTTTCACTATTTTGGATTTTCTACTTTTTCAGACATAAAACTTCTTTAGATGCATACTATTAACGGGTGCCTCGACCTGATCCTCGTCTTGTGTTGATAGCTGATATAATCCTGACCCAAACACTGTTGTGACCACAAACAGACCTAACCAGTTTGGTTCAAACTTCCCTTTCTTTTCTTGATCTACTTGGTTGTGTGGATTTTCTTTTAATACTAGTTCCCCAACTTGAAATGCTCTCGATTTGACCTTGTGATTGTAACTATGGAACATTCTTTGCTGATATACTTTTAAATGATCAAAGGCATTTTGTCTTCGTTCATGGATCAATTCTAACTCTTGCAATCTAGATACTCATTGTTCTTCATCTGGGATAAGACCTTTTAATGATACGCATAGAGAAGGTATCTCCACTTCAATTTGTAGTATTGCTTTTGATCCATAGACAAGAGAGAACGGTGTGGCACCTGTTGGTGTGTGGATACTGGTATGGTAGGCCCAGAGAGAAGGGTTCAATTGAATATATCAATCTCTGCCAGCATCATTCACAGTCTTTTTTAGGATTTTCATAATGGTTTTGTTTGATGCCTCTGCTTGCCCATTCCTTTGTGGATAGTAGGGTGTTGAAAATTTGTGTTGGATTTTGAATTTGTCACATAGCTCTTGGACATCCTAATTCTTGAATGGTCACCCATTATCAGTGATAATGGTCATGGGTATTCCATAGCAATAGATGATGTAGTTCAAGATAAATGCAGCAATTTATTTTCCTATGATATTGATGATAGGTACTGCCTCAATCCATTTTGTGAAATATTCTGTAGCTACAAGGATGAATTTGTGACCATTGGATGAAGGAGGATTTATCTTTCCTACTAGATCCAGATCCTATTGGCAAAAAGGCCAAGATGTTTCCAAAGCATGAAGTTCTTGTGTGGGTGCATGAATTAATTTCCATGGATGTGACATTGTTTGCATGTTTTAGCTATCTGAAAAGAATCTCGTTCTATAGTTGAGCCAAGGATGGGGACTCAAAAGTCATGTGAGAGAGAGCCCGAGACCATAGATGTATGAAATCCATACTCAAAAGAGCCCCAATAGGATATTTCAAGGTCATAGCAACAAACCTAGTCGATAAAGCAGTATTAGCCATAAGACACGTCCCAACAAGAGCAATAGGGAACTTAGCAAGAGCCATAGTATCTAAAACAACATGAGCCACAAAAGTAGGTTCCATTTGCAAGGAGAGTTCTAAACTAGCAGAAGAGTCTAGTTCAAAAACACATGGAAGATAGTAAGATGATGTCTATCCACATCCTTCCACCAAGTAGGAGGAAGACTAGGAGTCAGAACCATTGGAACAAGAAGAGGCCAACTGCCCTGTAGCAAAGCAACAAAAATAACTAAATGGAATCCCTTTGTATTCCAAGTACTAATGCCACTAGAGCTCTTCATGCATAAGAAACATATTCATCAGAAGGGGTTTAGAGAGGTCAAGATACACTAGGATACACATGAAGGAATTGTGGGAGAAGACACTAGTGTTAGGGTTAACTTTGATAAATCAGTGCATTTTTTTACCAATTTATTCATAATCTAATGCTAATTTTGAGACTAGGTCTTATATTTTGCAATTAGACACATAGTTTCCCTTTTTATAGGCTACCTCTTGAATGGATGAAAGTTCCTAGAACCCTAGTCCCTCCAAAAATGTCCCAAATTTAAATATTTTCAAGTGTCAACCTCTGTCATTTCTTCTTTGACCTTAACATTTTCATTCGATCATTATATTCAAAAATAACCCTGTGATCCCTATATGAATCATTTATTCTATTATTAATAAGGTCTAAGAGGTCTAAGATAATTTCCAATTACCCAAACACTACATTTAAGAGCAATCTAATTATAGGACGCAACATACTACAAGCAATCTGCATTCAACTATGGTTTCATGTTTGTCTTTTATTGTCATCACGGTATTACATTAACACTTGTAGGACTTGTCTAAATAGAATTACATCACCATTGTTTTGTGGAACTCCATGAGAGTCTTTTATACCTAAGGTAATATTATCATTTCAAACTTATCCATTGACTTAGATTTTTTCCTTCCTACGACACATAATCTATCACTCATTATAGTTATTGTGGAGGAGGGAATACCAAAACTGGGTTTGAATTAGAAAGCTCTTATATAGCACAACAATTTTCCCTTTTCTTTGTTTGTAAAGGTTGAGATCTAACTATGAAAGTGGTATCAAAGCACAGACTAGACTATTACAAGTTGTGACAAACTTTAATAGGCCAACTCTAGACTAATTCATTGGGCGCCCTTATCCTACCACTTTTGATTGAATTTATAGGAGACAAGATTTCAAATTCTTTTGATTCTATTTTTGGTCGCTTTCATCAGTTTCAGACACCTTTAGAGTGGTATGTTGGAAATATAAGTTATGTTGTCATTGATGTCAAACTTGTTGTTTTGACTGTGGTCTAGTCTAGATATAGTCATGTTGGAAGAGAGATGTTCTGGTCCGAATATAGTCTTGTTTTGTGTAAACTACATTTGGTGATAAGTGAGCTATTTATATGTTGTCATGTAAGTATACAAAGGTTTCTCTATTTTGTATTGTTGATTAAGGGTGTCATAAATTGGTGTTGTTGTTGGGTTTGATTGGTGCCTCAGTTGAAATATTTTGTGGAATCTGATCAGAGATATATGATATAAAAATGTGTTGATTGGTGTTGTTGCTGAGTGTGATTGGTGCCTGTTTGTTGTCAAATATTATCAAAGATGTATGATATATCACTATATGTTGATTGGTGTTGCTATTGAGTTTGAGCTGAAGTTGTGTTGTCATTATTTTTAAAATAAGTTATTTAAAGTTGTAGCGTATGTTCAATGGTATTGAGTGTTCACATGTTGTCATATTTCCTAGTGAACATGTTGTGCTTACATGAGGAGTTTTTCAGAAGATTGGTGTAGTCAAAGTTTCAATATGCAAGAAAGAGTATTCTATGCCCCAGTGGAAGAATGTTTTGATCTAGATTGTGAAGAGTATGGTGTTTGATATAATGTTAATATTCTATGAATGGTGTACTATCAAGTTTGTAGGTCCTTTGGTTCCTCAAATGATGAGATTAGTTGTCATTGTTCTTTGATAGTCAAAGTGTCTATTAGACTAGTCCAAATTTTCCTAGTGCCTTTCAGATATGTGAATTCAAGTGTTGTAATTTGGAGGACATTCTTATTTACTGCATGAGGTGTTCTAGTTTGAATCTTTGGTGTTGTTTGTGTTACATGTATGACTTATGTTGGTTTGTTCTTGGAATGGTCAATTATGTTGGGTCTTAGTGTGCCTGGATGGATTACCTTGTTTGTATCATGCTTTTTGGTTTGGATAGTCATTGGAGGTTATTTGTGATAGACTTATAAAGCACTGAGAAGGGGGATGAATCAATGACAACAAAAACAATACTACTTTAAATACTGACTAGTAGATATACTTAATAATTTTACTCAACACTATGCATGCAATCCAAAATGACATTAAAGCATCCACAATAAGTAAAATATCCACCATAAAACAAGTGTTTATATGTGGAAAACCCAAATGGGAAAAACCATGGTGAGATGGGACTAACAAGTTAACTATTTGTAGTAATAGGTAACTGACCGGTTAAGGTCTACAAAAGTGCTCTACTAGGAGCAAATCCTATTAAAGATCCCAAAGGTCTGTTAGGAGCTATACCCTATTAAAGGTAGTACCTTGTTAGGAGTAACCTCGGTAGAGGATTTTTGAATCCAAACTAATGGATCACCTTGTTAAAGGATTTTTACAATGAATCTTGTTAGAGCTTACCCGGTTAGGGGATTTGGCTGTTGTAATGATTAGAAAATAATAGGTGGTGTGATCTAGAAGTAGCACAACTTTCTTGAATAGATCCTCTTTTGTGCACTCAAAACTGCATCACCAACATATTCTACAATGCCTTCAACAAATTAACACTTCTATCTTCACATCAAATCATCTCATCAAAAAATAGTTAATCATAATGTCATTATATAGACATTTAGATTTTATATCGGCTTTAGAAGTCATATCACAATTTCCTAGGTGCATTGTATCTGGACAATCAAACATAACTCATCAATTTGGTGTCAAGTCATTCCTGCATATATCAGTTGTCTACATGTACTGGTTTAACACTCTCTAAACCATCATAAACTAAACTTCCAATACCAGTTGCAATACAAGTAACTTTAGGAGTAGCACTGGTAGGCAAGTTAGGTTTTTCTTGAGAAGTTAGGTTTTTCCAAGGCTTGGGTCAAATGGGTTCGTGCATGTATTTCTTCTGCAAGATTCTCAGTTTTCATTAATGGTTCTCCTTGTGGTTTTTTCAATTCCTCTAGGGGTTTGAGACAGGGAGATCCTCTTTCTCCCTTTTTGTTTATTCTCCTAACTGAAACCTTTAGTTGGGCTATTAGGGCTACTAAAGTGGTGGGGCTTTGGAATGGTATAAGGATTCATAATATTCCCCAAAGTATTTCTCATTGTCTCTTTGCAGATGATACTCGGCTATTTGGACAGGCTTCGTTAGTTGAGGCAAAAGTGATTAAAGGAATAATATAGAATTATGCATTGTTTTTTGGTTAGAAAGTGAATGGTGATAAATCAAAGATTTTCTTCCTTAATACATCACAACTGGTTCAGAATAGGTTGCAATCCTTTTGGGGATTTGAGACTGGAAGTCTTCCATGTACTTACCTTGGGAATCCTTTCTTTGTTAAACAAGATAAGATTGTTTTTTGGGATAAGATTATTTCGGTCATTTCTAAAAGAATTCTCTCATGGAATCATAGATGGTTAACTTTGGCGAGTAAAATTGTTCTCATCAAGTTTGTTTTGAATGTTGTTCCCATATATCTCGTGTCTGTTTTGAAGTCTCCAAAAGCAGCTATTGTTAGTTTAGAGGATACTCTTAGAGATTTTCTTTGGAACAATAATAAAGATGGCAAGAAGAAACTCCCTTTAGTTGCATGGGATAAGGTATATTTGCCTAAGGAACTTGGGGGAACAGGAATTCGAAGTCTAGAGAATCAGAATTTAGCCTTAGGTGCTAAGTTGGTTTTGAAATTATATGACAAGCCTAGCTCCTTATGGGCACAGATTATGTTTGCCAAATATTTAAATAATGGATCGAAAGAGTACATTTTTAAAGTCTCAAATTTGCCTTTGGGTTCTGTTATTTGGAATTTCCTTTGTAAATGTAGATCAGTTATTTTGCCTCATCTCTCATGGATTATTCATAATGGTAGAAAGGTCAGATTCTAGGATAAAGTATGGAATGGACACACACCTCTGGTGAATATTAGGGATTGGTCTCCTCCGATCACTATTCTTTCCTCCCTTTGGGGCATTTTTGTAGCAGATTATTTTGAAATTGTGAGTAGTGGACCCCTTAAGCTAGCTAGATGGAAGTTGTTGATTTCTTAGATGATCAAAGTATGAAATTAGATTTTGAGAAGATTTTGGGGGATAGAACTGTATTTCTTTCTAATTCTGAGGATGAACTTATTTGGACAAAGAATATTTCTGGTAAGTATAGTGTTAAAGATGGTTACAACTCTCTTATGGTTGCTAAAGATTTATCATCATGGCCTTATAATTTGTTTTGGAATTTGTCTTGTCTTCCTAAAGCTGGAGCCTTTGCTTGGTTGGTAGTTCAGGATAGAGTCCTTATAGGTATGAGACTGGATAGGCTTGGTATTACTGTTGTTTTCCCTTGTGTCCTTTGTAACAAAAATTTGGAATCTTCTTCACACTTGTTCCTACATTGTGATTATTCTTATGAATGTTGGTAGTGGTTGTTTGAGAAGTTAAATATATCCTTTGTTATTGGTAAGGATCGCATTTCCCATTTTAGACCTTGTCCCTTTATTTTTGCTTCATCTTTTTATGCATGCCTTTGGATCATATCTCCATCTATTATGATTTGGAATGTTTGGCTAGAGTGAAACAACAGGATATTTAAAAAACAAGTTCTCCTATGTCTGAGGTTCTATTAAAAATTGAGTCTTCAATCTCTGAGGTTGCTTTGTCATTTATTTATAAGAATTTGGAAATTCTTACTTCTTTTTCACACTAGGATAGTAGAGTTACTAGAGTTTGGAAGATGCTATCGGTTTTACCCTCTCATGGTTCAATTTTAAAAAAGAATGATGCAATAGGTAAGAGATGCTCTGCTAGATGGAAACCTCCTCCGTAGGGGCACTTTAAACTGAATTTTGATGGGGCCTCTCATGGTAACCCAGGGCCAACTGGGCTAGGCATGGTAATTTATGATCATAATGCAAATTTTATTCGAGCTAAGTGTCATGCTATTGGTGTTAAAACTAACAATTATGCAAAATGCCATGCTTTGTCTTTTGGATTGGATATGGCAATCTCTTTGGGAATTAAGGACTTAATAATTGAAGGTGATTCTATGGTGATTATTCAATGTGTTATGAAAAATAAATTGAATTGTTGGAATTTGCAGTATATACTTGATCTCATTTTACAAAAATTAGAATTGTTTGAATCTTTCTTGTTATCCCATTATTACATAGAAGTTAATAAGATCATGGATTATTTGGTAAATTTAGCCATTGATAGCAATGTTAATCAGCGAGAGGTGGGTTTTGAGGAAATTCCTTCTAGGGTATGGGAAGGTTTTCAGCAATAGTTATGTGATTTTCTTGAGTAATGTTGATGTAAAATGATGATAATTATTGCCGCTTTCCCCTTTCATTTCAAGTATCCATGTCTGTTGTCTGGAGGAGAGTTTGAGCTCATGGTATTTGATACAATAGTGTTTTTCCAAAGGTTTTTTGATACTTTCTTTTTTGGTAGGAAGGTTTTTGGCTCATGGGATTTGGCATAGGGCTTTGGAAAATTTTGTCTTCTTCCATTGATAGCAGCTATGGAGTCTACATTTGAAAATTATCCGATGGGTTTTACATATGGGCTCTATGTAAAACTAATATTATATGTGTTGTGATCGCATTTTGTATGTGGTTTTGGGCAGGGTGTATAAACTGATCTGTTAGATACTATAGGTTTATTTTATGAGTTGTGACCAGAGGTTTTCTTCCTAGGGTTCTTTCCTCTGGTATGCTCTTTGAATCCCATGTAAAAAATAAAAAATATTAATAAAAATGTTTAGTGGAATAATCCACTTTTATTGAAAAAAAAAATATATTATAAAATATATTATTATATTTTATAATATAATGTTATTTTAAAATAATTTAAGTATAAAAATTAGATATCTAATTTTCTGAGACAATATAATTAGACTGTGACAGCCCATGAGTTATTTTTAACCCACGGGCTGTGTGATTTTTGGGAATCCGATAGCCAGTTTTTTGCCCAAAATTTGCTAAAAAATACATTAAAAGGTAAGATTTTTATTGTTTTCGATCATTTTCATTCAATTTTTGTATTTTTTTTTAAGTTTATTTGTTTTTCATTGAAAATATGGTTTTTTCATAAAAACTAGGTTTTTTAAATCAAATACAAAATTGTTTAAATTTGTAAACTAAATTCAATTTTTTACATTCAATTAGGTTAAAAATGGGGGATAACAGTGAAAACATTGATCAACCACAACCGCAACAACTAAACCCACCTTTTCCAAAGCCCCCCTCAATTCAGGATTTAATTGCACAAAATTTGAACCAATTGAGGGGGATTGCATATGTATATCATAGGATCCCTCACCTAAACCCAATGTTTGATCCCCTCACGTCGATCATAAAGAGTATGGAAACCATGAATAAGGAGCACAATGATGCTCTTTTGTGGCGAGATTCTATGAGGGATCAATATGTGATGGCTTGTCCTATAAGGAGATAAAGGATCTTGAGATATCCAAAGCCGCTATGGCCGCATTGTTTGTGAATCCCCACACTAGTCAACCCATAGATCCCAAAAAATAAAACTTTCTATTAAATGGTGCACAAATGATGGTATTGTGAAAAACTTTAAGAATCGTTGGTGGATGGCTTTCAACAAACCACCCAACAACAATCTTGATGTCCCCTTCTACTTCATTAAAAAATTGTATGTTGAGTTTGTTTTAGGAAAACATGTGAACTACTTTGACATCCAACCTTTCCAGGGTGTGGGTTTAGGTATACCCCAAAATAGACCTGGGGAAGTCAAAGTAGTCCACAACCCATATGTCCCCCCTCCTCCTATTGATCCCCCACCTCCAATGTAGCATCTAGATATAATTTGTGAGGTGGCATCACAGACCATATCAACTATTCACTCTTTGAGTAGCCTTTTGGTTTCTCAGGCTAGGTCAATAGGTCAGCCTACTTTTGATGGTAGTTGTGCATCTGGTGGCTCTGACACGTCATCCTTACCTCCACACATTTGTGTGCCCCATAGTTGTGTCATGTGTGGGCACGTATGCTTGGGTCCACTTGGACAACATGTTGATCCTCCTATGGACATTGTAGATTATGAGGTGTATGAGATGCATGATGCATTAGATGTTATGACACAGACTGGAGGATACCCTGGGGAGTCCTCGCATGCTAGAGGTGAGGAGGCACTGTCATCATACATTGATGATGTATGATGGTATGATGAAAGAATAAGTATCCGATAGAATACTGAGAGGGGGGTGAATTAGTATATTGAAAAACTGATACAAAGTTCCCAAACTCAAATTCAACCACACAAAGTAAACATATCTCAGTCAAGATCAATATTCAAAAGAATACTTGACATTAACCAGTTTAACTGTTATGACAAATTTAATAATAAACAACTTCAATCTTGTAAACATCAACAATTATTAATCATAACTCAACATATTCATCTCTCAGTGCTTCTACTTAACATGCCTTATCAGGAATTAACCAAATCAACAAATAAGATCACAACCACAAAATAATTCACCATTTTACACAAATGTTTATATGTGGAAAACCCAAATAGGTAAAAACCATGGTGAGATGAGACTCACAAGTATATCTATCTAAAATATTCTGAATTTCACCCCATTAGGAGCCAATCCCATTAAATCTTTACAATAAGTCTTGTTAAGAACTAATTCCGGTTAGGAATCACTCAGTTAAGGGATTTACAAATATGCCTTGATGAAAAGAACAATACCTTATTAGGAGTAACCTCACTAGAGGATTTAAGAATCCAATCTAATGGACCACCTTGTTAGAGGATGTAATGAGTAACCAAGCTTGTTAGAGCTTACCCGGTTAAGGGATTTTACTTTTGTTGTAATTGTTATAAAACAATAGGTATTCTTGATCTATTTAAGTAGCACTACATTTTCTTGATTAGATCCTTATAAGCTTCAATATACCTTCACTCAAAGTGTAGCCATTCACTGGTTAGGCAACTACACACTCAATAGGTTTTCATCAATCTTGCCAACAACCTTTTACAAACAACTTCATCGACCTTAAATACAAATCAATTAGGTCAGTAACACAACAAAAACCTAATTCTCATCATAGAGATTACAAACAAGTCGGTACAATATTGACTATTAGAAATCATGATAATCTCTTCACATTCTTCAAGAAAATTCCAACTACTTCATCGGACTTTGTAACTCATCACACGTTGTGCATTAGATGCAATCCACTTTGCTCCTTGCCTAGACAAAAAATAAATGAGCCAAAACAGTTTGAATTTATCCTCATACAATGATCACGCGTGTCTCCATCATTACCGCTTATCATATAATAAACCAACAAACTTGAACGGTTAGGTTTTAACAACTGATAGGATTTACCAGCTACATTACATAGAAAGGTTTAACCCTTTACACCATTTCACTGGTTCAGCTCACAAACTTTACATATCAGTTTACAACATCTTCCACAAAGCTATTCTTACTAGTTACTAGCTAATATCAAAAACAACAATCTCAACAATAATGTGAATACCATTACCAGTTCAATTGACATCAATGACAACATATCATTAATGCAATCTCTATGCAAAATGCCAACAATCTCCCCCTTTGGCATTGATGGCAATACAAATATCAACGCCTCTGATTATTGCTAAGATTGGTGAATAGGAATCCTAGTTTACATTACCAAATATTCACCTTGCTCTGTCTATCTTCACCCTACCATTTGTTCACCTAATCAAACACATAATTCTTCTCTCCAATCACATAATTCTTCTTCCCCTTTGACAACAATGCCAAAGTGAAAGTAAAACATGTAATTATGCTCTCACTATGCATCAACATCATTCTGCAACTTGATGCTCCCTCTGTGGAATAGATCCACTTCTTCATCAATCCATGTAAAATTTTGCAAGTGGTTCAGGGACTGATGCAATTAGCATCATGCTCAACTAACTCCATGAAGAGGGGCAACCCCCAATTGACTTCTAAGATACTCAAAAGTGGTCTTAGGCAGAGGTTTGGTAAAGATATCTACAAGATGCTCCTTGGTAGAAACATGCTCCCAGATAACATCTTTACTTTGAACTTTTTCCCTCAAGAAGTGATATTTCAATTCAATGTGTTTAGTCCTTGTGTGCAAAACGGGATTTTTAGAAATATTTATTGCACTTGTATTATCACACAAAATCTTTATTGGTTTTGATATTTCCATCTTCAAACCTTCCAAAATGTGCCTCATCTGCATAGCTTGTGTGCAATTCATATAAGCTACTACATACTCTGCTTCAGCAATAGATTGTGAAGTGTAACTCTATTTTTTACTACTCCATGAAACTAGCCTTCCTCCTAGAAATAATGCTCCACCGGTAGTACTCTTCTGGTCATCAATATTTCATGCCCAATCAACATCTATGTATGCTTTCAAATCAAAATTTCCACCATATGGATACCATAACCCATAGTCAACAGTACCTTTCAGATATCTAAAAATTCTCTTGGTTTCCATCGGATGTGCCTCCTTTGGATTCTTTTGAAATCTAGCAACAATACCAACTGCATGGGCAATATCCAGTCGACTATGAACAACATAGTGTAATTTGCCAATCATTGAATTGTATTCATTTTCATCTACATACTTAGATGCTTCTTCCTTGGACAATTTACAACCTATAACCATTGGGGTTCCAATTGGTTTACAGTCACTCATACTGAAAGTCTTCAAAACCTCCTTCGCATACTTGGATTGAGAAATGAAAATACCATTCTTCATCTATCGTATCTATAAGCCTATGAAAATTTTTATTTCCCCTACTAATGATATCTCAAATTCATTCTTCATGTCATCTACAAAAAAATTACTCATGTCATCATTACCTCCAAATATAATGGCATCTACAAATACTTCACTGACCAGTATTTCATCTCCTTCAGACTTGAGATAAATGTTGTTGTCATCATTGGTTCTAGCAAAGCCTATCTTCATCAGATGAGTATGAAGTTGTTCATACCATGCTTTGGGTGCCTTCTTTAATCCATACAAAGCTTTATGCAATTTACATACCATGTCTTTCTTATGTATCAATGCATAACCATCAGGATACTCTATATAAACCTCTTCTTCCAGTATCTCATTCAAGAATACAGACTTGACATCCATCTAGTATACCTTGAACTTCCTATGAGCTACAAATGCAAGTAATGTTCTGACACTTTCCAATCTTGCTACTGGTGCAAAATTTTCTCCATAATCTTCTCCTTCTTCTTGTGCATAACCTTTGCATACTAATCTTGTTGCAAACTACAACACCATCTTCATTTAATTTGTTTCTGAACACCCATTTAGTACCTCTTGTTTACCGGTTGGTGTACTAGGGTCCAAGTGTTGTTTTCCTCAATTTGATCCAACTCCTCCTCCATAGCTTTCACCCAGTGATCATCACCAAATGCCTCCTTAGCACTTCTAGGTTCAGAGGTGGAGATCATGCAAGAGTTCTCTCTTATTCTCCTTCTAGTTAGTACACCTACATCCTTATCCCCAATTATTTGTTTAGGACTGTGATTCAGTCTCACATACCTAGGAATAACATGATCATTCTCTTCAGGTTCATCTTGTTCATTATCATCTTCCTCTGGATTTATTTGTTCTGGTTGAACAAGTACATCAGGATTTGCTTTACCAGTTTTTGATTTAATAGTTTCCGGTTCCAAAAGCAAAATGCAAGGATCTTCATCCTTCTTCTCATAATTGGTTCCTTCTGAAGCTTTAGGACATTCATCTACATGAACATCAACACTCTCAACAATTCTCTATGTCCAGTTGTTGAAGAATTTATAGGCCTTACTCTTGGTGAAATAGCCAAGAAATATGCCTTCATCACTCTTAGCTTCAAACTTGCTAATGTAACCACCTCTTTTAATAAAACATATACTTCCAAATATCTTAAAATAACTAACATCAGGTGATCTCCCATACCAGTACTCATATGGGGTCTTGTCCTTACCTCTTTTCACCAGATTTCGGTTTATTGTGTAGACAACTGTACTTACAGCTTCTTTCCAATATGTTTTTGCTACATCTCCTTGTATCAACATAGTCCTAGCAGCTTCAACCACTGACCAGTTGTTTCTCTCTACTATACCATTCTATTGTGGTGTCCTTGATGTAGAAAGTTGTCGCTTGATACCATTATCATCACAATACTTAGTAAACTCCACAAAAGTGAATTCACTGCCTTGATCTATTCTTAGACATTTTATCTTTTTGCCACTCTCTTTCTTAGCTAAGGCTTTGAATACCTTGAATTTACCAAAAGCATCATTCTTATCCTTCAAAAATGTGACCCACATCATCCTTTAACAATCATCAGTGAAGATCATGAAATATCTATCACCTTGAATGCTTCTTGTTCTTATCGGTCCACATAGAGTTGTATGAACCAAATCTAACAAGTGCTTTGCTGAGAAGGACTTTCTCTTGAAAGTTGAAGAAGTCATCTTTCCTAGTTGACATTCTTTACAAAGAGAATTAACCAATTTGTCTAGCTAAGGAAGACCTCTTATTGTCTTAGACTTGCTTACTTTAACAATATTGTCAAAATTTATATGACAAAATATCTTATGCCAAAGCCAGCTATCATCGATTTTTGCAAGCAAACAATTGCTAACTTTAGGATTAAGATAAAATAGATTACCTCTGGTACGTTTCCCAGTTGCAATCAATTCACCTTTGTTGTCAAAGATTTTGCACATTCTATTTTTAAACTCTAGTGAGTATCATCTGTCATTAAGTTATGCCACACTTAGAAGATTTTTTTTTAGACCTTCAACCTAATAGACAATATCAGCATTGCTCTTCCCATTAAGAGAAATAACTCCCTTACCTTTAACCATACAGGGTGAGTCATTTCCAAATCTAACAACACCACCATCAAATTCCTTCAGGGAAAGAAATTTTCTCTGATCACCAATGATGTGATGTGAACAACCACTATCAATGATCCAATCATCAGAGTTATCCATTCTAGATACTAGTGCCTTCTGATCTGATATTTCTTCCTTAATAGCTACAAACACAATATCTTCACTAGCATCATCATCAGATTCTTCATCAATAATACCATTGTCAATAGCTACAAGACAATCTCTCTTGCCTTTACCCTTGTACTTCTTAAATTTGTCTCTCTTGTATTCATTTTCACCCTTAGGCAATTTTTTGCTATATGAGCAATCTTGTTGCATGCAAAACATTTTAAAGGTAGCTTACCTCTAGATTTACTAGTGCCTCTAGGTAGTCATTTTGCCAATAATGCTTCAAGTTCCACTAAACTATCTTCATCTTCAGCATCTCTATTGGATCTAGATTCGTATCTATGGCCGGTATCTCTACTTCTTCTCATAGATGGGTTAGAGACAGAAGCTCTGAATGCAAATTCTGATTTCTGTACACTACCATCATAGCCATTTAGTTCAAAAGCAGTAAGTTTGCCAATAATAGAGTCAAGAGTTACCTTTGTCTTGTCAATGGATTTTAGCTCCTGAATAGCTGCAACTCGGATAGCATAGACCGGTAGCAGGGTTCTTAGTACCTTACTAATTACTATGGCATCTTCCACTTTCCCTCTCCCACTCTTTATCTCACCAACTATCTCTTTAATCCTTTGACTATATTGCTAGATATTCTCATGTCATCAAACTTTCCTCTTAAACTCTTCTCTTTGGCAATCTTAACATGTTCATCACCACTATAAATATCTTCAATTTTTTTCCACACTTCATATGCAATTTCAAGACCATGAACATCTACATATTCAGCATCAGACAAAGAACTGATAATAGCCTCTAATGCTTGGTGATTTTCTTGTTGTTCTTTCTTCTGATCATTAGTTAGGGTTCCATTCGGTGTAATATACTTGGTTTCTATATGATCCCAATACTGACTACCAATACTCTTAATTTAAATCTTCATTCTATCACTCCATATTCTATAATTATCTTTGTTGAACTTCAGACCTTCTTTCTTCATCATGATCTACAAGATCTTTTCCTCAATTTGTTATGCTTTTAGATTAAGAGGACCTAAGATGGTCTGATACCAATTGATGGTATCATGAAAGAATAAGTATCCGATAGAATACTGAGAGGGAGGGTGAATTAGTATATTGAAAAAATGATACAAAGTTCCCAAACTCAAATTCAACCACACAAAGTAAACATATCTCAGTCAAGATCAATATTCATAAGAATACTTAACATTAACTAGTTTAACTATTATGACAACTTTAATAATAAACAACTTCAATCTTGTAAACATCAATAATGCTTAATCATAACTCAACATATTCATCTCTCAATGCTTCTACTTAACATGCCTTATCAGAAATTAACCAAATCAACAAATAATATCACAACCACAAAAAAATTCACCATTTGACACAAATGTTTATGTGGAAAACCCAAATAGGTAAAAACCATGGTGAGATGAGACTCACAAGGATAGTTATCTGAACTCTTCTGAAGTTTTCCCTATTAGGAGCCAAGCCTGTTAAAGCTTTACAATAAGTCCTGTTAAGAACTAATTCCGGTTAGGAATCACCCAGTTAAGGGATTTACAAATATGCCTTGATGAAAAGCACAATACCCTATTAGGAGTAACCTCACTAGAGGATTTAAGAATCCAAGCTAATGGACCACCTTGTTAGAGGATTTAATGAGTAACCAAGCTTGTTAGAGCTTACCCGGTTAAGGGATTTCACTTTTTGCTGTAATTGTTAGAAAACAACAGGTTTTCTTGATCTATTTATGTAGCACTACATTTTCTTAATCAGATCCTTCTAAGCTTCAATCTGCCTTCATTCAAAGTGTAGATCTATTCACTGGTTAGGCAACTACACACTCAATAGGCTTTCATCAATCTTTCCAATAACTTTTTACAAACAACTTCATCGACCTTAAATACAAATCAATTAGGTCGGTAACACAACAAAAACCTAATTCTCATCATCGAGATTACAAACAAGTCAGTACAATCTTGATCATTAGAAATCATGACAATCTCTTCACATTCTTCAAGAAAATTTCAACCGCTCCATGATCAACACATCATCAGACTTGGTAACTCATCATACGTTGTGCATTAGATGCAATCCACTTTGCTCCTTCCCTAGACAAAAAACAAATGCACCAAAATAGTTTGAACTTATCCTCATACAATGATCACATGTGTCTCCATCATTACCATATCAGATAATAAACCAACACACTTGATCAGTTAGGGTTTAACAACTAATAGAGTTTACCGGTTACATTACATAGAAAGGTTTAACCCTTTACACTGGTTCACCAGTTTAACTCACAAAATTTACATACCAGTTTACAACATCTTCCACAAAGCTCTTCTTACTGGTTACTAGCCAATATCAAAAACAACAATATCAGCAATAACATCAATACCATTACTGGTTCAATTGACATTAATGACAACATATCATTAATGCAATCTCTATGCAAAATGCCAACAATGTAGTGGTAAGATTTGTATTTTCACAGTTCATGCTATATTTTAAATGAATATTTATAATCTAGATAATATTAAGTACTAATTTTTATTAGATGGTCTATTTAACAGTTGATGATCAAGGAGGAGTTGACACGGAATTAGGAGGGCACCTTGATGGCCATTTCATTTGGCCTTGATAGCTTGACAATACATATAATATTGCACAATCATTTGTATTTTATTGTACATACATGCTCATCATTTATATTGGTATTAATTAGATTATGTAGTAACTTGCATGTATATCTTATTTTACTCTTTTAGGGCACAAGCAACACGAGTGTGAGGCTGTGTGATTTAGGATCTAGTAATGCAGTTGAAAATAAGGGAAAGGTAATTGAATGCAAATATGATTGAATGAATAGTTTAAATAACTTATAGTGATTATACACGTCTAGAAATAGATTGATAGATTCATATACTTGTTGTGTATATGTATAGAGAATTCTTGGCTTCACATCCTTGTTGACTACACCCAGTATACCTGAAGATGATGAAGAAGAAGAGATGCCTCGAATACATGTGAGTTTATTTGATTTTGTGTTTAGTAGATATAATTTGTTATTATCAGTGACAATTATATGCTAACTTGTATCAATGTCATGTTTGTGAACATATGTAGGTTGTGTATAAAAATATTGAAAACATATCTCCTCTACTGAAGACATACATTAAGAGTCCTGCAAAGTCGAAGAGAAAACGTGGAGATGAGGTAAACAAGATTAGTTTAATTATAGTTCATTTTTATGTTAACTTTTCAAATGTGAGTTATATAATATCACTAATCTTAATCGTAGTTTGTTTTTTCTTGTGCAAGATCCTTCAGAGTTGAGCAGTGCGGCGAAGAGGATCGATTTTGATGATCCATCAACAGCTTAGGATGTTATAGATAGTTTTGGGATGCTTACATGTCTAGTTGACATGTATATTTTGTATATGGACATACATTCACGTATATAGAAATACATTTTGTTTGAGTTGGCATTTATACCATATTTGTGTATGGACATACAATTGTAATCATTTGACATTTTCATATATAAAGAAGTTGATATTTGATCATATAAATTGTTGCTCATCTGTGCATGGTGTTATCATGGAAATATTCAATCTTCATTCCAATAATTAACAATGGTTAATAATGGTTATTTAATAAACAATATAATTCATTTCATTTCATCATAAGTCTTGTTTGTATAATGAACAATACAATTCATTTAATGAACAATACAATACAATTCATTTAATCAACAATACAATTCATAAACAATACAATTCATTTAATGAACAATACAATAAAATTCATTTAAGGAACAATAATTGATATAATTCATTATTACCCTATTCATTCTCCTATTCCCCCCCCCACTCGGTCGAACGCTCGGGGTCATACCCTATCGACGTCGTCCCTTGAGCACCCTAAGTGCTAAAAAAAGTCAAACTTTGATGGGACCTAACTTGGAATCCGTAGCACCTGTGAATGATTCATTTGAACCTATGGGGCCACAAGAGGGGTCCCTACAAAAGCCTATCTCGATTTTTCAATTTTCCCTATGGTTTTATTAGGGAATCATTTTTTCGGTAGGCAAAAAAATCGTCAGTATCATTCAATTGAATGTTGTCGCGTGGCCAATTTCTCTAACTGCTTGTCGTGATAATGAATTGTCAACTCTGACATGTCCAGTTAGGCATTATTAGCCTATGCATGCTCCTATTTTACCCCCCCACTTAGTCAAATGCTCGGGGTCATACCCTACCCATGTCGTCCCTTGAGCACCCTGAGCGCTAAAAATTGTCAAACTTTAACGAGCCCTAACTTGGAATCTATGGCATCTATGAACAATCTATTTGAACCTAAGGGTCCATGAGAGGGATCCCTACAAAATCCTATCTCAGTTATTCAATTTTCCCTAGGGTTGTATTAGGGCCACATTTTTCAGTTGGCAAAAAAATCATCAATCTCATTCAATCAAATGTTGTCACGTGGCCAATTTCTTGTTCTACTCGTCGTGATAATGAACCATTGGCTTCGACATTTCTAGTTAGGTATTATTACCCTATGAATTATCCTATTCTTGCCCCCCCCACTTGGTCGAATGCTCAGAGTCATACCCTACCAACCTCCTCCCTTGAGCACCCTAAGTGCTAAAAGTTGTCAAACTTTGACGGGCCCTAACTCAAAATCCATGGCACCTGCAAAAAATCCATTTGAACCTATGGGTCCATGAGAGGGGTCCCTACAAAATCCTATCTTGGTTTTTCAATTTTCTCTACGATTTTATTAGGGCAGCATTTTTTCGGTTGGCAAAAAAATCGTCAGTCTCATTCAATCGAATGTTGTCACGTGGCTAATTTCTCGTTCTGCTCGTCGTGATAATGAACTGTCAGCTCCAACATGTCAATTTAGGCATTATTACCCTATGAATTCTTCTATTTTTCCCCCTAACTCAGTCGAACGCTCGGGGTCATACCCTACCAGCGTCGTCCATTGAGCACCCTAAGTGCTAAAAATTGTCAAACTTTGACAGGACCTAACTCAGAATCCATGGCACTTGAAAACAATATAATTGAACTTATGGGTCCATGAGAGGGGTCCCTACAAAATCCTATCTTATTTTTTCAATTTTCCCTACGGTTTTATTACGGCAGCATTTTTTCGGTTGGCAAAAAAATCATCAGTCTCATTCAATCGAATGTTGTTGCATGGCCAATTTCTCATTTTTCTCATCGTGATAATGAAATGTCCACTCCAACATGTATAGTTAGGCATTATTACCCTATGCATGCTCCTATTTTCCTCCCCCACTCGGTCGAACGCTTGGGGTCATACCCTACCGGCATTGTCCCTTGAACACCCTAAGTGCTAAAAATTATCAAACTTTGACAGGCCCTAACTCAGAATCTATGGAACCTACAAATGATCTATTTCAATCTATGGGTCCATAAGAGGGGTCCCTACAAAATGCTGTCTCGGTTTTTCAATTTTCCCTACGGTTTTAAAAGGGCAGCATTTTTTTGGTTGGCGAAAAAATCGTCAATCTCATTCAATCAAATGTTATCGCGTGGCCAATTTCTCATTCTACTCATCATGATAATGAACTATCATTTTCTACATGTCCAATTAGGCATTATAATCCTATGAATGCTCCTATTTTCCCCCACACTTGGGGTCATACACTATCAGTGTTGTCCCTTGAGCAACCTAAGCGCTAAAAATTGTCAAACTTTCACAGGCTCTAACTCAGAATTCATGGCACCTAAAAATAATTTTTTTGAACCTACGGGTTCATGAGAGGGGTCCCTATAAAAGCCTATCTCAATTTTTCAAGTTTCCATACGGTTTTATTAGGGCATCAATTTTTTGATTGGTGAAAAAAGTGTCAAACTCATTCAATCAAATGTTGTCGCGTGGCCAATTTCTTGTTCTGCTCATCATGATAATGAAACATCATCTCTGACCTATCTATTTAGACATTATTACCCTATGCATGCTCCTATTTTTCCCCCCCACTCAGTCGAACACTTGGGGTCATACCCTACTGATGTCATCCCTTGAGCACCCTAAGTGCTAAAAATTGTCAAAGTTTGATAGGCCCTAACTCAGAATCCATGGTACCTGCGAACAATCCATTTGAACCTATGGGTCCACGAGAGGTGTCCTTACAAAATCCTATCTATGTTTTTCAATTTTCCCTATGTTTTTATTAGGGCAGCATTTTTTTGGTTGGCCAAAAAATCTTGAGTCTCATTCAATCGAATGTTGTCGCATGGCCAATTTCTCATTCTACTTGTTATGATAACAAATGGTCAGCTTCAGCATGTCCACTTAGGCAATGTTACCCTATGCATGCTCCTATTTTAATCACGTACTTAGTCGAACGCTCTAGGTCATACCCTACCAGCGTCATCCCTTTAGCACCCTAAGTGCTAAAAATTGTCAAACTTTGATGGGCCCTAACTTGGAATCTGTAGCACCTCTAAATGATTCATTTGAACCTACAAGGCCATGAGAGGGTCCCTACAAAAGCCTATCTCAGTTTTTCAATTTTCCCTTCAATTTTATTAGGACAACATTTTTTTCAGTTAGCAAAAAAATCGTCAATCTCATTCAATCGAATGTTGTCACATGGCCAATTTCTCATTTAGTTGGTCGTGATAACAAATTGTCTGCTCCAACATGTCCAGTTAGGCATTATTACCATACGTATGCTCCTATTTTCCCCCCACACTCAGTTAAACACTCGAGGTCATACCCTACCGGCGTTGTCCCTTGAGCACCCTAAGTGCTAAAAATTATAAAACTTTAACGGGCCCTAACTCAGAATCTGTGCCACCTGCAAACAATCCATTTAAACCTACGGGTCCATGAGAGGGGTCCCTACAAAAGCCTAGCTCAGTTTTTCAATTTTCCCCATGGTTTTATAAGGGCAACATTTTTTGGTTGGCAAAAAAATCATCAATCTCATTCAATCAAATGTTATTGCATGGCCAATTTCTCGTTCTTCTTGTCATGATAATGAAATGTCGCCTCTGACATGTCTAGTTAGGCATTATTACCCTATGCATGCTCCTATTTTTCCCCCCCACTCGGTCGAAAGCTTGAGGTCATACCCTACCGGTGTCGTCCCTTGCACACCCTAAGTGCTAAAAATTGTCAAACTTTGACATGCCCTAACTCAGAATCCGTGGCACCTTCTGTTTAACACATAGTACCACTAGAGAGGGGGGTGAATCAGTGGTTCCTAGGTCTATTCTTCTTCAGATCTAACATGAGAATATCAATTACTTATTTAATCACATGGGCAGTCAAACCAATAATATAAGAAAGAAGGGCAAAGTGATCATGCATACACAACCAACTCACAACACCAGATTTACGAGGAAAACCCAATATGGGAAAAAACACGAGTGAGAAAAGTTGTTGAAGTCTACTACTCCAATCTAGCCTTACAGTAAAACACAGTTACAAATTTTAGGGCACCGACCCAAGGAGCACCAACCCCTACACTTTTAGGGCACCAGCCCAAGGAGCACCAACCCTTGCACCAAGCTCCAACTTGGCAATGTATATTGAAATAATATTTGAGTACAATTTAGGCTTCTTACTGCAAATGAATTCAGCAGCTCTTGAATCAATTAACTTTCTGTTATCTTTCTCTCTTTCTCACACACAGTCTCTCTGTACATTGTGTCATAGTGGGATGATGCCTACTCTACCACGCCTTACTGATAAGGCTCAACTACTTGACTATGAAACTACCGGTAGGATCCTCTGACTAGTTTGTCTACTTGCTCACACTATAACTTGATTGAAATCCCTTCTCAAGTTTTCTTCTTCCAACTCCTCTCCACACTACTTTCTTCACTATGGATCATCTTTTCTATTCATTGCTCCAATTTCTTATAAGATGATTTCCTGCCAAAAAATAATTCAAAATCCAGGCAGTTAGGGTTTCTTCACCATCTTTGAGGCAAATCAAATCCAGTCAGATCTTGCAAGATCTAAACTCCTTGAAATCCATCAGTTCAACTTCATCATTTCCATGCCTTTTGAGACATGTTTTACAGATAGGGGAAACACGATCCTTTATATAAATTTACATCTGTCAAATTACTATTAATGTCTTTGTTGTTTCCTTCTCAAGGTATTCTTTTGATCTGATCTTCTTGCTTCGATCTAGGTGCCAACTACTCCCCTAATCTTCCTCTATCATTCCTTCTTCCTTGAGCCATAATCAGTCTGATGCAATTCCTTGATTTGTTGTTCCTTCATTAATGTCGAATATCTATTTCATCAACCCTACGGATGAAGCGTCACCAACCACACCCTACTTTCCACCTCAGCTTCACACTAATCAAGACACAACTTTCCAATGTTCAGTCAATCTGACACACACATACCAATAAGACCCTTTGCTAGTAGAGTGTTCTTCACCTGTTGACCGATATAGCATCCTGTACCAGTTGTACATCTTAACATTTTGCCTCTTCATCATTATCCAGGTAGCCATCTACCATGCTCAATCTCCACCAGTTGACATCAATGACAACTAAGTGCCAAAATGCCAACAATCTCCCCCTTTGGCATTGATGTCAACTTCTTTCATCAATCACTCCATACCAGTACATTTCTCCCCCTTTGACACAATGACAAAGGGTACTTGCGCACTCCCCCTTTGAACCACACAATGCTCCCCCTGAACCACACAAACCTTCTTAGGTAAATGATGCAACTCCCAACTTGTGTCAGAGGTACTCAAATGTGCTAACTGGTAGTAGTTTGGTGAAAATGTTTGCTACTTGTTCACCAGTAGTAACATAATCCATTCTTACCACATGTCCTTCAACCTTCTCTCTGAGGAAGTGGTATTTGATGGCAATGTGCTTTGTTCTAGAATGCATGACCAGATTCTTTGCTATGTTAATGGCACTTGAATTATCACACCAGATGAGAATGGGATCAGTGATGTCCACTTGGATATCTTTGAGAGTCCACTTCATCCAAAGCACCTGAGAGCAACATGTAGTAGCAGCAATGTATTCAGCTTCAGTAGTAGATAGGGAGATTGAGTCCTACTTCTTGCTATGCCATGAGACCAACTGGTCACCCCAAAATAATGTACCACCACTTGTGCTCTTTCTATCATCAATACACCTTGCCCAATTGGCATCAGTGTATGCTTCCAAAATAAAATTTCCCTATTTAGGATACCACAAACCATAGCTGAGCATTCCTTGTAGATACCTAAAAATTATGTTAACAGCATTCATGTGTGACTGCTTTGGTGTAGCTTGAAATTTGGCTACCATACATACTACCTAAACAATATCTAGTCTTGAAGTAGTTAGATATAGTAGACTGCCTATCATGGATCTATAAAAAGCCTGATCCACTACCGATGATTCATCATTCTTAATTTTCTGCCAGTCACCATGGGAGTACTTACTGGTTTGCAATCCTCTAGTTGGAATTTCTTTAGCATCTCCTTTGCATACTTAACCTATGAGGTAAAGATTCCTTCATCTTTCTGTAGTATCTACAAGCCAAGGAAGTAAGTCAATTCACCAAGCATTGACATCTCAAATTCTGACTGCATCTGATCAGCAAACTCTTTGCAAAGAGTATCCTTGTTGCCACCAAGGATGATGTCATCTACATACACAACCACAATAATCATGTAAGTCCCATCTTTTCTTATGTACAAATTATTGTCAGAACTTCCCTTTTTGAATCCCTGCTCCTTTAGATATAGATCTAACCTTGAGTACCATGCTCTGGGAGATTGATTTAGACCATACAAAGCTTTCTTTAACCGACATACAAATGTCTCATCATTATGTGCAGCAGAAATCCTTCCGGTTGCTCCATGTATACTTCTTCTTCCAAGTTTCCATTTAGAAAATCATATTTTACATCCATTTGGTACACATTGTATCCCATGTAGGCAGAGTAAGCTATAAACATTCTAATTGCTTCTAATCTAGCCACTGGTGCAAATGTTTCTTCAAAGTCAATCCCTTCTACTTGAGAGTATCCTTTGCACACTAGTCTAGCTTTGTGCCTCACAACCTTACCTTCTTCATTCATTTTGTTCTGTTAGACCCACTTTGTGCCAATGATATTCTTATCTTCCGATCTAGGGACTAATTCCCAAGTCTTTTTCTTCTCAATCTGGTGCATTTCTTCTTCCATGGCATCCATCCATTCTTGTCTCTTGCTAGCCTCAATGAAGGTTTTGGGTTCAACTTTAGTCATGAGACACAGGTTGACTTGTTCATCATTTTGGGAAAGTCTTCTTCTAGTCTGCACACCATCACTCTTATTTCCCATAATTTTCTCTTCTTGATGATTCAACTGTACATACCAGTTGGGAGCCTTTTGAGGTGCTACCTCTGGTTCAGTGTCAGACTGAGCATCAATATTTTCATCATTAGAGTCATCATACTAGTTAATGTGTGGTTGACATCCTTTGTGCATATCCTCATCAACTCTTGCATGCACGCTTTCAAAAATTCTTCTTAGTCTTTTATTGTATCATTTGTAGGTATTGTTGTTTGATGAGTAACCAAGGAAGATCCCTTCATCACTCCTTGAGTCAAAGCTTCCCAAACCATCCATATCTTTCTTAATGAAGCATTTTCATCCAAAAACTTTGAAATATTTGATTGATGGCTTCCGGTCATACCATAATTCATAAGGTGTCATCTTGTTGTTTGTTCTCAACTAAACCCGATTCAAGGTGTATGCAGCAGTATGCACCGCTTCTTTCCAATAAGTATCCAATAGACTGGCCTCATTCAACATAGTTCTGGCCATCTCCTTGACTATCTTGTTCTTTCTTTCTACCACACCATTTTGTTGTGGTGTTTTAGGAGCAGAGTATTGTCTTCTAATTTCATGTTTTTCACAGTAATCTTCAAGTTCATTTGATGTGAACTCTCCACCCCTCTCTAATCTTAGACATTTTGATTTTTACCCACTTTCCTTTTCCACCATCTTCCAAAAGATCTTGAATCTTTCAAATTCTTGTGATTTATCTTGCATAAAGGTGACCCATGTCATTCTTGAGTAGTAATCAATGAAAATCATGAAGTATCTTTCACTAGCAAGTGCTCTTGTTCTAGATGGACCACACAGATCTATATGCACAATTTCAAGTGGCTTGGTGGTGTTGTGCTCCTTTGTTTTGAAACTTACTCTTGTTTCCTTTCCTTATGCACATTCATCACAAAATGTGTTTACTAGCTTGATGATGGATGGAATATTCCTCACACACCCCTTTTTGCTTACTACAACTAGGTTTTCAAAATTTATGTGGCCTAATCTACTGTGCCACAACCAACTTTCATCTACTTGTCCTAACATGCATTGGGACTCATAGAATTCCTTTAGATTATAAACATTTCGATCAGTTCTCTTTCCTTCTGCCACCACTTTACCGGTAATGTCTTTCTTTATCTGACAACCGGTTGAGTCAAAGGTGAATTTGTAACCTTTGTTGCACATTTGACTCACACTTAGAAGATTATGTTTGAGGCCCTCCACATAATATACATCATGTGCCTTCAGCTTTCCAGCAATGCTTAGTGTTCTTTTTCCCTTTACTTTGATGGAGGAATTGTCTCCAAATCTTACCGATCCACCATTCCAATCTTCAAGATTAATGAATTTTCTTTTGTCACCAGTCATATGGTTTGAGCAACCACTATCTGCTACCCATAGATTTTTCCTATTGACATGAAAGGCAGTTTGCACTATGAGACTTGATTCTGCCTTTTCCTTTTCTTTCTCAACCCAAACTATTTTGATTTCCTTCTTATTGTCAGCTCCTAGATTCTACTCAAGTTCAGACACTGGTCTTTGATCAGGATTTTCCTTCAATTGTTTGATCTTCTTGTTTCTACATAACTTGGCTATGTGTCCAAATTCTTGACAATTATAGCATTTTCTGTTTTCAATAAAAGAAGCATCTTAAATACTATTGTAGGATATTGGTTGGTTCTTCCTACAATCAAAGCTCTTATGTCCATATTCATTGCACTGATAGAAAACAAAATTCATATCTTGGAGTGTGTTAAATGAATTTATACTTTCAAAATTCATAGAAGGTTTATTGTTCAACCTACAGTCAGCTATTCTATGCCCAAATTTATTACACCGGTAACAGTAACCATGAAAATTTGATACATATTGGTTGTGTTGTCTTGGTCCAGAATGGAATTGCCTCATTGGGGGTCTTCCATTCATGTTTTTGAATCTAGTGAATCCTTCTCATTCAATCTTGGCATTCCTTCTTGGATCTATGAATTTGTACATGAAATGTGACCTTCGGTTCATTTCTGTATGCTAGTTTGGATGTTGATTTCTAACAATATCAGCATATGTCTTTTTACCAGTTTCCTTTCCTACAATGAATGTCTTCTTTTTTTCTCCTTCAATTGAAGAAGTGAACATTATCTCTTTGTCAAATTTTCCTTTGTGGGTTGATCCTTGACCAACTTCAAAGCCTAATCCACCGGTGTCTTTGGATTGCTTTTGTTTGCTCAACATCTTATCCAAAGCTTCAGTGTTGCCTTCATACTTGCTTCTTATTTTTATTTCTTACTTGCTTTCCTCAAGCTCCTTTATGAGCTTTGTTATTTTTTCTTCTAGCTCTTGATGCTCCATTTCTTTCTTTGTCAAGTCAAGGGTTGTAGCTTCACTGATCCTCTTAGTTTCTTCCAGCTGTATCTTTAGCTTACATATGATTTGATCGAATTCTTCCAGAGACTGCATCAAGAGATCTTTTTCATCTACTGCAACAAGCTTAACTCTCTTGAGTTCTCTTCTTGTTTTACTTAGTTCTTCAAGTGCACTGATAAGTTCACTTTCCAAATCCACTTCAGCCTCAACATTCTCTTCTTCCTCATCTTCAGTAGCAGTTATGTCAAGGGCTATAAAAAGATTTACTCTTTTGTGGTTCTCATGGTCATCATCTTCTAATGCATCCTTGTCATCCGTTGTGTCATCCTCAATGGTATATAAACTATTTTGGTTCCGGTAGTCTCTTCTTCCCTGTCGATGGTCATTTTTTTCTCTATCCTTTCCGATAGATCTTCTGAACTCTCTTGACTCATCTCCACTGGTTTCTTTGTGAGGATAGCTTGCAGAAAAGTGTCCTACCTTCCCATAGTTGAAACACTTAAGTGGTAGCTTTCTTTTGTACCGACATGATCCTCTTTTGAGTTTCCTAACAAATTTTGCTACTTTAGCATCAGATTCTTCACTGGATTCTTTAAGGGTAATAGTTTTCTTCCCCTTTTTGGTGGTATTGAAAGCAACTTCTTTTCTTAAGGAAGTCTCACCAGTTGTTCTCATCTCATAGGTTGTCAAGGAACAAAATAGTTCATCCATAGTTAAAATCTTCAGATCCTTGGCTTCTTCTATGGCTGACACTTTGGTATCATATTTGGGAGTGAGAGATCTAAGTATCTTTTTGACAAGAATTTAATCTACAATCTCTTCACCAAGTCCTCTAATAGAATTCACAGTTTCATCGAATCTGTGAAGGTACTCTGCGATTTTTTCATTATCTTTCATTTTGATGCTTTCATGTTGGCTCCTTAGAGTTTGCAGGTTGGCCTCCTTGACCTTTGCATCTCCCTCAAATAATCTCTACAACTTGTCTCATGTCTCCTTTGCTAAAATAGAGTGCATAACCTTGATAAATTCATTATCAAATAGTCCACCCAGTATGGCATGTTTAGCCTTTGCATTATTTTCATACTCCTTTGTATCTAGATCAGTGGGAGGAGTATTAGGAACAACATACCCATTCTTGACTGACATCCATACATCAAAGCTAAGAGATGAAATATATGTCTCCATTCTTCTGCTCCAAAAAGCATAGTTAGATCCATCAAACAAAGGGGCTTTTGAGGAAGTAGACTCACTTCTTGCCATTGTGCTCAAAGTCCAGAATCTACCCAAGGTTTAAAAATAACTGGGAACTTAAGCTCTGATAACAATTGTTGAACACAGAGTACCACTGAGAGGGGGGGTGAATTAGTGGTTCCTAGGTCTATTCTTCTTTAGATCTAACATGAGAATATCAATTATTTACTTAATCACATAGACAGTCAAATCAGTAAATATAAGAAAGAAGGGAAAAGTGATCATGCATACACAACCAACTCACAACA
Source organism: Cryptomeria japonica (assembly GCF_030272615.1). Taxonomy (NCBI): domain Eukaryota; kingdom Viridiplantae; phylum Streptophyta; class Pinopsida; order Cupressales; family Cupressaceae; genus Cryptomeria; species Cryptomeria japonica. The sequence continues at coordinate 33,756,514 of NC_081408.1, read as the reverse complement.
CTAGATTTACGAGGAAAACCCAATATGGGAAAAAACCCCAATGAGAAAAGTTGCTAAAGTCTACTGCTCCAATCTAGCCTCATAGTAAAATAGAGTTATAAATTTTAGGGCACTGACCCAAGGAGCACCAACCCCTGCACTTTTAGGGCACCAACCCAAGGAGCACCAACCCCTACACCAAGCTCCAACTTGGCAATGTATATTGAAATAATATTTGAGTACAATTTAGGCTTCTTACTACAAATGAATTATGCAACTCCTGAATTAATTAACTTTCTATTATCTTTCTCTCCTTCTCACACATAGTCTCTTAGTACACTATGTCACAGTGGGATTCTTCCTACTCTGCAACACCTTACTGATAAGGCTCAACTACTCGACTATGAAACTATCGGTAGGATCCTCTGACCAGTCTGCCTACTTGCTCACACTATAAGTTGATCAAAATCCCTTCTCAATTTTTCTTTTTCCAACTCCTCTCCATACTACTTTCTTTATTGCAGCATTGTCTTTTCTGTTCATTGCTCCAATTTCTTATAAGATGATTTCCCACCAAAAAATAATTCAAAATCCAAGCGGTTAGGGTTTCTTAACCATCTTCGAGGCAAATCAAATCTAGTCGAATCTTGTAAGATCTGAACTCCTTCAAATTCATCGGTTCAACTCCATCATTTCCATTCCTTTTGAGACATGTTTTACGGATAGGGGAAACATGATCTTTTATATAGATTTACATTTGTCAAATTGTTGTTAATGCCTCTATTGTTTCCTTCTCAAGGTATTCTTTCGATTTGATCTTCTTGCTTCGATCTAGGTGCCAACTAATCCCCTGATCTTCCTCTGTCATTCCTTCTTCCTTGAGCCACAATCAGTCTGATGCAATCCCCTGATTTGTGGTTCTTTCATTAATGGAAAATATCTGTTTCATCGACCCTGCGGATGAAGCTTCACCAACCACATCCTACTTGCCACCTTAGCTTCACACTAATCAAGACATGGCTTTCCAATTTTTAGTTGGTTTGATACACACATATAGGTAAGACCCTTTTCCAATAGAGTGTTCTTCACCTGTTGACTGGTATAGCATCCTGTACCAGTTGTACATCTTAACATTCTGCCTCTTCATCATTATCTAGGCAGCCATCTACCATGCTCAATTTCCACTTGTTGACATCAGTGACAAATAAGTCCCAAAATGCCAACACCTGCAAACAATCTATTTAAACCTACAAGTCCACAAGAGGGGTCCCTACAAAATCCTATCTCGGTTTTTCAAGTTTACCTATGATTTTATTAGGGCAGTATTTTTTCAGTTGGCAAAAAATCTTCAGTCTCATTTAATCGAATGTTGTCGCATGGCCAATTTCTCTTTTTTCTCATTGTGATAACAAACCATCAGCTTCAACCTGTCCATTTAGGCATTATTACCCTATGCATGCTCCTATTTTAATCCCACACTCAATCGAACGCTCGGGGTCATACCTTACCGGCATCCTCCCTTGAGCACCCTAAGTGCTAAAAATTGTTAAACTTTGACGGGCCCTAACTTGGAATCCATAGAACCTCTAAATGATCAATTTGAACCTATGGGGCCATGAGAGGGGTCCCTACAAAATCCTATCTTAGTTTTTCATGTTTCCCTATGGTTTTATTAAGGCAGCATTTTTTTGGTTGGCCAAAAAATCGTCAGACTCATTCAGTTGAATGTTGTCACATGGCCAATTTCTCGTTCTACTCATCATGATAACAAATTGTCTACTCTGACATGTCTAGTTAGGCATTATTACCCTATGCATGCTCCTATTTTTCACCCACACTCGGTCGAACACTCGAGGTCATACCCTACCCGCGTTATCCCTTGAGCACCCTAAGTGCTAAAAATTATCAAACTTTAACGAGACCTAACTCGGAATCTATGGCACCTACAAACAATCTATTTGAACCTACGGGTCCATGAGAGGGGTCCCTACAAAATCCTATCTCATTTTTTCAATTTTCCTTACGGTTTTATTAGGGCAGCATTTTTCGGTTGGCGAAAAAATCATTAGTCTTATTCAATTGAATGTTGTCGTGTGGCCAATTTCTCATTCTGCTTATCATGATAATGAACTGTCAGCTTTGACATGTTCAGTTAGGAATTATTACCCTATGTATGCCCCTATTTCTCCCCTCCACTCGGTCAAACACTCAAGGTCATACCCTGCCGACGTCATACCTTGAGCACCCTAAGTGCTAAAAATTGTCAAACTTTGATGGGCCCTAACTTAGAATCTGTGGCACCTGAAAATGATCTGTTTGAACCTACGAGTCAATGAGAGGGGTCCCTACAAAATCCTATCTCAGTTTTTCATGTTTCCCTACGGTTTTATTAGTGCATCATTTTTTCTGTTGGCAAAAAAATCTTTTGTCTCATTCAATCGAATGTTGTCACATGGCCAATTTCTCATTCTGCTCATCATGATAACGAACCATCAGCTTAGGCATGTCCATTTAGGAATTATTACCCTATATATGCTCCTATTTTAATCCTACACTCGGTCAAACACTCGAGGTCATACCCTACCGGCGTCGTCCCTTGAGCACCCTAAGTGCTAAAATTGTCAAACTTTGACGGGCCCTAACTCAAAATTTGTGGCACCTATCAATGATTTGTTTGAACCTATAGGGCTATGAGAGGGGTCCCTACAAAATCCTATCTCGGTTGTTCATATTTCCCTACAGTTTTATTAGGGCAGCATTTTTCTGGTTGGCGAAAAAATTGTCAGTCTCATTCAATCAAATGTTATCGCGTGGCCAATTTCTCATTTTTCTTGTCATGATAATGTACTGTCAGCTCTGACATGTCTAGTTAGGAATTATTACCCTATTCATGCTCCTATTTTCCCACCCACTTAGTCAAACGATCGGGGTCATACCCTACCAGCGTCGTCCCTTGAACACCCTAAGTGCTAAAAATTGTCAAACTTTGATGGGCCCTAACTCAGAATCCATGGCACCTGCAAATGATCTGTTTGATACTACAGGTCCACAAGAGGGGTCCCTACAAAATCATATCTTCTTTTTTCAATTTTCCCAATGGTTTTATTAGGGCAGAATTTTTTCAGTTGGCAAAAAAATCGCCAGTCTCATTCAATCGAATGTTGTCGCGTGGCCAATTTCTCATTCTACTCGTTGTGATAATGAACCATCAACTCCAATATTTCCATTAAGGTATTATTACCCTATGAATTCTCCTATTCCCCCCCCACTTGGTCTAATGCTCGGGGTCATACCCTACCGGCGTCGTCCCTTGAGCACCCTAAGTGCTAAAAATTGTCAAACTTTGACAGGCCCTAACTTAGATTTTGTGGCACCTGTGAATGATCTGTTTGAAATTAAGGGTCCTGATAGGGGTCCCTACAAAATCCTATCTTGGTTTTTGATGTTTCGCTATGGTTTTATTAGGGCAGCATTTTTTCAGTTGGCAAAAAAATCATCAATCTTATTCAATCAAAAGTTATCGCGTGGCCAATTTCTCATTCTTCTCATCGTGATAATGAGTTGTGGGCTCCAACATGTCCAATTAGGCATTATTATCCTATGCATGCTCCTATTTTTTCCCCCCACTCAGTCGAACGCTTGGGGTCATACCCTATCGGCATCGTCCCTTGAGCACCCTAAGTGCTAAAAATTGTCAAACTTTGATGGGCCCTAAATTGGATTTGGTGGCACCTATGAACAATACATTTGAACCTATGGGGCCATGAGAGGGGTCCCTACAAAATCCTAACTCATTTTTTCAATTTTTTCTATGGTTTTATAAGGGCAACAATTTTTTGGTTGGTGAAAAAATCATTAGTCTCATTCAATCGAATATTGGCGCATGGCCAATTTCTCATTCTGCTTGTCATGATAATGAACCATAAGCTCCTACATGTCTAGTTAGGCATTATTACCCTATGCATGTTCCTCTTTTTTCCCCCACTTGGTCGAATGATCAGGGTCATACCCTACCGACGTCGTCCCTTGAGCACCCTAAGTACTAAAACTTGTCAAACTTTGACAGGCCCTAACTTAGATTCCGTGGTACCTACAAATTATTTTTTTGAACTTACAAGGCCATGAGAGGGGTCACTACAAAATCCTATATTGGTTTTTCAATTTTCCCTATGGTTTTATTAGGGCAGCATTTTTTCGGTTGGCAAAAAAATTGCTAGTCTCATTCAATGAAAAATATATGTTAGGATTCCCACTAACACTGAGAGGGGGGGGGGGTGAATTAGTGTCTAACCGGTGGATAGAATTTATTAACTTAAAACATGTAGAGTAAATTAAAATTGTGTACCGGTAAGCTGATAGTTCTGATACTAATTGTAAAGTATTGATGCCAATAGTTAACAAGATGAGAGGGGGGGTGAATCATACAAACTTAAACTTCCATAAAATCAACGGATTCAACCTCGATAACATATGCTTCAGCAATATAACCAAAAACTACTAAACATGCAAACTCATAAACATATAATCATCATAAAACATATAACACCAAATTTAACATGGAAACCCAAATAGGGAAAAACCGTTGTGGGATTTCGAACCCACTAAGAAATATACTCTTCTAGAGTATGCTCAGTTAAAAGCAAATCCTATTAAAGAATACAAACACATTGCTAGATGTGACCCCGTTAAGGAATTTCCCTCAGATCTGTTAGGATCTTCACTTTGTTAGAAGTGATCTTGTTAAAAGATTTCAAACACTCATTTAGAATGTTACCTTGCTAGAGGGTTTACAAATAAGACTGTTAAGTCCACTCGGTTAAGAGATTTTCTATCACTTACAAAATAATAGTAATAAAATATATCTGCAACTTCACATCTAAAATGCTAAAGCAAATTCTTATTTGCTCAAAACAATCTAGTCATAGGACTTATCTTGTCCTTTTGCTGGGCTTCCTACTTTGTTATACAAATAGGTCTTCAAGCTTCTGTGCTTGGTAATCACTATGTAGCATCCCAATGCTTACACTTGCCCGCATACATTGTTCATCAATAATTTCTTATTTATAAACAATTCTAACTACTTAATCTCCTTGATCCCATTTCCCATGATCAATCTTAGCCATCAAATATTCAAACTTAACTAGGTTCAATGCATCCTTCGATCTCAAAATGTTTTACCTTGCCTAGGGACTTGCAGTCCTTTCTTGGAACTTGTGAAAGGTTATTGCGGTTCAATATGCACTGTAGATCTTCCTGCCAACTTTTTATTGCCATAGATCCTTAACAAACTTCATGAGTGGCATTCCAATCATTTATACATCTCCAGCTTATAATTGTCCTTCATTAAATAATGCTTGTATTCATCCAATCCGCTCTGTCATAACTCAATTGCAACTCGGTAAATACTAAACTTTACTTGGTAGACATTCCACCTTCATTAACTGATATCAATAACCTTAGGGTTTACCGACTAGGTTCTTTGCTCGATGACATAGTATAGTATTAACCTTTCAATCAACAACATATGTAGGATATCAAAACAATCTAAACATCATGATCTCATCATTTTCTAACTCGGTAATAGTTGCCCATTGAATAACTTATTTCTCCCCTTATTCATCACATTCTTTCTATGTCACTTACCGACATCTTAATTTTCTTCAAATCAATCTCCTCAAGATATGGCAACATCATACTGAATCAGAAAATCAATTTCTTGACATCAATGACAAAATAATGTTATAAAGATAGTTATCATCCTTTTTCAGTTCTATCAATAATCTCCAACAACCTTCTCAATATCTTTAATGAATATCAACAATCTCTCTTCCTACTGAAAATGCCAACAATCTCCCCCTTTGGCATTGATGGCAAAACCAACTTTTAAATGGTAATACCAACAAGATATTCAAATTGATTAGGATTTAGATTGTTGTTAGACTTCTCCTGTTATCCTTGAGTTGTAGACTTCTTCTGAAATCTCCTCCCTTTTGTAATCTTCTCCCCCTATCATTAGTCTTCCATTTTTCTTCATTTAGGGCTTTACCATTCAGTCAACCATTTAGTCTTCTCCCCCTTTGACAACAATGCCAAAAAGTAAAAGAACTAAATCATGATTTCTTCCTCAGTGAAGTGATTTACCTTGTTGTGTATCATCTTAGTCTCAGTCAAAGTAATTGGTCTCTAGTTCCTGTCTCCTGCACAACTTTAGAAAACCTTCTAAAGTGTAAATCAGCATCAATCCACACATAAAATTCTGTAGATTCATCAAATTGATGCTTTCATTGAACTCGGTCAGTGAGTAGAAGATAGGGGTAGGACCCCTAACTTGCTTCAGAGATACTCAAAAGTGTCGCTTGGTAGTGGCTTTGTGAAGATGTCTGCTAATTGCTCCTTTGAACTGATATATTCCAGTACAACTTTCTTCTCTTGAACTTCTTCTTTGAGATAATGATACTTTATAGATATATGCTTTGTCTTGGAGTGCATTACTAGGTTCTTTGAAATGTTAATGGCACTAGTATTATCACAGAATATAGTTACTGGCTCGATAACTTTTTCATTTATACCTTCCAATAGTTGTTTGATCCATGCTATGTTGGTACAATTCAATGTTGCAGCAACATATTCAGCTTATGTTGTTGACTATGAAATACATCCTTGTTTCTTACTAAGACAACTTACTAGTCTTTCTCCTAAAAAGAAAGCTCCATGACTTGTGCTTTTCCTATCATCTATGTTGTATGCCCAATCAACATCAGTATAAACTTTTAAATCAAAATCATTTCTCTTTTCATATACTAAGCCATAATCTTCAGTGCCTCTCAGGTATCTGAAAATTCTTTTGATTGCTGTCATATGGGTTTCCTTGGGATCTGCAAAAAATCTTGCAACAATACCTACTGCATGTGCTATATCCAGTCTACTATGCACAACATATTGCAACTTCCCAATCATAGATCAGTAAAGTGTCTCATCAATAGATGTAGATTCATCATTTTTTGAGAGTTTACAGTTAGTAGTCATAGGAGTACTTACTGGTTTAGAATCCTCCATTCCAAATTTCTTCAATATTTCCTTTATGTACTTGGATTGAGTAATGAAAATCTCATCTTTCATTTGCAATATCTGTAAACCTATAAAATATTTTATCTCACCGATTAATGACATCTCAAATTCTTTGCTCATTTCATTTCCAAAGTTCTTGCATAGAGAGTCATTTCCACAAAATATAATGTCATCAACAAATATGGCTAAGATCAGTAATTCCATTGTTCTCATCACTCTTCATGTACATGTTGCTATTTTCACTTGTCCTTATAAAACCAATCTTGATCAAATAAGAGTGAAGTCTCTCATACCATGCTCTAGGTGCTTGTTTCAAACCATATAAAGCTTTGTTTAGTTTGCATACCTGATCTTTATTCTTGTCTTAAACAAATCCTTCAAGTTGTTCAATGTAAACTTCCTCTTCTAGTATACCATTCAAAAATGTAGATTTAACATCCATTTGATATACCTTGAAATTTTTGAAAGAAGCATATACCAACAATGTTCTTACTCCCTCAAGTCTAGCCACGGGTGAAAAGGTTTCACCATAATCTATTCCTTCTTCTTGAGCATAACCTTTGCAAACTAGTCTTGCTTTGTTGCGAATGACCTCACCTTTTTCATTTAGCTTGTTTCTGAAAATCCACTTTGTACCAATTACATTTTTGTCCCTCAGTCTTGAAATCAGTGTTCATGTGTCATTCTTCTTGATTTGATCAATCTCTTCTGTCATAGCATTTACCCAATCTTCACTATTAAATGCCTCTTTTACTATTCTCGGTTCAAATTCAGAAATTAGACATGTGTTTTGTCTCAATTTGTTCCTTGTCATCACTGGATCATCCTTATCTCCTATAATCTGACTTGATGCATGATGTCTTCTGACATATTTGGCTAATATAGGCTTCGTAGACTCTGTATGATCTTCTTCATCACTCGATAACTAGACATTCTCTTCATTTTCTTCAATTTTCACATTTGTGCTTTCTACTATTTTGTTAGATGATTTGATCAGACATTTAAATGCTTTACGTCTAGAAGAATAACCAAGAAATGTTCCCTCCTCACTTTTCTGATCAAACTTTCCATTTCTGTCATCTTTGTGAACATAGAATCTGCTTCCAAAGATTTTAAAATAACTTACATTAGGTTTCTTGTCATACCAAATCTCATATGGTGTCTTCATGGTTCCTTTCTTCAGTTGAACTCAGTTCAAGGTGTAAACTACAATGTTGATTGCTTCTCTCCAAAATGTTTGAGGTACCCTCTTTTCTATCATCAGGGTTCTGGCATAATCTACAATTGATCTGTTTCTTCTCTTGTCTATCCCATTTTGCTGAGGTGTTCTCGGTGCAAACACTTGCCTTTTTATACCATGATCATTGTAGAATAAGTTAAATTCATTAGAAGTGAACTCTCCTCCTCTATTAGATCTAAGACATTTCAGTTGTCTTCCTGTTTCATTTTCAACTCTTGCCTTGTACCATTTGAACATTTGAAAAGCTTATGATTTTTCTTTTAAAAACATAACTAACATCATCCTTGAGTAATCATCCACAAATAATATGAAATATTTATCACCATATTAACTTTGAACTTTCATAGGGCCACACAGATCAATGTGTACTAGATCTAAAATTCCTTTAGAAGTATAGGACTTACTTGTAAAGCTTGATCTTGTCATCTTACCAGTTTGGCATCCTCGGCATATAGCATTCTCAAGTTTTTCTAGACTTGGTAGACCTCTTACTCGGTTCTTCTTACTTATTTTGATCAAATTATCAAAATTTATATGACAAAACCTTTTATGCCATAACCAAGTATCATCTATCTTTGCATAAAGACACTTGTTTTGAGTTGAGTCAAGATGAAATGTATTACCTTTTGTTTGTGTCCCGGTAGCAGCTAACTTTCCATGCTTATCATGAACTTTGACAATTCCTTTTTGAAATTCTATTCAATATCCTATATTGTTTAGTTGTGCTACACTCAACAAATTGTATTTCAATCCTTCAACCTAGTATACATCATCAAATTTAACATTGTCAAGAAGTGTTATAGATCCTTTACCTTTCACCGGACATGGTGCATCATTACCAAATCTTACATAGCCTCCATCATAGTCTTCTAATTTAACAAACTTGTGTTTATCACCTGTCATGTGATTTGAGCATCCACTGTCTATGATCCAAGAATAATTATTAATTATGTGAGATACTAGGGCTTTCTCTTCATACCTTTCTTCATCAAATCCATCTTTAATAGCCACATAAACAACTTCCTCAGTATCAGTTTCATCAAATTTTTCATCGTTGGATTCCTCATCAACTATTAAGAATGTCTTTTTATCTCTCCTTTTGAAGTCTCAGTGTCCTTTGTATTGGTTGTCTTTTTTCCTATCTTCTCGGCATTATCTCTTTTCACTAGGTTCTCTATCAGGATAGTTAGAAGCCATATGTCCTATTTTATCACAATTGAAACATTTTAAAGGTAGCTTTCCTTTATACTTACCTTTTCCTCTCGGTAACCTTCTGGCTAATAATGCTTCAAACTCTTCTTGCTTCTTGATTTCCTCATATAGTTTGTGCACTTTTTCCATGTTCTTGCAAAATCTTTCACTTGCTCCACTATGATCCCCTTTAGAGTACTTACTCATTATATCATTGTAATCATCAGATTCACCAATATGAAGAGAACTAAATAGCATAAGCTAGTAGAAGGGTTCTCAACAACTTACTTGTTATATCCTTTTCTTCAATAGTTCCTCCTGTTCCTTTAATTTGATTGACAATCTCCTTTAATCTTGTACTTTATTGGGTTATGTTCTCACCTTCATTCATTCTCATGGATTCAAGTTGTCCTCTTAGACTATGTACTTTTTCTCTTTAAACATGTTCATCACCACCATATATAGATATGAGCTTAGTCCACATTGCTTTTGCATCATTACAGCCTTCTAGGTCATTAAACTCTGAGTCGGTCAATGTTGATGTTATTTCAATCATAGCTTGAATATGTTATTGCTTTGCCTTAATCTCTTCCAAGGTCATTCAATTGATGCTCAATGCAATGTAATCATTCTCCAGATAATATGTTGCATATTCTCCAATTCCTGATAAATGTAGCTTCATCCTTTTCTGCCATGTGGAGAAACTTGACTTGTTCAGCTTTGGTGCATCCCTTTTATACATCTTTGGATCTTTGCCTCAAGTACCTTTAAACTTTTCTTTCAAAGTCCAAAGCTCTGATACCAATTGATAGTTCTGATACTAATTGTAAAGTACTGATGCCAATAGCTAACAAGATGAGAGGGGGGGGGTGAATCATACAAACTTAAACTTCCATAAAATCAACAGATTCAACCTCAGTAACATATGCTTCAGCAATATAACCAAAAACTGCTAAACATGCAAACTCATAAACATATAATCATCATAACACATATAAAACCAGATTTAACATGGAAACCCAAATAGGGAAAAACCACTATGAGATTTTGGACCCACTAAGAAATATACTCTTCTAGAGTATGCTCGGTTAAAAGCAAATCCTGTTAAAGATTAGAAACACATTGCTAGATGTGACCCGGTTAAGGGATTTCCCTTAGATCTGTTAGGATCTTCACTTTGTTATAAGTGACCTTGTTAAAGGATTTCAAACTGTCATTTAGAATGTTACCTTGCTAGAGGGTTTACAAATAAGACTTTTAAGTCCACTCAGTTAAGAGATTTTCAGTCACTTACAAAATAACAGCAATAAAATATATCTACAACTTCACATCTAAAATGCTAAAGTGGATTCTTATTTGCTCAAAACAATCTAGTCATAGGACTTATCTTGTCCTTCTGCTGGGCTTCCTACTCTATTATACAAATAGGTCTTCAAGCTTCTGTGCTCGGTAATCACTATGTAGCATCCTTGTTCTTACACTTTCCTGCATACATTGTTCATCAATAATTTCTTATTTATAAACAATTCTAACTGTTTAATCTCCTTGATCACATTTCCCATGATCAATCTTAGCCATCAGCTATTCAAACTTGACAAGGTTCAATGCATCCTTCGATCTCAAAATGTTTTACCTTGCCTAGGGACTTGCAGTCCTTTCTTGGAACTTGTGAAAGGTTATTACGGTTCAATCTGCATTGTAGATCTTCCTACCAATTTTTCATTGCCATAGATCCTTAACAAACTTCATGCTTGGCATTCCAATCATTTATACATCTCCAACTGATCATTGTCCTTCATTAAATAATGCTTGTATTCATCCAATGCGCTCTATCATAACTCGGTTGCAACTCGGTAAATACTAAACTTTACTCGGTAGACATTCCGCCTTCATTAACTGATATCGATAACCTTAGGGTTTACCGACTAGGTTCTTTGCTCGGTGACATAGTATAATATTAACCTTTTAATCAACATCATATGTAGGATATCAAAACAATCTAAATATCATGATCTCATCATTGTCTAACTCGGTAATAGTTGCCCATTGAATAACTTATTTCTCCCCTTATTCATCACATTCTTTCTATGTCACTTACTAATATCTTAATTTTCTTCAAATCAATCTCCTCAAGATATGGCAACATCATACTGAATCAGAAAATCAATTTCTTGACATCAATGTCAAAATAATGTTATAAAGATAGTTATCATCCTTTTTCAATTATATCAATAATCTCCAACAACATTCTCAATATCTTTAATGAATATCAACAATCTCTCTTCCTACTAAAAATGCCAACATAAGAAAGAAGTAATGCAATAAACAGAGATAAAAACAACCACATGAAAAACACACCATAACACAAGGATTTAACAAGGAAACCCAGTGTGGGAAAAACCTCAGTGGGATTTGTGACCCACAATATTCACTTACTGGCCAATAAGAGAATATTACTGCTACAAGAGGGGCCTACACATGCAGGAAGGAAAAGTGCATAGAGCTCACTGCTCAAAATAGAAGTCTCACTGAATTACAAAATGGATTATATAAAGCCAGTGTCTTCTACTGCTTCAGAATAGCATCTATAATGCCAATTCCAGTACCGGTTTCTGCTCTGCTTCTTAGACAAACCCTTAACCTGTATTTTGCATAATAGGTCTACCTAATTACATTCCATATCTCACTTCATCTACCTCTATATCATTGTTCTATAAAGATCTCTTATATATATGAGTCATTTTACAATGTTGCCAAGTCAGCTTACAAAGATTTTACAATAATAAACAAAATATATTACAACAAAAATCCTGTCGGCCTCTGTGTCGGTATGGTTCCTTTCTATGCCAGTGTCGGTGGTCTAGGTGCCAATGTAGAGTCTGTTCTTGTTGGTGCTGATGGAATGTCTTTCCGGTGTCTTAGGATTGTAAGGTTTCCATCAATGACAAAACCTTCAATCACCTACAATGTCTCATTGTAAGGAAGTTAAGTAGTGGAAACAACTTCCTACACTAACCTTGAGAGGAGGGTAATGCAAAACTTTTTCAGATCATTACAACAGTTACAAAAAATAGAAATAGATATAATAACATTCATACCACAACACAATGATTTACGTGGGGAAAACCCTTTCGGGAGAAAAACCGCACCCTCCAAAAGCAGCTCAATATATTATTCAGCATTCAAAAACAGATTACAACATACTTGCAGAGCAAGCTCTTCGCAAGAGTACCACTAATCAGAGATTCAGAGGCAACTCAATAGCCATAGGACTCTTACACCCAACCTCTATCTCACACACCTCATAAATAGGAGATACAATACAAGAAACCGTCAAACGGTATTACAAAACCATGGGCTAAAACCACCCAATAAGGTGCAGCCGACCTTATCTCCCTTCTAGATGCCCTATGACATGTTAAAGCACACATCAACACATGTCGCTCCCTTTTTCCAGCTCATTTATGTATCCGATACAAATTATTTTTCCTATTTCAGGAGTACAAACTTCCGGAGGCCATAACTTGAGAACCGGGTGTCCGATTGACAAACCGTTTGAAGCGCCGGAAAGCTCGCAAAGTGCTCTATCACCTCGTAACAAGATTCGCTGGTTACGGCCACTTTTCAGGGTGTTTTGGAGCCTCTAAAGTCCTCAAAATTAAGTTTAAATATTTTATTGCACCCCTCCAAGACGAAAACTTTAATATCTTCAAAACTAGCTGTGACCTTGCGACGCAACTTTACCGGAATGATTATCTAGCCAACCAGAAGCTTCAGGGAGAGTTTTGCACCATTTCGTGCTCAAATGAAAACTTACTATAAATAGTAACCTCACATAAATGCAAGGTTGAGACACCATTTTTTCCAACACTCATTAGAGTGTGCTTATGCCAACAATCTCACCCTTTGGCATTGATGGCAACACTCATGAGAAAATTTCCAAAACTGTATCCAAAACTTGTAATCCAAAATTCAAAAAATATGTATCAAAAATATGAGCTCCCCCTGAGTAGGTGAGTCCTTTGCCTGATCATTTTCTCATACTACTACTCCCCCTTTGGCATCAATGACAAAGGTTGTCAAGGTGTCAATAGAGTTGTAGTTTCCTGTCTCATCCTTGTAACTGGGTAGTTACAATTTGAAAAATATCCGCCAAACCAAATTTATGTTTTCCATAAACTTCTTACTATCTTTTATTGTTGCCTTAGTTCTTTGCACTATACAGGTGAGGTGTTGCATATGCTCTGCCGGTGTTTTTTGTCCTTGTACTATTGCCTCAGATATTTCCTTTCTCAAGGATGCTAGATAGTCCAGTCTTGGACTTATTCCTAGTCTTAGATCTTTAGCCTTGTTTATTATTCTTTCCTTTTCTCTTTCTAACTTAAGTAATTCTCCCTCAGAACTTGTTATCTTTTGTTCAAAAACTGATAATGCATCAGGTGAGTTAACAAAATTGTCAGCAAGTTTATTGATTTCATCCTGTACCTTGCTCATTTTCTTATCTATGTCAATTGTTAGGAAGTTTGTCTTGCAAATGTCTTTGTATAGAGTTTTGAATTCCTTCAATGAGTTGCATAGTTCTGGTAGAAGTGTGTTCAATTCTCTAGTGCACTTCTTTATTTGATCATCAAAAAAATTTTGTTTTTTAATTTCCATTTCTCTTTGAATGCCTCTTCCTTTATTTGCTCAACTATCATTGTGTTGTCAGTAATGTACTTAGATAAAGTGTCAAGTTGGCTCAAAGAATCCTTATTATCTACATTGCAGTCAGGAGCTACCATCTTCAAAATTGGGATTGTGTCATCTATAGCTTTATAGGCTTGTGAACTACAATTTGTTATTTTCTTTAAAGAATCCAAAACAACTTCAGTTACATTTGTTGATTTGTAACTTGCTGAGGAAGAACCAACATTCTAAATTACGCCGGTGGAGGAAGTAACCATGCTTGTAGTGACCTCTCATAGGTCAATCTGCATTTTCATTTCTTTAAGCAAAGGTTTTTGTTTCTCTCATGTTGCTGGTGGCACTGTTTCCACATGAACCTGTTCCTATTCTAGAGCCTATTGCTCTACTTGACTCTCTGTTTGTTGACCTGTCTTTGTCTGAGTCTCTGTCTGTTGCCTTGTGTTATCATTTTCTAGTTTTTCTTGTGTTGTCAGTTTGATCAGTTACCGGTGGCTCACTAGCCATGTCAGTTTTACCGGTTGTGTCTTTATCTACCACAATGTTGATTGTTTGAGTATCAACATTAACTATGTATAGAACCTCAGGATTAGGATTTGTATCCTTTGTACCCATACTCTCATCTACCAGTTGATCTTCAGTTTTTGTTACCATTGAAGTAATCATAGGTGGTGGGGATAAGTTATCTTTTATCTTGATGCTAGGAGGTCCACCAACCTTTCATTTACCCTTATCTTTGTCCTTCTGATAGACTTTGATAGGCTTGGGGTTCCTGTAATCTTCCTTCTTTTCCTTCTCCACAAGGATTATATCCCATGCATTTTCAGTATCTTTTGTTACCTCATTTACTCTTCCTGCCATGAGTGCAATATGTCAGTGTGCAGTAGAGAATACTAATCGGTTCCCTTCTGCAATTAAGTCATCTATCTCCTTTGGCGAGTTTACTGGGTAAACAACAAGTAATTTTTCAATTTTAATTTTCTTATCAAGCTCTACAACAACTTGTCTTCTTCCTTCCAATCTTTTGAACAATTCATTAGGTAGTTCATCTACCCCTTGCATTAAAAACTTCTTATAGATGTCCAGGTGTAAAATGACACTATTTTCAACTTCCTCTTTCTCATCTACTGATAGTATATCATATAACTTTTCTATGTTCTTGATTTTTCCTTCTTCTATGATTTCATTCAGCAATTCATCAAGTGGGGCAATGTTTTGTTGAGTCCTTTTCCTTTTATGAGTTAGCTTTTTCTTTGGGGTTGTCTTCTTTTCCAGTGACCTCACTGCCTATTGTTTTTGTCTAGTTCTTCTAGGTGAGGATGTTGATGCCAGTGAAGGATCCCTTTCCTTACAACTCTTTTGAATGTTGCTGGCATGTCATTCTCAGAGGAAGTTGCTATCGGTGATAGGTGAGTTTCAGGTTGTAAAGTCTCTAACTCATCCTCAATGATGCCGATCTATTTCAGTACATCTTCCTTGATGGCCTTTGCCTACCTTGAGCCTTTCCTCATAATTTCCTCAAATTTCTTTACTCTCTTCTTAGATTGAATTTGACTTTCAATCATTTTGGCACTACTGAATACTTCTTCCTTGGGTTCCTTAGGTGCTTCCAGGAGGGCTTTTGCATAAATTTCAATGATATGATCATCAGTCTCATAGCCCATCTCAGTAACCCAAATTATTCTTGGGATCACTGCTTCCATCTAGATCTCATCCTTTTTTATTACAAAACATATATCATCCTTGTATTTGTCAACAATTTTCTATGACAGTCAGATTCTTTTGTTCATTCTGGCCTTAAGTGCTTGAAAATACTCATGGATATTCTTTTCTTTGTTTTCACCCATGTTGTTGAATAGGTTTAATAATTGTTTTCCTACCGGTATATCAAATCCAAGGCTCTTGTCACCTATACTGGGAACCTGTTTTGTTATGTGTAGCATTAAACATACAAGTAAGTTACCAAATCTAAAAGTCCCTTTCTTATCCTTCTTGATTTTTCCTAAATTCTCAATCAACTCATCCTTTAGTCATTCACATACATCAATTTTCACATTTTCTTTAACCGTGTCATAAGCACTCTTAATGCATAAACTTGAAACTGAGTTAAGTCTATTTGCATGAGTTGCTTTGTAACCTAGAATCATGCTAACAAATCTCACATTTATATCGGTCACATCATTAACCCTTAGAGACCTTCTATCGGATGTTGCACCAGTTAAGTTTGTTACCAGGTCATTTGAGACCTTCTTGGTTTTGTCAGGTCTGCTACCGATGGAAGGTAACCCTATTACAGTTTTCACTACTTCCTTGGTAATTTTATGAATAGAGTCTAACCAAAAGAATTCACCATGTACTCTGCTCAACACTATCCTAATAACTTCTTTAGGAAAGTCTAGAATGCTAAGGATTTCATTGAATCCTAGGGTTTCAACAATTTTATGTTCAGGCTTCACTTTTCTGGAATCATCACATATGATGGTTTTGTACATGTTTTTGATTTCCTCATCTCCTAGTTCATCTATGTGGCAATGGATGTATATTCTGGGCTCTTCTGCGAAAACAACTCCTTTGGGAATTTGGGAGAATGCACCAATATTGTCATCCTTTTTAGCTATCTCAGGAACTAGCTAGAATAAGGGCCTAAGGCATTTGATAACCTCGACTATAGTAGGGTTTGCTATGAATTCAAGTGCAGAGGAGGATGCCATGATAATAAATACCTTTTTCTGCCTTAGGAGGGATTGATTGCTGAAATACTTTGCCTCTTTCTCAAAATGCCTTAGCTCTAGAGATTTCGCGCTCTTCAAGTGTTTGAATTCATGGTGAAGTGAAATGGAGCCAAAATCACTAATTTATAATGTTAATTTCACCAACTACCATATTTAATGCATGCCGGTGAAGTAACCACTTAACATTATTTGCCAGTATAGAAGTAATTTTCAACTTCTCATCATCAATCGAGGGAATAATAGCTTATTTCTCATTTGATTGCCAAACCCTCAAGAAAACTTTCTTCAATTTGATGAAGAGCTTCCTGCCGGTGGAGTACTACTCTGTTCTACCGGTGGAGTGTTGATTGGTTCTATCGGTGGAGGAGTATTTCCAACATTATTTAGGTCTAACTTTCTAATCCATTGTTTTGAGAATTCTTTCTTAACCTCTTCAACTTTTTCTTTTCCTTTCAAACTAGAACTTTTGTTGTCTACCGGTGATCCTTTACTTCGGCATAATTTTTCAATATGCCCAATCTTGTTATATGCATAGCAAGTCACATTATTCTTTTGAATAGCTTTCCCATAACCTATGCCGCTTTGTGTCCTACATTTATTAGACAGGTGTCCAAATCTTCCACAAACATAGCATCTCACATTCATTCTGCGATTTTCAAAGTTGTGACCAACTTTGTCGCATTTTGAACATTGACCAGTGGGTGCATTGGTGTTTTGATAATTTCTAGATCTACATTGATTTTCTCTATGACCATACTTATTATAGTTAAAGCATTTTCCATTAAATTTGTAAGTAGTAGGTTGTCCTACTAGTTTACTATGATCCTGTGTGTTTGCAATACCAGAGCTTTCTCCAACTTCAAAGCCAATTCCACAAGTGTCACCTTTAGGTTTTTGTTTCTTTAGTAATTCACCAAGTTCTTCTGAGCTTTTCTTGAATTTTTCTTTATGCTGATTTTCAATATCCAGTTCTCTTTCTATGTATGCATCAGATCTGTCTTCAACAAATCATTTTCATAGCTAAGTCTGGTGTTCTCATTTGTTGCATCACTTAATCTTTTGGACAAATCTTCTTCATTCTTCTTCCTATCTTCAATTTCTTTACAGAATCTCATGGTCATATCTTGCATCTCATTCCTTGTTGTGCTTGAATAATTTCTCTTCTCTTGTTTCTTGCAATGGTAAGATTTTCTTGAAGTGCTTGAATAATTTCCTGAGCTGCCTTTAGATCATCTTCAAGTTTGATATTTTTCAATTTTTCTTTATCATAGTTTGAGAGAGCTACTTCCAATTGCTTAATCATATTTTCCATCTCTACCGGTGTCAAGATCTTCCTCAAGCTATTAGGCTTCTGAAAATAGAGGACTAGGCTCTTATACCAATTGTTAGGATTCCCACAGATACTGAGAGGGGGGGGGGTGAATCAGTATCTAACCGATGGATAGAATTTCTTAACTTAAAACATGTAGAGTAAATTAAAACTATGTACCGGTAAGCAAGAAGTAATGCAATAAATAGAGATAAAAACAACCACATGAAAAACACACCATAACACAAGGATTCAATGAGGAAACCTGATGTGGGAAAAACCTCAGTGGGATTTGTGACCCACAATATTCACTTACTGGCCAATAAGAGAATATTACTACTACAAGAGGGGCATGCACATGCAGGAAGGCCAAATGCCTAGAGCTCACTACTCAAAATAGAAATCTCACTGACTTACAAAATGGATTATATAAATCCAGTGTCTTCTACTACTTCAGAATAGCATTTATAATGCCAGATCCAGTACCGGTTTCTACTCTGCTTCTTACATAAACCCTTAACCTATATTTCGCATAATAGATCTGCCTAATTACATTCCATATCTCAGTTCATCTACCTCTATATCAATGTTCTATAATGATCTCTTATATATATGAGTCATTTTACAATGTTACCAACCCGGCTTACAAAGATTCTACAATAATAAACAAAATATATTACAACAAAAATCTTGTCAGCCTCTATGTTGATATGCTTCCTTTCTCTATCAGTGTCGATGGTCTGAGTGTTGGTGTAGAGTTTGTTCTTGCTAGTGCCGGTAGAATGTCTTGCTGGTGTCATAGGATTGTAAGGTTGCCATCAATGACAAAACCTTCAATCACCTACAATGTCTCATTGGAGTGTGCATATGCCAACAATATAGATAAACAAGCATTACACTGTAGACACATAATGATCATCAATATTTCCATGTATTGTATACACATAATTACCATTACACTTGCATGTGAAATCCATGAAGGGATATGCAAACATGATTTTTTTTCATTATCAATACAACTACACCAATGTACTCATGTACAGATACATTGTATATCATCAATATAACTAAACCAATTTGCTCATGGACATTGTATATCATCATAAAAAAGTTACATCAATTCACATCCATATTCAAATACAACATCCCACTTCATCTACATCATACATCCTCATGTCCCAAGAGAAAACCTTACGTACAACAATGCTTGCATATAAATGAAGACTAAAATAAGTAACCTTTTTATGCGAAATGAATGTGATACAAAAAAAAATTATAACACTTAATACAAATTACTTTGTCAAATTATAAATAGATCATTTGAAACATTTTTAAGATGTACAAGATTGTATAATTACAAAACTTACCAGTTTCTCTGCAAAGTATACAACCATAGCTTTTAAGAAAGACACATGTTGATTGAAGCCCTTCTCACTGTGTGGTTGAAGACAATGGTAGATATGGTCATTTCTAAATAGAAATACATTCA
Organism: Cryptomeria japonica; assembly: GCF_030272615.1. Classification (NCBI taxonomy): domain Eukaryota; kingdom Viridiplantae; phylum Streptophyta; class Pinopsida; order Cupressales; family Cupressaceae; genus Cryptomeria; species Cryptomeria japonica. Next base: position 33,736,823 of record NC_081408.1, on the reverse strand, counting down.
CTTGATTTAGTTTTTATGCACAAAATTTAATCTCCTTAATGCACAAAGGAATATGTACCATCACCAAGAGAGTGTCTTGTCAACGGTGAATGATCTATTATGAACCTGTATTTTTAAGAATTGTTAGTCTACACATAAAATACATGGATGAACATAAAGGCTTTATGATAATCACTTCAACTGAAATGCATGATAATAAATGAAAAGGTGGGATTATATACCATAAAAATACGTCCCTTCAAATTATATCAAGAGAACCCACTATGTTGATGCAAAAATCATAATGTGATACAATTGTATATCATCAAAAAACACATGCATGAGCATAAAGGTTTTGCGATAATTATATCATCAAAAATTATCAAATAGTTTTGTCTAATAACAAAAATTATAAATCACATCAAATGCATGATAATAAGTCATGTTGCAAAATACGTCTCTTCTAATTATATCAAGTGTACCCGCTACGTGCATGCAAAAACTGTGTTGTCAAAAAAAACGTTCACCAATAGACCTGCATTTTGAACACATCCTTAATATACATGTAACAAACTTGAACATTAAGGTTTTATGATCATTGTTTGAAATGAAATGCATGATAAAAAAAATAAGGCACCAAAATGACCTACTACTCAAGTATGCTTGAAGGGTCATCTCTTTAGTTATGAGTATCTAGTATTGCTTCGTGATCAGCAGTAGTCACTATCCATAGCTATTTGGTCTTTGGTTTTGCTTGATGCTTCAACAACTTGATATTTATAGCTATAATCAGGTGTGAATACATGAGAATGGTTTTGTGTCTCTCATAGTCTTCAAATGCAAGTATGCCATTCTTTCTAATCATGTATGTTTGCAGCCAAGTTCCCACAACAACAACTAAACCTGTAGGATATGTGAACTCATCATCATCTGTCACTAGTTGTATTACCTTTTTTTTTTCCTGTACACATCGTTCCAACTAATATTATGATCTCTCTTCATTCCCTTGTAGTGTAACAACTGCAAAAACATGTCCTAGTTGTACAAGATCTGATAGATGGTCATACTCAAGTCAACTTTACATGTCATTGTTTGACAAGGATATTGTTTGAGATAAAGGAGTTATATATTGGGAAACCCACATATCAAACCACTCACTTGACTCGCACTAATCCCAATCACACCGAACACAACTCTAACAAAAAAAAGCCAACTCTCATGTCCAAATGGTCCATGTACTTGCATCTAAGCTGAGAAATGAATGCATCTTTGAAGAATCTTTAATTGTTTGACAATCCAATCTATCTCCCAATGTGCCCTCCTCAACCAAAAGAATCTGGTCACTACTGAATCAAGAGTACCTCCATGTGACAATGTTGAACTACACCAATCAATAATAGACCATGCATCAAAGAAATTTGCACCTGAAATCCTCAATTTCTCCTTAACTAGAGCTCTCTTCAAACAAGAACCTGCTCCATCATGCTCCCCCTTCCCATGCCCTGCCTCAAAAAAACACCAAATATGAGGTATATGCCTCTCTACGTACATTCTACTCAACCAATCAAACATATAGGAATTCTTGAATTGACCTATACAATTATCTGACCATATGATATGTCAATCAATTGCAATATATTTCTCATGCAAGAACTCAAAAAAATTCTCGAAAGAATGTTGCACATTATCGGAGGAGTGTGATCTATCATCACTCATATAAAAATGATACCCCCTAATTATCTTCTTGTCCTCTTCTATACTATCAAGAGCATGTCTATATGTAATGTGAACAAAAATAGCAATCTGGATTGAATTGTAGTATTGATATTGTACCTCATTATGTGGTTGCAATGTATAGTTCTCTGCAAAATCAACCTCCAATACAATAGTGCCAATCGGGAAAGAGTTCTTACACATCCTGAACTATTGATCCAACCACTGATGCTTATGGGTGTGCCTTGCATACTTGTAGAAAATATTTTCCTTAAATCCAAAATAAAATCAGCAACACTCACTTCTCTTGAGACTAATTTGCATCTAGAATCTTCACCTCCACTCTTCAAAGTATATTTCATTGTCTCATATCTTTTTTTCTCAACATAATCCAAACTCATGTTCACTACCCTCATGAAAACATGAAACAAACTTTGACAACCCACCATATTCTGAGCACTTCTCATTCAAACAATTATTTCTATAGAAATAGCAGCCATCATCTCTAGGGCATAAAAATAGATCTTGCAAGTCTCTTGATGATCTCATAAATAAAATTGCACCACACTCTTGCAACATCTCATTAGTATCCATCGTAGAATGAATATGACATAAAAGTGCATGGTATGTTAAAAACTCCACATGGTACTTGCAACAACAAGTATTATGAATCTTAAGAGGAACACAATAAAATGGCTTCAAAGATTCAAAGGCCCTTTGTGATATTTGCAAAGTGGGATGTACTTCACAAAAAAAATTGTACAACATTGTTTGGCTTGATTTCAAAAAATGTTTGGGATGCAATGTGCGGTCTCGGTTGTTGATTCTTAATTTCAAAACGTCCTTTACATTTCTAAAGTAATTAGGTGTTACATATTGTTCACTTGGTTGAGCAATTCCACCTTCAATGTCAAAGTTTTCCACATTTTCACCTCCAATGTCAAAATTTTCCACATGTTCACCTCCAATGTCAAAATTTTCCACATGTTCACCTCCTATGTCAATTTTTTTTACGTTTTCACCTTCAATGTCAAAAAATTTCATATTTACACCAAAACTATGGACACCTTCATTGCCAGCTCCCAAATTTTCACTTTCCATTCTCACGTCATGTTGAGCATTTTCATTATCACTTTCAACATTTTCAACATATTCAAAATTTTCACTTTCAAAATCTACATTTTCATTTTCAATAACTTGTGACACATTTTCCAATTCAATTTCCTCTTCACTTGAAGTAAAATTAGCAATATTTAACATACCTTTTCGTCTCGTCATTTGACATTCTCTATCTCTTTCTCTATACACTTCAATTTGGTCATGTGAAAGTTTTCTTTTGCGTTTAGACTTCCGACGACTACTACTCCCCATTTACCTCCACAAAGATGCTCCTAAATGATTGGCAATGTAAAATTTGACTTTAAGAATCTCTCAAAAGCACAAATTTATCTCAACCTGTCTGAAAACATGTGATCATCGACAGAAAATAGAATATGCAGATTGTGAGCCATTGGAATCCACAAAATGGCCCACAAGGTTGTTTTTTATTTACAAAAATCAGATATCGAATTATATCGAATATTCAATTTTAATGTATAAATTTGTGGTCCCAAAATTTTTTCCCATTGCTGCCCTTTTTTTATTGTTGCCACATTAATGGCAATGACAAAAATCGGATATCCGATATCCAATTTTACTACTCATATTTTAGAGAGAGAGAGATTATGCGAGAGAGAGAGAGAGAGAGAGAGAGAGAGAGAGAGGAGAGGGAGAGAGGGGGGAGAGAGACAGAAAGACATCAGGGGAGAGGGGAGAGAGAGAGAGAGAGAGAGAGATGGGGGGATATGTGGAGGGAGAGAGGAAGAGAAGGGAGAGAATAAAAATAATGGGAGAGAGAGAGATTAGGGGAGAGAGGGGGAAGTGGAAAGAGAGAGAGAGAGACAATATGACCCCTTAGGACACAATATGACCCATAACGACATAATTTGTTGTCTTAAGGGACCATATGGTTTTCTATGGGTTCGTAGGACACAATATGACCCCTTAGGAGACCATAGGACCCATAATGACCCAATATGGTGTCATAAGGGGTTGTATGTTGTCCTAAGGGTTCATATAGTGTCCCATGACCCATTAGGACACCATATGACCCCTAAGGACACAATTTGGTGTCTTAAGGGGTCTTATGGTGTCCTAAGGGGTCATAGGACACAATATGACCCCTATGGACACCATATGACTCATAACAAACCAATATGGTGTAATAAGGGGTCTTATGTTGTCCTTAGGGGTCATATGGTGTCCCATGACCCATTAGGATACAATATGACCCATAACTATTAGGATTCCCAAAGATACTGAGAAGGGGGGATGAATCAGTATCTAACCGGTTAATTGATTTTCTTAACTTATTAAATGAAAAGCATTCCAAAACTGTGTACCGGTAAACCAAAATTAATGCAATAAATAAGAACAATAACCAAAACATAAGAGACACACCATAACATAGTATTTTTAATGAGGAAACCCGATGTGGGATAAACCTCGGTGGCATTTGTGACCCACAATATTTGCTTACTGGCTAATAAGAAAATATTACTATTACAATAGGGGCCTGCACATGCAAGAAGGCCAACTACCTAAAGCTCACTCCTTACATGCAAAAGAGAAGTCTCATTGACTCACAAAGGTGGATTATGAAAATCCAATGTCATGTACTGCTACAATAGGGCATCTTCTATGCTAGATCCAGTACCGGTTTAAGCTTTGCAACTCCCAAAACCTTATACCAAAACTCTACCATAGTATTCGCACATAATATCCATCATATATCCTATATACAAATGTTCTCTAAGATCCCATAATTATATATGAGCCTTATTACAATATGCCTTGTCGGCTTTCAAAAAGATATTACAATTAATTACATTTTGCAATGAATAAAATCTTGTCGGCCAGGGTGCCGGTAATCAATCTTTTTGGTGCAGGTGAATGTATGCCGGTGTAGAGTCTGTCGGTGTTAGTGCTGATGAATAGTAAGAGTAGGAGTGAATTAGTATGCCAAAAATCTTTGCACTTAAACACTTTGCAAGACTAACAGTAAACCGGTAAAACAATTTAGTAGACAAACCAGTTAGCACACATCCAAACCAAATAGCAAATAATGCATTCACCCTCAGAAGCACAAACACCATAACACAAAAGATTTTGACATGGAAACCCAAATGGGAAAAACCATGGTGAGATGGAACTCACAAGTAACTATCTGTAGAATAGAAACTAGACCAGTTAAGGTCAGACCGGTTAAGGTCTTACAATGTTCTTTACTAGAACAGATCCTGTTAGGAATCTCAATCTCTGTTAGGAGATAAGTCTGATTAAAGACTACCTTGCTAGAGGATTTTAGATCCACAAATGTGAACCACCTTGTTAGAGGATTTACAAGAGGCTTTTGGGCCTACCCGATTAAGGGCTATAGACTTGTCGAAGATGTGAGGAATCAACAAGTGAGTGATCTAGCAAATAGCATAGATTTTTTGATTAGATCCTTGATAGCTCGATCCTAATGCATTATAGCATTACTTCAGTCTTATACACATTCATACTCTCTCTGATTCCTCAACCACCTTAAACCATTTTGTTGTGGTGATTCCGAGTCACCACAACAAAATTAAGTCTTCGCGATTAAATGTGAAAAAGTGGCGTAATCGCCTGAAGGTTGTCAAATTCAGTTTTATGATCCAAAAATGATGTCGATAATTTCCAGAGGTATGTTTGAGGTCCATGAAGCATTTTAGAGGTCATTTGTATGAAAACAAAAAAAAAATTAGTTGGACCCACTTTGGGGCCCGACCTGGCTCGACTGCAATTCGCCAGTGGGATGGTGAGAGGTGACTTCAGTTTACTTGTTGTTTATGGATTTATGAGTGTGTGTCTGGCATTCTAGTTTCAAACCTTAAATAGTTCAAATGGAATGTCGAATTGACCAATATATTATTAAGTAAGAACACTGAAGCTCTAAAGAAGTCTTATGACTATTAAAAGTTGTTTGTGATGACAAGTTCTAGAAAGAGCAGCATAGGTTTCCAATTAATTTTCTTGTGAGAACAATGGTTATTAACTATGCTAAAAGCTGTCAGACATTGCTACAACAAATTTAAGTATTGCAAAGGCAATTGTAAGCATGGTACTCCTCCCTCACGTGGTCTCCTTTTGGTAGCAACAACAGCAAATTAAACATTAAAGCAAAAACTATAGCAAATGCCAAGGTTTGAAATTATTTCCTCCCTGTGAGTGGCATTATGGTTTGTGAAGAGGCCATTGAAATTCCTCAGCAAATGCATGTGAAGCGATGAAGTTAGCAATAGTAGAAGGCAATTAGCAAAGGGTGAATCGCTCATGTGGTGTCTGTGAAGGGAGGCATAGAAACCTTCAAGAAAATGCACATTGGCAGCATTGAAAACCCCAAGCCTTTCCTCTGCGTGACATGGAGATAAGGGAGTAGCAAGTAAAACAACTCAAACAAATTGATTCAGCTAGTATCCTCTTCTCCTCCCCCACGTGAAGCTCCAACAAGTGATTGAAAACCAGTTAACCTCCTCCCTCACGTGCCCTTTTATCCTCTTTGATGTGCATAGATGGTGATAGACAGTGTTGAAAGCAAGTGGTAGGTGTGTAGCTTGTGTGGTAGTCTTCAAACTCCATGCTATCTTCTCCTCCCTTGGCTGTGATCTTCTTTGGTGTAGGTTAGACGTTGGAGTTTATAGCAGGCAGAAAGTTGTTTTTTTTTTTAAAGAAAACATAGCAATAGAAGCCCCTCTGCATGGCTATTTGGAGGCCATATTAAACATGTAGCAAATGCATTTGGTAGGTGTAAAGTTAATTTTCATGACCTTGCCAGCATTTTCCCTCCCCTACGTGGTGTTTGGGCATCAACATTTTAATCAAATACAAAAATCACCATTAAAACCTAGGAGGAAAGCTTCAAAGTGCAGTCCCACGCAAAGTCTTTAGTCCCACATTGGCTAGGCGGGAGCTTTTTGTGGTATTTATAACAAAGAACACACACATCTATAGTGTCAAAGCCTTTGGGCTTTTGACGGATAGTGTTGTTGGGCACCCAAGGTGGGCCCATGTGTGAGCATGGATCCCAAGGTGATGGAGGAGGTGATTGAGCAGTGACCAAGTGGACCCCACACAGTCACGCTTCCCGAGCTAAACAGGCAAATTTTGTAGAGAAGGGTCGACTTAACCAGTGAGCAGGTCTGAGATGATCCGACGAAGAGCGTTGATTCGCAGGCTGAAGATGCACGCGAATTAAGCCCTGTGAAATGGCAAAATAGTTTGGCAAAAATGCAGCATGGTAAAGATCAAGCAAGTTTGGGTTGATCCGATGGTCTATGCGATTTCGGAGCTTGAAGTTGCTCACCGGTTAAGGTCTGCAAAACAACAAAAAGCACATGCAAAAATTGAGATGGTTAAAGGCCTTACAGGTTCGAAAGATCCAATGGCTTGTGCGACTTCGCGGAAGGAATATGCTCGCTAGATAAGCATTATGAAATGGTGAAAGCCAGGTGGTACACAGGTGGCAGGTAGAGTCAGATGTCCAGCAGGTAGGTCTAGTCTTGGTGGCGATGACATGGCACTAAGGTGGTGTACACATGGCCGCCAAGTGGCAATGACAAAGCGGATGACATGGTGGTGATGAGTTGTCATCCCAGGTGGCATCTAGTCAACCCCATCAACCAATCAGGTCCTGCCATGTGGTAGGGCATCAGAGCACAAAGGGAGCAAAATATCAAAATTAAAATCAGTTAAAGATATAGTCTCAACTATATTGAATAATTCAAAAGTGTAAATGATTGTGCACATAAATGATTAATTCGCTCAGGGTCTCATTTTTGCTCAAAATATGAAGTGTTATATATCACCAGAAAGCTCTCAGAATGAGGAATCTGGTTAGGTAGTTAATTTTGACAAATGTGGGATATTTTGAGAGAAATTTCCATGGGAGTAAAATTTAGTTAGAGAGGAGATACTTGGCAATTTTCAGTTGCAGATTTGATTTTCTTCCCTCCTCTTCTTATTCCCATTTTCTTCTCAGTTGTAAGGGTTCCAGAAATTTGGAGAAAGGCTCCAGATTTTCATGCTTTCCAATTCTGATTAGCTTGACCCAAATATATACAATTTTATGGATCTTTTTAGGGTATAGTGGTCACAGTGTAGTGTTGTAAATGTGTGTTTTAGTTGCAGGTCTTACTTATGTCAGGCATGAGTAAATTCCACACATTATTGTGCCTAGGCTTATATTTCATTGTTATGAATCGAATCCTTAAGGAGGAATGAGATTTGTCGACTTCAAGGGAGTTTGTGTGATTGTTTGTGGGTAACCTTCAAGGAAGTTTTTAAATTCTATAATCAGTCATGAAATGATGGAATATGCATCTAGATCTGATGAATTCTGTGAATGAATCAAATAATGCATTAATATAAGGTATTGATGCATGAATATCTTTTTAAGGGAGAACAAAACTTGCAGCTATGATTTACATGTGTAGTTCTATGTGTGACTCTATTGCCCAATGAACAAGGCACTGGTCTTGTAGATTTGAGGATAGTTTCAGAACAACAGTTTTAAAAGATAAATCTATTTCCCTTTATGTTTAGGGGTTAATGTTCTATCCTTCCAAAGCTCTATTTCACCTATTATTTGTATAAGATCCAGCCCATCTGTATGTGTTACCTAATTTGGTGAGCTTGTGGAATGGTTTGTCTGCTTATTATTGATGCAGTCTTATGTTTGTGATTGTTGTATTTAATGCATCAAAAGGGTGCCCCCCCTAGGTCTAGCAGAACCTAAAGTGTAGGAGGATCACTAGGAAGCAAATAGCATAGATTGCTTGATTAGATCCTTGATAGCTCGATCCTAATGCATTACAGCATTACTTTAGTCTTCTACACATTCATACTCTCTCTGATTCCTCAACCACCTTAAACCATTTTGTTGTGGTGATTCCGAGTCACCACAACAAAATGGCAACTCTGCTGGGGAAATGAGAATGGAAATTGCCAGAATTCATTGAGTTAGTCTATCCATTGTGAATGCACAGAGTGTGAAAGTGAATTTATGAGTTAGAAAATGCTCCTTGTTCTGGATCTGTAGAATGATATGTGTTTCATATCATATTTTATGAAGGAGTAACAGTCAATGCATTGTTGAGAGTTGTAAGAAGTTCTTGCAGCTGTGTGCAAATTTTTCCCCAATTCCTTATTGGGTGGCGACTCTATGGTTCATACCAGTGTTAAGTAGCCTAGAAGAGTGTTTATTGCAGTGAGATCGAAGGAGTAAAGAGAATTAAATTTGTGATTGAATGGTTCTACTGTTCAAAATATCCTCTATGCAAGAGGTGGTGACTCTGATGTAAAAGATCGTGCTAAAAGTGAAGTAAATCTCTAGATCTACAAGTCTTACAGCTGCAAATCTCCAGGTATTTTCAAAGGATTTAAATGCAAGATATCTCTTCTGAAAGTTTGAATGTATAATTTAGTTTTCCCATTTAGTGAACAACACTAGTCTAGAGGGAAAGAAGAAACACAAAATAAATTTGCATAGCTATTCTGCAGAAATATCCAGTGTTTATGATCTTCCGTAGTGTGCAAATTTAGGCAAAACTTTGTGTCAAGCAATGTTAAATAGTTTCAGTATAAGGATACTTGCTTGAAGATTTTATCCAAAGTTGTATAATCATTTTCTGGGAGTAAGAAGGAAAATGTGTAGTAAATTTTTTCAACCCCAATCTTATCCACATATGACCATGCCTAGTAAACCAGAACAACCATGTAATAGGAAAAGTTTCAGTATGAAGTATTATGCTGCTCTAAACTTTGAAGGTATTCTGGGTTACCCATATCCCATACCCACATGAATCAAAAAGTATTTGCCAATTTTCAATGGGAAGAAATCAGAATCAGCATGTCAACATGAGAAAATAGTTTCAGATTTGATACGAGAATTTGAAATTTGTCAGGAAGATATATGCATGAAATTGTTTGTTCACTCATTGAAAGAAGATGCAAGAGATTGGTTTTCTTTTTTGCCAGTGAATTCTATTACCTCATGGGAAGAATTGATTTCAGATTTCATGGATCAATTCGATGAGAAGGTGAGTGATTCTGACTTGCTGAAAGAATTCACTTATATACAAATCAGGGAAGATGAATTGGTATCAACATTTAATATCAGATTTTCACAAGCTTTGTCCAAAATTTCTAGAAAGTATAAACTTGATGATAAAGTATGTTTGGATGTTTATATGAGTGCATTTGATGAAAAGATGAGCTTCTTTTTGAGAAACAAAGAACCCAAAACCTTGTATGAAGCCTTTAACACAGCTAGGGATATGGAAAATAACTTGAAGTTTGGAATCTCAAAGAGATTTGTGTCTGTTGTAGTTTCTTATCAAAGCACCTTCAATGGTGAAATACCATGTGAGACTCAGCAAATCATTCCATGTCTAGGTGCATCAAGCTTTGCAGTTCCAAATGGTTTTGTTGATGCATGTGTTTCAGATTTAAATGAGAGTCAAGAACCTCTACTGTTAATGCCGGTTGTCTCTCACAGTAAGGATGGAATGATCAGTGGGAAGTGTTGTAAAAATGTTGATACAAAGATAGATATATACAAGGGATATGTACCATTTGATTTATATGTTGGTTATGTTGATTATGTGACTACCAATTACCAAGTGCGCCATGCATCTCTCAAGGTTAGTGATGATGAAAACAATGATGGTGATGACCATCAATCTTTACATGATGCTGATGTATTTGATGTTGAAATACCAAATACAGAGGGATTACTAAGTGTCGTTGTTTGTGCAAGTGAAAATGTGCCATATGATGAAAATCAGAATTGTTTGGTGCAAACAATAGTTGATCCTCACTTAGATATTGATAATCTCAATTGTGTTGAGGATGAAGTAAATCTATTTTCAGATTTTACTTCAGATTTCACTTCTTCTATTCATGTTGATAATCTTTCTATTTTGAAAGTTATGCACATTGTTAATTCAAAAAATTTCAAGGGTGCACATGATTGCAATAAAAATATAGCACACACGGATGGACAAATTTCTACGGAATCTCACATGGAATAGCAAAGTGCAATTCAAGTCCAGAAGATTTTAAAACTTAAGAAAGCTCTTGAGGTTGTGGATAAGAAGGTTCAGATATTGGAGAGCCTTCAAGATGTTGCTGAAGACCTTCTACAATATAGTGAAGAGGATTCTTCAGAAAAGGATTGTGAATTGAATGCTTGTACACTTGATGAACAACATGTTGATCTAATAGATGGTTTTATGACAAAAAGTTTTAGTGGACATGCTAAAAACTCATTTGATGAAGTAAATGCCAGCGATGTTCATTTTCATTCTTTGGCCGATGACGAGTGTTCTATTGGTGAAGAAGACCAATTGTGGCAAGATAAGTATGATTATCTCAATTTTCACAATGATGGTCATAGGATGAAATCTTATGAATGTGAAACATGGAACACTGAGGATTGTTCCAGCCAAGTTTCATTTTCTTCTTTGTCTAATGAAGATGATTATGATGATAATGCGGATGGTATCTTTAGCAATTTTACTAATGCTTTATTCAATGCTGATATAGATATAGACCAGCCACTTCAGTGTCATAATGTTCATAAGGGGATTATTCATTTTGTTTCTAACCCTTTGTATGAAGAAATAATTGATCAGCCAAATGTTGTAAATGATGAACCAGTCCATAATACTGATGAAATTCCAAACAGCAATAGCATGGGTTGTAAAAAATTATTTCATGATGAAGGTAAGAAGCATGGGTTAGGTGATGACTTTTTCAGACCACAAATGGAAGTGTTTCAGGCAAATGTAAGCCTAAAAGAGAAAGAGTTAGCTAAGGATTTGCTTCAGCCAGAGGTATGCATTCTTTTCCATGAATGGGATGTTGAGAATGTAGAGGTTTTCAATTTGATAAGCAAGGATAGTATGAGGTGTGATCAGCATAGTGAAGTATCACATCCGGATTGTAACATTCATGTTCCTTGTTTGCATCAGTTGGTTAGTAGTGTCCCTCATTCTATTGATTTAAATGATAATAAGATATGTGCTGATAGGAATTGCAATGTTGAAAATGAGTGTTTTATTTTTCAAGTTTAGCATGATGGTGCTCTTGCAAATGGTAGAATTGATTGGGATAGTGAAGTGTATTGTAGCTTGTGGGAAGGCCTCTATGGTGAATTGTCTCATGTTTTTACTTGTGTTGAAGTAGTGTGTGATTACAAAGTTTAGAATTAGACAAGAGGTATGCACACCAGCTGTTGTAGTAATGAGACAACAGAGGTTGATTATAAAAGTTATGCTCAGTTGTTATTGAAAGGTGCCTTTGTTTGGATCATGATATCAAGAGATGAAAATCAGATTTTTGACAGAGGTAAATGTTGAGGAAAGTGGAGCAGTTATAATCAGTTGTAAGTATGTTTGTATATCTTGTATAGTTGCTTTGCTTCAGTTGTGTGGTTTTCAATAAAGTGCCCTGATGTTTGAGTAGAATAAGGAAGCCCTATTTTTTGAAATGAGATGAGAAGAGAAGAATGATCCATTTTTGGGTGGTCTGCTTAGCCAAAGATATCTGGATTCTTGTGTTGATCTTGCAATCAACCATCCCCAGTCAGAGCCACTGTTGGGACTCATTAAATTTGAGTCAAAGTTTAGAGGCCCAATTCAAATTTTTTCTCTGCATGTCAGAAAAGTACCTAAATGAGTTAGTTTGAATGGCCTAGTTTGCGAGAGGGCAAAATGGAGCAAGTTGATTTTCAGAGGGCAAGGCTTGGGATTCATGTCCTACACCTTTCATTTGGCCTATTCAGTGATGTGAAACTTTTAGAATTCAGTTTAGATAAGTTAATGAGGTACCCATTTTGAGGGGTGAGTTGAAAGTGCATTTTTGTGCTTTTAGGCACAAATGTTGTTTTTATTGAGTAGCCTACTTTGAGAAATTATATCTTTTGCCTTGTTGATCGTCATGAATAATTTCAAAATGGATTCAATTCTATGCATAAATGTGAGTCAACCTACAAAATTTCAAGTCTTAACGAATCCATTTTCTCAGTTTTTGAAGATCAATCTGTTTGCAGTTTGTGTGGTTTGACTACTCCCTATTTCGACAGCTAGTTGGAGCCCTGTTTCGCACAATTGTAAAAGTTGCCTTAGTGGGTGTCATGCCAAAATGTTTTTTCTAGGTTAATGCTGATATAAATGAAAAGCTATGTTTCAAATTTCAAGCCTCTGCCAATCCATTTGATCGGTTTTCAAAAGGGTTCATTGAGTCATCATTTTCAGTGATCCATACTTTCAGTGTTATATCAGTTAATGTAGCCATTTTCATGAGCACGCCATTTGCATCCAGTCAGGATTTTGGTCAAACTAAGAATTCTAAGTTTTAATATGTACTTCAAGGTACCTATGTTTCAAATTTGAAGGCCTACGGAGGTCGTTTGATATTTTTGAGAAAGGCATCATGTGTTGCCAGGACATTGACTTCATCAGGTCCACAGTGTCGACAAAGCCAGTTGGGCATTTTCAAAAATTAATATCTCTTCGCTCAGGACTCATCTTGAGAAACCATTTGGTAGATTTCATGCTTGCATATCAGAGTGCACGCCTGTCAGACAGCGAGATCCAAAAAGGTGTTTTGACCACTTTGAAAATTACGTCTTCACGATTAAATGTGAAAATGTGGCGTAATCACCTGAAGGTTGTGAAATTCAGTTTTATGATCCGAAAATGATGTCGATCATTTCCAGAGGTATGTTTGAGGTCCATGAAGCATTTTAGAGGTCAGTTGTATGAAAACAAAAAAAAAATTAGTTAGACCCACTTTGGGGCCTGACCTAGCTCGACTGCAATTCGCCAGTGGGATGGTGAGAGGTGACTTCAGTTTACTTGTTGTTTATGGATTGATGAGTGTGTGTCTGGCATTCTAGTTTCAAACCTTAAATAGTTCAAGTGGAATGTTGAATTGACCAATATATTATTAAGTAGGAATGCTGAAGCTCTAAAGAAGTCTTATGACTATTAAAAGTTGTTTGTGATGACAAGTTCTCGAAAGAGCAGCATAGGTTTCCAATTAATTTTCTTGTGAGAACAATGGTTGTTAACTATGCTAAAAGATGTCAGACATTGCTACAAAAAATTTAAGTATTGCAATGGAAATTGTAAGCATGGTACTCCTCCCTCACATGGTCTCCTTTTTGGTAGCAACAACAGCAAATTAAACATTAAAGCAAAAACTATAGCAAATGCCAAGGTTTGAAATTATTTCCTCCCTATGAGTGGCATTATGGTTTGTGAAGAGGCCATTGAAATTCCTCAGCAAATGCATGTGAAGCAATGAAGTTAGCAATAGTAGAAGGCAATTAGCAAAGGGTGAATCCCTCACATGGTGTCTGTGAAGGGAGGCATAGAAACCTTCAAGCAAATGCACATTGGCAGCATTGAAAACCCCAAGCCTTTCCTTTGCGTGACATGGAGATAAGGGAGCAGCAAGTAAAACAACTCAAACAAATTGCTTCAACTGGTATCCTCTTCTCCTCCCCCACATGAAGCTCCAACAGGTGATTGAAAACCAGTTAACCTCCTCCCTCACATGCCCTTTTATCCTCTTTGATGTGCATAGATGGTGATAGACAGTGTTGAAACCAAGTGGTAGGTGTGCAGCTTGAGTGGTAGTCTTCAAACTCCATGCTATCTTCTCCTCCCTTGGCTATGATCTTCTCTGGTGTAGGTTAGGCATTGGAGTTTATAGCAGGCAGAAAGTAAGCCCCTCTGCATGGCTGTTTGGAGGCCATATTAAACATGTAGCAAATGCATTTGGCAGGTGTAAAGTTAATGTTCATGACCTTGCCAGCATTTTCCCTCCCCTACGTGGTGTTTGGGCATCAACATTTTAATCAAATACAAAAATCACCATTAAAACCTAGGAGGAAAGCTTCAAAGTGCAGTCCCAGGCAAAGTCTTTAGTCCCACATTGGCTAGGCGGGAGCTTTTTGTGGTATTTATAACAAAGAACACACACATCTATAATGTCAAAGCCTTTGGGCTTTTGATGGATAGTGTCATTGGGTGCCCAAGGTGGGCCCGTGCATGAGCATGGATCCCAAGGTGATGGAGGAGGTGACTGAGCAGCGACCAAGTGGACCCCACACAGTCACACTTCCCGAGCCAAATAGGCAAATTTTGCAAAGAAGGGTCGACTTAACTAGTGAGCAGGTTTGAGATGATCCGATGAAGCGCGTTGATTCGCAGGCCGAAGATGCATGCGAGTTAAGCCCTGCAAAATGGTGAAATGGTTTGGGAAAAATGCAGCATGGTAAAGATCAAGCAAGTTTGGGTTCATTCGATGGTCTACGCAATTTTGGAGCTTGAAGTTGCTTGCTGGTTAAGGTCTGCAAAACAGCAAAAAGTACATGCAAAAATTGAGATGGTTAAAGACCTTGCAGGTTTGAAAGATCCAACGACTTGCACGACTTCGCAGAAGGAAGATGCTCGCCAGATAAGCATTATGAAATGGTGAAAGCGAGGTGGTGCATAGGTGGTAGGTACAGTCAGATGTCCAGCAGGTAGGTCCAGTCCTAGTGGCCATGACATGGCCGCCAAGTGGCAGTGACAAAGCAGATGACATGGCGGTGATGAGTTGTCATCCCAAGTGGCATCCAGTCAACCCCATCAGCCAATCAAGTCCCACCATGTGGCAGGGCATCAGAGCACAAAGGGAGCAAAAAATCAAAATTAAAATCAGTTAAAGATATAGTCTCAACTATATTGAATAATTCAAAAATTTAAATGATTGTGCACATAAATGATTAATTCACTCAGGGTCTCATTTTTGCTCAAAATATGAAGTGTTATATATCACCGGAAAGCTCTCAGAATGAGGAATCTAGTTAGGTAGTTAATTTTGACAAATGTGGGATATTTCAAGAGAAATTTCCATGGGAGTGAAATTTAGTTAGAGAGGAGATACTTGGCAATTTTCAGTTGTAGATTTAATTTTCTTCCCTCCTCTTCTTATTCCCATTTTCTTCTCAGTTGTAAGGGTTCTAGAAATTTGGAGAAAGGCTCCAGATTTTCATGCTTTCCAATTCTGATTAGCTTGACCCAAATATATGCAATTTTATGGATCTTTTCAGGGTATAGTGGTCACAGTGTAGTGTTGTAAATGTGTGTTTTAGTTGCAGGTCTTACTTATGTCAGGCATGAGTAAATTCCACATAGTATTGTCTCTAGGCTTATATTTCATTGTTATGAATCGAATCCTTAAGGAGGAATGAGATTTGTCAACTTCAAGGGAGTTTGTGTGATTGTTTGTGGGTAACCTTCAAGGAAGTTTTTAAATTCTACAATCAGTCATGAAATGATGGAATATGCATCTAGATCTGATGAATTCTGTGAATGAATCAAATAATGCATTAATATAAGGTATTGATGCATGAATATCTTTTTAATGGAGAACAAAACTTGCAGCTATGATTTACATGTGCAGTTCTATGTGTGACTCTATTGCCCAATGAACAAGGCACTGGTCTTGTAGATTTGAGGATAGTTTCCGAACAACAGTTTTAAAAGATAAATCTATTTCCCTTTATGTTTAGGGGTTAATGTTCTATCCTTCCAAAGCTCTATTTCACCTATTATTTGTATAAGATCCAGCCCATCTGTATGTGTTACCTAATTTGGTGAGCTTGTGGAATGGTTTGTCTGCTTATTGTTGATGCAGTCTTATGTTTGTGATTGTTGTATTTAATGCATCAAAAGGGTGTCCCCCCCTAGGTCTAGCAGAACCTGATGTGTAGGAGGATCACTAGGATCCTATGTTATGTTGTCCAAGCCTTGAGGTGTTTCATTGATTGAGATTGGCTATCTCATAGATAGATTTGCAAGTGTTCTTGTGTTATCATTTTTGGTGAACAACAGATTGATCTAGCGAATAGCACAGATTGCTTGATTAGATCCTTGATAGCTCGATCCTAATGCATTAGAACATTCCTTCAGTCTTCTACACATTCATACTCTCTCTGATTCCTCAACCACCTTAAACCCTAGTAACAATTTAAACTTCTCCAATAGCAACAACATCAACATCAACAACCTAAAACCCTAGACATGATGTCCTTATAAAGGAATCTGATTTCATGTCGGTCCAATAGGATTACAATACAATTTCTAGACATATCTGGTAACATGACACAAAAAGCATCGTTAAAGTGTCGGCACCGTCAAACAATCAGTGGATGGTAACTCATCACAAAATGTCAGTTGGTAACTCATCATAGAGTATTACCGGTTCATACAAAATAGCGGTTTGTCAAAAATGAAGACTGGTAAAAATGTGTTATGTCGCTTTAATCCCTCGTACCGCTTGGGATCCATGAACCGCTTGGGGTTGACATGCTGCTTCAGATCGGTAAACACTTTTTACAAAACACCAATAGTCTAAAGACTATAATACAACATTCTGGTTCGAACAAATACTGGTTGAGCTTAAGCTCATACATATAAAGGGGATCTCAATGCAAGTATGTGTCCATAAATGACAATCACAACATAAACATCAAAAATGCCAACAGGTGCCTACCGGTATCATATGATTGTAAGGTTTCCATCAATGACAATACCTTCAATCACCTACAATTTCTCATTGGAGTGTGCATTTTCTGACAATCTCCTCCTTTGGCATTGATGGGAACACTCATGAGAAAAATCCAAAAAGTGTCCAAAAGAATTTGTCAAAACTATGTTACCAAAATGTGTGCTCCGCCTGAGCTGATGATGTCTTCTGCTGATCATTTTTCTCATCTCCACTACTCCCCCTTTGGCATCAATGACAAAGGTTGTCATTCAATGTTAATGGAGTGTGATTCCTATCTAGATCCTTGTAATCGATGGGTTATAATCTAATAGATGTCCACCAATACAAAAGTTTGATTGTCATTGAACCTTTTGCTGTCCTTTATTATTGCTTCTATTCTCTGAATTGTACTAGTGAGTATGTGCATTTGCTCTTCTCATGTCTTAAGTCCTAGAGCTAGAGCCTCAAAAATCTCTTTTCTTAAAGAAATGAGGTTATCCAGTTTAGGGCCTAGTTTGCACTTTAAATCATTTGCCTTAGATTTTATTCTTTCTTTATCTTTTTCTAATTTTTCAATTTTCTCCTCAAGAACTGCAATTTCCTTTTCAACTACCAAAAATGAATCTGATGTTCCTATTAAGTTGTTAGCAATATTGTTGATTTTTTTGTGTGTTTTGTTGATCTCTGAATCTATGTCCTCTGTCAAATTGTCAATTTTGTAGGTATCTTTGTACAATTTCTTGAAGTCCAAAATTGCTTTACTTAATACTGGTAATAAGGTTTCCATATGTTCCTTATTATTCTTTACTATCTCCTCAAAGAATTTTTCCTTCTCCTTATTCATTTTCTCTCTGAAGGTGTCTTCATTTATCTGATCCAGTGTTATTAGGTTGTCAGTTATATACTTAGATTATGTGTCTAATTGGCTCAAGCAATCTTTATTTTCTATGCTACACTTTGGAGCTATCATCTTCAAAATTGGTAAAGTGTCATCTATTTCGTTATACGCTTGTGCATTACAATCTATTATTTTCTTTATTGAATCTAAGAGTACCTCTGTTACATTGGTTGGCTTGAATTTAGTCATATATGTGCTAGATGGTTGTCCAACTATTTTCACAATCTGTAAATCGTCGGTGGTTGTGATAGCTTTGCTTTCCTCTTTCTTTGGAGGATCAATTTGATTTTCCATTTCTACTACCAAAGGTTTGGGCTTGTCAAATGTAACCAGTGATACTGTCTGAGTATGTACCTATGAATCCTGTTGCTCTACCTATTTTTTAATGTTTTCCTCAGCAAGAGTTTGTTGCTCTGATGGTTTCTCTTTGGTCTCTCCTAATGGTGTCTCTATTTGTGCTTCAGATGATTTCACTGTGTCATCCATTGTCAATTTTTGTGATTCTAGCTCTGATGTATCTATCAGTTTCACTTGGTTTACCTTTTTACTATATACTACTGGTGACTCAATAGATACATTAATGTGTATACCTATGGTATCTACCTTTCCTGTATCCAGGGGATCATTTGGTGCTTCAGTTTGTTGTTCTGCCCCAATTCCAATATTTTCAACTACAGTAGATTTTGCCAGTGGCTCTGTTGCCACATCCCTCTTGTCAGTTGTTTCTTTATCTACCACAATATTGACTTCATGTGTGTCAATGTTCATTGTGTACAACACCTCAGAGTCAGGATTTGTATCCTCATGTGGTGTAACCATACTCTTTGTTGCCGATTGTGTGTCAACATTTTGTACCGATGGAGTATCAAAGGTTGGTGGGGGTAAATTATCTATTATCTTTAGGCTTGGAGGTCCACCTATCTTACCTTTCCCCTTATCCTTTTGGTAGACTTTTATAGTCTTTGGTCTCTTAAGTTCTTCTTATTTTTCCTTCTCAACAAAAAATATGTCCCACTTATCTGCAGTCTCTTTTGATATTCCATTTACTCTTCCTGCCATTAATGCTACATGTCGGTGTCAAGTTGAGAATACTATCTGGTTAGTTTCGTTGATTAGCTCATCAATCTCTTGAGTGGAGTTCACTGGGTGAACTGCAAGTAGTTTTTCTATTTTGATTTTCTTATCTAATTCAACAATAGCTACCCTTCTAGCATCTAATCTTCTGTACAAGTCATTTGGTATGTCATCTATAGTCTCCATCAAAAATTTCTTATAAATGTCTAAGTGTAAGATTACACTATTTTCTATACTCTCTTTTTCATCATTGGATAGTGTATTATACAATTTTCTGATATTTGTCAGTTTTCCATCTTCAGTGATCTCTTCCAAAAGTTTGTCAAAACAAGGAATAACCTATTTTTGTTTCCTCTTCTTTGGTGTCAATTTCTTAGCCGGAGGCCTAACTGCCTATTGTTTTTGTCTTGTCTTTCTGGGTGACGGTGAGGGTGCCAATGAGGTTTTTCTCTTTCTTTCTACCCTTTTGAATTCAGTCGGTATCTCACTATCCGAGGAAGTAGCAACCGGTGAGAGATGTGTCTCTAGTTGTAGTCCTTCCAATTCACTCTCCTTAATACCAATTTTATTCAATACATCTTCTTTTATTTCTTTAGCCTACCTTGAACCTCTCCTAACTATCTGCTCAATTTTCCTAACTCTTTTCTGAGATTGAATGCCACTTTCAATTGTTTCAACATTGCCAAAAACTTTTTCTATCGATTCCTTAGGGGTTTCTAAGAGGGCTTTTGTATAAGTTTCAACTATGTTGTTATCTGCCTCAAATCCATCTCTATAACCCAAATAGTCCTAGGGATAACTACCTTCATCCAGATTTCATCTTTCTTGATCACAAAGCATATCTCTTTTTGATACTTATCAACAATTGCTTGAGATAACCTTATTCTTGTCTTCATTCTTGCTTTCAAAGTTTGAATATATTCATTTATGTTTTTCTCCCTATCATCTTCCATATTGTTCAGTATATCAATAAGTTGTTTTCCTACCAGGATATCAAAGCCAAAGTCTTTCCTACCAATACTAGGAACTTCCTTAGTAATGTACAACATTAAGCCCACAAGCAGGTTGCCAAATCTAAAAGTTCCTTTCTTATCACCTTTGATTTTCTTCAAGTTGTCTATCAGTTCATCTTTAAGCCACTCACATACATCATTTCTTGCATTGTCATTCACCATATCATATGCACTTTTAATACATAAGTTGGAAACTAAGTTTAGTCTATTTGCATGTGTATCCTTATAACCAAGAATCATACTGACAAATCTAATATTTATATCTTTCACATTGTATACTCTTAGTCTTTTATCAAAAGTTGCACTGGTTAAGGTCATCACAGTGTCATTTGAAACCTTCTTTGTTCTGTCAGGCCTGCTACCGGTGGAAGGTAAGCCTGTCACTACCCTAACTGCCTCTTTAGTAATCTTATGGATGGAATCCAACCAAAAGATCTCACCATGTACTCTGCTCAAGCCCATTCTTATCACATCTTTAGGAAAATCAGGGATAGTAAGAATGTCCACAAAGCCTAGGGTTTCCACTATCTTGTGTTCCAGTTTAACATTACCATGTTCATCACAAATAATAACCCTATACATGTTCATTATTTGTTCAGCTTCTAGTTCCTCAATATGACAATGTATATACATTATAGGATCTTCTACATAAACTACTCCCTTAGGTGTTTTTGAGAATGCTCCTAGGGTATCATCTTTCTTCACAATTTTGGGAATAAGTTTGAACACGGTTCTAGGGTGCTTGATAAATTCAATCATAGTAGAGTTTGCAATAAATTCAGGTACAGATGAAGAATCCATAGTTATAAATACCTTAATCTACCTTTAGGATGAATTGCTTCACTTTTCACTAAGGATGCCTTTGCTCAGGATTTTTGCACTCGCTGGAGATTTGAGTGCTTGGTGAATGGAAAAAGGAGCCAAAACACTTGCTTTATAATGTTATTTCTTTCAACTACCACATTTAATGCCTGTTGGTTAAGTCATAACTTAACTCATCTGTCGGTTAAGAAGTAATCCAACTTCTTACCATCAACCGAGGGTAAACTAGCATGGTTTTCAATTTGTTGCCATACCCCCAAAGGAATATTTCTCAATTAGATGAAGAATCTCCTATCGGTGGAGTGATACTTTGTTCTACCAGTGAAGGAATATATTCACTAACATTCATGTCAAACTTTCTAATCCATTGTTTTGAAAATTCTTGTTTTACCTCTTCAACCTTTTCTTTACCTTTCAAGTTGGGTCCTTTATTATTTGTCGTTGATGTCTTACTTCTACAAAATTTTGCAATATATCCAATCTTGTTACAAGCATAACAAGTCACATTGTTTTTTCTGAATATCTTTCCCATATCCTATGCCAGTATGTGTTCTGCATTGGTTAGATAAGTGTCCAAATCTTCCACAAATATAACATCTTACATTCATTTTGCAATTTTCTAAAGTATGACCAGCTTTATTGCATTTAGAGCATTGATCGGTGGGTGCATTATTATTCTGATAGCTTCTAGATCTACACTGATTTTCTCTATGAACATACTTGTTACAGTTAAATCATTTCCCATTGAATTTATAAGCATTAGGTTGTCTTACCGGTTTGTTGTGATCATATTTGTTTGCAGTGTCAAAGCTTTCACCAACTTCAAAGCCAAGGCCATTAGTGTCACCATTAGGTTTTTGATTTTCCAACATTTCATCAAGTTCCTCTGAACTTTTCTTGACTTTATCCTTGTGTTGATTTGCAGTAGCCAATTCATTTTCCAAGAAATCTTTCTATCTCATGAGTTTCCAAGTGTATCATATTTGGTTTTAACATATCATTCTCATGACTGAGTCTTATATTTTTATTTGTAGCATCATTGATTCTTCTAGCCAAATCATCTTCATTCTTCTTTATATCTTCAATGTCTTTACAAAATATCATAGTCATATCTTTCATCTCATTCTTCATTGTACTGTATTCGCACAAAATATCCAACATATATCCTATATAAAAATGTTCTCTAAGATCTCATACTTATATATTACAATATGCCTTGTCGGCTTTCAAAAATATATTACAATTAATTACATTTTGCAATAAATAAAATCTTGTCGGCCAAGGTGCCAGTAATCAATCTTTTTGGTGTCGGTGAACGTATGTCAGTGTAGAGTCTATCAATGCTGGTACCTATCAGTATCATATTATTTTAAGGTTGCCATCAATGAAAATACCTTCAATCACCTACAATTTCTCACTGGAGTGTGCATTTGCCAACAAACAACACAATTTGGTGTCTTAAGGGGTCATATGGTGTCCTAAGGGGTTGTAGGACACAATATGACCCCTTCAGACACCATAGGACCCATAACAACCCAATATGGTGTCTTAAGGGGTTGTAGGACATAATATGACCCCTTTAGGACACCATAGGACCCTTAACAACACCATATGGTGTCATAAGGGGTCATATGACCCATAACAACATTGTATAGAGTCATAAAGGGTCATATTGTGTCCTAAGGGGTCATATGGTGTCTTAAAGGGGTCATATGACACAATATGACCCCTTAGGAAACCATATGACCCATAACAACACAATTTGGTGTCTTCAAGGGGTCATATGGTGTCCTAAGGGGTCGTAGGACACAATATGACCCCTTAGGACACCATAGGACCCATAACAACCCAATATGGTGTCTTAAGGGGTCATACGGTGTCCTAAAGGGTTGTAGGACACAATATGACCCCTTAGGAAACCATAGGACCCATAACAACCCAATATGGTGTCTTAAGGGGTCATATGGTGTCCTAAGGGGTTGTAGGACAAAATATGACCTGTTAGGACACCATAGGACCCATAACAACACAATATGGTGTCATAAAGGGTTGTATATTGTCATTAGGGGTCATATGGTGTCCCATGACCCATTAGGACAACATATGATCTCTAATGACATAATTTGGTGTCTTAAGGGGTCACATAATGTCCTAAGAGATCATAGAACACAATATGACGCCTATGGACACCATAGGACCCATAACGACCCAATATGATGTCATAAGGGGTCATATATTGTCCTTAGGGGTCATATAGTGTCCCATGACTCTTTAGGACACAATATGACCCATAACAACATAATTTGGTGTCTTAAGGGGTCATATGGTGTCCTAAGGGGTTGTAGGACACAATATGACTCTTTAGGACACCATAGGACCCACAACAACCCAATATGGTTTCTTAAGGGGTCATATGGTGTCCTAAGGGGTCGTAGGACACAATATGACCCCTTAGAACACCATAAGACCCATAATGACACCATATGGTGTCATAAGGGGTCATATTACCCATAACGACACCTTATAGAGTCATAAAGGGTCATATTCTGTCCTAAGGTGTCATATGACACAATATGACCCCTTAGAATACCATATGACCCCTAACGATGCAATTTGGTGTCTTAAGGGGTCATATGGTGTCCTAAGGGGTTGTAGGACACAATATGACCCCTATGGACACCATATGACTCATAACGAACCAATATGTTGTCATAAGGGGTCGTATATTGTCCTTAGGGGCCATATGGTGTCCCATGACCCATTAGGACACCATATGACCCCTAACAACACAATTTGGTGTCTTAAGGGGTCATATGGTGTCCTAAGGGGTCGTAGGACACAATATGACCCCTTAGGACACCATAGGACCCATAATGACCCAATATGGTGTCATAAAGGGTCCTATGTTGTCCTTAGGGGTCATATGGTGTCCCATGACCCCTTAGGAGACAATATGACCCCTTAGGACACCATAGGACCTATAAAGACCCAATATGGTGCCATAAGGGGTCATATGGTTTCCTAAGGGGTCGTAGGATACAATATGACCCCTTAAAATACCATATGACCCCTAACAACACCATATAGTATTAGAAGGGGTTATATGACCCATAACAACACTGTATAGAGTAATAAAGGGTCATATTGTGTCCTATGGGGTCATATGGTGTCTTAAAGGGGTCATTTGACACAATATGACCCCTTAGAATACAATATGACCCATAACAACATAATTTGGTTTCTTAAGGGGTTATATGGTGTCCTATGGGGTTGTAGGACACAATATGACCCCTTAGAAAACCATAGGACCCATAATCTCTCTCTCCCTCTCCCTTAATCTCTCTATCTCTCTCTCCCTTCACCATCCCCATCTCTCTCTCTCTCTCTCTCTCTCTCTCTCTCTCTCTCTCTCTCTCTCTCTCTCTCTCTCCCTCTCCCTAATATCATATACTAATTCATTTATAAATTAATATATTAAAATATTATATATTAATAGATTAATTATGTGCAAATTTAGTTAGTGAATTTACTTATTAAAATCGGATATCTGATTGTATCGAATATCTAATTATTGTTGTAAAATTTTCAAATTTCAAATTTTGTCTCAGGAATGATTTGGGATTTGGCTTGGAAGTGACAAACTTGGAAAGTAAACTAAAAAAATGTGTTTTTCAGTATTCCTTGATTTTCCAAAATTTACACTAGTGGCTGACAACTTTTTTTTTAACCAAAATTGATAAAACGAAAAGGGATTTTTAAGGACATTCTCAGATTTCCAACAATATAAGGCTTTTCTTATTTCAACTTTAATTTATAATTATTATTTATTTTCTAATTGAATTCTGACAATAGTCTTGATTGATAGACTGATTGAAAAACACTCCTAACTTTCAAATGATATAACATTATTTGAATCTGAAACATGCATCACATCCTATGCTTCATCTACTATAGGAAAAAAATTTTAAAAAAATTCATAAGGTTTTGACCAAGTTAAGGTGGTCAAGCGTAGGAGTTTCTGAATTTCTAAAAAGTTATAGTAAAAAAATAATAAATAATTATTTACTTTATAAAAAAATATGTGTCACATTTGGACATCAGTCTGATACTTCTATTATAAATATTATAAAAAAATATTATGATTTGATTGTGATTAGGGTGGTCAAACATACATCTACTTCTTATCTTTTTCCTGAAATTTTAGTACCATTGCATTGAAATTTGAAATTTTCATCAAATAGGATTTTTTTTTTTCAAAAAACAACTAGTATCTTAGAAACTACATTCAATTTTCTATAGATTCTCTTCTTGCATATTTTTAAAATAATGTTCACAACTTATTCAAATTTTCATGTCAAGTTGCATAACTCTGATTTTCTAAAATTTCATTACCACTTAAGGGCCTGTTTTGGCACACCATGATCCTGCACATACCCTTTAGTTATTTCAAGGATCAGAGTCTCTTGGTATGTTCATAATCATAGACATCTAACTGACTTTACAAATAATCCATAGATTTTCCAAAAGCTAAGACTGACTCTTGTAAAGGTATGTAGGCATTACATATCTTTGCCAGTTCTAATTATGTCTTTGTTCGCTTCTTAACTATATCAGGATAGAAAAATGAAACGTTAGATGTGTAGGCTAGAATTCTTCCTTATGAATCAATATCTTTTCTTAAAATATCTTTGTTCAAGGACAAATCAATCTTCCTTGTATCAATATCTTTCATTATTTGTTCTCGTCTTTTCTTCCTATAGTTTTTCTCATCCATAGTCTGAGTTGATTCCTCAAGGGACTTGAGTTGGTCAGAAGCATCAACAACCAATTATCCAATCTTGTCAATAAGAGTTGACAAGTTCCCTATAGCAGTCTCTAGTAGAAGACTTGGCAACATCTCCACAGCGGTTTGGATGGTTTCTGCTTCCTTCCTCTGTTCCTTAAGCCTCTTCTTATGTGCTCTGGATTGCATCACAATTGCAATCTCAAATAATTTTGATGCACTCATATTATCAACATCTATAGGCCATTTGATGCCAAATGAGTCATCATCATCATTATTCTATTGCTTGACTAATGCCTTTTATGGTTCAGCAGATTTCTCCTTCTCGGTTTTCTCTTCCTCTCATTCTTTCTCCTTTTCCTATTCAAAGGACTTCTCTGCAACTTTTGCAATGGGTTTCTCCTGAGTATCTTGTGAAACTGGTGGGATTTGTGATTTTATTGGTTGATCTTTTACCGGTGGGGGAGGAATATCCACACATGGTTGAGTTGTCAGTATATCCACTACATTAGCCTGTGAATCAGTAATAACCGGTGGCTACATATCTGGTTCAATAATGTTCCCAGATAGATCAATGTTATCCTATATTTCATCAACAAAGATCACCAGTTGGGAAGTAGTGTCATCCTTCTTCTTGATAAGATAGACAATATCAGTTTGCACTATTTCTTCCTCATCCATTTCCGGTCATACTTCAGGCTCTGTTTGCTCATCATTATAAGACTTTGAATTCTTATGCATTTGTTGAACATTTCGAGCTATCTTATGAGTTTCAAATTCAACGGATTGAGTTTTCTCATTCAATAACTTTAATCTTCTTGCCTTAGAAATAAATTGTCCTTTGTAATTTCAAGTAAGGCAACTAATTCATCTCTAGATGGTTCAAGAAAATATTGAATAAATACATTATCAATATTTCTTGATCTTTGTCAACAGCAATTTGCCACTTATTTGCAAGAATACAATACAAAGAATCAAAAATATCATCTTTAAGGTCCTGAGGTAATCAATTGTATTGACATAAATAGTTGATTACCTGTTGAATAATTTGTTCCTTCTGGTCTTCATCAAATGAATCAAAACATTTTTTGACATTATCAAATATATTCCTCCCTAATGTTTTCAATGTCTTCTCAAAATCAATCATAGGCTTGTAAGATAAGACATTAATAGGAACATTGTTGGTAAATGCACACTCCAATGAGAAATTGCAAGTGATTGAAGGTTTTGTCATTGATGGAAACCTTGCAATCATATGGTACCGATAGGAACTGGCACCGGCAAACTCTACACTGGCACACAGAACACCGACAACAAAAAGGAAGAACACCGGCACCTTGGCCGACAGGAATTTTGTGTATTTATATTTTGTAATTAATTGTAAAATCTTTTGTAATCCAACATGGTGGATTGTAATATGACTTATATATGTATGAGATCATTGTAGATCATTTTGTAGAGTAGAGAGAAAAAGAGACATGATGCGAAATTATATAGACCTAATATGTGAATTATTGGTTAAGGGTTTATGTATGTAGCAGAGCTTAAACCGGTATTGGATCTGGCATAGGAGATGCTAATCTGAAGTAGTACAAGACATTGGATTAGTATAATCCATTTTTGTAAGTCAGTGTGACTTCTTTTTTAATAGAGCAGTGAGCTCTAGGCACTTGGCCTTCCTGCATGTGCAGACCCCTATTGTAAAAGTTGTAGACATATAAAAATGACCATATTCCTAAATGAATATTTTATGTTCATTCCACTTTTTAATTAAAATTAATTTAATTGAATCACTTACATTCCTCTATTTAATTAAATAAATTACTCAATTTATTTAAATTAAATTCACTAAGTCTCTTTTACCATTTAATGGGATAAATCATTTTATTCAATTAAATCCCTTCTATCCACTTTTTAACTAAATTCAAATTTAATTAAATAGTTTACCCTAAATTGAATAAATCTAATTTATTCAATTTCCCAAATTACAACCAAATTGAATTAAATTAACTTTATTTCAATTAAAACCTATTATCTCTCCATCCACTTGCCTCCTAAACCCTATTCCTAACCCCCTTCTAGACTCTTCTAATCACTTCTAAATTAGCCTAACCCATCTCCTAAATATTGTCACATCCCTAAGCAAGAGGAAGTCACTTCTCAAACCCTCAAAGTCTTTGATAACCATTAAAGGCTTCAAGTCTTCAACAACTTTCTCTTCCAAACCATTAATGGTTAACTCAACCCTCTTTCATGATTAAAGACTTGTTCTAAACTCAACCCTCAATCTAACCCAAGGGTCTCATCAAGCATTCATTGCTTTGACCATGGTTATCCCTTAAACCTTGCACAAGAGTTTATCCTTTGGGTAAAAGCTTTATCCAATGGATAATCTTAACCTAACCTTAACCCTTACCCCCTAAGGTAACCATAGGGTCTTCTCAGGCATTTAATGTCTCTGACCCCTTCTCTCAACCAGTCTTATGTTAACAATTGTCACCATTTCATTGGTGAGAATTGCAAACATGGATTCCTGACTTTCAAACTTGACCCTTGATTAAATCTTTCAATCCTAGCCATCCATTGCCCTATTTTTACTATAAATAGAACTCTCCATCCTCCATTTTATCATCCAAGCCTTTAGCATCATACTTATACTCAAATCCATGCAAGATTTAATATCTCATTTTATGCTCATCATTTAGCCTCTCTTTTGAATAGGAATTAATCTAAATATTCATGTTTAGAGTATTTTCCTTATCATTTAGCTTAATCATAGACTAGTATATTATGCTAGGATAGTCTTGCTACTAATCTTGTCATCTTATAATCTAGTTTATTGCATTTGTAAGATCATGCATAGCTTAGGAGGCATTTCATGTTAAAATCAATCAAAGCATCCCTCGTTCTTACATTTGTCATCCCTAAACCACATTGCTCAGTGATCTAAGAGTAGAGAAACTGGTTTGAGGGACCTTGTGAGATAGAGAACTATGGAACCAACCTTGGGAAGTTGAGTCATCCTTCATGACTCCATAACTTGCACCAAGAAGTCTTGTGAGTGTGTGGACTAGTCTCCTAGAACTTCATTTTTCACATTTTAAGTTCTATTGACCTGCTTTTCCCGCATACAAAAGTAATATTCCCTTATTGGCCAGTAAGTAAATATTGTGGGTCACAAATCCCACCATTTTTTTCCCACACTAGGTTTCCTCATTAAAATACTATGTTATGGTGTGCTTCTCATATTGTTGTTATTGTTCTTAGTTACTACAATATTTCTAGTTTATTGGTACACAGTTTTAATATGCTTTTCATGTTTTAATTCAAGTAAATTTATATACCAGTTAGATACTGATTCACCCCCCCCCCCCCCCTCTCAGTATCTTTGGGAATCCTAACAATTGGTATTAGAGCCTAGTCCTCTATTTTCAAAAGCCTAACAGCTTGAGGAAGATCTTGTTACCAGTAGAGATGGAAAACTTGAGAAAGAAATTGGAAACAGCTCTTACAGACTATGATACAAAAAAAGTAAAGAATATCAAACTAGAAGATGATTTGAAGGCTGCTCAGGATATTATTCAAGCACTTCAAGAAAATTTTACTATTGCAAGGAACAAGAGGAGATAACTTTGTGAAAAGACGCAGAATGGGGAAAATGAAAAGAAAACTCTTAATGATTTGGTAAACAAGCTAAGACAAGAAATCAGTATAACAAAGAATGAGATGTAGGATATGACTATGAGATTCTATAGAGAAATTGAAGATAGAAAGAAAAATGAAGAAGAATTGGTTAGAAGACTAAATGATGTTGGAAATGAAAACACAAGACTCAGTCATGAAAATGATATGTTGAAGACAGATCTAATGCACACACAAAATGATAGAACTGAACTCATGAGATAGAAAGGAATCTTGGAGAATGAACTGACTGCTACAAATAAACACAAGGATAAATTCAAGAAAAGTTTAGAAGAACTTGGTGACATGCTAAAGAATCAGAAACCTAATGGTGATACAAATGGCCTTCACTTTGAAGTTGGTGAAAGCTTCGATACTGCAAACAATCATGATCATAGCAAACCAATAAGGCAACCTACTACTTACAAATTTAATGGAAAATGCTTTAACTATAACAAGTATGGTCATAGAGAAAATTAGTGCAGATCTAGAAATTATCAGAACACTAATACACCCACCGATCAATGTTATAAATGCAACAAAGTTGGTCATAATTCATAAAATTGTAGAATGAATGTAAGATGTTATATTTGTGGAAGATTTGGACACTTATCTAATCAATGCAGAACACATACCGGCATAGGATATGGGAAAGCTATTCAAAAGAACAATGTGACTTGTTATGCCTATAAAAAGATTAGACATATTGCTAAATTTTGCAGAAGCAAGTCCTCATCGGCAAATTACAAAGGTCCTAGTTTGAAAGGTAAAGAAAAGGTTGAAGAGGTAAAGCAAGAATTCTCAAAACAATGGATCAGAATATTGATGGGAATACTCCTCCACTAGAAGAATAGAGTAACACTCCACCGATAGGAGTCTCTTCATCTAACTGAAGAAAATTCTTTTGGGGGTTTAGCAACAAAATGAAAAACATGCTATTATTCCCTCGGTTGATGGTGAGAAGTTGAAATTGCTTCTATACCGACATATGAGTTAAGTTGTGTCTTAACCATCGAGCATTAAATGTGGTAGTTGGAGAAAATAACATTATAAAGCAAGTGTTTTGGCTCTTTTTTAATTCACCAAGCATTCAAATCTTTGAGAGCACAAAAATTCTCGATCGAAGGCATTTTAAGCGAAGAAGTGAAGCAATCCATCAAAGCATTCATCCTTAAGGTAGATTGAGGTATTTATAGCTATGGCATCTTCATCCACTCCTGAATTTATTGCAAACCCTACTGTTGTTGAGGTTGTTAAGTGCCCTAGACTTGTATTCTAGCTAGTTCCTGAAATTGCAAAGAAAGATGATAGCATAGGTGCATTTTCTCAAATCCATAAGGGAGTAGTATATGTTGAAGACCCTAGGATGTATATACATTGTCATATTGAGGAATTAGGTGATGATGAGATCAAGAATATGTATAGGACTATGATTTGTGATGAATCTGGAAATGTCAAACCTGAACATAAGATAGTAGCAACCCTGGGTTTTATTGAAATCCTTAGTGTCCCAGATTTTCCCAAGGATATCATAAGGATTGTGTTAAGTAGAGTATATAGTGAATTTTTTTGGTTGGATTCAATTCATAAAATCACAAAAGCAGTGGTAAAAGTTGTAATAGGGTTACCCTCCACTAGTAATAGACCTAACAAAACAAAGAAGGTCTCAAATGACACAGTGATAAACCTAACTGGTGCAACATTTGATAAAAGATCTCTAAGGGTAAACGATGTAAAAGACATAAATGTCAGATTTGTCAATATGATCTTAGGTTATAAGGCTACACATGAAAATAGGTTAAACTTAGCTTCTAGCCTATGTATCAAGAGTGCCTATGATATGGTCAATGATAATACAAGGATAGATATATGTGAATGGCTTAAAGATGAGTTGATAGACAATCTGGGAAAGATTAAAAGAGATAAGAAAGGAACATTCAGATTTGGAAACTTACTTGTTTGTTTGATGTTGCACATAACCAAACAAGTACCCGATATTGGTGCTAGAGACTTTGGCTTTGACATTTCGGTAGGAAAACGATTGTTGGATCTATTGAACAATATGGGAGAGAATCGGGAGAAAAATGTAAACAAACATTTTCAAGCATTAAAGGCTCGAATGAAAACTAGAGTAAGACTGTCACAAGCTATTGTGGATAAATATCAGAAGGAAATTTGTTTTGTGATCAAGAAAGATGAAATTTGGATGGAAGCAGTTGTCCCTATAACTATCTGGGTAACTGAAATGGGCTATGAAATAGTGCAAAATCCCTCCTTGAAGCACCCAAGGAACCTACTGAGGAAGTTTTTGGAAATGTTGAAACAATAGAAAGTGGAATTCAATCAAGGAAAAGGGTTAAGAAGGTTGAAGCAACCATAAGGAAAGGAACTCGAGAGGCTAAAGCAATCAAAGAAGATGTTTTGAGACAATCTGGTATAAATGAAAGTGAGTTGGAAGCACCTCAACCAGAAACTCATCTTTCACCAGTTGGAACTTCTTCTAAGAGTGATATACTGGAAGTATTTAAAAGGGTAGAAAAGAAAAGAAAACCCTCAACAACACCCTCTCCTACACCAAAAAGAACAAGACAAAAACAATAGGCGGTAAGGCCTCCGACAAGGAAAATGACTCCTAAGAAAAAGAAGATAAAACAAGATATTTCCCCAATTGACAAACTTCTTAGTGAAATTATAGAGGATGACAAGTTGAAGAACATCAACAAAATATACAACACACTATCTACAGATGACAAGGAAAGCATAGAGAACATTGTAATTTTACACTTAGATATATACAAGAAATTCTTAATGGAAGTTGTTGATGAAATTCCAAATGATCTATATAGGAGACTTGAAGCTAGAAGGTTAGCCATTGTTGAGCTGGACAAGAAAATTAAGATTGAAAAATTACTTATTGTACATCCAGTCAACTCAACTGATGAAATAGACAAACTAATCAGTGAAGAAAACCGGACAATATTTTCCACCGCTCACCAGCATGTAGCACTGATGGCAAGTAGAGTAAAGGAAGTCTCTGAGGAAACAATAGATGCATGGGATATATTCTTTGTGGAAAAAAGAAAAACAGGAAGAATTACTCGAACAAAAAACTATCAAAGTATATCAAAAGGACAGATATAAGGGGAAAGGTAAGGTAGGTGGACCACCAAGCCTAAAAATAACTGACAATATGCCCCCACATCTTTCAGATACTCCACTGGTAGATTCTACTGACAGACAACCGGCCATAGAGAGTATGGAGACTCTAGTAGAGGATACAAATCCTGAATCTAAAATTTTGTATACAGTAAATGCAGACACACAGGAAGTTAATGTTGTGGTTGACAAAGAAACCACCAATGATAAGGAGAAAAATGTGACTATTGAGTCACCGACTGCAGAGGTTGAGATAAACATAGAAAAACCTACACAGGTAGAGAAACTGGTAGAGGATACCATAGAGAAACCGATAGATACAACTAAAAAACCATCAGAAGAACCGACAAAAGAGAGTTTAGAGCTACAAACTGAGACTACATCTAAGAAACTAGCAATTGAAAGCTCAGAAAAACCTTCTGAGACACAGATAGAGAAACCAAAACAGGTACAGGTTGAAGCTCAAGTTCAGACAGAAACAGTGCCACTGGGCCAAACTGAAAAGCACAAACTCCTACTTATAAAAATACAAACACAGACTGACCTACCAGAGGTTGAATCAAGCAAGGTAATTACCACAACCAGTAGCATGGCTATTGTAAAGACTATTGGACAAACATCTGGTATATCTATGGCAGAATTCAAACCTACAAATGTAACAGAGGTCTTGTTAGATTCAATAAAGAAGATCACAGAATGCAATGCACAAGCCTTTAAGGCTATTGATGATACAATACCAATTCTTAAATTGATTGCACCAAAGTGCACTATTGATAATAAGGATTCTTTAGGTCAACTAGACACATTGTCTAATTTCATCATCGGTAACATATTGACTGTTGATCAAATAAATGAGGATACATTTAAGGAAAGAATGATAAAGGAAAAAGAGAAATTCTTTGAGGATATTGTGAAGAAGAACAAGGAGAAAATGGATACCCTTTTACTGGAACTTGGAGAAATAATTTATGACTTCAAGAAACTATATAGGGACACTTGTAAAACAAATGTCTTAACAGAAGACCTTAACAAGGAGAATCAACAAAGCACAAGATAAGATAAACAATATTCTTGACAATATGATAGGTGCATCAGATTCATTTTTGGGGATAGAGAAGAAAATTGCAGAACAAGAAGAGAAAATCAAGAAACTAGATAATGACAAACAGGGAATAAAGGATAAAGAAAAGGACTTGAAATGTAGACTTATTCCAAGACTAGAATACCTTATTTCTTTGAGAAAAGAAATATCTAAGGCTCTCATTCCTGGACTGAAGACACTGGAAGAGAAAATTCACATACTCACCGATATAGTGCAGAGAACACAAGAGGCAATAAATGACAACAAAACATTTAGTAATGGTATAAATTTGATTTTGACAGATATCTTTTAGATTGTAACCCACCGATTACAAGAATCTAGGCAGGACTCCACTAACAATGAATGATAAACTTTGTCATTGATGTCAAAGGGGGAGTAGTGTGATGAGAAAAATCCAGAAGTAGAGATCATTTGCTCAAGTCTAGAAGTAGATCATCTGCTAAGGGGGAGCACACATTTGGTAAAATTTTTGGCACAACTTTTGGAAATATTTTTGGACTTCAATTTTGGATACATTCTTGAAACTTTTCTCATGAGTGTTGCCATCAATGCCAAAGGGGGAGATTGTTGTCAAATGCACACTCCAATGAGAAATTGTAGGTGATTGAAGGTTTTGTCATTGATGACAACCTTGCTATCATATGATACCGGCAAGCACCAGCACCGACAGACTCTACATTGGCACATAGAACGACCACAGCAAAAAGGAAGAACATCGACACCCTCGCTGACAGGAATTTTGTGTATTTATATTTTGTAATTAATTGTTATGGTGTGCTTCTCATGTTGTATTTATATTTTGTAATTAATTGTATTTATATTTTGTAATTAATCCCACTGAGGTTTTTCCCACACCAGGTTTCCTCATTAAAATAATGTGTTATGGTGTGCTTCTCATGTTGTTGTTATTGTTCTTAGTTATTGCATTATTTCTTGTTTACCGGTACACGGTTTTAATATGTTTTTCATGTTTTAAGTCAAGTAAATTTATATACCAGTTAGATAATGATTCACCCCCCACTCTCAATATCTTTGGGAATCCTAACAAACACTTGCCTTTGGCACTTCTTTTACTGGTTTAGCTGATTTACCAGTTGTTTTCATTTTCTTGGGTTCCTCCTCAATGTCAGTATCATCAAATTTTGCTTGAAGAATTAGTTGACGACCTCTCTTCTTTGTTGCAGTCTGCTTCGTAGAATTTACTTTGGGTACTTGTTCCTTTTTGACTTGGACACTTCATGTCACTCTTGTATTAGTAGGAACAGAAGGTGTTGAAGGTGCTTTCTCAACCTTCTTCTTTCCTTTAAGATTACTGGGTTGCACACTACTGGTTTCATCTTTTGCAGTTTGCTCCTCAACAATATCCAGTATTTTCTTCTTCTTGTCCATTGGAGATGCCAACAGGTTATTGGCATAACCAATCAATAAGTCATAATTGACTTCATAGCTCATGTTGCCCATTTCATCTTCTCTTGGTTCAATAGCTTTGATTAGACATAAATCAGTGGTGACTATGAAAATGATGTTCTTAGCAATTATTTTCACCACATCCTCAGGTAGCCTTAGCCTCATACTCATTTTCTTCTTAAATTCATTGAATTACTTGTTCATTGCAGTAGAGAAAGTGTTCTTAGAAGCCTTAATGTTGTTCTCGATCTGAGTAGTTACTGGTAGGTCTTTAGACCATTCAATGTCACCAATTCCTGGTAGGAAATTCTGAAAGTAAAAGAATAAACCAATCAATAACTAACCAAATTTGAACTTCTGACCGTTGTCCTTCTTAATTGACTATAGATTCAACATCAATTGACTCCTTATGGCCTCACATAGGTCATAATTTGCATTCTCAGCAATCATTTTATAGGTTGTATGCACTACTACAAATGGCACACTATTCATTCTACTGGAATAGAATATCTTATAGCCTAAAGCCATACTAGCCAGTTTAACCGCTAGGTCCTTAATGTTATTAACATAAAATGCATGTCCATCAGAGGTAGATGAGGTTAAAGTGGTTACAATCTCTTTAGAAATTTACCTCGGCTTGGGAACTTCACCGGTTGACTAAAAACCAGTCACAGCTTGGATAGCTTCCTTGGTTATAGTGTGTGTCCTTTCCAGATACATGTTTTCACCATGAACATGACTTAGAATTATTCTGATGTGTTCCTATTCAAAATCCTCAAGAAAATAAGCTGCATTATGAAAACCCTTCTCATAAACCCTAATATACTTGGTATGAATCTTTATGCTCTTATCCCAAAGGGATTTCAATTGAGAATAAATTAATTGTGATCCTAAATCTTTGATTTTACAATGAATATAGCCAGACAAATCACCTTTTACAATTACACTGTCAGGAACTCAAGATAAAGAATTGTAAGACACTATTCATTCTGATTCCACAACCTCCATGGGTTCTGATGTGATCATTAGCCTCTCTACTTCCTTAGATGACAAAGCCATTCAAATAAACTTGATTAAAAAAGGGATTTACAAATAAATACCTTAACTCTCGCACGTTGCCTTGGTTACTAGTTGATTACTCAAATGTACACCAGTTCCACCTTCACTAATCTTCTAATCAGCTTCAATCATGCAGTTCATAGCATAAATTTGTCTAAGACTAGCTAGCAATTCTCTCTTTGCTCCGTAAGTGCTCAAGAACTCTCTTTTGAATGCATTTAGGTAGGTAACAATAACATAGTAAAACTTGCTTTTATCCTTTTTACCTACTACATTAAATACTCAATCGTTAGGGTTACAAACCCTAATACACCGCTTCATGATGCATACAATATTAACAAGTGTAAAATTAGTTGATAACTTTCAAAAAACCGATTCACAAAAGATATCAAGATTTCACACATAATAACTCAAAAATGAAAGCTTTCTTACCACTCATCTTTCAAGGGGTCTGAAAGTAGATTTACTGCTATGCTCCCCTTATCCCTATTGAAAAGCTCAATTCATCGGTGTAGTATTCTCCACACTAGGTGAAGGATTAGGTACTTCTGTAGCTATATCATCACTCTTCTTTTTTCTAGATTTCATTCATCTCTTCTCTAGTTTCCTCAACATTTACCTTTTTCTTACCTTTCTGATCTACAAAATGATTAGCCGATTTGTTCATCTCAGTGTTGGCATTTTTGATGATGATGTTCTGATTGTCATTGATGGACACACACTTGCTTTGAGATCACTTTTTGTATGTATGACTTATACTCAACCGGTTTTTGTTCCAACTGGTATTATGTATTATAGTCTTTAGACTATCAATGTTTTGCAAAAAGTATTTACCAATCTCAAGCGGTATGAAGACCCAAGTGATATGAAGACCTCAAGCAGTTTGAGGATCCCAAAGTGGTATGAAGAAATAAAGCAATTGTTATCATTTTTCAAAGTCTTCATTTTGAAAAACTGGTAATCGGTAAAATATGTGAACCGATAAAAGGTAAATGTATGAACTAGTATTACTCTATGATGAGTTACAACTGGTATTATTTTGTGATGAGTTATCATCCACCGACACTTAGGAAATGATTATGTGTCATGTTACCAAATGTGTCTAGATGCACTAAACCTATGAACTTACAATGTAATCCTATTGGCCCGACATGAAGTCAGATTCCTTTATAAGGACATCGTGTCTAGGGTTTTAGAAGTTGTTACGGTTTTGTATGGTTGATGAGATTTTTGCATGTGCGATCACAGAAGAAGATTAGGTATGTGTGAAGAAATAGAGTGTGGAGATTTTGAAGACTGAAGTAATGCTAAAATGCATTAACAATGAGCTTTCAAGGATCTAACCAAGCATACAATGCTAGTATTTAGATCACTCACTTGTTGATTACTCACATCTTCGACAAGTCTGAAACCCTTAACTCAGTAGGCCTGGAAAAGCCTTTGTAAATCCTCTAACAAGGTGGTTCACAACTATGGATTTGAAATCCTCTCACAAGGTAGTCTTTAATCAGACTTATCTCCTAACAGAGATTGAGATTCCTAACAGGATCTATTCTAGTAAAGAACATTGTATGACCTTAACCGATCTGGTTACTATTCTGCAGATAGTTACTTGTGAGTTTCATCTCACCGTGGTTTTTCCCATTTGGGTTTCTAGGTCAAAATCTCTTGTGTTATGGTGATTGTGCTTCTATGGGTGAATGCCTTATTTGTTGTTTGGTTTGCATTTGTGTTAACTGGTTTGTTAGTAAAATTGTTCTACCGGTTTACTGCTAAACTATTTAAGTGTTTGAGTTCAGTATTTTTTGGTATACTAATTCACCCCCTCTGAGTATTCATCAATTGGTATCAGAACCAACCTTTCTATAAGTTTAACCACTTGGAAGGAGATATGGGGGAATACATTGTATGGGAACTTACTCATTGTCTCACTTAGACTGAGAAAGCCTTTGATGAACTCAAAGTCAAATATAAAGCCTCTCTAGCAAAGAGAAGAGAGCATGCTCAAAAACTGATGGAGCTTGCTCAAAATAGTTCTTCTGATGAAGTAGACATGGAAGCCCTAGTTGATGAAGTTGAAAAATAGAATGAATCTAATGCTAACCTAAGAAGGGAATTGGAAGGATTGACTATCAAAATGTGTCAAGAGCTTGAGAACCAGAGGAAAAGAGCATGCTCAAAAACTGATGGAGCTTACTGAAAATAGTTCTTTTGATGAAGCAGACATGGAAGCCCTAGTTGATGAAGTTGAAAAACAGAATGAATCTAATGCTAACCTAAGAAGGGAATTGGAAGGACTAACTATCAGAATGTGTCAAGAGCTTGAGAACCGGAGGAAAACTGAAGATCTGGTAAAAGACAAAGATCATGAGATCTCCAAGCTGAAGTAAGAAATCAATGCACTTAGCACACATCTCCAAGAGGGTAAAATGGAAAAATAAGAAATGCAAGATGAAATAAACATGGCTATTTTTAAAAATGCAACCTCGAAGGAATCCAATGCTGCTATTTCCAAACAACTCATTGAGTCAAAGGAAATACTTGCTAGATTCAATAAGAGCACTGTTAAGCTAGAACAAAAGCTTGAATTAGCAAAATTGATGAAGAATACCATTGGACTTGGTTTTTCTGGTTACGAGGAAGGTGAGACCTCTGGAACAAAAGATGAAGCATCAAAGAAGCAACTGGCACCAAAGGATAAATGTAAGCAAAAGTTCAAACCTGTTTGCTTTAATTGTCTCAAGGAAGGACACACTACCAATGTATGTAGAAGTAAGGCTTACAATAATTTTCCCTACTTTCTAAACAATAAGCCTAGATCCAATAGATTCAATGGTAACTATGATGTATGCAACAAGTTTGGGCAAAGAGAATTTGAATGCAGGTTTGTTATGCACAACACTGGAAGATATCCTCAAAGGAGTCAAGGAGTTTTTCCTGAATCCTCTATGAACCAGAATCTAAACTGGTATAGTACCTATAACTATCAGTTAGGTGGTGGTGGCTATCAAGCGGCAACCAATTAGAGAGAAACCTGCTTGATATGTCATGTTCATGGTCACACTGCTGCAACATACAGAAGGAAGAATGGAAACATGAATAATGGACCATGGAGAGCTCTCGAATTGGTTTTCTATCATTGCAACAAACTGGGACACCCTACCAAAACCTATAGAATGATAAAGAACATATCAAATGATATACCGGTCACTCCAGAAGGAAAGATTGATGTTGAAACTGTTCAAGCATATATGAAGACAACATGGAAGAAGAAACCTGAAGAAGTGTCACAAGAAGAACTAGTTTCTGCACCTAGTGTCGAAGTCGCTGAACTGATAAACTAAGCTTTAGAAAAGCTTAGGGGGAGAAAATCGATGAAATGTTTTGAACCCTTGGTTTACACCGGTAAAAGACCTTAACCAATCAACAAAAAACCAAAAATGGTAAAAGGCAAATTAGGGTTTACGCCCTAATAGTGGAGCATTTATTATGGTAGGTAGAATTCATTTAAAAGGGATTTTCAAGTCATTTTCACTTATCAATTTATGAGCAAAGAAATTTTCAAGTGCAAAGTGACAAAAGATGATTTGTCTTGTGATTCAAAGAGATTTCAAAACTTTGAAAGAAGAATCTAGAGATAACATCAATCGGTCAGGTGAAGAACACAAAGCAGTAATCCAGCAACCAAAGTAGTGTGTGGCGAAGCTGAAGTTGCAAACCCTAAATTGTGGATTTCTGAAGGTATTTATCAAAATTCTTGTTTATCCATTTATCATGGCTTCTGCATCGCACTCCAGTTCTAGTGAACCTAATGATTCAGTAGATTTCATCCAACGGAAGGCGAAATAAAAATGCCCTATCCCAGATACCCGTTGGTGTTATAGTTGAGGAAGGTATTTCTGATTATATTGATTGCAAAATAGAAGAGCTAGGATCTCTAGTGATCCATTCTTAGTTAAGTTTATTCTGCGGGAAAGACAAGAAGATCAAATTGGAATAAAGCATCTTGGAAAAGAAGAAACTTCACAATGTAGTCTATTTCCTTGAAGAATTTACAGAAGATCACATCTGCATCATTCTAAGCAGAGTGCATGGTGACAAAATGTATCTTGAGCAGACACATGACATCACATTGGAAGTGATTCATGTCGTCACCAGTTTCTGTAACATTGGGGATGTGCCAACCCTAAGGAAAGTCATCAAGACTAAAATGAGAAAGCTCACTGGTTCTGTGAGTGACCAATGGGGAATGACCATAAATACCATCAAGGATGATCTGGTCAAGTATTCTTGTATGGTGATAGGTTACCAAATGTTCTATGCTAGTAGAATTAACTGTCTCTATTGTAATGGTAAATGTTGCCTACAGGATGATCATGGAAGATGCCTCATTTGATTTATGCACCTATAGGTAAAGGCAACTTATGATGAACCTGAAGTCTATTAAATAGGATAATGCCTTAAGATTTAAATTTGGACAACTGTTGGTAGGATTATTTTTCTACTTTCAAGGCTATTTCCCAGGAGTTGGTGATATACAATGGTCTACTAACCAGCCAATTTCCAAGCAAAATAGAGAGAGTCTTCAAGTGGCAAGAACCAGTTATCCTAAAGTCCTGAACAAATATTTTGATGAGTTTAGACGTAAGATGAGCTAGGGAGTGAGAATATCTAGTGATATTGTCAAGAAGTATGAAGAGGACATCTAATTTATTATCAAAGTACATGAGTGCATAATGGAGGTGGTTGAGCCTAGAAAAGAAGAAGTGGAGCCCATGGGATATGAGGTAATGTATGACATGCTAGACGGGTATGCCTCTACCCTACTTGCCTCACCTCTTGATCCTAAGAAGAAGAGAACCAGAACCTATTTGGAGAGGGTAACACCAATTGAAGAACCTTCAACAAAGAAAGGAAAGGCACTACCATCTGTATCGGCACCGGTTACCTCAACAAGTCCTAAAGTGACCAAGCGATCACCGAAAAAGAAGAAATCAGAAGTTGCACCCACCAAGGTATTTGAGAGGAAGCTGAAGACTAAAGGCAACACACCAGACTCAGAGGATACAGAACCTGAGGTACAGCCTAAAAAGACTAGGCAAACTAGGAAGAAGACAAAGACAACTAGCAATGAACCGGCATCATTAGCACCGGTAAATATAGACATTTCCTCTTACAAACCATTGACACATTGTCAAAGGATATCAAGAACATTAGAAGAAAATTGCTTAGTGATTTGAAAGAATGTTTTGATGATTTTAATGATAATGAAAAGGAGGAAGTTGAATAGGAAGTCATTCAATATTTATGTATTAATGACCAGTTGCCATCAGAAATTAGATCTGATGCACCTAATTCTTTATATAATTATTTAGATAACAAATGGCGCATTGGCATAGAAAAGGAATAGGAAACAAGAGAAGAAATATTTGCACAATATTTTCTTGATGTGTCAAATTCAGAACTTTATGAAGTTATGGAAAAGTACAAAGGCCTCTTCTTCATGAGAAGAAGAAGACTCCTATTATTGGAAGGGAAAGTCCTTGAAGTGGTAAAAGATACCCACTCGCATGCCAAAGCTGCTCTAAGATTGCACTAAGTGTCTAGAGCCAACAAGAAGGCTGAGAAAGAACCAAAAATTGGAAAACTGGATGAGGTGTATGACAGTGAAGGAGAATCGGTCACTGAACAAATAGACACAATTGATGTTGATGCTTTGGATAGTGAAAATGACACTTTGGATGCAGCAAAGGACAAGGCTGACAAAGAGAGAATTGACAAATAAAAGGCTGATAAAGAGGAAGAGGAGAAGAATAAAGAGGAAGAGGAGAAGAAGAAAAAGGAAGAGGAGAAGAAAGAGGAAGAGGAGAAGAAGAAAAAGGAAGAGGAGAAGAAGAAAGAGGAAGAGGAGAAGAAGAAAGAAGAAGAGAAGTAGAGAGAAGAAGATAGAAAGAAGGAAGAAGAAAAGAGAAAGAAAGAAGCAGAGGAGAAAAAGAAGGCTGGAGAGGAAAAGCAAAGAGCCAAATAAAAGGAGGAAGCAAAAAAGAACACACAAGTGGAGACCCCAAAGGCAACCGGTAGTCAAGCCAAACTGGCTGACATTATCAGTCCCATTGACCTCAAATCTGCAAATGAAATAGAGCTGCTCCAAAGCATTAATCTTGCCCAAGAGTGACTGGATGTGCTAAGGAGGAAGAAGGAGCAAGATGTTATTCAAACTGCAGTGGAAACTCTTACTAGTTTGATACCCTGTACCAACCTCCCCAATACCGATTCCTCTTTGGCCCAATTGAAACTTTTATGCACAGTTGTAGAGGACCAGGTGCAATGCCTGGAAGATGTTGCTAAAGCCAATGTACAAAAGAAATACCAAAAGGCACTAAACACTACCTTAGTGAAGAAATTAAATGAGCTCTGGTCTGAACTTCAGAAATTACAGAAAGACATAAGAGATGCTATGGATGAGGGGAAATTATTGCTTAGTAAGATAAGCCAACCCCATCTATTCTGTGATGATGTGCTTGCTCAGAAAGACAAACTATAATCTGATTTGCAGGCATATATAAGAACCTTCAAGATTCCCTATGATTCTTTCACCACATATGGGCAAATTGTTCATTAGTTTCAACTCCAGACTGCTAGAATAGAGTTGGAGATCACCAACCGGACCAGAGATTTGCAAGAATTTTAACTAGTTCTACTACCAAGACTGCAAATACTTTAGAAGTGTTATTTCAATCCGGATTCCTTAATGGTCACCCAAGAGATGAGTACCTTGGATGCCATGGA
Source organism: Cryptomeria japonica (assembly GCF_030272615.1). NCBI lineage: Eukaryota > Viridiplantae > Streptophyta > Pinopsida > Cupressales > Cupressaceae > Cryptomeria > Cryptomeria japonica. The sequence continues at coordinate 33,693,678 of NC_081408.1, read as the reverse complement.
GGAACAGGTATCCCAGATGCAAATGGAAAGTGAGGTTGCTACCTCATTGCTTAAGTCATGGTCCTTATCTATGAAGACATTTATGCATAATTTTAAATCGGTTTTTGATAAGTTTCACTCATTGTTGTCATAAACATTTATTATATTAATGAAAATGAGAAACAGGGGTTATTCTGCAATACTTTGTCATTGTTGGCAAAGGGGGAGTAGTATTTTGTATTTAAAATTTTGATGCATGTTATATATATTTTCATGTTTATCTCTGTAAGGGAGTAGTATACAATGTATTTTCTACAAAAGGGATAGTGTATATGCTTAGGGGGAGTAATTTTGATTATGGCATATTTTTGTAAAACACTTAGATGTCAAAAATTTTCCTAAGTGTTGCCATCAATGCCAAAGGGAGAGATTGTTGGCATTTTTGATGATGATATTGTGATTGTCATTGATGGACACACACTTGCTTTGAGATCACTTTTTGTATGTATGAGTTATGCTCAATCGGTATTTGTTCCAACCAGTATTATGTATTATAGTCTTTAGACTATCGGTGTTTTGCAGAAAGTATTTACTGATCTCAAGCGGTATGAAGACCCAAGCAGTATGAAGACCCAAGCGGTATGAAGACCTCAAGTGGTTTGAGGATCCCAAAGTAGTATGAAGAAACAAAGTAGTTGTTATTATTTTTTCCAGTCTTCATTTTGACAAACTGGTAATCGGTAAAATATGTGAACCGGTAATAGGTAAATGTATGAACCGGTATTACTCTGTGATGAGTTACCAACTGGTATTATTTTTGTGATGAGTTATCATCCACTGACACTTAGGCGATGATTCTGTGTCATGTTACCAAATGTGTCCAGATGCACTGAACCTAGGAACTTGCAATGTAATCCTATTGGACCGACATGAAATCAGATTCCTTTATAAGGACATCATGTCTAGGGTTTTAGAAGTCGTTAGGGTTTTGTATGGTTGATAAGATTTTTGCATGTGCGATCATAGAAGAAGAATAGGTCTGTGTGAAAAAATAGAGAGTGGAGATTTTGAAGACTGAAGTAATGCTAAAATGCATTAACAATGAGCTATCAAGGATCTAACCAAGTAGACTATGCTAGTATTTAGATCACTCACTTGTTGATTACTCACATCTTTGACAAGTCTAAAACCCTTAACTAGGTAGGCCTGGCAAAGCCTTTGTAAATCCTCTAATAAGGTGGTTCACAACTGTGGATCTGAAATCCTCTCACAAGGTAGTCTTTAATCGGACTTATCTCCTAATAGAGATTGAGATTCCTAACAAGATTTGTTTTGGTAAAGAACATTGTATGACTTTAACCGGTCTGACCTTAATCGGTCTGGTTACTATTCTGCAGATAGTTACTTGTGAGTTTCATCTCACCGTGGTTTTTCCCATTTGGGTTCCCACGTCAAAATCTCTTGTGTTATGGTGATTGTGCTTCTGTGGGTGAATGCCTTATTTATTGTTTGGTTTGCATTTGTGTTAACTAGTTTGTTAGTAAAACTGTTATACCAGTTTACTACTGAACTATTTAAGTGTTTGAGTTCAGTATTTTTTTGTATACTAATTCACCTCACCCCTCTTAGTATTCATCACCTAGTTCTACAGAACTTTGCCATGTGTCCCAGTTTATGAAAATGATAGCAACCCATTCCAGATGATCTCTAGGGTCCTGCATTGCCTCTTCCAGTTCTCCTTCTACAATTCATAGCCACATGACCATAATTGTTACAAATGGTGCAAATGACATTAGTTACATTTTCCATCTCAAATGGATTAAACCAATTGACATAGGGTCTCTGCTAGTTCATGTTACCTCGGTTGTCATAGGTTCTTCTCCAGTTACCATTAGGTCTTGGATTCATGTGAGGTACTGGATTATTTCTTTTATATCTACATTCAACTGATCTATGTCCATACATTTTGCATGTAAAAAAATGACCTTCAAATCTTCTAGATACATACCTAGTATTTGTATTGTAGCCTGTATTCTCATTGGGTCTATTTCTACACACATTTGCAGTATGTCTAGGTTTATGACATACAAATCAAACAGGTTTAAAAACTTTCTTACCGATAAGCTCGTTAGCCTTAGGAGCAGTTTTATCCTTGTGAATGTTTCTCTCTATACCGGAAGACTCTCCTTTCTCATATGTGTTAAAGCCTAGTCCATATGTATCACATTTCATCCTTTGTGATTGGATCTACTCATCCAGCATGGTAGAAATTTTATTGAACCTTTCCATCTTTCCTTTCTCCTCAGTGAGTTCTCTTGTAAGATCTTCATTGTGTTTTGTAAAAGTCTCTCTTAGGGATGATTCCATTTCAAGATCTAGCAGCAAAGCCTATTTTTCTTCTTTCTCTTCATGCCAATGTTCATGCAAATTTGCATTCTCTTATTTGATCTTAGCAATCTCATGATCTCTTTCTTTGACAAGGTCTTCAGCTACCCTCCTAGCTTCTAATTCTTGACTCATGTGGATAGTTAGGGCTTCTAACTCTCTTCTTAGATTTAGCTTTTCACCATTTAGTTTTTCAACTTCTTCAGCTAATGCATCAATGCTAGCTTCATCTGAATAAATATTATCAGATATTTTCAATAGTTGTTCAGCCATCTCTCTCATTTTGACTTGTGAAGCTTTAAATCTGATCCTTAGGGTTTCAAGCTCTTCCTTGGTAGCTTCAAGCACTCTAGCCATCTCAAAGTGGATCATATCCCCCATGGTGGCTTTAGGGTTTCCTTCCAAGTGATTAAGCCTTAAGGAATTTTGGTGCTAATACCAATTGATAGACTTATAAAGTACTGAGAGGGGGGGTGAATCAGTGATAGCAAAAACAATACTACTTTAAACACTGATCGATAGATATACTTAATAATTTTACTCAACACTATGCATGCAATCCAAAATGATATTAAAGCATCCACAATAAGTAAAACATCTACCATAACACAAGTGTTTATACATGGAAAACCCAAATGGGAAAAACCATGATGAGATGGGACTCACAAATTAACTATCTGCAGTAATAGGTAACTGACTGGTTAAGGTATACAAAAGTGCTCTACTAGATGTGAATCCAGTTAAAGATCCCAAAGCTCTATTAGGAGCTATACCCTATTAAAGGTATTACCCTATTAGGAGTAACCTCGATAGAGGATTTCTAAATCCAAACTAATGGATCACCTTGTTAAAGGATTTGTACAATGAAGCTTGTTAGAGCTTACCCGGTTAGGGGATTTGACTGTTGTAGTGACTAGAAAACAACAGTTGGTGTGATCTAGAATTAGCACAACTTGCTTGAATAGATCCTCTTATGCGCAGTCAAAACTGTATCACCAACATATTCTACAATTCCTTTAACAACTTAACACTTCCATCTTCGCATCAAATCATCTCATCAAAAAATAGTTCATCATAATATCATTATATAGACATTTATATTTCATGTCGACTTTAGAAATCATATCAAAATTTCCTAGGTGCAGTGTATCTAGACAATCAAACATAACTCATCACAAATTACAGCCAAAATTTGTCGATTAGGGTAACTCATGATGACCAATAATAACTCATCACACAATCAATGAAAACTGGTTGGAACACTGACACCAGTTAGAGTTAACCATTTCAACATGTTAACTGATTGTCCTCTATTTTCTTCTTTGATGGTCTCTGCTGAATCTTCAAGTTGGTGTCAAGTCATTCTTGCATATACTGGTTGTCTACATGTACTAATTTGACACTCTCTAAACCATCATAAACTAAACTTCCAATACTAGTTGTAATACAAGTAACTTTAGAAGTGACACCGGTAGACAATGTGAACATATTTGTGTGTGCATGTTTCATCAATGACAGCACATGAAGTCATTCATTATAATCATCATCAAGCCAACAAGTTGGAATATTTTTTTGGGTCTCTCCATGGTGTGTGGAGATCCAAATTAGGTAATTTGCATTGGAAAATATTTTTGAGCCACTAATTACTAAGTTTTGTTGTTTATCTATATATTTCATTTGGAACTGGCTTAGGAAGATGTGTTAGGTTATGTGGCTCATTGGAATCAACTTAGAGGGATGTGTGGTGTGATTTTTAGGTCCCCTACTTCTCCTATAGTAGACTTCATTGGATATTATTGGTCTAGATGGTCTCGTTTATGTAACTTTGCATGGTCTATTTTGGTCCGACCTAGTTGAGAGTTTTAATGTGTGTGTTCAGATGTATATATGTATGGGATGTGTTTAAAATGGTTATTATTTTGGCCAATAAAGGGCCACAAACACTTTATTAGGGTCTTCACTAACCCCTCACACCTCTCCAATTCTTCAACCAACATTTCGGAGCCCAATCTTGCATGTATATCAACCCACACATCACCAATTCCTATCATTTTCAAACTGAGACACAAAAATCAGATTTTGTGTCACCCTTAGCACGTGCCAAAACTAGTAGGGAGCCTTTAAAAATCATTTACATGAATTAAAATAATATAATATAGTTTTTCACCCATTTTTTGGGTTCCCCAATCCATAAAAATAATTTTTTACATTTTATATGCTCACTGCCAACCCTAGGTAGGGTTTTGAGTAGTTTTTACAAAAATTGCTATAACTTCTCAAAAACTCAATGAAAATAGATGAGACAAAAGGAAAATTAAATGATATTAATTCCCACACAAGATAAAATTGGTTCGCAAGGCAAATTAAATATTTTTGATAGAGAAAAACGCTCAAGAATAGACTGCTATGTTCAGAAAATGCAGAAACTCAATGCTTTTCTTATTAATTTCTCTCTTCTTCATACAAAATATTGCATCCAGCCCCTATTTAGCCATAGGAAGGATCTATTTTAATTCCTCAAAGGCCTTCCAATGGTTATAATCACTTTTTGAATTTTTTTCAACAAACAACACCTAATTACCTTCACAAATGTAAAAGTTGCTTTGACAATTTTTGTCAACATTGATAATTTTTGTCTAGAATAGGACATAAACCCAAGCTAAGACCTTACTGAATAAAAAATGATACAAATAGGTCTAAATAGGCCTAAAATTCCTTAATACATTATTTAACACCATATTGAACCCATTGACACTCATTTTCCACATTAGGGCAAATTTGACAATATTGACCATCATGACTCCTACTAGGACTCAATACACCATCTAATGGTCTTAATGACCTTTATTACATCAAATATGGTCTTATAAGACCTTATTTATGACAAGAACTGGAAAATCTCAATCTATTGCCAAATTGGCCTCAAGGTGGCCATCTTGTGCTACACACTCCTGTACCAAGAAGAGCTTTAATAGTGTTTGGTAACAGAGTTTGAGGTCAGATGTATTTTCCATGATATTGGACATTTGAAAAAAATATTCAAGGTCAATTTCATGAGTCGGAGATCCTATTCATATTCAGTTCAGCTATTGCTACTGTAAGATAGTGTGTGTCTTTTGGAAACTCTATGTATCTTTCTTTGAAGTAGTGAGTTTCAGTTGTTCAAGTCCTTTGTATCTTTCCCTAAGGTTGTACACCTTTGATAGAAAGTTGGAAAAGTGAGCTCCATGTCTTGTGGCCTAATTATTATAATCATTTTTATCTATATTGTGAGTGTGATTCTCACCATAGTTTTTTCCTTCTTGGTTTTTCCATGTAAAGTTAGTGTTCATGAGTTGATCGTGTTTTGTCCTTTCATGAATTCATTATTTAGTAATATGTTAGTAGTAGTTTAAATTTTATTCGATCAAAAATAAAATTAATTAGAGATATGGACTAATTCATGCCCCCCACTTAGTCTTATTGTGTGTTCAACAATTGGTATTAGATCCTAGCCTCTTCTTAAGAAGCTTAACCACTTGAGTGATATCTGAAATGGAGAAGGATTTGAATTTTGAAAAACACCAAGATTTGAAGGAACAAATTACTCCTATTGGAAAGAGAGAATGAAATTTCACTTGGAGTCTCTATGGAAGGAAATATGGGACATTATCAAGACTGGTTATATTGCTCCATAGAATGGTTCTCCACAGACTTCAAATAAGAGAAAAGACATTGAGAATAATACAAAGGCTAGGGTTTCTATTTTAAGTTTCTTAAGTGATGAAGTGTTTCGTAAGTTTGTGCAATTGAAGATAACTAAATAAATTTGGGACAACCTAAGAAGTGTATATGAATGTGATCCGAAGTCAAAGCAAATAAATTGATAAATCTAGAGTACAAATTTGAGAACCTGGGGATGTCTGATGATGAGCTCAGTGAAGGCTATGTATACAAGTTAAATGAAGTTGTGAATTCTATCAAAGGTGTTGGTGGAAAAATATAAGAAAGTGATGTTGTGAGAAAAGTGTTGCTAACACTTCCTAAACCCTACAAGCCCAATAGGTTTTGTAATAAGGAGAGTCATGATCTAGACAAGTACACACTGGAACAACTCCTTGTTTAACTAGATCTAATTTTGAGATTGCTGAAATGGATTATATAAAAATGGAAAGGAGAGAAGTGGCATTCAATGTTTCAAAGAAGTGTGAAGATGAACCAGAAGCAAGAGAAGAGATGGATGAGCTTGAAGCAAACTTTGTAAGAAGACTAGAAAGAGGAACCGGGAAGTAAAAAAGTATGTTACCTCTAATATTTTAATTATGGTAGAATTAGTCATTATGATTCTAGATACATGTGTAAGGAAGATTAAAAAATATCTATAGATACAAAAGTACTGAAAAAATAGGAAGATAGATGATAGAGATAAAGGAAAAAGAGGCTTTTGTTCAATGGAGACACACATTTCTGAAGATAAAGATGAGCATGATTCAAATGAAGAATTCTTGTTTTTGGTTATAAGGTATTAGGATAGAGAAATGTCTGAAAGACCAAAAAATATGAAGAGCAGTGGAAACCTTGTAAAACAAGAGGCTTGGGATGTGAATGATATGCAAATAGATTTGATTGAAAATGTGAGTGAAAATTAGTTGAGAAGAGCTTTAACAATGTTTGGTAACAAAGTTTGAGGTTAGATGTATTTTCCATGATATTAGACACTTGAAATAGGGATTTAAGGTCAATTTCATGATCAAGAGATGCTATTCATTTTCAATACAGCTATTCCCATCGAAAGATAGTGTGTTTCTCTTGGTAGCTCTTTGTATTTTTCCCTAAAGTAGTGAGTTTCGATCATGCAAGTCCTTTGTATCTTGCCCTAAGTTTGAACACCTTAGCTAGAAACTCCAAAGTAGTGAGCTCCCTGAACTATGGCCTATTTATTATAATGATTTATATCTATATTGTGTGTGATTCTCACCATTGTTTTTCCATTTTTTGGGTTTTCCATGTAAATGTAGTGTTGTGAGTTGATTGTGTTTTGTGATTTCATGATTTCATTAAAGTAATATGTTAGCAATACTGTGAAATTTAATAGATCGGAAATAAAGTTGAGTTAGAAATTCAAACTGACTCACCTCCTCCCTCTCAATCCTAATGTGTGGTCAACATAGAAGTCTTAGCACCAGTGTTTTGGACTTTTGGATCTAGTTTCTAGATCTTGGTTCCTTTCTATATCTCTATTCTAGATCTAGCCTACTATTACTTTTATCTTTTATGTAATTTGTTGTTTATGTTAAAATCACTCACTCATTTTTGCTATAGTTAACCAATCTAACATACACACACTTCACAATCTCATTTCAATTAGAGCAGTGTGATAAAATCTAAGTGATTAGCTCTCTTTTTAGGAATGTAGCTAAGCATATTTGTGTTTCAATGTTACATTTGGACCTCTGTGATCCTTAGATTACATTAATTTATGAAATATCAATTCCATATATTTTAATAATTATACAAATATTATTGTGAGTTAAATTTTATTATTTAAAGAAAAGTAAGAAAAAATTTAAAAGGGATATTATAAAAGGTCACTCAATCTAGTATTCAATTTAACCCTAGTGGGTTCTATCTAAAATTATTTGATCTAACACCTTTCAATAAAATCCCCTTAGATGGAACTACTATAGGATTAAATCATCCATTTGTTCAAAAATAAGTGATTTAATAAAAAATAGGATGTCCCACAAGTGGGACACTCTATTGAAAATGGTGTAAGATAATGTTGGCTTGATGATGGTTTTTGTATTGGATGACTTTATGTGTTTTCATTGATGGCACACATATACACACACTCATATGTTCATATTGTCATAGTCATCTTAGTTTAGTTAAACTAGTACTACTCCTAAGTCTTCATATTGCAAACTGCTATCATATGTATAGAGTAAGTCCAACTGGTATGAAAGTGTCTAAACCGGTATATGCAAGAAAGACAATTGATTTTTGGTCAATCCTATTGTTACTAGTTTTGAGATGCAGGGAAGAGTGACAAGGAGGCACGTGGATTCAATCGGTATATGAGTTTGATGTGGTGAACACTAAACCAATATCAGTGTTCAAACCAGTTTCACAAATTGTGTGATGAGTTATCACCGGTCGTGATGTGTTATCTCTAACCGACATTTTTGGTGTTGATTTTTGATGTGTTATGAAAGATTGCTCAGATACACTGAACCTACAAAATTGTGTTGAGGTTCTTGAAGCCAACATGAAATATAATGTCTATAAAAAGGCATTGTGATGAGTTATTTTGATAATGTAAGATATTTGTTGTGTTATGAGTTAGAGTTGATGTGATTTACTGAAGGATTTGTAGAGTATGTCGGTGATGCAGTATTGAGTGAGTAGAAAAGGACCTATACAAGCAAGATGTGTTATTTCTAGATCATACCCACTATTGTTTTCTAATCACTACAACAGTTAAGTCCCCTAACTGGGTAAGCTCTAACAAGCTTAATTTTTCAAATCATCTAACAAGGTGATTCATTAACTTGAATTTAAATCCTCCTTTGAGGTTACCTTTAACCAAGTATAGCTCCTAATAGGGCTTTGGGATCTTTAACAATATTCGCTCCTACCAAAGTAGTTTGTAGACCTTAATAGGTCAGTTATCTATTATTGTAGATAGTTAACTTGTGAGTCCCATCTCACTATGGTTTTTCCCAGTTGGGCTTTCCACGTATAAATACTTGTGTTATAATGAATGTTGTTATAACACTTTGGATTGCATGCAAAGTCTTAAGTAAACTGGTTAATTGTTTTTATCGGTCTAGGTTTAAAGTGTTATTATTTTTTCTATCACTGATTCACACACCCCCCCCCTCTTAGTGCTTTATAAGTCTATCAATTAGTATTAGATCCTAACATCCTTAAGGCCTAACCACTTGGAAGGAAACCCTAAAGTCAGTATGGGAGATATGAGTTATAGAGAGATGGCTAGAGTACTTGATGCAACTAGGGATGAGCTAGAAACCTTGAGAGGTAGATTCAAAGCCTGACAAGTAAAGAGGAGAGAAGTGGCTAAATAGTTATTGGAGATTTCTGACAACAGCTCTTTAGATGAGGCCAATATTGATGCACTAGCTGAAGAATTGGAGAAACTGAATGGTGAAAAACTTAACCTGGGGAGAGAACTTCAAGTGCTAACAATCCGTATGAGTCAAGAACTTGAAGCAAGAAGGGTAGCTGAAGACCTGACCAATGAGAAAGATCAAGAGATTTCTAAGATCAAGTAGGAAAATGTAGCTTTGTAGGAACATTGTCTTGAGGAGAAGGAAGAGAAGGAAGCATTACAGTTAGATCTTGAGATGAAAATGTCTCTTAGAGAGACTCTTATAAAGAATAATGAAGATCTTACCAAAGAGCTTACTGAGGCTAGTGGGAATCTTGAAAAAATTAACAAGAGCTCCTCTATGTTGGATGAATAGATCCAATCTCAAAGAATGAAAGGTTAAACATCTAGATTAGGATTCAATACATTGGAGAAAGGAGAATCTTTTGGTACCAAGAGCAACATGCATGAAGGTAAAACTGCTCCTAAGGCTAAGAGTCCTACTAGTAAGAAAGGTTACAAACTTAGTTGCTTTATCTATCACAAACCTGGACATATTGCTAATGTGTGTAGAAGCAGATCTAATGAGAACACAGACTATAATGTTAATACTAGATATGTGTCTAGAAGATTTGAAGGTCATTGTTACACATGCAATATGTATGGACATAGATCAGGTGAATGTAGATATGGAGTGAACAATCTGGTACCTCACATGAATCCAAGACCTATCGAGGACTGGAGAAGCATGAACTGGCAAAAATCCTATGTCAATTGGTTTAGTCCCTATGAGATGGAGAAGGTAACCAATGTAATTTGTATAATTTGCAATAACTTTGTTCATGTGGCTATGAACTGTAGAAGAAGGACTAGAAGAGGTAATCCAGGACCTTGGAGAGCATATGAGATGTCTTGCTATCATTGCCATAAACTGGGACACATGGCTAAGTTTTGTAGAGCCAAGAAGAATCAACCGATAAATCACACTGAAGATCAAAAAGGAAACAAGATGATCAATATTGAAGAAACCAGAGCAGAGATGAATAGGATTTGGAAGAAGAAAAGTGAGGACAAGCCAATAGAAGAATCAAACCCTTCACTAAGTGTGGAGAATGCTACATAGGTAAACTGAGCTTTTCAACAAGCCTAAGGGGAGCATATCGATAAATCTATTTATGGACCCCTTGAAGAGTGTATGGTAAGAGAGTTTTACGTTTTGAGTTGTAATATGTGAATTTTTTATATTGTTATCTATCAGTTTTCCAAGGATTACCAACCGATCATATACCTATCGGTATAGACTTGTTTGTTAAGTGGTAATTAGGGTTTGTTACCCTATTGGTAGTGTAATAAATGTAGTGGGTAAGTTAATAAAAGGAAATTTCACTAAGTTATTTTTACCCTAATAGCATTCGAAGAAGAATTTGTGAGCACTTGCAAAGAAAAACAAAGTATTGTTAGCAGATTGCGAATGGATTTGTGCTACGATTTAAAAAGTTGAATCAGATTTGAAGTGAAGGAAGGCAAATTGGGTGTGAAAATGAGAGAGAAGTTGGAAACCCTAAAAGCTCAAAGGGAACAAGGTATTTTGATCAATCTTCTCTTGTAAGTCAAATTATTTCAAATGGCATCATCATCTACCCCAAGAAAAAGTTTCTTTATCACTATGGAAGCTATGGAGTCTATGGGATCGGATAAAATAGAATCATAAAATGCATTGTCTCAAGTTCCTGATAGTGTTTTGATTAAAGGAGATTTGTCTAGTTACATAGATTGAAAAATTGAGGATCTAGGGTTATTAGCAATATATTCTCAGTTAGGGTTCATGAGAAAAGTTTTCATAATGCAGTATATTTTCTAGAAGATTTTGAGGAGGAACATGTCAGGATTATCCTTAGCCATGTACATGGAGGTAATATGTATCTTGATAGGTCTCACACTATCACAAAGGAGGCTATTCATGTAGTAACCAATTTTTGTCAAACCAGTGAAGTACCAAAATTGAGGACAATCTCAAAGGAGACTGTTACTGCATTGACAAAGACCACTGTTGACTTTCATACATTTTTTTGTTATCAACATTGCAAATCAAGGAGTCATATTTGCAACTATGGTTATTGGCTATCAGATATTCCATTCTAGTAGAATGAACAATGTACCATCTTTTGTTGTGCATGCCACCTATAGGATGATGATAGAGGATTAAAATTATGATTTACGTGAGGCAATGAGAATTCAATTGATGCTAAACTTAGAATCAATTAAGAAGGACAACAGTCAAAAGTTTAAATATGGTTAACTATTGATTGGTTTGTTTTTCTACTTTTAGAATTTTATTCCAAGATTTGGTGACATAAAATGGTCTAAGGGCATACCAGTGACAACCCAAATCAAGAATAGCATTAAGGTTATAAAGAACGCATTTCACGTTGCCATGAACAGATATTTTAATGAGTTTCAAAATAAGATGAGCATGAGATTAAGGTTATCAAATGAAGTGGTGAAACACTTTGAAAAAGACATATGTTTCACTGTGAACACTAACTTTTGCCTTATGGAGGTCATTGAACCTAGAGAAGAAGAAATAGAAGAAATGAGCTATGAAGTCAGCTATGACTTATTAATTGGTTATGCCAACAACATTTTGGCATCTCCTAAGGAAACAAAGAAGAAAAGACTGAGAACTTATCAGGAAAGGATTGCACCTGCTCAACCCAGTAGTACCAAGGAGAAAAAGAAGAAAGTTGATCAACTAGCTTCTGTAACCATAGGTACAAGGGTAACTAGAAGTATTAAAATCAAGAAGGAACTGGTACCCAAGGTATATGCAAAGAAGAAGACTGCAACAAGGAAGAGAGGAAGACATCTCATTCTTTAAGAGGAATCTGAGGAAACTAATACTAAAAAAGAAACAAAGAATATGAAAGTGACTGGTAAGAAATCCAAACTAGTAGTAGACATTTCTAAATAAAGTACTCCTATTAATGTTTCAACTTTCAAACCAATGAGTGATTTTGAGAAGACTTTAAAAACATTAGGGAGGAAACAGTTTGATAATGTAAAAGAATATTTTGATTCATTTGATGAAGGTTAGAAACAAGAAGTGGTAAAAGAGGTAATCAATTACCTGTGTCAATACAACTGGTTACCACAAGATATTGAAAAGGACATTTTTTATTCTTTACATTCAATTCTTCAAAATAAGTAGAAAATGTTTGTAGATAAGGATCAAGAAAATATTGATAGATTTTTTGTTCAATATTTTCCTGATTTGTCTTGAGATGAGTTATTAGCATTGCTTGCTAATTACAAAGGGCAGTTTCATTCTAAATCAAGGAGACTTAGGTTATTGGATGGAAAGATCCAACCTATTGAAGATGATACTCATCGTATAGCACAAGATATTCAAAAGATGAATGCACTATTAAAAGGCTATGATAATAAACTTGGTCAGATTGAGACTGGAGCTCCACCGGAGCTAGATGCTGAAGAGTTTGTTACACCAGATGTTGTCTATCCTATCAAGAATAAGGATGACACAAGTTCCACACCGGTCATATTCTCAGTGGATGAATTTGAATATATTGATGATATTGTTGATCTAATCGGTAATGACATTGAACCTGTTAAAGAAACTAAATAATAACCAAATATTACTAATACATAGGAAGCAACTGAAACATCGGCTACAAAACAAGTGTGGATATTCAACCACCACCAGTCAAGGGACACATTGTTGAAAAACAATTACCACCGGTCACTAAAACCACTCTGCAGGATCAATTAGAGAAAAAGGATGAAAAGGAAAAAGAAAAGGTGAAGCAACAAATTGATGATGATGATGACTCAATCAGCATACAAGGTCCAATTGATGTGGACAAATTGAGCACATTTGAACTTATGGAGATTGCTTCTAGTATGCAATCTAGGGCTCAAAAGAAAATATTGAAAGAGAAAAGAAAAGAAGCAGAAATAATTCAGACTGTTGTTGACATTTTGTCAAGTCTGCTACCAAAGACTAACACTAGTAATTTGTTTACCCCTATTGCCAAGCTTGGATAACTAGTTACTGATGCTACTAAACAACTAAAATCACTTGAAGAGGCAACTCATGCCTTAGCTAAAAAATATTATAGAAAGAAAAGGGGAGAGAAACTAATGTCAAATATTGATTAAGGAAAGATTGTTTCATCTGTGAATAAAGATCTTTTGAGAACTGCTATAGAAAAAGGAGGTAAAATTTTGGCTAATATATCTAAAGTTTCTTTCTTCTATTCTGATTTGAAGCAAAAGCATGAAGACATGGAGAAAGAACTAGAGTGGATAAGTGATAAATATACCCTAGTACAGGATTTGGCTTTAGATTTTGGCAAACCAGTTAATGCTTTGCAATATCTGTTAGATGTTTATGATTTTTAACAGGTCAAGTGAATCAAATCCTTGAAAGAACTGAATAACTAGTTGATCCCCAAACTTGAAATTCTACAGAGGATATATAAGGATTCTGAAGTAGTTTTGGCTACACCATAGATGAGCATAGTGGATGCTATGGAAGAATTTATTGCACAAGTTTTGACAAATGTTGAGATCACTGAAACATTGTTAGAGACATGGGATAATGATCTCAAGCAACTAAAGTTTCATTTCAGTGACATTTTCTTAAGACTTCCATTCTAAAAACTCTTATATTTATATATGCAATTTTTTATGTAAATTTTGATGTAATATATGTATTTTACTTTTCAATTTGGCATTGTTGTCAAAGGGGGAGCAGAAATATGTATGTGTGTGAAAATTTTGTGTGTACTATTAAGGGGGAGTCTATACATTTTTGTAAGCACACTTAGTTGTCTCAAAAAATTTCTAAGTGTTGCCATCAATACCAAAGGTTGAGATTGTTGGCTTGATGATGATTTTTGTATTGGATGACTTTATATGTTGTCATTGATGGCACACATATACACACACTCATATGTTCATATTTTCATAGTCATCTTAGTTTATTTAAACCGGTACTACTCCTAAGTCTTCATATTGAAAACTGGTATCATTTGTATAGAGTAAGTTCAATCAGTATAAAGGTGTCTAAACTAGTATATGTTGGCAACCGGTATATGCAGGAAAGACAATTGATTTTTGGTCAATTCCATTGTTAATAGTTTTGAGATGCAGTGAAGAGTGACAAGGAGGCACATGGAGTCAATTGGTATATGAGTTTGATGTGGTGAACACTAAACCGGTATCGGTGTTCAAACTAGTTTCATAGATTGTGTGATGAGTTATCACCGGTCGTGATGTGTTATCTCTAACCAACATTTTTGGTTATGATTTGTGATGTGCTATGAAATATAGCCTAGATATACTGAACCTAGCAAATTGTGTTGAGGTTCTCAAAGCCCACATGAAATCTAATGTCTATAAAAAGGCATTGTGATGAGTTATTTTAATAATGCAAGATATGAGTTGTGTTATGAGTTAGAGTTGATGTGATTTATTGAAGTATTTGCAGAGTATGTTGGTGATGCAGTATTGAGTGAGCAAAAAAGGATCTATACAAGCAAGACATTCTATTTCTAGATCATACCACCTATAGTTTAATAATCATTACAATAATTAACGATGGTATGATGAAAGAATAAGTATCTAATCAATTACTGAGAGTGGGGGGGTGAATCAGTAGATAGAAAAATTGATACAAACTTCACCAATCTAAAAAATCAATCTCTCAAAGTAAACTTAGAAATGGGTGTATGCACGAAGTTGTGGTACCAAAAAGGTGCCACACTTTAAAAAAAAATTGTCATAAGGTGCGCACCCTATAGGCTTGGTGTGTCTAGCCTTAGGCAGCGCACACCCTATAGGCTTGGTGTGTCAAGCCTTAGGTGGCGCGCACCCTATATGCTTGGTGTGTCAATCCTTAGGCTTGGCACACCAAGCCTATAGTGTGTGCGCCTTATAAGGCATGCGCCATATTACCTTTTCAAACCTTAAAAAAACACTTATGCATTTTGGATGCATTTTGTACTCCCAAACCCACGTTTTTACGATTTGGGGTGCCATTTTCATGCAATCTCCCTTTGTAGAAGATTTATATTGGGCACTAAGTTTTCCATCTCTCATCAAAATGTTATCACACCATCGAAGAGCTCGAAGAGGTATGTATTTTTGTTTTCTTATTATCATTTTTTTATTAATTTGAAGATTAAACTAGGTTTCTTGATTTAAATTTATTTTCATTATCAAGAAATGAGATTAGACAAGAAAATGTTGAAAACACTCAATCACCTCCTCATGAAGACCATATTGAAGAAGAAGCACATCAAGAACCTCCTATAATCCCTAGACATCCCATAGGTACACAAGAGAACCTATCAGGTCAAATAGAAAATAGCCAAAGAGAGCTTGAAGGTTTAATCACAAGGCTGAAAGATCCCACTGGAATAAACTCCCATAAGATAAACCTTGCCAGTTCTTTGTAATATATTGTATCTCACATACAATCCATGAGTGGGCAAATAAATTTTTGGTCCAGTAAGAAGGAAGAACAAAATCAATTTTATGCTGACAAATTATCATATGCGGCAATGAAGAAAAAGAAAAATAATAAATTTGACTTGTGTGCTCTTTTTATGGACCCCCAAACGAATCAACCTTTACACCCTGGATGTAGGAGATTCCCTATTCATTGGTGTCATCATAAAGGGATTAAGAACAATTTTTGAGATAGGTGGTGGATGGTATTTGATCAGCCTCCATGCAATAATCATGAGGTACCCCAATACTTTTTGACAAAACTGTACTGTGAGTTTGTCCTTAATGAGATCCCAAACTATTTTGATTTTCTAGATTTCCAAGGTAGAGGCGGGGGTTCCTCACATGATAGAGAGGGTGCACAGCATGACCCAAATCTCCCACCAAGACCCTTGGCCAGACCCATGGTGGAGCATGTTATTATTCCTTCCATTTTGAAGGAGAGTATTGAGGTCAAAACTCTAGACTCCATTAGCTCACTCACTTAGATTCGTATACAGTATGTTAGGCCTCTAGTAGAGGGTGATGTGAGTGATGATGGTGATTCTTCTAGGCATCGAGTTCCAGCTCATTTTTGTCAATCTTGTGTTTCTCTTTGCACTTATGATCCTAATAGTTCTAAGAATGCATGTGCACGAGAGGAGTTTGCTACAGAGAACATTGTCATGACAGAATCCTTGCTTAATGAAACATTTGGCATTGATACCCAGGTGAATTTCATTACAAGTTCATTTCATTCTTTTTATTGAATCTTATATGGAAATTTTAGAATATATCTAAATTAGTAAATTATTATGATAAAAAATCAGGGTCAAAGTGTTCACAATACTAGCAACATTCCTGCAGCACCCTTTTTCACGACTTCCTCGACTCCATAGGTATACAACGAGTGAAGAAATATAGTTATTGTAGACACCTAAAATTGTCCTGTCTAATTAAATAAATATATTTATTTATTTAATTATTTTAACCTAATTCTTCTATTAATTATATAAATCCTTATTTATTTAATTAATTCATTTATCCTCTTCTAGCCTTATTTCTCATTTAAATAAATACCTTTATTTATTTAAATTATCCTTTTCTTAAATTAAATAAATATTTTATTTATTTAATTGATCCCACTTCCTCTATTAATTAATTAATTCTTTATTTATTTAATTAATTCATTAACCTTTTCCACCCATGACACATGTCATTCATCTCTTAATTCCTACATTACCTACCCTCACATTATTTTATTATTTCCTCTACCTACCCTCTAATCATAGCCGACCATTTATCTTTTACACCTCTTAATCTTATCCCTCCATTTCTTATAGTGTCTTCTATATAAGGAGATGCTTTCTTCATTATCAACCCTATGCATTCTAATCAAGCATCCTAGCATTAGAACTTTCATTTGTGATTAAGCCTACTTGCAACCACATTTCCGTTCTTTGTTGAGCTCTTGTGCACACATAAAATCTAAGAGCAAATACATCAAGCAAGATCAATGGAGATAGGAAGAATGGAGATTCAAACCCTATTGGACATGTGATGGTATAATCTTTGTGATTTCATTTGATTTTCATTGTCTTAGGTAATCTTCATATGTTATGCTGGATCTTTGTTGTTGTTAGGCTAGGTTTTTATGGTTGAATTCATTTAGCCTTTCAATATTGTTGTTTCCACTTTTCACCATATACATTTTGGCACGCCTAGTGGGACTCTTGTCCCTTTTTCATTTAACATATTTTGTTGTAGATTTTGTGCTTTTGAAGTTGCCGAACTCACACTTTTGACATTTTCACGTTTGCACACTTTCGGATTGCATTTTTTATTTTTTGTCATGTTTGTGATGTCTGGAATCGCATCTGCATCTTCAACACTATTTTACTTTTTTTTGTAGATTATAGGGTCACGTTTGTGTTCCATAATCATGTCTGTGAGGCCTTTAGATACATCTATGTTCGTGGGTCATGTCTGTGTTTAGAAGACATGTTTGTGTCAGATCTAGGCACGTTTGTGTATTTCTATAGCATTTGTGTTACTGATAACTGCGCCTATGTTCATTTTTTGCATTTCAGTTTCTTTGATTTGGTTTTTCATCATTTGGATTTTAGATCTTTTTATATTGAGCTAACATTTTCAAATCTAGCTAATGAAATTGGTGCAGCTTGTTTTGAAAGCAAAATCATTTTGTCAAAGGCCCTTATTTCATAAAGTCTTTTGGATCTAAAATTTACCTAACTTGTATGCTTGCAGGAAGGGGTGATCATTTGAAACAAGCCAAACTACTAATAGATCTTTATTGAAGGACCTTGGCAAGGGTTTTTGATCTTTATTGTGTGCCTTGTTTTCATAGACTAGCAAACACTTCAATTGGTGCACTAAAATTAAACTACTATCTTTTGTGTCTTGAGCAATAGGCTCTTTTTGTTTAATCTTTAGAGGGCCTATCTCCCCATGTGGTCATTACGAATACTATTGAGGAGAGAATGACCTAAGTGGTAGCGAGGAAAACCCACCTCTTCCAAACCACTATAAACAATTGTATTCATTGTGAAAACTATGGATAATGTGTGTTGATTAGTTCATACTGACACTATGTCTCCCCATAAACCCGTTTGATCAAATTTATTTGATCATTTGTAGGGCGTAACCCCTACTGACTGGGAGCCTTCTATATTTACAAAGCTGAAAGTGTCACATGTATGGCTACATGAGTGGATGCCCTTACTAGCACCTTTTTGTTTTAGAAGCCAAAATCCTTCTAGTTGTTGGGTCGGGAGGTTGAACCTCTGGAGCGACCCACACACATACGGTTCTTAGTAGAGACACAAATTTTCCCACAGGGAGTTTTTGTGGGGACTGATGCTTGGCTACCCCAAGAAGTGAGTGTCGAGGGTGGAGCCATTGGGGTCAAGCATCTAAGTATCCACTTTGAATAGCGTATCCTCGAGGGAAACCCCATGTGGGATCAACAACTATTGTCTTGGCCAGCCATAAGAATTGTGCTTGTCTTATTTTGAACAATCAAACATTCAAGACCAAACATCAAAACATTGTGTCTTTTGTGTCTTCAAGTGTATGCAAAACAATTTTACATCAAACAACACACTTTCTTTTGATTCATGTTGAGTCTAAACACTTGCAAACATTGAGTCCTCATCAACATTGTATCCTCTTGTCATCAAAAATAGTCAAAAAATTTAGATTTGGTCACAACAAACAACTTTACAGATTGGAAAAATTGCACTCAGTTTTTAGAAACGTGTCTGTGTCATATAACCACATCTGTGAAGGGAAGAAATGTGTCTATGTTCTCTTGAGAAACATTGCATTTATAAAATCTCAAAAACATGTATGTGTCTAACAGAACCATGTATGTGTGAGGAATTCACGTCTGTGAAGTATACAGGCATGTTTGTGTTCAGAATTGAAAAAAATTTACAGTCCAAAAAACAAGAGCAATCAGTTTCAAAATTTTTGAGCTTCCTACGTTATTTCTCTAGGTTTTCATCTAGCACTCAACCTATCTTTGGGTCTCACAAATTCCATCATTTCTTTACACTTTACATTATATTCACATTTGTCTAAAATTGAGTCAAAAGGTCACTTGCTTGTCCTCATCATACTTTGTCAACACACTACATACAACAACATTTTGCTAAGTGGTCCCTCATCAAGGTCTATCACCTTTGGGTCTCATTTGGTCTTACTTAGAGTCAAGGTCAACTTACCTTAGTAAGAGAAACTATCATCTCTTCGGAGATCACACCTACTCTACTACATAAATACTTGGTCTTACACTTTGGACATTGCAAGTATAGCTCATATTCATTTACATTCCATCCAACTCTTGGTCTTCCATACTCTTTTCCATTTTCATCTAGTCTCACACATCTTGGTCAATACCTAGTTCATGGTTGAAACCCATTCCCAAAAATCTACGAGAGAAGCTACAGAGGCTCAAGAGTCTGCAAACATGAGTTCTTATGAGTATGACAATGATATCTTCTTCAATTCTGATCATACCACATTGCCTGACATGGATGCTTATAGAAACATTCCAAATTTTGAGAACATGGACAATACAAACAACAATGATACACACAATGACAATAGGGACAACATTTCAGTAGATTCGGCAGAATTGGAAGACTCCATTATGGATCCCCGTTTCAATCGAGTGGTTGAGGAAATAATGAGGAGAGATAGACAATACTTCTTACAAGTGATGGTACAAAGTGGAGCCAAGATCCCTCATGATTTTGACATGTCTCAAATAATGGAAAATCGACCTTTGCAACAACCTCACCTCAACATGGATCAAAGGAGGCCTAATAGTGGAGGCAATATAGGACCACATATAGTATCTAAATCACTATCATCTTTGTTTCAAAAACTAGAGGTCCCACATACACATGGTCAAGCATGTGATACTCACCTTCGCAGACCATCATGGAAGTCTTATGCAGAAAAATACACTCAAGCACATACCAATGCTAAGGACCAACCACCAAAGCAATTGGATATCAAAAGGCATGATCAAAATTTGGACACAAGGAAACCCCATGTCAAATTTGGGGGCAACACACTAGAACAAATGCATGACATTCCTATAGAGTATGGTATACATGGACAAAGCAGATATTTCTTTCCTCATCATGACTCTATACCAAGTGGTCCTTATATGCAACATCACTATAGACCTCCTCCATATGAAAATGTGTATGATCAATATCATCCATTTATGCAACATGCTCCTCCTCCACCTGGTACTTCAGGCATGGGGTATGGTCCAAGAAGTCGGTCTCCACCTAAGAACAATTTGGAATAGTAAATCAAGGACTTACAAAATAAAAAGGAGGACATAAACATACCAAAGCCAACTTACACAATGAGAGACATATGTCCCTTTCCATTTGACAAAAGCATTCCAATGCCTCCTTTTCCTACACACTTTGTGACACATAAGTTTGATAAGTACAAAGCCAAAGGAGATCCTAAGGCACATATAAGACAGTTTTTCATAGTTTACATTGAGGTAGTAGCGGAAGAGACATATTTGATGAGATTATTCCCACAAAGCTTAGGTGATCAAGCTATGGAATGGTTCTCCCAACTGCCACCTAGAATTAAGTCATGGGGTGATTTAGCAAAGGCATTTATCCAACATTTCTCATACAACATAGAGACAGACATATCAGTCACTACTTTGTGCAACACCAAACAAAAGGATGGAGAATATTTTTCATAATTTTTACAAAGATGGAGAAATCTAGCCAGCAGATGCTCTTGTGAAATTCCACTAAAACAAATGGTAGAGATGTTCACCCAAAATTTTAACAAAGACATTGGTTATGACTTGAGAAAAGCTTGTTTTTCCACCTTCAAGAACGTCATTGAAAAAGGCTTAGCAACAGAGAAGGTCCTAATTGAACAAGGAGTAACTAAAATATTCAAAGAAAACAAAGAGGAATTTAAAGGAAAAGACAAGCCAAGATTTTGGAATAAAAACAAGAACACGGTCAATGATGGTGTTGTTGATGCCAATACAGTGTGACCCAAAATCATTTTTTCTAGATCAAGCTCTACTAACAATCAAGTGAATACTCAAACAACTTCAAAATCATGAAGGAAGTTCACCCCATTGGGAGAACCACTTGAATCAGTTTTCAAGAAGCTAGTGGCAAACAAAATAATAATGATTCCACATCTACCTCCATATGAGCCAAAGGTCAAACCAAATTGGTGGAATGATGATGAGTATTATGAATTTCATAAGAGAAAAGGTCATAAGATAGGAAATTGTCATCGACTGAAGAACATCATACAAGATCTCATTGATAGAGGTGACATTGAGATTGAAGGACACTCATCCAATCAAGAACATGAGATGTTTAAGAAACCATTCCCAAAAAAAGACAAGGGAAAAGCTAAAGCCACAAATGACCAAAACAACTATACTAGAGCATCTTATAACTATGATTCAACTATCAATCACATTTCAATGGACAATTATGTCTCTACCATTATCATCAAGGATAAAATGCCTAAGAATTCTAACCAAAGACCCAAGATCATCCTAAAAGGAATTGGATCTTCTTCTGAACCAACCTCTAAATGTAATGTTACAACTCATCGATGTAAATTCACTTTGCAAGGTGCTCTAGCTAAAACCACTGCTTCCTCATCAACCAAACCTAAGTATGACCTTGTAGAACAATTAGGGAAGACACTCGCGCTCATCTCCATCCTTGATCTCTTACGCATATCCCCTACACATAAAGCTATTCTTGACAAAATCTTGAGAGACACTGTTGTCCCCACTAATCTAAATGTGGACAAGTTTCAAGCCATGGTGGGATACCTTTCCGTTCAACACTCCCTTATATTCACAGAAGCTGATGATGCCTTTGTAAGTCAGCCACATAATGTACCTTTACACATTGAAGCCTTCATACACAAACATCGAATAAAACAAGTCCTAATAGATGGAGGAGCAGGTCTAAACATTTGTACATTGAGCACTATTAAACAATTGGGATATTTAGACAAAGTTGTGAATTCTACAAACAAAATTACCATCAAAGCATATGACAATGAAGAATGTTCATCCAAAGGTACAGTCACCTTGCCTCTCAGAGTTGGGCCAGTCACAAAGGATGTGGTTAGTCAAGTCCTAGACCTGGATCTCACATACAATATATTACTAGAACATCCTTGGATTCATGAGATCAGAGGAGTCCCATCTACATATCACCAATGCATTAAGTTTCCTCACAACGGAGTTGAAATAACAGTTAATGGTGATCCTAATCCATTCATATACTGCAATAACTTGAGACCAAAAACTAAGATGATCATTCCAAGTAATAGGGAAGATGTCGCTTCTTCTACATACATTGATCCTGAATCATTGAAACCTTCAATATCAAAACAACGTGAGCTTAAAGGGAAATTTCAGGACAAGGGCATGGGTGAATGCACTTTGAATCAAACCATGTGCTTATAGCAAGTTATAAGTTCACCAAAAGAATATGGACAACCACATCCTTCTAAATGAGTATCCATCAAGGGGAAGGCCTTTGATGTCTTTGAAGTTAGCAAGGCTAAGGACGACTTTTCATTACCAAATATTGACTTGATCATAGATCTCACAGCAAGTCATGTAATGTTATCTTTGATGGATGGATTTTTTGGTTATAATCAAATAAAAATAGCATCCGAGGATCAGTACGAAATAGCATTCACTTGTCCTTGGGGAACTTTCTACTATAATGTCATGCCCTTTGGGCTAAAAAATGTAGGTGCTACATATCAAAGAGCCATGACTACTATCTTTCATGATCTCATGCACGTTACTATGGAATATTATGTTGATGACCTCTTGGGAAAATCAATAGACAAAGATACACATTTGGACATACTTTCAGTCATTTTTGATCGGCTAGAGACGTACAAAGTAAGATTAAACCCCAAGAAATGTGTCTTTAGAGTAACCTTCGAGAAGCTCCTAGGATTTATTGTCTCAAAAAGAGGAATCGAAGCCAATCCAGCAAAAGTCAAGGCCATCCTAGAGATGCAACCACCAAGAAATATCAGTCAACTTTGATCTTTGCAATGGAGACTCCATTCCATATGAAGATTCATAGCACAACTTGCAGATAAATATAATCCTTTTTAGCACTTGCTACACAAAAAAATCAAATTCAAATGGGATGGTAATTGTCAACAGGCTTTCCAAATACTCAAAGATTATCTTCTAGATCCACAAGTCTTGATGCCACCAGTTCTAGATCTACCCCTATTTCTATACATATCCGCTACTTCAAGAGCACTAGGGGCACTCTTAGCACAACAAGATGTTGAGGGCAAAGAAAAGGTAGTCTACTACATTAGTCGCACTTTGGTGGGATATGAGCTAAACTACACACCCATTGAGCACACATGCCTCATTATGGTCTTCACTTCATAGAAATTATGACACTACATGCTAACTCATAAAACTAAGTTGGTCACAAGGATCGATCCATTGAAATACCTTCTCAATAAAGTAACACTTACTAGTCGACTAGCCAAATGGGTGATGCTCCTGAGTGAATTTGACATTGAATATGTGGATAGAAAAGCAATAAAAGGACAAGCTATCATAGATCAGTTAGCACATGCTCCCATGATAGATGATGTTCTTTTAACTTCAGAATTTCCAGATGAATCCATCTTAACAGTGTCACACACAAAGCCTTGGCAGCTATACTTTGACGGCTCATACACACAGCATGGGGCAGGAGCTGGCATCCTCTTCATAACACCTCAAGGGGATTCCATACCAAAATCATATCAATTATCATTTCCTTGCACTAATAACATAGCAGAATATGAGGCATTAACAACTAGATTACGGATTGCAATTCAGTGGAATATCCAAGAACTTCATGTTTTTTGGGACTCTCAACTTGTAATTCATCAAGCAACTAATGACTACCAAACAAAGGATGAGAAATTAATGTCTTACAAAATAATGGTGGATGACCTGAAATAACATTTCACGAAGTTAGATTTTGAGCAGAGACCAAGAGAGTAGAATTGAGCCGCGGATGCCACGGCTACAATTGCTTCACTAATCGATCTACCACAAAATGAAACCTGTTATAAGTTCTTGGTGGATAACCTTTTGGTTCCCTTGTATGAGATCACTCCTACTAAGATCATATGTGTTGTCAGTCCTGATTCCCAGTTATATGGTTCCATTTTCACATACCTTCATGACAATACCCTTCCTCCTAACTTATCCAATAACCAATGTCATACTTTCATTCACCAATCTTCTCGATACGTCATTTTAGCCGATATCCTATACCATCGAGGTCTAGATAGCACTCTTCTTAGATGTTTAGAAAGGGACGAAGATCAGATTGTGTTATGAGAAGTTCATGAAGGGATATATGGTCCACATTCTAGTGGTCCCACCTCAGCCAAGAAACTCATCAGGACTAGATATTATTGGCCCAGTATGGAAAAAGACTCATATCAGTTTGTCAAGAAATGTAAGCAATGTCAATTTCATGGAGACCTCATTCATGCGCCAACACAAGAACTTCAACCAATTGCAACTCCTTGGCCCTTTTGTTAGTGGGGACTCGATCTCATAGGCAAGATTCACCCTCCTTCCTCCAATGGTCATAAATTCATCATCACTTCTATAGAGTATTTCACCAAATGGATCAAATTCATGTCTCTTACACAAGTCATTGGAAAACAAATTGCTACATTCATTCTCAACTACATCATTTGTCGATACGGTATTCTTATTTCCATCATCACCGATAACAGGCATCCCTTCAAAAATCGGGATGTTTGTGAACTCTATGATCACTTCCATATTACCCATCATTTCTCCACACCTTATTACCCCCAAGGTAATAGTCAAGCTGAGGCATCTAATAAAATAATCTTTAAAATCCTAAAAAAGATGGTCGACGATGTTGGCCGCAATTGGCATATCCAACTTAATCTCGCACTTTGGGCTTATCACACAAGTGTCCGCACACCTACAGGAGCTACACCTTATTCACTTGTCTATGGTGTTGAAGCTATCTTTCCTATTGAAGTCGAGTTACCCTCTTTACGAGTCTCTTTGCAAAACATTATCAGTGATGAAGACTACAGGATTTCTCTCTTATAGCAACTTGAACTATTGGATGAACAAAGACAAACTTCTTTTAGTCATCTCAAGGCTTATCAACAATGAATGAGTTGCAGTTACAATCATAAGGTAAAACCTTGCACATTTGAGGTGGGTGACTTAGTTCTCAGAGAAAATCCTAAAAATCAGCAAGATAGAGAGAAGAAGGGCAAGTTCAAACCAAATTGGCTTTCATTACAATAACCTATGGATCTGGTGCATATCATCTCTCAACCATAGAGGGTGAACCTTTAGAGGATCCTATCAACAACATGCACCTTCGTAGGTTGTACACATAGCTTGTCAAAATATCCTAATCAAAATATCCTTATTCAAAAATACAAAAAAATCAAAAAAATACAAAAATACAAAAAATTCAAAATTCAAAAAAATCATAAAATAAAAAAATTGTTACTTGGTGAAAACCTAGCAAGCAGGTGCCTTGTGACACAAAAAAAATTGGAAAACAAAAAACAATTCATCCAACAGTGAAAACCACTTCGGTGGCACCCTGGGTAAGTACCATGGTGAAAACCGAGTCATCAGTACCATGTGTAGGGACATTGCTTCTCCCTCCTTCATGATTCAATCTCATATTTCACTTTTGCACACACTCACAACCTATCCATTCATAATAAACTTACCCATTCCCATCATGGCTTGTTATTGATCTACCCAAGATTGGTTAGCCATTCATAATAACATTCCTTTTCATCCCTTTCCATCCATAATAAATCAGCTCATATCTGTGGCTAAGGCAAATCCTATGTCTAGTGATGGGTGTGGAACTAAGAGCATCATATGTTTTAGAGGAGTACAGTTTCCTCCACTTTTCTTCAGTCTATCCATGCACAATCCGCAATAAAAAAGAACTTGCATTGCCAATCCGCAATAAAGTTTTGTCTTCTCCACAATAAGGCATTAGTTGCATGGATTTAGTCAGTTTCAGATGAGACACAGCAGCAACAATGGGCTTCAAAAAATCAAATCTTTCAACAGACTCAAAAAATATTATGGTGTAGTGCTATCTATCCTTTTGTGAAAGTAAACATTATGACCACAATCAAATAGACTTATACAAGTGACAAGAGACACTAAAAACTTGAGGACTACAGTGGATGTTGGTGTCGAGTCTTGGTTTTATTTTGATTTTATCTTTTGGTGACATGTCTTTTAGCTTTTCTAGGATGTCTTTGACTAGAGATTCTATCTCTAGGATGTCTATGACTAGAAAGGCGAGGATGGGGTATCGTCACCTATTTTTCTTTTGTTGTCTGTGGATTGTCGCTTAATAATGTTATGACTTGTCCAAGGATATGAGGACATTGTGGGTCTAGTATGAACTAGGGCATTCCTTGTTTGTGACTGTCCTATCTCCATGCAAATGGGTACAATGACTTTCTAGGTCGAACATATACCTTGACTGTCATAACCTACTTGCCATAAGAAAGCTCAATGATGATAACGCACAAGAAGCTCTTTCGCTTTCATATCTTCTATCTTCCATCCCCCTTTCTTGATTGACTTCCATCATCCTTCTTGAGTCCATGTAGTCTGTTATCATATGACTGAGTATAATGACACACCAAAAATATTTGCATTTCATGTAGTTGCACCTGCATTACCACATATAAGCATTTCATACATACATATAGATATCACAATTGCATCGCATCCTGCACACAACACATGTTAGCACATCTTACATTTTTATCATGTAAATAGTTATTTACATTATCATATTCATCTGCATTTCATACATTCACATTTGCATTTACATAACCCATAAAACATAAAAGAACAAAAATATTGCATTTCATTATGTACATATTTGCATCAATATCATAACCATCACATAGAAACATACATCATGAAACATCTCATCACATAGAAATATACATCATGAAACATCTCATCACATAGGTACACATGTATATAGCTACCACAAGGATGAATCATCTCATATATATATCAAAATCATAAGTGTCATGATACAATGATGTCAAAATCATATGGCTACAAAATCAACCGAAGGTGTCATCATACAAAATGGTACAAAACTAATACATAGGGAGCCCTCTAAGGCTATGATGAACTCCCTCCCTCAGAGCCACCTAGCCTCAATGGAGTTTGAGCCCTGGAAGGTCCCACCTCAGGATCATCTCTCCTGTCCCCTCTGTTTGGTGGTGGTGGAGGACCCATAACCCCACCGCTCGATGTCTGTCTCTTGTCCCTCCCTCCAGTGGTCGTCGTTGTCTGCGATGGTCTATAGAAGCTCCTATCCTACTGCTTTGGTGGTACTGCTCCATAGTATAGGTCTCTCCAATAGCCTATCTCCTCCCCAGCTCATAGAACATAGGTGTATCTAGCTTTTGTGTCCTCTGTCGCCTACCTCCCTACCCTCAATGCTGTCTTAGCCTCTATGTAATGTTGGATAGCCTGATCTCTCTCTCGCTCAATGTCCCTCAACTGTCTCCTGAGCTTATCCCTCTCCTGCTTGAGCTCCTGGATCTCATCTACCTATCCTTGGTAGATCTCCCTCAAAGCCAATAGCTCATCCTCCTCCTCTCCCCCTTGTACCTGTGGTTGCTCTTATGGCTGTGCCTGTCCCTATACTTGTCTGGGACCCTATGCTGCTGGCATCTATAATGACAATCCACCTCTGCCTCTCACAATGTGAGCCTATCTCTCCTCTCTACCCTCTCTCCATGGAGCCACTCTCCTCACTCCTATCACACCTCACCTCCTGCATCGGCCTCTACCTCCACCATCTCCATCAAAATCCTTATCACCCCCGCCATCTCCATCTATCTGCTCTCCTGGGTCTATCAATCATGAAAATGGATGCTCAGCCCAATATGCACTATACTCTGCATCCTCTATCTCTGCCCACATATCCCAAGGCAAGGGAATCATCTCTACTAGCTACATCATTGCTTGATCATATGACAATAATGGCCTAAAGTGTGCCTCATCCCTCACTGTCTGAGCATACATCCTGGAACCCCATGGCATCCATTGTATCCTATCGAACTGCCTGCCCACCCTATCCACCAACTACCTCTCTAGCACATAGGGCATCCGTCCAATCAGATACCTACTCCTGAATGTATACGGCAGCTTCACTGCATCATCCTCTCACTCCTCCCACTCTCGGTATGGTCTCCATACCATAGTGTCAATCTCATCGATGACTTGGTGCCAGTACTCCAATCTCCTAATCCGCGATTGAGATGTAATCATATCATATAAATGCACAAACCTATGCCCATGGCCCCTACCTCTGAAATGAATTGGTCGAGTAACTGGCAGATGCTCATAAGCCCATACCTGCAACAATGTCACTCTGCATCCCAATTCTAATGATCCATGGTATACAAACTGATGAAGCTCATAATACAAATGTGCTAGCAAACACGGTCCCTAGGCAAATCTGGTATGTTGTGTCACCTGTGTCTCCAGTGTGCTACCCCAACCCATAGCCAATCCTCATGTCACCGTGTCCAGAAATAGAAACCCACTGATCACTCCTACCAATACTACTGGTAGTGCCAATCCAGTCTGTGTCATCGTGTCCCAAGCCATGTGTTCAGCCCTCATCTCCAATCCTAGATCCTGACACACTTGTCTTAGTGCATCCCTATCTCCATCTCAATCATAGGGTACTAACTCCCCATCAATTGATATCCTCAGAATCCTATAAACATCCTCTAAGGTGACTGTCATCTCGCCCATCATCAAATAGAAACTAAAAGTCTCTAAGTGCCATCTCTTAGCCAGCACAGTCAACAATCCCATGTTTGCCCAAAACTCAGACACATAGAATATATCATAGGCCCATAGCCTAAACCACTGCTCTCTCATCAACTATCAGCTCTGCTCACAGACTCTGAGTCAATGGGAATCTCTCATGTGACTCCAACATAGGTAGATACTCCTACAGTCATGCAAACCAATCATGTCAGTCATAGTGGCATTCCCTGTTTATCACAAAATGATGCTCTTTATCCTAGTGCTTATATTTATCATATGGTTCTCTATCCTAGTGACACTCACTGTTCATCACAAAGTGTTTCTTTTTATCCTAGTGGTACTCCCTGTTCATCATAAAGTACTATGAGTATTTGCACTCCCTGTTCATCACAAAGTGTTGCTCATATTTGCACTCACTATTCATCACAAAGTGCTGCTCTTTTTTAGTACTCCCTATTCATCACAAAGTACTCTGTCTTGGTACTCCCTGTTCATCACAAAGTGCCTCGATCTATCCTATCCTAGGGCCTCTGCTTGAGTGTATCCTTTTGAGTAGTTTCCTAATTGGCAACGTATGTTCTATCACAGAATTGTCAATCTTATCCCTATCTGCTATTCTAGTCTTCCCTAGAGGACCTACTTGAGTGTATCCTCTCAGTAGCTTATCCAATCGACAACGTATGTTCATCATAGAACTGTCAATTTGGCCTAGAAGACATAAACATGCTTACATAGTATACATACGTGCCTGCTCTGTACAAACGCGCCTAAAATACATAGACATGCCTATGCTCTTCACAAACATGCCCATATAGCATAAACGCACCTGAAATACACAGATGCACTCGCATTTGACATAAATGCTATTTCATTCATAGATGCGCCTGGCACAAAGATAGATGCACCTAGCCAACCCAGATGTGCCTGGCACCAGCATAGATGCACCTTAGCATTTTTTTACCCTTTCTTGACATATTCTAAAATGCATTAAATGCACTACCTAACATGTAATAATGACAACAATTAATGCGATAAAGTACAAGGAGGATTTGTGGTACTCACCAGCTCTCCTGCATCTGCTGGCCTCTGAAGTCGACGAACGCGATCGAATCTATGAACCAAAGACATCGCTGCTAACTACTGCTACTCTATTCTCTCTCTACACTTTGATCTCTTGGATGTGTGGATGACAATGAGGATATTTTTCCCTCGTGGTCTATCTTATAGACTACCCTGGCCCTAGCCCTCGTTTCCCAAACCAGTCTTCTTTATCCCATGACTCTGTCACTCTATCTGGTCAGTCCATTCTAGCCTTTCTTTCTTATCTAGAGATTGTCTGTGATCTTTTTAGACATTTTCATCTAATCTCTCGAGGGGGCATATCATTCCCATCTTGGGGCAACTTTGTATCAGTTCATATTATCTTATTTGAAACAACGTGACAAGCTGCATTGCCTCAAAGAGGAGCAAAATGTAGACACCTAAAATTGTTCTGTCTAATTAAATAAATATCTTTATTTATTTAATTATTTTAACCTAATTCTTCTATTAATTAAATAAATCCTTATTTATTTAATTAATTCATTTATCCTCTTCTAGCCTTATTTCTCATTTAAATAAATACCTTTATTTATTTAAATTATCCTTTTCTTAAATTAAATAAACATTTTATTTATTTAATTGATCCCACTTCCTCTATTAATTAATTAAATCTTTATTTATTTAATTAATTCATTAACCTTTTCCACCCATGACACATGCCATTCATCTCTTAATTCGTACATTACCTACCCTCTCATTATTTTATTATTTCCTCTACCTACCCTCTAATCATAGCCGACCATTTATCTTTTACACCTCTTAATCTTATCCCTCCATTTCTTGTAGTGTCTTCTATATAAGGAGATGCTTTCTTCATTATCAACCCTATGCATTTGTAAAGCGGAAAATCAATCGAACCCTAGTTGCTCTCCCCTCTTCCAACTCCAAGGAGAGAGAAGGGAGGTCGCTAGGGTTGATGGTTTTCACTTGGGAGACTTTACATTCAAAAGAGGGGTTGAAACTCACAAGATCCAATCCCACACAATGCAAGATTGGATGCTAAATGAGTTTCAAGGGTCAAGACAAGAAGGCTACCCTCTTTTGTAAAGAATGAGCATAGAATGATTAGGCTAGGAATGCATAGAAAGTGAGAAAGATTCGCTTATAAACTGAGATAGGGATATAGGATGAAGCTACGGACCTGGAATTAGCAGTAAAATGTCGATACGGCGTTGTCCTGCAAATTTGAGCAAAAGTTGACGGGACGATGGCGCCCGGCGCCACGGTCCTCCGAAATATCCGTGAAACGAAGGGGGATCTGTTCGTCTCTGCACAAGGATTCTAGATCTTCAATTTCAGTTGCGTACCTGCAACCTACACATAGAAAAGTGAAGACGATTGGGGGGTTAGGGATTAGGGGTTTGCCTTTAGGTCAAACCCCAGTTTTGGAATTAACCAAGAAATGAGAAATTGTTGTAAATGTAAATGTCTGTAATGTAAAACAAGTACTAATACCTTGTTGTAAGGATGTTTGTATCCTTATGTGCGAAGGTATAGATGTTGTTGTATGTTGTATGTTGTATGTAGTAAGTGATCTCCTCTTCAATGGTTGAATCCTTGTCTTGAATGCAACACTTAGCCTTGAATGGAGACTTGAAATGATCAATTGCTTGAAGGAATGCTTGAATGCTTGAATGCTTGAGTATAGTTTCCACGCTTTTTCCATCATGTCGAATGAAAGAGGAAAATGTAGTTTATATACTTGCCAATTAGGGTTAAAAGATTGATTTTCCCGACCTTAGGCCGACCAAGAAAGTTAATTTCCAATTTGCAAACAAAAAGACCCGAGACCCCATAGGAGACCAGGCCCAAAATAGGCCCAGGGACCAGGGCGCTGGGCGCCATGGTCCTGAGGGACCAGGGCGCTGGGCGCCATGGTCCTGGGGGACCAGGGCGCTGGGTACCCTGGTCCTGAAGGACCAGGGCATTGGGCGCTCTGGTCCCACCTCCCGAGACAGCAGGGTGCAAAGGAGGTTCAGGCCAGGGTGCTTGAAAAATGCAGTTTTTAATGTCGTAAACAGGTTTCGGGGTCTCCATTCAGGTTGCATGTTGCGTCGCCATCATGAAGACCAAAATGCAGTCAAAATTGCAAGTGTCGCAATTTTAGGACGTTACATTTAGCCCCCACTTTAGCGGGAGTATGTATGCTCATACTTCTGGTAAAGTACAAGGAATCATCATTGAAAGACATTCACCACGTCAAGGAGGCAAGACACACCAAGCCCCCAGTGGACTAAGGATCTTACGACTTTGATTGACAAAGTAAAAGGGAAGATCACGAGGGAGAACCATGACTGTCAGTAGTAAGGTTCCCTCACTATGAGTCATGCAAGAAAAATACCAAAAATTTTCAAGGCAAAGCTAAGTTCGCCAAGAAACTTTCAAGTATCCTGAAGGGATAGACAGGGTGTATGCCCCCCTACGTTAAATCGATCGCACACGCCTCAATGGGGGTGATTGTTTTAACGTAGTGATACACATAAGAAATGAGAAAGGAAAGGAGCACGTTATCACAAAGATTTAGCCCCCAAGTGTGAGATAAACCCAAGGATAATAGACACAAAACACAAAGCACAAGGTGACTTCGCTTTCCTCGGGGTCAATATGTTGTATGATAATTCATGTATATCATATGTATGTATGCATAATTGTTCTTCATTCCCCAATCAAGGAAGGTCACCTAGAAGAAGGGAACACATGTGTCTTTTAAGTCAACATGAGAGAGACCAAAAGATATCTCAATGCTTTGCATCGTCCTCAAGTAGACAACACTAAGGACAACAAATAGAAGAATGAGAATACCATATAGAAGAAGTAACACAAGAGAGGAGGAGAGAATCTGCTATGCTAATGTAACTAGTCTAGCACGTCATCTACCCCCCGATCTTGCTGATCAATGTTTCGGGAAGGTAGGGAACATGCTAGAGGAGGAACATCCAACACAGCAGATGGAGCTATCACAAGATCCAAACAAGGGCTATGTTCATGTCCCGAGCCACGTTGTTCTTGTCTAGGAGCTAGGATAAGTGCTTTAGAAAATTCGTTAGATAAATGGTTATCAATATCAACAAGTTCATATTCACTATCAGAAGCAAGAGGAGTAACATGTTCATCATGAATAAAATTTTCATCTATATCATCATCAAGATTTATAAAAATAGGATCTTTAACTCGCACAGGATCAAGACCATCATGCATCTTATGTTTAGGAGATTTTGGAGAAAATGGAATAATGCTTGTTGAAGGTGTTTTTGGAGATTGCAAAGTTTGAGAAGCAGCTGCCAGAGCTCTAAGATGACGCTTTCATCGGCGTTCATGTGCAGAACGATTTCATCTAGTCTTAGTAGGAAGTGGAGAAGATTGAGGAGGAGGAATTTTCTCATCCTTATTACTTGGGTGTTTAGGTTGTGGTCTCTTAGGCTGGATAATAGGAGAAGAAGAAGGTCTCTTCTCTCTATAAAAGGAAGGAGGAGGAACTGCTCCATATAAAGGAGGAATTTTTGGTTTAGGAAGAAGACCAATTCCATCATGACGAGGAGGTATAGGTCTACTTTTAGAAGGTTTATTCGGCATAGACATAGTCACATCCATAGGAATGGGTTGGGAATCTTCTTGAGGAAAGACATTAGTTTTATCTTTCAAAGGAAGAACTTCCTTCTCAAGAACGATAGGAATATCAAGTTTGGGTGTTCTAGGTTCACTTAGAGATAGGATCATATCTATTTTCCACTTTTGATAAGATTTGAAAAGATGATCACTTCGTGGAGGAAGAGATTGGAATTGTTTAGGCCAAAAGTAGTCAATAGGAACGCTAGAAGTTCTTTCAGCTGGTTTAAAGAGACTATGATTGACAGTAACAATTTCACCATTATGGGGAAATTTCAAACACTTGTGAATAGGAGAAGCAATAGCTTTCATGGAAGATAGCCAAGGATAGCCAAGCTTCACACGAAATTGTTCAGAAGATGGAATAATAGAAAAGTTCACATCAAGGGATTTGTTATGGACCTCAATAGGTAATGTAATAGAACCAATTGCAGGAGAAGAAAAGGCATCAAATAATTTCACAATCACATCTGTTTTGTCATAGATCACTTGATTCAATTGCAAAGTAAAAAGAAATTCTTCAGTAATAACATTATCCATGCACGAAGGATCAATAAGCACTCCACGGCAAGGTGTATTCTTGACTTTTGCAACTATGTATAAAGGACCATCGGGTGCCCTAATGGTTTCACTAGAATCAAATGTGATGGAAAGTTCGTTAGGGTTTTCTTGCTGCTCTACAAAGTTAATCACATTCGGAGTCATAGACACAAGACCGTCAGATGAGAGAGAGGAATCATTAGCCTCATTCACTCTAGAAACAGAGATAGTATTATTATCAATCAAATCTTGAATTTTACCCTTTAAAGAAAAACATTTTTCAGTATCATGCCCAGGCTGACAATGAAAGTGACAAAAAGATTTATTATCAAAATAAGGTGAAGTAATCTTTGCAGGATCAATTTGTCGTACAGGAGGAAGAGTAAGCACATTTTGTTCCAATAACTTATTCATAATACTATGCAATGATTCATTCAAAGGAGTATACTTTCTTTCTTTCTTGAAAAACTTAGAAATAGGAGGCACACCTGATGCTGCATTCACATTGTTGTTGATGATGTTTTCATTGAATTTGATAGAATCTCTATTTGGTTTAAACTTCCCAAATGGTTGTTGACTGCTATCACCCTTATCACTCGGAGCCATAGGATGTGATTGTTCCATTTGACTCACAGTCAGTTGATAATTGTGAAGAGTTGCACACAACTGTTGGAAAGAAGTAAACTCAGAAAATAGAAGTTTGTCTCGAATATCTTTTTGCAAATTAGAAATAAAGATTCTTTGAATATCATTGTCAGGCACTGGAAAAGAAATTTGAGCATAAAAATGCTTATATCTACCAATGAAATCAGTCACTTTTTCTTTAACACCTTGTTTACAATGCATTAAATCAATCAAAGTAACTTTAGGACTTATATTGTTTTGAAATTGTTGAATGAAAGCATTTGCAAGTTGTTCAAAAGAATTAATAGAATAAGAAGGCAACAAGCAATACCATTGTAGGGCTTTGTCTCTTAATGTTCTGGTAAACAGTTTCGCAAGCAACCTTTGGTCATAAGCAAAATCGGTACATATTGTTTGAAAAGTCTTAACATGTGTTAGAGGATCACCTTTACCATTATAAAGCTCTAAATGCAGGATTTCAACATGTTTAGGAGGGATAGCTCGAACAATATCAAGAGAAAGTGGGCTCGCAACATCAAATGTGGGCACACTAAACTTAGATTGATTCATAGAGGCAATCTGTTGCTGTAAAGAAGAGACAGTTTGTGCAAGATTGTTAATGGTCACTTCAGTCGAAGAATTCATATTAGATGTGTTAGATTGAGATGGAGGTGTTATGTTATTGAAAGAAGGTAAAGAGTAAGGTGGTGGGACTCTATGATAATCAGTCATAGGGGAGGATTGGGCAGGAGGAACACTACAAGGAGGAATGGAATGATTAAATGAATTGCCCCCTTGCGTCATGTTCATTTGTGGAGATGTAATAGGAACACTCATTGAAGGAATGAATGAAGAAGTCAGATTAAATGAAGGAAGAGGGTTAATTGAAGAAGAAGGACTGCCCCCATGACTAGTGATCACAGGGGGAATATCTTGTATAGAAGTGGTCATTATGTTTGATGTAAAGGTAGGTATGCTAGCAATAGAAGTTGTCAAGGGAATAGAATGATTGACTTGTGTGGGAGGTTGTGTATAACCTAAAGTTTCGGCACAACTCTTCATAGGCATCACATTCGAATCCACAATGTGTGCAATACCACGCAAAATATCAATTCCATTCTTATCACTTTGAAGTATACGTTTTAGACCCTCAATTAAAGGAAGAGCTTGACTATCAGGGTACTCATGAGACATCCATTGGTGAAAATCATCAAATTGATTATCCAATTTCGAAAGTTGTTCTACAGAAACCTCATGGAGAGCTTCTTCATCATTAGGAGGACCAGAGGAATTACCCATGTCCTCGTTAAAAAGGCTATTCAAATTAGGTTCCATCTCCTCAGTAATTAAACCTCGGAAAGACTTAATTCTATGGCTTCGTCTAACGGGAATAGTGTAAGTAGGGCTTATTGTTGTAAAACTCATGCACTAGAGAGGGAGAGAAGATTTTGAATTTAGAGGTAGCAATTTTCAGTAAAATCAGCCAATCTTCTAGATTTAAGCTGTTAAATGCAATCACGACAGTCTCCCAAAATTTCAGAAAAAATGTCCGGGACCGTGGCGCTCGGAGTGCACACGGTCCTTGCAACTTTTTTCAAAATTTGCAAGGATGAAAGTTATGATGATTTTAGAGCTAATCTGGAAAAATTGAGTGATTTTACGATCTGTAGATAGGCCAAATTAAAGTTGCAATCTCAAAATTGAACCCTACCAAGATTGTCGAAAAATGCAAAATTTGAATTTTGAAAAAGAGAGGGAAACTGAAATTTTGAATTTTATGATTTTAGAGGGAATGTCAAACGCAATGCAAGTTTTGAAATTTAAAAGTTGACTCAATTTCACGCAAAATTCAATTTTGAAAGCGGAAATCAAAGTTGTTGTAATCAAGCACTTAATTTCAAAAGTCACAAATTGCAAGAATTTGAATAAAGCACTGAAATTTCGAATGAATGCAAACACACTTTTCAGATTTAGGACAGTAAGAAACACAATTTTGACACAAAATTTCAATTTCAATGATTTTTGAATGATTAGAAGCCTTAAACCAAGCAATCACAAGACCAACTTTGACTGTAATTTTGAAAGTGTTAGAATTGATAAAATCAGCCAAAATTTCGGATTTTAGCAGAAAAATATAGTAAGATCTTGCTCCCGAAATTTTGGAAAAAATGTCGGGGACGATGGCGCTCGGAGTGCACACGGTCCTCGCAACTTTTTTCCAAATTTTCAGGGATGAAAGATATTGTGATTTTATTGCGGAATCCAAAGTTACAGCTGATTTGGAAATGTTTTGATCAGTGAAATTGTCGGACAAAGGTTGAATCAAGAGGGTTTTAAAAATTAGGGTTTTGACACTTAACCACTTAATTTTCAAAATTAAAGCACAAATATGAATTGATAATTTGCAATAGAAGGGCAGATCTAAAACAAGCATTAACAATTAAATATTTCACAAGTTCAATTACTAAAAAGAAATTTTAGGGTTTTTATGCAATCAACCTCTAAAATTTTGCAAAAGATCAAACATGGAAATGTAATCAAGGAATCAATTTTCAGAGCTAATCATGAATAATCAGAAAGGATGTTCACGTCGGGTTCACCAAAATGTAAAGCGGAAAATCGATCGAACCCTAGTTGCTCTCCCCTCTTCCAACTCCAAGGAGAGAGAAGGGAGGTCGCTAGGGTTGATGGTTTTCACTTGGGAGACTTTACATTCAAAAGAGGGGTTGAAACTCACAAGATCCAATCCCACACAATGCAAGATTGGATGCTAAATGAGTTTCAAGGGTCAAGACAAGAAGGCTACCCTCTTTTGTAAAGAATGAGCATAGAATGATTAGGCTAGGAATGCATAGAAAGTGAGAAAGATTCGCTTATAAACTGAGATAAGGATATAGGATGAAGCTGCGGACCTGGAATTAGTAGTAAAATGTCGATACGGCGCTGTCCTGCAAATTTGAGCAAAAGTTGATGGGACGATGGCGCCCGGCGCCACGGTCCTCCGAAAAATCCGCGAAACGAAGGGGGATCTGTTCGTCTCTGCACAAGGATTCCAGATCTTCAATTTCAGCCACGTACCTGCAACCTACACGCAGAAAAGTGAAGATGATTGGGGGGTTAGGGATTAGGGGTTTGCCTTTAGGTCAAACCCTGGTTTTGGAATTAACCAAGAAATGAGAAATTGCTGTAAATGTAAATGTCTGTAATGTAAAACAAGTACTAATACCTTGTTGTAAGGATGTTTGTATCCTTATGTGCGAAGGTATAGATGTTGTTGTATGTTGTATGTTGTATGTAGTAAGTGATCTCCTCTTCAATGGTTGAATCCTTGTCTTGAATGCAACACTTAGCCTTGAATGGAGACTTGAAATGATCAATTGCTTGAAGGAATGCTTGAATGCTTGAATGCTTGAGTATAGTTTCCACGCTTTTTCCATCATGTCGAATGAAAGAGGAAAATGTAGTTTATATACTTGCCAATTAGGGTTAAAAGACTGATTTTCCCGACCTTAGGCCGACCAGGAAAGTTAATTTCCAATTTGCAAACAAAAAGACCCGAGACCCCATAGGAGACCGGGCCCAAAATAGGCCCAGGGACCAGGGCGCTGGGCGCCATGGTCCCACCTCCCGGGACAGCAGGGTGCAAAGGAGGTTCAGGCCAGGGTGCTTGAAAAATGCAATTTTTAATGTCGTAAACAGGTTTCGGGGTCTCCATTCAAGTTGCGTGTTGCGTCGCCATTGTGAAGACCGAAATGCAGTCGAAATTGCAAGTGTCACAATTTTAGGACGCTACAGCATTCTAATCAAGAATCCTAGCATTTGAACTTTCATATGTGATCAAGCCTACTTGCAACCACATTTTCGTTCTTTGTTGAGCTCTTGTGCACACATAAAATCTGAGAGCAAATACATCAAGCAAGATCAATGGAGATAGGAAGAATGGAGATTCAAACCCTATTGGACATGTGATGGTATAATCTTTGTGATTTCATTTTATTTGCATTGTCTTAGATAATATTCATATGTTATGGTGGATCTTTGTTATTGTTAGGCTAAGGTTTTATGGTTGAATTCATTTAGCCTTTCAATATTGTTGTTTCCACTTTTCACCATATACAATTATTATATGTAGATAGTTGAACCTTATGTGAATGATTTTCTAATTACTCATTTTGGATGTCAAATAGTTTGATGCTAGAGCTTCAACATCAACACCTCGCGGTGTATTTCATTGGCAATCTTTCACCTAGGTAAGCAATTTATCTTTAATGTTGTTATTAAATAATATAGATAGTTTTGGTGATTAATCAATATACTTTGTTTAATTTTTAGATGTTGACATCAAAGACTCCTCCCATTGTTTGTCCGTCAATGGAGCACGGTGTTGCTGCAACAATAATAAGTTCAACTGCTTTGATAGAAGTATGAGACATATTTGTAAATTTAGTAAATTTAGAATTACATTTGTTATCTTAATACTATGTTATTAAAAATTTTACTGACACTTGTATTTAGGTTAGTTTATATTGTGATGCTTACAGGAGGGGCTTGTCACTCCAGATCATGAACGTGCACCTATTGTGGATGAACATCATGATTATTTGTATGCGGTAAGTGAATATTCTATTATATGTCATTCTAAAATTCAATTTTTGTATATGCTAACAACATTTTTTTCATTGTATCAAGTGGAGTTACAAAAAAGTCTGGAGATGAGGTCGAGTGGGCGTACTCGAAAGACACCTACATCATATACATCTCCATCCCCTCAACAAGCAAAGATATATTGTGATCTGTGTCCTTCCCCTAGAGGGAAATGAATAGAATAGGCTCGTATGTTGTATGCCTATATGGTAATTTTGAACATATGTTTTATATTATGAATATGTGACATTCTATGTCCATATGGCTTTTGGCAAGCTCCTATTTGACTTTTATTAGATACCATGTTGTATGCCTATATGGAAATTTTGAATATATGTTTTGTATTACGAATATGTAATATTCTATGTCCATATGGCTTTTGGCAAGCTCCTATTTGAGTTTATTGGATATCATGTTGTATGCCTTTATAGCAATTTTGAACATATTTTGCGTTTTATGAATATGTGACATTCTATGTCCATATGGATTTTAGGAAGCCTATTTTTCTGTATTGGATATATTTGATAGTTTTAACAGTATACAATGTTGTATGGATTTGTATCTTTTTGGTTAACGCAAATAATTTATCATGGTTATCCATAATTGCATTACAAATGATTAAATAAATAATTGCACAAAGTTTACTGTTACTTAAGCGTTGAACCTAAATATGTGTTTATAATCCAAGACACAAGCTTATAGGAATCAACACAAATTCAATAGTTATAGTCAAAATAAGAATACATAAGGGAAACATGGAAAGAACCAAAATTAGACAATGTAAGACACCATTGCACCAATACCATTCTAAGAAAATTGCATAGGTCATACACTTCTATTCATCTAATGCATACCCTAATAGAGATACTTTAAATAACTCCCAACAATTAAAAATACTTAAGAGTATTTAGGTCTATTAATCTAATGTATAGCCTAATAGAGTGTCATAGCATGACCCCATAGGATCAGATGACTCATTCATGTCTCATGAGCATCAAGAAATGCATCACCAAAGTTTGACAACTTTTGGCACTTTGACCACTTAAATGGGATGGTCGGTAGGGTGTGGCCCGCATTGATCAGACTAGTTGGAGAGAAAAAAAAAGGCATTCCTAGCATAAACCTGACCACTCAGATGCATACAAGCTAACAATTCAATGTCATGACAGCAGATTGAAAGTTACGGCATTGTGCAACTTTTCATTGAACTCATGTGACCCCTTTTGTCACAACTGAGAAAGTGTCACCATGAGCAATTGGATCCAAATCTACCTAAACTGAGAAAAAAAAATTTAGAGTGCCATCTCACGACCCCATAGGATTAGATGGCTTGTTCTTATGATTAACGGGCATCGAGAAATGTGATGCCAAATATTGACAACTTTGAGCAACTTGAGCACTTAAGTGATTTCGCTACTAGGGTGTGGCCCACAACTATCGAGTGAGTTGGAGAAAAAAATGAAGGCATTCCTATCATAAACCCAACCACCCTGACACATATGAACTAACAGTTTGGTGGAGCGACGAGCGGATTGAAAGATGGGGCATTGTGCACCTTTTCATTGAACTCATCTGATGTTTTTTGTCGCAACCAAGAAAGTGTCACCACGAGCAATTGGATCTGATTCTACCTAAATCAAGAGAGGATTTTTTAGAGTGCCATAACAAGACCTCGTAGGATCAAATGGATCATTCTTATAATTAACAGGCACCAAGAAACGTGATGCCGAATATTGACAACTTTGAGAAACTTGAGCACTTAAGTAATTTCATTGATAGGGTGTGGCCCACAATGATCAAATGAGTTGGAGAGAAAAAAGAAGGCATTCCTAGCGTAAACCCAGCCACCCTGATGCATACAAATTGACGGTTTGGTGCCGTGATGAGAAGATTGAAAGATGGGGCATTGTGCAACTTTTCATTGAACTCATCTGACAATTTTTGTTGCAACCAAGAAAGTGTCACCACGAGCAATTGGATCCAAGTCTACCTAAACCAAGAGAGGATTTTTTAGAGTTCCATAACATGACCCTATAGGATCAGATGACTCATTCTTATGATTAACGAGCATCGAAAACGTGATGCCGAATATTGACAACTTTGAGCAACTTGAGCACTTAAGCGATTTCGCTGCTAGGGTGTGGCCCGCAATGATCGGATGAGTTGGAGAGAAAAATGAAGGCATTCTTAGCATAAACCTAGCCACCTTGATGTGTACGATCTAACAGTTCAGTGTCACGACAAGCGGATTGAAAGATGGGGCATTGCACAACTTTTCATTGAACTCATCTAACGTTTTTTGTCACAACCGAGAAAGTGTCACCATGAGAAATTGGATTTGAGTCTACCTAAACTAAGAGAGGCTCTTTTAGAGTGCCATAATATAGCCCCGTAGGATCAGATGACTCATTCTTATGATTAATGGGCACCAAGAAATGCGATGCCGAATATTGACAGCTTTGAGCAACTTGAGCACTTAAGCGATTTCACTGCTAGGGTGTGGCCCGCAATGATCGGATGAGTTAGAGAGAAAAATGAAGGAATTCCTAGAGTAAACCCAGCCACCCCAATGCGTACGAGCTGACGGTTCAGTGCCACGACGAGTGGATTGAAAGATGGGGCATTATGCAACTTTTCATTGAACTCATGTGACCCTTTTTGTCGCAACCGAGAAAGTATCACCATGAGCAA
This sequence comes from Cryptomeria japonica, assembly GCF_030272615.1. Lineage (NCBI taxonomy): Eukaryota > Viridiplantae > Streptophyta > Pinopsida > Cupressales > Cupressaceae > Cryptomeria > Cryptomeria japonica. Next base: position 33,651,058 of record NC_081408.1, on the reverse strand, counting down.
TTGGATCTAATTCTACCTAAACTGAGAGAGGATTTTTTAGAGTGCCATCTCACAACCATGTAGGATCAGATGACTCATTCTTATGATTAATAGGCACCAAGAAACATGATGCCGAATATTGACAACTTTGAGCAACTTGAGCACTTAAGTGATTTTGCTGCTAAGGTGTGGCCCACAATGATCAAATGAGTTGGAGAGAAAAATGAAAGTATTCTTAGTGTAAACCTAGCCACCTTGATATGTATGAGTTAACGGTTCGGTGCCATGACGAGCAGATTGAAAGATGGGGCATTGTGCAACTTTTCATTGAACTCATGTGACCCTTTTTGTCGCAACCAAGAAAGTGTTGCCACGAGTAATTAGATCTGATTATACCTAGACCAAGAGAGGATTTTTAAGAGTGCCATCTTGTGACCCTGTTGGATTAGATGACTCAATCTTATGATTAATGGGCACCGATAAACGCGATGCCAAATATTGACAACTTTGAGCAACTTGATCACTTAAGCGATTTTGATGCTAGGGTGTGGCCCGCAACAATCGAATGAGTTGGTGAGAAAAATAAAGGCATTCCTAGCATAAACCTAACCACCCCAATGCGTATGAGCTGACAGTTCGGTGTCACAACAAGTGGATTGAAAGATGGGGCATTGTGCAACTTTTCATTGAACTCATCCAACACTTTTTATTGCAACTGAGAAAGTGTCGCCATGAGCAATTGGATTCAAGTCTACCTAAAATGAGAGAGGCTCTTTTAGAGTGCCATAACATGACCCCGTAGGATTAGATAGATCATTCTTATGATTAATGGGCACTGAGAAACGTGATACCAAATAATGACAACTTTGAGCAACTTGAGCACTTTAGTGATTTCGATGCTAGGGTGTGGCCCGCAATGATCAGATGAGTTGGAGAGAAAAATGAAGACATTCCTAGGTAAACCTAGCCACCTCGATGTGTATGAGCTAGCGGTTTGGTGTCGTGACAAGCGGATTGAAAGATGGGGCATTGTACAACTTTTCATTGAACTCATGTGACCCGTTTTGTTGCAACTGAGAAAGTATTGCTATGAGAAATTGGATCCGAGTCTACCTAAACCAAGAGAGGAGTTTTTAGAGTATCATACCACAACCATGTAGAATTAGATGGCTCATTTTTATGATTAATGGGCATCGAGAAACGCGATGTCGAATATTGACAACTTTGAGCAATTTGAGCACTTAAGAGATTTCATTGCTAGGGTGTGGCCTGCAATGATCGGATGAGTTGGAGAGAAAAATGAAGGCATTCCTAGTGTAAACCTGGCCACCTTGATGCGTACGAGTTGATGGTTCAGTGTCGCGATGAGGGGATAGAAAGATGGGGCAGTGTGCAACTTTTCATTGAACTCATGTGACCCTTTTTGTCGCAACCGAGAAAGTGTTGCCATGAGAAATTGGATCCGAGTCTAGCTAGACTGAGAGAGTATTTTTAGAGTGCCATCTTGTGACGTCGTAGGATCAGACGGCTCATTCTTATGATTAACAGGCACCAATAAACATGATGCTGAATATTGACAACTTTGAGCAACTTGATCACTTAAGCAATTTCGTTGCTAGGGTGTGGCTCGTAATGATTGGATGAGTTGGGGAGAAAAATGAAGGTATTCCTAGTGTAAACCTAGCCACCCCAACATATATGAGCTGACGGTTCATTGTCGTGACAAGCGGATTGAAAGATGGGGCATTGTGCAACTTTTCATTGAACTCATCTAACGCTTTTTATCGCAACTGAGAAAGTGTCACCACGAGCAATTGGAACCGAGTATACCTAAATCGAGAGAGGATTTTTTAGAGTTCCATAGCACAACCCCGTAGTATTAGATGGCTTGTTCTTATGATTAACGGGCATTGAGAAACATGATGCTTAATATTGACAACTTTAAGCAACTTGAGAACTTAATTGATTTCGCTGCTATGGTGTGGCCTGCATTGATCGGACGAGTTGGAGAGAAAAAAGAAGGAATCCCTAGCATAAACCTGGCCACCTCGATGCGTACAAGCTAACGGTTTGGTGTCGTGATGAGCTGATTGAAAGATGGGGCATTGTGCAACTTTTCATTGAACTCATGTGACCCTTTTTGTCGCAAGCAAGAAAGTGTCACCATGAGCAATTGGATCCAAGTCTACCTAAACCAAGAGAGGATTTTTTAGAGTGACATAACATGACCCCGCAAGATCATACAGATTGTTTTTGCATTTCATTAAGGTCAAGAAACGCGATGCTAAATTTTGACAATTTTTCACACTTTGAGCACTTTAGGGATTTCACTGCTAGGGTGTGGCTCGCATCGATCGGGTGAGTTTGATAGAGTAACAAAGACATTCCTCATGTAAATTTGGCCACTTGAATGCATGCACATTGATGGTTTGGTGCTGCTACAAGGGGATTCAAAGATGGGGCATTGTGCAACTTTTCATTGAACTCATTTGATGCTTTTTATTGCAACCGAGAAAGTGTCACCATGAGCAATTGGATCAGAGTCTACCTAAACTGAGAGAGGATTTTTTAGAGTGTCATAACATGACCTTTTAGGATCACATGACTTGTTCTTATGTGTCACCAAGGTCGAGAAACATGATGCTAAATTTTGATAATTTTTCACACTTCGAGCACTTTAGGGATTTTGCTGCTAGGGTGTGGCCCACATCGATTGAGAGAGTTTGATAGAGGAACAAAGGCATTCATAGAATAAACTCAACCACCCAGATGTGTACACGCTAATGGTTTGGTGTCATGACGAGCGGATTGAAAGATGGGGCATTGTGCAACTTTTCATTGAACTCATGTGACGTTTTTTGTCGCAACCGAGAAAGTGTCACCATGAGCAATTGGATCCGAGTCTACCTAAACTAAGAGAGGCTTTTTTATAGTTTCATCACATGACCTCATAGGATTGGATTAATTTTTCTTATGTTTCACCAAGGTCGATAAACGCGATGCTGAATTTTGACAATTTTTCACACTTAGCACTTTAGGGATTTTGCTGCTAGGGTGTGGCCCACATTGATCAGGTGAGTTTGATAGAGGAACGAAGGAATTTCTAGCATAAACTCAGCCACTTGGATGCATACGTGCTGACGTTTTGGTGTCGTGATGAGCAGATTGAAAGACGAGGCATTATGCAACTTTTCATTTGAACTCATGTGACGCTTTTTGACGCAACCAAGAAAGTGTCACCACGAGCAATTGGATCCGAGTCTATCTAAACTGAGAGAGGATTTTTTAGAGTTCCATCTCACAAACCCATAGGATCATACAAATTTTTCTTACGTGTCAGTAACATCAAGAAAAATAATGCCGAATTTTGACAATTTTTCACACTTTTGAGTGATTGACAAAAAATGAGCAATTTTTACATCTTTTACCATATTAGCCTACAACTTCACAAAATGATCCCATGTGATCTCTAATGGTCCAAAATGACATTATTTACATAAAATCACACAAAATGAGAAAAAAACATAAATTTTTATATTACAATGCAACGAGTAGTCGAAAAATAGAAGTCATGTACATATATCCAAATATGATTGATATTACAATTGTTTGCATTTACATTTAATCCAATGAACCATCTAGATCTTCTCTACTCTTTATTGTGTCTAGTATGGCCTCATGGTTAGACTCATGAACCTTCCATAGGTTCTTGTTTAGTGTTATACCCCCATATATGATCAAATGAACATCTGAAGCTACAACAAGGTTAGAATAATGAAGAATATTCCTATGTGTCTCGAAGTCCTTTCACAAGCACAAGTTAGACTTCTTCATTGGGTACCTTCTAAGCCATGTACCAGTAACAACTACTAATCCTATGGGGTACTCAATATTTTCTCCATCTACCACAGGGCCATCCAATTTCTTTTTTGTGTCCACACAACGACACAGGTAATAATTTGTTCCTTCTTCATTGTCTTTAGCTGCAATAAATGCATAAACATGCCCTGCAATGATAAAGTGAGAAGAATTTAGCAAACAACTAAGGTAAAATATTAAAGTACAAAATTTTCATGTGGATAATTTACCTAGTTGGACTAAATCTGACACATGGTCAAAGTCAATTGATTCTTTCATCTGTGTGAATTTTAGTGCACTCGGAGGCTGATATGTCTCAAGTGGGATTAAAGGCCTCATACACCATTCATCCACCCACTCCTTTGACTCACACTCATTATAGGCACCATCTCTACATTAAGAACAATAACATGTCATCTTTCGTGTATGAATAGTCCATGAACCTACATTAGAGATTTTGAAAGAGTGTAGCTCACTTGATCCTATCAATGTACAACAATCTTCAAATTCTGCAATGTTAGCATCATCTACCAACCAAAAAAATCTATGAAATGAAGACTTACCTTGATTACCTAGACCAATTATACCATTGCTCCACTGAACAATTGATTTTTCATCTTTCAAGTTTTCATTCCCTTTGTACTTTAACTCTTCTTGTGCTAAAGCTCTTTTAATACATGCTCCTGCACCATCATACTCCTCTTTTCCATGCCCAGCCTCAGAGAAATTCCACATATGTTGAGTAGTAGTCAACTTATGCATCCTACTCAACCAATAAAACATCCAAGAGTTCCTAAATTGCAATGCAAAATTATCTGACCATATGATATGTTGACGGAATGATATGCCTCTACTAGCCAAATCATAGTAGAATATCTGAAAACAACCTTGTACAAACTCTATAGAGTGTGAGCGATCATCACTGATGTAAAAATAATACTCCCTCAATATCTTCCTATCCTCTTCCATACTATCATGTGCATGAATGAATGCTATATGCACAAATATAGAAACTTGTGTAGAGTTGTAATAATGCAATTATACCTTATTCTGCAGTTGTAGTGTGTAGTTCTCTACAAAGTCAACAATTGAAATGATTGTATGAAGTGGAAATGTGTCCTTGGATAACTTAAATTGTGAGTCCAACCAACGATCTCGATGGTTATGCCTTGCATACTCATACACTATATTCTCATAAAAGATGCCCATAAACTGATACACTGGAAACTTCTCACTAACCAATTCACACCTTTTTGCTTCTTTTCCATCTTTTAGCATGTAGGCCACTATCTTATATTTTCCAAATTCCACTAATTCATTACCAATTTCTTGTCCAATATCCATATATTGACAAATTTATAAATGTCGCAATCCACCACAATAAACACATGTGCCATCCAAGCAACATTTATAGTAATATAGTTGAGCATCTACTCTTTAATTCCCTTGAAGATGTCAGTGGACCATTTATGTTGCATTCCTGAAAAACATTGTTAGCGTGCAAATCTATGCATATGTGTTGATAAACATCATAATGGTTAGAAAATTTGATATGTACCCTACAACAACAAGTTGTTCATGTGTGATTTATTTTGACATAAAAGGGCTTTACCATTTCAAAGAATCTTTGACTAATTTTAATTTGAGGATACATACGTTGAAAGTTGGCAAAAAATTGTGTGTGAGTCATATTCAAAAAAAATTCGGATGTGGATCATGAATTTTACTACCAACCCTCTTTCTTACAGCATCTCTTTGATTTGGAGAGACCCTTGTGTTATTCTTCCAAACATCTTCAATTAGGGATCTCAAGGCTTCAACAATTGCTTTATCTTCCCATGGTTATCTACCAGAAAATACCCATAACTCATTGTTATATGGATCCACCACTCTTTGTCACCTTCCCATAGCTCTCATTAGAGTTTGTCTACTTATCTTAAATGGTTTACTTGTCTTTCTAGTGAGGTGAGATTTCTTAGTTTGAGTGCTTACAATTATTGATGTAATGACACGTCATGTGGCATTTGTTAGGATTCCCAAAGATACTGAGAGGGGGGGTGAATCAGTATCTAATCAGTTAATGAATTTACTTGATTTAAAACATGTAAAGCATATCAATACTGTGTACCGATAAACTAGAAATAATGCAATAAACAAGAATAACAACATCCACATTAAAAGCACACCATAACATAGTAGTTTAACGAGGAAACCCAGTGTGGGAAAAACCTCAATGGGATTTGTGACCCACAATATTCATTTACTGGCCAATAAGGGAATATTACTGTTTTACAAGAGGGGCCTGCACATGCAGGAAGGCCAAGTACCTAGAGCTCACTGCTCAATTACAGAGGAAGTCACACTAACTTACAAAAATGGATTATGCAAATACAATGTCTTGTACTACCTCAAATTAGCATCTACTATGCCAAATCCAGTACCAGTTTTAGCTATGCTTCATGCATAAACCCTTAACCTATAATTTGCATGTTAGGTCTGCATAATTTTGCCTATCATACTAATACAAAATGTTCTACAATGATCTCATACATATATGAGTCATATTACAACTTGCCATGTCGGCTTACAATGATTTTACAATTAATTACAAAATATATTGTTAAGAAAATTCCTGTCAATCTGGGTGTCGATATCCTTCCTTTCACTGTCTGTGTTCTGTGTGCTGGTGTAGAGTTTATTTTTTTCAGTTCTGATAAATTGTCTTGCTAGTATCATATGATTGCAAGGTTACCATCAATGACAAAACCTTCAATCACCTACAATTTCTCATTGGAGTGTGCATTTGCCAACAATCTCTCCCTTTGGCATTGATGGCAACACTCATGAGAAAAATCAACAAGTGTCCAAAACTGATATCCAAAAAGGTTTGCCAAAAAAATGTTTTACCAAAACTATGTTACCAAAAAAATAATAAGCTCCCCCTGAGTTGATGGTGTCATCTGCTGATCATTTTTCTCATTGCCTCTACTCCCCCTTTGACATCAATGACAAAGGTTGTCATTCGCTGTCAGTGGAGTCCTGGCTGGATTCTTGTAACTGGTGGGTTACAATCTAAAAAATATATGTCAAAATTAAATTTATGTCATTGCTAAATGTTTTACTGTCTTTTATAGCCTCTTGGGTTCTCTGCACTGTACCAGTGAGTATGTGCATTCGCTCTTCCGGTATCTTCAATCCAGGGACCAGAGCCTCAGATATTTCTTTTCTCAAAGAAATAAGATACTCTAGTCTTGGACCAAGTCTGCATTTTAAGTCCTTTGCTTTGTCTTTTATTATATGTTTTTCATTTTCCAGATTCCTTATTTTCTCTTCCTATTGTGCAATTTTCTTCTCTAGTTCCAAAAATGAGTCTGATGTTCCAATCAGATTATCAGCAGTATTATTGATCTTATCCTGTGCTTTTCTGATTTCTTTGTCAAGATCCTCTGTTAATACATCTATTATGCAAGTGTCTCTATACATTTTCTTGAAGTCAAAAATGATTTCACCAAGTTCTGATAAAACGGTGTCCATCTCTCCCTTGTTCTTCTTAACTATATCCTCAAAGAATTTTTCTTTTTCCTTTATCAATCTCTCCTTAAATGTATCCCCATTTATTTTGTCCAGTGTTATTAGGTTACTGGTTATATACTTAGACAATGTGTCTTAATTGGTTCAAAGAATCTTTGTTGTCAATGTTACACTTTGGAGCTATCATCTTCAAAATTGGTAGTGTCATCTATAGCCTTATAGGCTTGTGCATTGCATTCTATTATTTTCTTTATTGAATCTAATAAGACCTCAGTTACATTAGTAGGTCTGAACTCTATCATGGCTATACCAGATGATTGTCCAAGAGTTTTTACAATCTGTAATTTGTCGGTTGTAGTTTTAACTTTTCTTTCCTCTTTCTCTGGAGGATTTGTTTGAGTTTGCATTTCTACAAACAAAATTTTAGGCTTTTCATTTTGGGCCAGTGGCACTGTCTCTGTCTATACCTATGAAGGAGCCTATTGCTTTTCTTGTTTCTCTATGTTGTCTATTGTCGATTTTTCTTCTATGTTGCCTATTGTCGATGACTCAGTTGGTTTTTCAATTTCAGTAGATGTCGGTGGCTCAGTGGATGCATCAGTATGCATATCTGTGGTCTTTGCCTTTCTAGTGTCTGGGGGTTCACTTGATTCTTTAGTTTGTTTTAGTTCCCCAATTTCAATGTTTTCTACAGTAATATTTCCTGCCAGTGGCTCTGTTGCCACATCTGATTGCTTAGTTGATTCCTTATCTACCACAATATTGATTTCCTGAGTGTCAATGTTCATTGTATATAACACCTCAGAATTAGGATTTGTATCCTCATGTGGTGTGTCCATACTCTCAATTGTCGGTTGATTGTCTGTAGTGTCTACCGATGGAGTATTTAGAGATGGTGGGGGTAAGTTGTCTATTACTTTTATACTAGGAGGTCCACCTACCTTACCTTTTCCTTTGTCCCTGTCCTTTTGATATACCTTGAAGGTTTTAGGTTTTTGATACTCTTCATGTTTCTCCTTTTCTACCAATAATATGTCCCATGCATCTATTGTTTCCTCTATTACCTCATTCACTCTTCCTGTCATCAGTGCTACATGTCAGTGAGCAGTTGAGAATACTGACCAGTTAGCCTCAGAGATTAATTGATCTATCTCCTCAAGTGAGTTAACAGGATGCACTACAAGTAGTTTTTCAATCTTTATTTTCTTATCTAGCTCAATAATAGCTACTCTTCTAGCTTCTAGTCTATTATATAGATTTGTTGGCATTTCATCAACAACTTACATCAAAAATTTCTTGAAAATATCTAAGTGTAAGATTACACTATTCTCTACTTTCTCCTTGTCATTGGCGGATAATGTGTCATGTAATTTGTTGATGTTCTTCAACTTTCTATCCTCTATAATTTCACTGAGAAGTCTATCAATGGGAGCAATAGTTTTTTGTGTCTTCTTCTTAGGAATCGTCTTCTTCTTTGGAGTTAATTTCTTTGGTGGGGGCCTCATTGCTTGTTGCTTTTGTCTTGTCCTCTTTGGTGTAAGAGAAGGTGTTGGTGAAGGTTTTCTTTTCCTCTCAACTCTTTTAAATACAACTGGTATGTCACTTTCTGAAGAAGTTCCAACTGGTGAATGGTGAGTTTCCGATTGAACTGCTTCTAACTCATTTTCAGTAATACTAGTTCATTTTAGTACATCTACCTTAATAGCTTTTGCTTGTCGGGTTCCTTTTCTAACAATTTCCTCAACCTTCTTAACCTTTTTCCTTGATTGAATTTGACTTTCTATAGTTTCAGCACTACCAAATACTTTTTCTTTAGGTTCCTTAGGAGCTTCCAGGAGGGCTTTTGCATAAGTTTCTATTATGTTGTCATCAGTTTCATACCCCATTTCAATTACCCAGATGGTTCTAGGAATAACTGCTTCCATCCAAATTTCATCTTTCTTTATTACAAAACATATTTCTTTTTGGTACTTGTCTACAATAGCTTGTGATAACCTTACTCTTGTTTTCATTCGAGCCTTTAGTGCTTGAAAATGCTCATTTATGGCTTTCTCCCTGTTCTATCTCATATAGTTCAGCAATTCTAATAGTTATTTTCCTACTGGTATATCAAATCCAAAATCTTTGGCACCAATACCGGGTACTTATTTGGTTATGTATAGTATCAGACAAACAAGTAGGTTTCCAAATTAGAATGTCCCTTTCTTTTCCCTTTTGATCTTTCCTAGATTGTCTATTAGCTCATCTTTAAGCCATTCACATATTTCTATCCTTGCATTATCATTTACCATATCATAGGCACTTTTAATACACAAGCTAGAAACTGAGTTTAACCTATTTGCATGTATAGCCTTGTAACCTAAGATCATACTGATAAATTTGATATTTACATCCTTTACATTGTTTACCCTAAATGATCTCTTATCAAATGTTGCAATGGTTAGGTTTGTTACTAAGTCATTTGAAACCTTCTTAGTTTTGTCAGGTCTGTTGTTGGTGGAGGGTAACCTTGTTATTGCTTTCACTGCTTCTTTTGTGATCTTTTGAATAGAGTCTAACCATAAAAATTCACCATGTACCCTACTTAGCACAATCCTTATGCCATCCTTGTGGAAGTCCGGGATACTAAGAATTTCTATGAAACCTAGTGTTTCTACTATCTTGTGTTCAAGTTTGACATTTCCGGATTCATCACAAATTATATTTTTATACATACTCTTAATTTCATCATCACCTATTTCATCAATATGATAATGTATATACATTCTAGAGTCTTCAGCATATACTACTCCTTTAGGGATTTGAGAGAATGCACCTATGCTATCATCTTTCTTAGCAATTTTGGGAACTAGCTGAAAAATAGGTCTAGGTCGCTTAACAACTTCAACAACAGTAGAGTCTGCAATAAATTCAGGAGTGGATGAAGATTCCATAGCTATAAATACCTTGATCTACCTTAAGGATGAGTGATTTGATAGATTGCTTCACTTCTTTGCTTGGAATGCCTTCGCTCGTGAATTTTCGTGCTCGCGAAGATTTGAATGCTTGGTGAATGAAAAATGGAGCCAAAATACTTGCTTTATAATGTTATTTTCATCATCTACCACATTTAATGCTTGCCGGTTAAGTCATGACTTAACTCATATGTCAGTATAGAAGTAATTTCAACTTCTCACCACCAACCGAGGGAATAATAACATGTTTTTCACTTAGTTGCTAAACCCCCAAAAGAATTTTCTTCAGTTGGATGAAGAGTCTCTTGGCGGTGGAGTGTTACTCTATTCTACCAGCAGAGGAGTATTCCCATCAACATTTTGATCTGACTTTCTAATCCATTGTTTTGAGAATTCTTGCTTTACCTCTTCAACCTTTTTTTACCTTTCAACCTAGGACCTTTTTTATTTGCCGGTGAGGACTTGCTTCTACAAAATTTAGCAATATGTCCAATCTTGTTATAGCCATAACAAGTCACATTGTTTTTCTGAATAGCTTTTCCATATCCTATGCCGGTATGTATTTTGCATTGATTAGATAAACGTCCAAATCTTCCACAAACGTAACATTTTACATTCATTCTGCAATTCTCTGAATTATGACCAATTTTGTTGCATTTAGAACATTGACCGGTGGGTGTATTAGTACTAGATCTACACTAATTTTCTCTATGACCATACTTGTTACAGTTGTAGACACCTAAAATTGTCATGTCTAATTAAATAAATATTTTTATTTATTTAATTATTTTAAGCCTAATTATTCTATTAATTTAATAAATCTTTATTTATTTAATTAATTCATTTATCCTCTTCTAGCCTTATTTCTCATTTAAATAAATACCTTTATTTATTTAAATTATCCCTTTTTCTAAATTAAATAAATATCTTATTTATTTAATTGATCCCACTTCCTCTATTAATTAAATAAATCTTTATTTATTCAATTAATTCATTAACCTTTTCTACCTATGACACATGTCATTCATCTCTTAATTCCTACACTACCTACCCTCTCATTATTTTCTTATTTTCTCTACCTACCCTGTAATCCTAGCCGACCATTTATCTTTTACACCTCTCAATCTTATCCCTCCATTTCTTATTGTGTCTTCTATATAAGGAGATGTTTCCTTCATTATCAACCCTATGCACCTCAATGATTACTCGACTATACTACGCTTTTGAACTTTCATATGCGATCCTACTTGCAACCACATTTTCGTTCTTTGTTGAGCTCTTGTGCACATAAAATCTGAGAGCAAATATATCAACCAAGATCAATGGAGATAGGAAGAATGGATATCCAAACCCTATTGGACAAGTGATAGTATAATCTTTGTGATTTCATTTGATTTGCATTGTCTTAGGTAATCTTCATATGTTATGGTGGATCTTTGTTGTTGTTAGGCTAGGGTTTTATGGTTGAATTCATTTAGTCTTTCAAATATTGTTGTTTCTACTTTTCACCATAAACATTTTGGCACGCCCGGTGGAACTCTTGTCCCTTTTGTATTTAACATCTTTTGTTGTAGATTTTGTATTTTGAAGTTGCAGATCTGATAGTTTCGACAACATTTTTTGACATTTTCGCGTTTGCACACTCTCGAATCATGTTTTTACCTCTTTGTCACATCTGTGACATCTGGAATCCCGTCTGCGACCTTGACATTTTTTTAAAAAAAAATTGCAGATTCCAAGAAACATGTTTGTGTTCCTTAATCGCGTTTGTGAGGCTTCCAGGCATGTCTGTGTTGGCAGGTTGCGGCTGTGTTCGAGAGCCACATTTGTGTCATATATAGGTGCGTTTGTATGTTTATATAGCATTTGTGTCACTATTAGCCGCATCTATGTTCATCTTTGTTGCATTTTGATTTCGTTAATTTGGTTTTTCATCATTTGAATTTCAGATCTAGTTTATATTGAGCTAACATCTTCAAATCTAGCTAACAAAATTGGTGTAGCTTGTCTTGAAAGCAAAATTGTTTTGTCAAAGGCCCCTATTTCACAAAGTTTTTTGGATCTAAAATTTACCTAACTTGTGTGCTTGCAGGAAGGGGTGACCATTTGAAACAATCCAAACTGCTAATAGATCTTTGTTGCAAGACCTTGGCAAGGGTTTTTGATATTTATTGTGTGCCTTATTTTTATAGATTAGCAAACACTTCAATTGGTACACTAAAATTGAACCAGTGTCCTTTGTGTCTTGGGCAATAGGCTCTTTTTGTTTCATCTTTAGAGGGATTGTCTCCCCATGTGGTCATTAAGACAACTAGTGAGGAGAGAACGACCCAAGTGGTAGCGAGGAAAGCCCACCTCTTCTGAACCACTATAAACAATTGTATCCATGGTGAAAACTATGGATAACATGTGTTGATTAGTTCATACCGACACTACGTCTCCCCATAAACCAGTTTGATCATATTTATTTGATCATTTGTAGGGCGTAACCCCTACCGGTTGGGAGCCTTTTGTATTTATGGAGCTGAAAGTGCCACATGTATGGCCACACAAGCGGATGCCCTTACTAGCACCCTTTTGTTTTAGAAGCCAAAATCCTTCTAGTTGTTGGGGTAGGAGGTCGAACCTCTGGTAGCAGCCCACATACATATAGTTCTTAGTAGAGATACAAAGTTCACCACGGGGAGTTTTTGTGGGGACTAATACTTGGCTACCCTGAGAAGTGAGTGCCAAGGGTGGAGCCAGTGGGGTCAAGCAACTAAGTATCCACTTTGAATAGCATAGCCTTGGGGGAAACTCCATGTGGGATCAACAACTATTGTCTTGGCCAGCCATAAGAATTGTGCTTGTCTTATTTTGAACAATCAAACATTCAAGACCAAACAGCAAAACATTGTGTCTTTTGTGTCTTCCAATGTATGCAAAACAATTTTACATCAAACAAAACACTTTTCTTTGAGTCATTTTGAGTCTAACATAGTGTCCTCTTGTCACGAAAAATAGTCAAACATCTAGATTTGGTCACAATAAACAACTTCACGCATTGGAAAAATTGCACAAAATATCCAGAAACACATCTATGTCTGACAGAACCATGTCTATGTCATATAACCACATCTATGAAGGACAGAAACGCGTCTATGTCTTTGATCAGTTTTGTACTTACAACATCTCAGAAACGCATCTATGTCTGATAGAATAGTGTTTGTGTCATTTAATCATGTCTGTGAAGTATACAGGCACGTCTGTGTTCAGAATTGAAAATCTTTTACAATCCAGCAAACAAGAACAGTCGGTTTCAGACTTATCGAGCTTCTTAGGTATCTCTCCGGATTTTCATCTAGCATTCAACCTATCTTTGGGTCTCATAAAGTCTATCATTGCATTACACCTTACATTACATTCACATTTGTCTAAACTTGAGTCAAAAGGTCACTTGCTTGTCCTCATCATACTTTGTCAACACACTACATACAGCAACATTTTGCTAAGTTGTCCCTCATCAAGGTCTATCACCTTTGGGTCTCATTTGGTCTTGCTTAGAGTCAAGGTCAACTTACCTCATCAAGAGAAACTATCATCTCTTTGGAAGCCACACCTACTCTACTACATACATACTCGGTCTTACACTTTGGACATTGCAAGTACACTTCAAATTCATTTACATTACATCCAACTCTTGGTCTTCCATACTCTTTCCATTTTCATCTAGTCTCACACATCTTGGTCAATGCCTAGTTCATGGTTGAAACCCATTCCCAAAAATATAGGAGAGAAGCTAAAGAGTCTCAAGAGTCCACAAACATGAGTTCCTATGAGTATGACAATGATATCTTTTTCAATTTTGATCATACTACATTACCCGACATGGATGCTTATAGAAACATTCCAAATGTTGAGAACATGGACACTACAAACAACAATGATACACACAATGATAATATGGACAACTTTTCTGTACATTCAGCAGAAGTGGAAGACTCCATTATGGATCCCCATTTTAATCGATTGGTTGAGGAAATAATGAGGAGAGATAGACAATATTTCTTACAAATGATGGCACAAAGTGGAGCCAAGATCCCTCATGATTTTGACATGTCTCAAATAGTGGAAAATTGACCTTTGCAACAAACTCACTCCAACATGGATCAAAGGAGGCCTAATAGTGGAGGCAATAGAGGACCACATATGGTGCCTGAATCACCATCATCTTTGTTTCAAAAACTTGAGGTCCCACATACACATGGTCAAGCATATGATACTCATCTTCAGAGACCATTATGGAAGTCTTATGTAGAAAAATATACTCAATCACATGCTAATACTAAGGACTTACCACCAAAGCAATTGGATATTCAAAGGCATGCTCAAAATTTGGACACAATGAAACCCCATGTCAAATTTAGGGGCAACACACTAGAACAAACTCATGACATTCCGGTAGAGTATGGTATACATGGACAAAGAAGATATTTCATTCCTCACCATGACTCTATACCAAGTGGTCCATATTCACAACATCACTATAGACCTCCTCCATATGAAAATGTGTATGATCAATATCATCCATATATGCAACATGCTCCTCCTCCACTCGTTGGTCCAGGCATGGGGTATGGTCTAAGAAGTTGGTCTCCACCTAAGAATAATTTGGAACAGCAAATTAAGGACTTACAAAAGAAAATGGAGGACATAAATACACCGAAGCTAACTTACACAATGAGAGACATATGTCCCTATCCATTTGACAAGAGCATTCCAATGCCTCCTTTTCCTACACACTTTGTAACACCCAAGTTTGATAAGTATAGAGGAAAAGGGGATCCTAAAGCACATATAAGACAGTTTTTCATAGTTTACATTGAGGTAGTAGTAGAGGAGACATATTTGATGAGATTATTCCCACAAAGCTTAGGTGATCAAGCTATGGAATGGTTCTCCCAACTCCCACCTGGTATTAAGTCATGGGGTGACTTAGCAAAGGCATTTATCCAACATTTCTCATACAACATAGACATGGACATATCAGTCACTACTTTGTGTAACACCAAACAAAAAGATGGAGAATATTTTTCATCATTTTTACAAAGATGGAGGAATCTAGCCAGCAGATGCTCTTGTGAAATTCCACAAAAACAAATGGTAGAAATGTTCACCTAGAATTTTAACAAAGACATTGGTTATGATCTAAGAAAAGCTTGTTTGTCCACCTTCAAGGATGTCATTGAGAAAGGATTAGTGACAGAAAAGGTCCTAATTGAACAAGGAGTCATTAAGATATTCAAGGAAAACAAAGATGACTATAAAGGAAAAGACAAGCCAAGATTTTGGAATAAAAACAAAAACACAGTCAATGATGGTGTTGTGGATGCTAATACAGTACGTCCCAAGATTGTTTTTTTTCTGGATCAAGCTCTACAAATAATCAAGTGAATACTCAAACAACTTCAAAGTCACGACGGAAGTACACCCCATTGGGAGAACCACTTGAGTCAGTTTTTAAAAAGCTAGTGGCAAACAAGATAATCACAATTCCAAATCTACCTCCATATGAGCCAAGGGTTAAACCAAATTGGTGGAATGATGATGAGTATTGTGAATTTCATAAGAGCAAGAGTCATAAAATAGGAAATTGCCATCGACTGAAGAACATCATACAAGATCTTATTGATAGAGGTGACATTGAGATTGAAGGACACTCATCTAACCAAGAACATGAAATGATTAAAGAACCATTCTCAAAACATGACAAGGGAAAATCCAAAGCCACAGATGACCAAACCAACTATACCAGAGCATCTTATAACTATGATTCAACTTTTAATCACATTTTGATGGACAATTATGTCTCTACCATTATCATCAAGGACAAAACGCTTGAGAATTCTGCCCAAAGACCCAAGATTGTCCTAAAAGGCATTCCATCTTCTTCCAAACCTACCTCTAAATGTAATGTTACAACTCGTCGAGGTAAATTCACTTTGCAAGGTACTCCAGCCAAAAACACTGCTTCGTTGTCAACCAAACCTGAGTATGAAATTGTAGAACAGTTAGGGAAGACACCCGCACTTATCTCAATCCTTGAGCTCTTACACATATCCCCCGCACATAAAGCCATTCTTGACAAAATCTTGAGAGACACCTTTGTCCCTACTGATATAAATGTGGACTAGTTTCAAGCCATGGTGGGATACCTTTCCATTCCACACTCCCTTACATTGACAAAATTTGACGACGCCTCCATGAGTCAGCCACATAATGCACCTTTACACATTGAAGCCTTCATACACAAACATCAAATAAAATGAGTCTTGATAGATGGAGGAGCAGGTCTAAACATGTATACATTAAGCACTATTAAACAATTGGGATATTCAGATAAAGCTATTAATTCTACAAACAAAATTACCATCAAGGCATATGATGATGAAGAGTGTTCATCCAAAGGCATAGTCACCTTGTCTCTCAGAGTTGGGATGGTTACAAAGGATGTGGTTTGTCAAGTCCTAGACATGGATCTCACATACAATATATTACTAGGACATCCTTGGATTCATGAAATGAAGGCAGTTCCATCTACATATTGTTGGCATATGGACACTCCAATGAGACATTGTGTGTGATTGAAGGTTTTGTCATTGATGGCAACCTTGCAATCCTATGGCATCAGCAAGACATTATACCAACAAAAGCATTACACAGGAAACCTTGCAATCCTATGGCACTGACAAGACATTATACTAACAAAAGCATTACACAGGCAACCTTGCAATCCTATGGCACCAGCAAAGACATTAGACTGGAAAAGCATTATTCAAACAAGACAGTGCACTGGCTTCAGCAAGATCAATCTACACCGGCACTGGCATAGAAGAAAATATGTATACCGACACTGAGGCTGACAAGATTTTTGATATGTAATATTTTGTTTATTATTGTAAGCCGACTTGGCAAATTGTAACATGACTCTTGTATATAAAAGAGATCATTGTAGTCATTTGTATGGATATGGATAGGAAGTATAATAAATTATAAGACAGACCTAATGTGTGAATTATAGGTCAAGGGTATATGTAAAGAACAGAGCAAGAACCGGTACTGAATCTGGCATTGAAGATGCTATTGTAAAGCAGTACAAATCATTGGATTTACATAATCCTCATTGTAAGTCAGTGTGACTTCTTATTGAGCAGTGTGCTCTAGGCAGTTGGCCTTCCTACATGTGCAGGCCCCTATTGTAAGTAATATTCTCTTATTGGCCAGTAAGTGAATATTGTGGGTCACAAATCCCACCAAGGTTTTTCCCACACCAGGTTTCCTTATTAAACATCTTGTGTTATGGTGTTCTTTTCATGTGGATGTTTTTGATTCTATTATTTACAATAATTCTTGCATACCGGTATACTGTTACTTTATGTTCTACATATTCAGTTTAAAGAAAATTACATTACCAGTCAGATACTGATTCACCCCCCCCCCTCTCAGTATCTATGGGAACCCTAACACATATCACCAATGCATTAAGTTTCCTCACAATAGAGTTGAGACAACAGTTAATGGTGATCCTAATCCATTCATATAGTGCAATAACTTGAGACCAAAAACTGAGACGATCATTCCAAGTAATAGGGAAGCTATCCCTTCTTCTACATACATTGATCCTGAATCATTAAAACCTTCAACATCAAAACAAGGTGAGCTTAAAGGGAAATATCTAGACAAGGGCATAGGTGAATATACTTTGAATCAAACCATGTGCTTACAACAAGTTATGAGTTCACCAAAAGAATATGGACGACCACATCCTTCTAAACAGATATCCATCATTACATTGAAATGGGATCCTACTATTTTCCAAAAGTGGGGTGATGTGGAAGAAGAAGACTTATACAAAATGCTTTACAAAGACCCTGAAAATGATACACAAGATCATATCAGCATACCATGTGAAAAGTATGGCAAAGGGTTCAAGATCCTGCAAAAATGTGGGTATGATGGCAAAAGTCCTCTTGGCTTAGAAAGGAAGGCATCATTGAACCTTTACAACCTGAATTGACATTTAAAAGGGAATGCTCAAAAGGACTTGGTTTCATGTATTTCCAGGTAAATATGCAAAAGGCAGAAGAGACATTATAAATCAAGGCTACCCAAGATCAACAAGAGAATCACTATTCCACAGACTCCAATGAATGGGAATGGGATTCAGACAAATCCTCCAGTGACTATGAACTCACTGAGACATTCAAAACCTACAGAAGAAGAGGAGTTTTATAGAAAATTCAAAGTTGGTTAGGAAACAACCCCTGAGGATCCCACACAGTCCTTGCCTCTAGGCTCTAGGTCAAAATCACATAGAATGAGAACACTTGTCCTAGAATGTGCTACTAGTGATGACAATTTGGATTCATTCACGATCGAGACAAATGAGGAAAGTGCTAACGATGACCTCAATAACTACCTCGACATACCTGAATATAACTACATCTTCACTCTTAGCCCCGCTAACTTTGAAGACATCAAAGGCCTCCCCCTTGTTCACCACCAACTTGTTGACTGGGACCATGAAGGACCTGCACAGTTCGACACATTCCAAAATGATGAAGCCTTTATTGACTATCTAGGCATACGAGATGATCTCCCCCTGGGGACCATAAAGCAGGATACACCATAGAACTCAACAACATGGCATATTTTGGTGAGAGTGTCAGGCCTTCCAATCGCAAAAAGATTAAAAAAAAAACAAATCAAGGGTCTTATGGCGAAAACCACATTGTGGCGCTATCTAACCCCAAAAAAGTAAAAATAAATGATGTATCTAAGGGCAAAAACCTCTCTAAAGCACCCGAAGATGGAAAGCTCGACATTCTCCCAGCATGATATGAAGAAAAAACATCTATGTTGGTAGAGGAGACCATCAAAACAAACATTGGTATAGAAGAAATTCCACATAACATATTCCTGGCTCAATCTTTGATAGAGATGGAAAGGTCAAAGTTCGTAAGTTTCTTCACAAAGTGACAAATCAATTTTGCATGGTCATACGCTGATATGCATGGACTGGATCCAGATTTAGTAATGCATCATTTGACAATTAAACCAAGGGCAAAACTAGTGAAATAGAAATTAAGAAAGATACATCCCCACATGGCATTATTAGTCAAAGCAGAGCTAGAGAAATTATTGGATGTCAGATTCATATGCCTAATTGATTATCCTAAATGGATCTCCAACTTAGTGCCTGTCAATAAACCAGATCGTAGCATCAAAATATGTAAAGATTTCAAAGACATCAATAAAGCTTATCCTAAGGATGACTTTCCATTACCAAATATTGACTTGATCGTCGATCTCATAGTAGGTCATGCGATGTTATCTTTAATGGATGGATTCTCTGGTTATAATCAAATAAAAATCGCATCTGAGAATCAGCACAAAACAACATTTACTTGTCCTTGGGGAACTTTCTGCTAGAATGTCATGCCCTTTGGGCTAAAAAATGTAGGCCCTACATATCAAAAAGCCATGACTACTATTTTTCATGATCTCATGCACATTACTATCGAAGATTATGTTGACGACCTCTTGGGAAAATCAATAGATAGGGATACACATTTGGACATACTTTCAGTCATCTTTTCTTGGTCAGAAAAATATAAAGTAAGATTAAACCCCAAGAAATATGTCTTTGGAGTAACCTCTAGGAAGCTCCTGGGATTCATTGTCTCAAGAAGAGGAATCGAAGCCAATCCAATAAAAGTCAAGGCCATCCTAGAGATGCAACCACCAAGAAATATCAGTTAACTTTGATCTTTACAAGGGAGACTTCAGTCCATAAGAAGATTCATAGCACAACTTGCAAATAAATGTCATCCTTTTTAGCACTTGCTACACAAAAACATCAAATTCTAATGGGATGATAACTACCAATAGGCCTTCTAGATACTCAAAGATTACCTTTTGAATCTGCTAGTTTTGATGCCACCAGTTCCAGATCAACCTCTACTACTATACATATCAGCTACTTCAACAGCACTGGGGGCACTATTAGCATAACAGGTTGCTAAGGGCAAAGAGAAGGCAGTATACTACATCAGTCGCACATTGGTAGGATATGAGCTAAACTACACACAAATTGAGCGTGCATGTCTCGCTATGGTCTTTGCTTCATAGAAATTATGACATTACATGCTAACTCATAAAACTAAGTTGGTTGCAAGGATCGATCCATTGAGATATCTGATCAATAAAGCAATACTTACTAGGCGACTAGCCAAATGGGTGATGCTCTTGAGTGAATTTGACATTGAGTATGTGGACAAAAAAGCAATAAAAGGACAAGCTATTATAGATCAGTTAGCAGATCCTCCCATGATAGATGATGTTCCTCTAACTTCAGAATTCTCAAACAAATCCATCTTGACAGTATCACATGTAAAGCCCTGGCAGCTATACTTTGACGACCCCTACACACAGCATGGGGTAGGAGTTGGTATTCTCTTCATAACTCCTCAAGAAAATTCCATACCAAAATCATATCAATTATCATTTCCCTGCACTAATAACATAGCAGAATATGAAGCATTAACAATTGGATTACGGATTGCAGTTCAGTGGAAGATCCAAGAGCTTCAGGTTTTTGGGGACTCTCAACTTATAATTCATCAAGCAACTGATGACTACCAAACAAAGGATGAGAAATTAATGCCTTACAAAAGAATGGTGGATGACCTGAAACAACATTTCATGAAGTTAGACTTTGAGTAGATACCAAGAGAGCAGAATCAAGCCGTGAATGCCATGGCTACAATTGCTTCACTAATCAATCTACCATAGAATGAAACCCACTATGAGTTCTTGGTGGATAACCTTTTGGTTCCCTCATATGAGATTACTCCTACTGAGATGATATGTGTCGTTGGTCCTGAGTTTGAGTTATATGGTTCCATTTTCACATACCTTCATGACAATACCCTTCCTCTTGATCTATCTAATAACGAACGTCACACTTTCATTTGCCAATCTTCTCGATACGTCATTTTAGACGATATCCTATACCGTCGAGGTCTAGATGGCACTCTTCTTAGATGTTTAGAAAGAGATGAAGCTCAGATTGT
Source organism: Cryptomeria japonica (assembly GCF_030272615.1). Classification (NCBI taxonomy): domain Eukaryota; kingdom Viridiplantae; phylum Streptophyta; class Pinopsida; order Cupressales; family Cupressaceae; genus Cryptomeria; species Cryptomeria japonica. Next base: position 33,629,622 of record NC_081408.1, on the reverse strand, counting down.
GTTATGTGAAGTGCATGAAGGGATATGTGGTCCACATTCTAGTGGTCCTACCTTAGCCAAGAAACTCATCCAGACTGGATATTACTGGCCCAATATGGAAAAAGACTAATATAAGTTTGTCAAGAAATGTAAGTAGTGTCAACTTCATGGAGACCTCATTCATGCGCCAGCACAAGAATTTCAACCAATTGTGACTCCTTGGCCCTTTTGTTAGTGGGGACTCGATCTCATAGGCAAGATTCATCCTCCTTCCAATGGTCATAAATTCATCATCACTGCCACAGAATATTTCACAAAATGGATCAAAGCGGTGCCTCTTACACAAGTCACTGGAAAACAAATTGCTACATTCATTCTCAATTATATCATTTGTCGATACGATATTCCTGTTTCCATCATCACCAATAACAGGCGTCCCTTCAAAAATTAGGATGTTCGTGAACTCTATGACCACTTCCATATTACCCATTATTTTTCCACACCTTATTACCCCCAAGGTAACGGTCAAGCTAAGGCATCTAAAAAAACAATCCTTAAAATCTTAAAAAAGACAGTCGACAATGCTGGCCACAATTGGCATATCCAACTTAATCTTGCACTTTGGGCTTACCGCACAAGAATCCGCACACCTACAAGAGCTACACCCTATTCACTTGTCTATGGCACTGAAGCCATCTTTCCTATTGAGATCAAGTTACCCTCTTTACGAGTCTCTTTGCAAAACATTATCAGTGATGAAGACTATAGGGTCTCTCGCTTACAGGAACTTGAACTATTGGATGAACGAAGACAAACTGCTTTTAATCATCTCAAGGATTATCAACAATTAATGAGTCACAACTACAATCATAAAGTCAATCCTCACACATTTGAGGTAGGTGACTTGGTTCTCAAAGAAAATCCTAAAAATCAGCAAGACAAAGAGAACAAGGGCAAGTTCAAACCAAACTGGCTTGCTCCTTAAATCATCACAACAACATATGGATCTGGTGCATATCAGATCTCAACCATAGAAGGTGAACCTTTAGAAGATCCTATCAATAGCATGCACCTTCACAAGTTTTACACATAGCTCTTCCGAGTATCCTAATTCAAAAATACAAAAAAATTCAAAAAAACAAATTCAAAAAAAATCAAAAAAAAGTAAAGAAAAACATTTCATCCAATGGTGAAAACCACTTCAGTGGCACCCTGGGCAAGTACCATGGTGAAAACTGGGTCACCAGCACCATGTGTAGAGACATTGCTCCTCCCTCCTTCAGGATTCAATTTCATCCTTCACTTTGCACACACTCACAAAATATCCATCCATAATAAACTTACCCATTCCCATCATGGCTTGTTATTGATCTACCCAAGATTGGTTTCCATTCATAATAAACATTCCTTTTCATTCCTTTCCATTCATGATAAATTAGCTCCTATCTGTGGCTAAGGCAAATCCTACATCTAGTGATAGGTGTGGAATTGAGAGTATCACATGTTTTGAGGAGTACAATTTCTTCCAGTTTTCTTCAGTCTATCCGCACACAATCCACAATAAAGCAACACTTGCATTGTCAATCCGCAATAAAGTTTCATCTTCTCCGCAATAAAGTATCAGTTTCATGGATTCAGTCAATTTTAGATGAGACACAGCTGCAACAATGGGCTTCAACAAATCAAATCTTTTGACAAACTCGGACAACATTATGGTTCAGTGCTATCTATCCTTTTTGTGAAAGTAAACATTGTGACCACAATCAAATATACTTATACAAGTGACAAGAGACACTAAACTTGAGGACTATGGTGAATGTTGGTGTTGAGTCTTGGTTTTCTTTTGATTTTATCTTTTGGTGACATGTCTTTTAGCTTTTCCGGGATTTCTTTGACTAGAGATTCTATCTCCAGGATGTCTTTGACTAGAAAGGTAAGGATGGGGTATCATCACCTATTTTTCTTTTGTTGTCTGTGGATTGTCTCTTAGTAATGCTATGACTTGTCCAAGGATATGAGGACACTGTGAGTCTAGTATGAACTAGGGCATTCCTTATTTGTGACTGTCTTATCTCCATGAAAATAGTTACAATGAATTTCTAGGTCAAACATATGCCTTGATTGTCATAACCTACTTGCCATAATAAAGCTCAATGATGATAACGCACAACAAGCTCTTTCACTTTCATATCTTCTATCTTCCATCCCCCTTTCTTGATTGACCTCCATCATCCTTCTTGAGTCTGTGTAACCTGCTATCACATAACTGAGTATAATGACACACCAAAAAAATTTCCATTTCATGTAGTTGCACCTACATTACCACATATTAAGCATTTCATACATACATATAGATACCACAATTGCATCACATCCTGCACACAACACATGTTAGCAATTTTACATTTTCATCATGTAAATAATCATTTGCATTATCATATTCATATGCATTTCATACATTCATATTTGCATTGGCATAACATATAAAAATCATAAAAGAACAAAAATATTGCATTCCATCATGTACATATTTGCATCCATATCATAAGCATCACATAGAAACATACATCATAAAACATATCATAGCATCACATAGGTACATATTCATATAGCTACCACAAAGATGGATCATCTCATATATATAATCATAAGTATCATGATACAATGATGTCAAAATCATATAGCTACAATCACCCGAAGGTGTCTACATCATGATACAAAATGGTACAAAACTGATACATAGGGAGCCCTCTAAGGCTATGATGAACTCCCTCCCTCGGAACCACCTAGCCTCAATGGAGTCTAAGCCCTAGAAGGACCCACCCCGGGATCATCTCTCTTTTCCCCTCTATCTGGTGGTGGTGGAGGACCCATGACCCCATCGCTAGACATCTGTCTCTAGTCTCTCCCTCCAGTGGTCGTTGTAGTCTGCGATGGTCTCTGGAAGCTCCTAGCCCGCTGCTTTGGTGGCAAGGCTCCATAATATAGGTCTCTCCAGTAGCCTATCTCCTCCCTGGCTCAAAGAACATAAGCATAACCAGCTCCTGTGTCCTCTACCACCTGCCTCCCTGCCCTTAGTGTTGTCTCAGCCTTAGTACAGTGTTGGATATCCTGATCTCTTTCCTACTCAGTGTCCCTAAGTTGTCTCCTGAGTCGATCCCTCTCCCGCTCAAGATCCTAGGTCTCATCTACCTATCCCTAGCAGATCTCCCTCAACTCTAGTAGCTCATCCACCTCCTCCTTAGCCCCCTATACTTGTGGCTTCTCCTATGGCTACCTTTGCCCCTGTCCTCATCCCTTTGCCTATCCCTACACCTATCTAGGACCTTGTGCTATTGGCACCTTTAACAGTAATCGACCTCTACCTCTCACCACCCGAGCCTATCTCTCCTCTCCAACCTCTCTCTGTGGAGCCACTCTCCTCTCTCTTACCACACCCCACCTCCTTTGTTGGCCTCTACCTCTACCACCTCCATCATCATCCCCATCACCCCACCATCTCCATCTATCAGCTCCCCAGGATCTGTCAACTGTGGAAATGGATGCTCAACCCAATATGCAGTATACTCTGCATCCATCCCTGCATCCTTTATGTTTGGCCACATATCCCAAGGCAAGGGAGTCATCTCTACTAGCTGCATCACTACCTGATCATATGATAACAATGGCCCTAAGTGTTCCTGATCTCTCACTATCTAAGCATACATCCCAGAACCTTGTGGCATCCACTAAATCCTGCCAAACTGCCTACCCAATTTGTCAACCAACTGCCTCTCCAGTACATAGGGCATCGGTCCAATCAGATACCTACTCCTAAAAGTATATGGCAACTCAACTACATTATCCTCCCACTCCTCACACTCTCGATATGGCCTTCATACCATAGTGTCAATCTCATCAATGACTCGATGCCAGTACTCTAACCTACCAATCCATGATTGTGATGTAATCATATCATACAAATAAACAAAATTGTGTCCATCACCCCTACCTCTGAAATGAATTGGTCGTGTCACTGGCAGATGCTCATAAGCCCACACCTGTAACAATGTCACTCTGCAGCCCAATCCTATGGATCCATGGTATACAAACTGATGGAGCTCATAATACAAATGCGCCAGCACACACGGTCCCTAGGAATATCTGGTATGTTGTGTCACTAGTGTCTCCAATGTACTTCCCAGCCCACAGCTAATCCTTGTGTCGCCCTATCTGGACACAGGAACCCACTTATCACTCCTCCTAGCACCATTGGTAGCACCAATCCTGTCGCTGTCATGGTATAATAGGCCACATGTCCTGCCCTCATCTCTAGTCCTAGATCCTGAAACACTCATCTCAGTGCATCCCTATCTCTGTCTCAATTGTAGGGAATCAACTCCCCATCGATCAATATCCTCAGAATCCTGTATACATCCTCTAAGGTGACTGTCATCTCACCCATTGGCAAATGGAATGTGCATGTCTCAGAGTGCCATCTCTCAACTAAAGCAGTCAGCAATCCCATCTTCACCGAAAACTCAAGCACATACGGAATAAATTGCAGACCCATAACCTCAATCGTGGCTCTGTCCTCAAATGTCAACTCTGGTCATAACCTCTGAGTCAATGGGAATCTCTCCCATGACTCCAGCATAGGCAGGTACTCCTACAGTCAAGCAAATCAAATTAGTCAAAGTGACACTCATTGTTCATCACAAAGTGTTGCTTCTATTCTAGTGACACTCATTGTTCATCACAAAGTGTTGCTATTTATCCTAGTGGTACTCCCTGTTCATCATAAAGTGCTGCTCATATTTGCACTCACTGTTCATCACAAAGTGCTGCTCATATTAGTACACCTTGTTCATCACAAAGTACTATGTCTTGGTACTCACTGTTCATCACAAAGTGCCTCGATCTATCCTAGTCTTCCCTAGAGGATCTGCTTGAGTGAATCTTCTTAGCAGCTTATCCAATCGACAGCATATGTTCATCACAAAACTACCAATTTGACTTTGAAGACATAAATGTTCTTTTATTACATAAACATGCTTACATATTGCACATACATGCCTACTCTACATAGACACGCCTGACATACATAGATGTGCCTTTGTTCTACGCAGATACGTCCACATAGCACAAATGCACCTGCACAACACAGACATGCTCAAATTTGACATAGACATCATTTCATTCGCAGACGTGCCTGGTACAAACACAGACGTACTTGGCCAACCTAAATGTGCCTGGCACCAGCACAGACGCACCTCGACATTTTTTGATATTTTTTTACATATTCTAAAATGCATTTATTGCACTACTTAGCATGCATTAATGACAACATTTATTGCGACAAAGTACAAGGAGGTTTGCTGTAATTATCGGCTCTCCTGCATCCTCTAAAATTGACAAACATGATCAAATCTATGCACCAATGCCATCACTATTGACTGCTGCTACTCTATTCTGTCTCTACACTCTGATCTCTTGGGTGTATGGATGAAAATGAGGATGTATTCCCTTCATGGTCTATCTTAAAGACTACCCTAGCCCTAGCCCTAGCCCTCATCTCCCGAGTCAGTCTTCATTATCCCGTGACTTTATCACTCTATCCTATCCGGTCAGTCCATTCTAGCCTTTCTTTCGTATCAAGAGATTGTCTGTGATCTTTTCAGCCATTTTCATCCAATCTCTTGAGAGGGCATATCATTCCCATCTTGGGGCAACTTTGTATCCATTCATCTCATCTTCTTTGAAACAATGTGACAAACTGCATTGTCTCAAAGAGGGGCAAAATGTAGACACCTAAAATTGTCATGTCTAATTAAATAAATATCTTTATTTATTTAATTATTTTAAGCCTAATTCTTCTATTAATTGAATAAATCTTTATTTATTTAATTAATTCATTTATCCTCTTCTAGCCTTATTTCTCATTTAAATAAATACCTTTATTTATTTAAATTATCCCTTTTCTTAAATTAAATAAATATCTTATTTATTTAATTGATCCCACTTCCTTTATTAATTAAATAAATCTTTATTTATTTAATTAATTCATTAACCTTTTCTACCTATGACACATGTCATTCATCTCTTAATTCCTACACTACCTACCCTCTCATTATTTTCTTATTTTCTCTACCTACCCTCTAATCCTAGCCGACCATTTATCTTTTACACCTCTCAATCTTATCCTTCCATTTCTTATGGTGTCTTCTATATAAGAAGATGCTTCCTTCATTATCAACCCTATGCACCCTGATGATTACTCGACTACACTACCAGGGAAAACTTTAAGAAACCCCCCCATTGGACAAGGTGTCAAAACTTGGCGAAAGTTGTATAATTCCAAGGAAAATTCAATTTTACTAGTGAATTTTTGCAGTTTACGGAGAAAAATAATAATCTCCATTGGCGAATTAGCCATGATCACTCAAAGTTTGTGAAAAATCTTGGTAAATTGTACTATTTTTAAAACCCAAAAAATAATTGCATGGGTGAATGGTAATGTTTTTAAAACCAGAAAAATATTTGCATTGACAATTTCAACCTATTTTCAAACCATAAAAATAAAATATTGGTGATTTCAAGCTATTTTCAAACCATAAAAATAAAATATTGGTGATTTCAAGCTATTTTCAAACCATAAAAATAAAATATTGGTGATTTCAAGCTATTTTCAAACCATAAAAAAAAATTGGCGATTTTAAGATATTAACTTTAAGTAATTAAAACACGTGGCACACAGTCGTCAACTCTCTGCCTAGAAGACTGCCCATTAGAAAATCTCATGACCTAGTGACATGCCCTTATGAATCTCTCTATCTCCAACTCACAAGCTGAAAATGCTAAGCCTTCTTAACCTCGAGATCTAGCTATTAAGGGAAACTGAACTGACACTCGCCAATTCTCGACCACAAATGTTAAGTCCTCATCACCACAGTGATTTGGAGATAGTGGTAACTTTAACCCTTGTCACGTACTCACAAACATAAAACTGTTTATCTTAGACCAACTCGAGACCTCGCGACCAAAGCAATTTCACTAACAATCTCCAGCTCGGTAACTTAAAATGCTAACACCCAAAAAGCTAGAGACCTCGCGATGTAAACCGAAACCAACTTGTCGCCAACTTGCAGCTTGATCACGTCTTTAGACATTTTACCTCGTGAGCTAGTGATAACCATAAAACTTAACCACAAACTATCTGGTCACTAGCTCACAACCTAAAATTTTTAAGGCTTGGATGCTGACTCATTCCGGAGGGACTAGTTTGAAGGTTTCTCTTAAGTCGAGGTTGATTAGACAAGTGAGGACAACGGTTTTAGAGGCATAAAAGGATTTGATAGCTTCTGAGTTAGAGATGGGAGATCATGGATTTCTCTGAGAAATAAGAGTTCAGGTTGCTTGTTGTCCAGTATTTTGAAGCAAAATTTGTCAAATCAAGGAGGAATAAAATCAGAACAAAATCGTTCACAATAGATGAGCCTTAGTAGGATGTAGTGGATTTGATAGGCATGATGATGACTTCTAGAGCTACAGTCATGTTGAAAACCACCAAAATGATAGTTTTTCACGTGAATGAGAATCATCAAATGTAGTGTGAAAATGTTATAAATACAATGGAGTGGTGACTTAATTGGTAGAAAAGAAAATAAACCTTTTTCATTTTCTAAGAGTAGTTTTTTTCCTCAGAAAGGAAGATGATGTTTGAGTAGGATCGTGCATGGAGTTGTACTTGTTGTGTGCTCTGTGATACCAGATGGGTGTTTTTTTGCTTTTTTCTATGTGAGTTTTTTAATTGTCAGAGGGGTTGTGAAAGTGAGAAGGATTGCCAGAGGGGGTGTGAAAGCCTTTTCTTGTCAAGAAGGGCCAAGCATGGCACATCCTCTACTTCTACTCTACTATAGGATGGCAAGGGGTTTGGAGAAGGAGCCCGCAAAGGAATGAAAGAAGGATTTGTTTGGGTGGGGAGTGGCAGCCAGTCATCTTTGTGACAACATGGAAGCTGCAACCCCTCCCCAATAGATTAAATTTACCCTAAACCTCTTGTTTCCACTTTCCCTGATCGTGGGCATGAAGGCTCAAGTTCCTCTTTCCATTTTCTATGTTCCTGGGCATGCAGGCTTCCTCCTCTATTTGGAAATGATCTGTTAGACTTGGACAGAATGTAACATCTCACATTCCATCCGAAATGAAGGCATCGGGCTGATAATGGCATGGCTCAAGTAGTTTTGCAAGTTGTATAGTCATTGGGGTTCCTTTTCTGGTTCCAGTAGTGATTCTAGACTCTAGGTGAAGGGAGCAAGTTGTATACTATATAGTCATTTACAGAGAAAATGAAAAGAATTTAGTGTCAAGCTTTGTGCAGGTTCTTGAAGGAGTTATATATAAATTTATTTTGTGTATAATTATATCTCTATCAAATGATCAAAATCATGAGATTTAACTCTTTTCATTTGTTGCATTGTTATGGTGTATGTAATTTTTCATTTAATGCTTCCTAATTCGATTATGCCCAGGAATGCAAAATTTCTATTAGTTTGGAATCATATTAAATAATTAAGGATTCACCTCATTGTAATTGGTGGGCGGATTATAGATAGTCATAGAACACCTACATATGTATTACATAAACATCCATAGCATATAAAATCATAAGAGTATTAAGAATGAAAGTATTAAACACCATAATAGATTATTAGATAGGAATACAACATAATTAGTAAAATATCAAGACAATAGACTAGTGCCTTATCCTAGGACATAGAGTCACTTACAATTCAAGACAACCTGATAATAAACTTCAATAAGATTCATTTGCAAATAAATAGGAATGAAATTATAAATAATGTCATTACATACAAAACCTAGATTTATATGTAAACTAAAAAACCCTTGACCATTCAATTCATAGTGAAAACATAAATTCAACACAAAGACAATTATGTGAAGATCTCATTGCTCAAACTGCAAATCATATTAGTATTATACTCATAATGATATCAGAAGTAAATTCACAATGCGATTCAACTATGCACTTATCAAATTCTTGAACAGTTGAGCTATTATAACTATATAATATTTTTCAAGTTCAACATCATTGATCAATAAAAGTGGCAACCTCAACTTGAGGATTCAACAAGCTTAGGATTACTATGAGGAATCTTGGGTAGCAACCTCAACCTGAGATTTCTTCTTTGGCTTTAGCATGGCTTGCCACCTATCCACCTCTTTGTCTGTTGGCCAACTGAATGCCTTTACCTCTTCCAACTTTGCAACTGAATCTATCCATCTGGCATCTGTAATTGCCCTGGACTCAATAATAAACTTTTCATGGTCAACCTCAACCTTGAATAGTGAATCTAGCAGACTATTAAGGAAATCAACATCAACCTGTTCATTTACATTCTTGATTATTTCTTCTTGCTCCAAAATCAAATCAAATTCACTGGTCCAATCAAAAACTAATTTCAAGTCTCCATTACTACCATAAATTTAAGGCACCAATTTATTATAACCTTCCAAAAATGTTTTCAATTTTTCATTTATAAGCACATCCTTCCCTATGAAAAATGCATAAGCTGCATTCATTACCTCCACCATGTCTTTAGTGTCACTGATCTTGGGAGGGAACTCGTCACTATACATCATTGTAGTATCTAGCTTATCCATTAATCTACTTCTTCCTGACCAAACATTGAACAAAGGTCCAAGAAAAGCGATAGCCTCAGAGGATGTTTTGCTTGCCTCTTTCAAAGAAATGTGCAAATCATGCACAACCATCAATTTGTCTTTCAATACACTAATCTTGTGTTTTATAATTCCTGACACAACAGAGATAGCCTTGACATTTTGTTCCTTTTCAAGATTTTCAATTTTCCCTGTGTATTCCTCCATTTTTGTTGTCACATCAGTCGGTATTTCTTGTACGTGTTCTATAATCTATATTTGAGGGCTCATTTGTAATTTTTTCTTTCAACTCCACTAACTCTTCCTCTAGAGCACCCTTCTTCATCAGTGTGTCTTTATATTTTTTAGACAAGCCAATCAATTGGGTATATGTTTCTGTGTATCTTCTTGATAAATCCTCTATTTTTGATAAATTCATGAAAGAAACTTGAGTAGAAAATGAGGCAATCTTCGTGTCAGTTGTGTTCTGCAAGTTCCAGATCATTCTATTAGCTTTCTTTTCTACTTGGATATTTAGAAGGTGGGGCTTTTGAGTGGAAGGGGCCAAAGACCAAGCAGCAAGTGTCTTTGACTTAGGATTAAATCCTAATCCTCTAATTACATCTCCAATTTCAAATTCAGTTATAAACATTGGGTCCTCTTGCTTCCTAATCTAATCAATAATAAAAATAGACTGGATATCCCAGTCAGGCATCATAATCATACCAGTACTCTTTATCAATTATCTTGCCTATTCCACACATATTTCCTCCCTGTTAGGATCATATGCCTGTAGTGCCTTGATGATATCCTCTTTATTTTCTTCATTTTCTTTCTCTATGATCAGATTTTGTTTTGATTGATTTTGTTTCAACCTTGTCAAAAAACTTTTAAATTCATCTAACTTAATAAAGTCATCATCTTTCATGAACTCATTTGACAACATCACATGCTCATCAAAGCCTTGAGCAAGGGCTTCGTTTATTTCTCCCTGTTCTTCATTCAACCGTGCTTCTCTAAGATGTGTCCTTATTTGATGAAAGTAGTGTCCTTGTTCTATAACAATTGCTCTACCAGGGTCTCTCCTCACAATTGTACTGACCTCAGTGGTTTTTTGTTTCTTTGCAGCTGGCACTCGGGTAGATTGAACTTCATCCCCACTCTCTACATTATCAGCATACACACTAAGTGGCCTCTTGCCATGTGAAGAATGTCCATCTTGGGGGTCTTGCTGTGGAGCAACCACTTCTGAAATTTGAGGCATTTGTTCCATCAGATTTTCATATAAACTCAGCATTTTGTTAATCCTCTCCAAGTACAGGCTATCAGGGCAAAAACCTGAGAAACTAGGGTCAGCAACCTTCAATTCTGCTTCAACCCTCATCAAATTTTTCCATTTTCTTCTCCTTTCCTATACTTCATCTTTTCTCGGCAAATTTCTAACCACATCTTCATCATCCAATGGTTCATGGTCCTTTATTGTGGCCCAAGGTGTCATTTTTGGCACTGCAACTTTAATAAATTGTTCTGGATCACAGAATCTAGACATAGCATTAACCAACCTATACTATTTAAGGAAATTGTTTAATTCATCAAAGGAACTCCTACCAATGGTAAAATAAGATGCAACCCAAAGCCTAGGAAGAAGAGAACCCTTCTTGTGTTTATCAAGGTATTTTTTTTCAACTAGGGTCAATTGTTAGATAAACTCCATAAAAGCAATCCTAATTGGAACAAATTTTGGTACAATATGGGGAGGCTAAGGACACCCATAGACTCTCATCATAGTTAAGTTATCAAAAAAATAAAAGTCCCCCTAGTTATGTGAAATAGACCAATTTGGAACAAACTGGTAAGGTCTCAAAATGCTCCTAACATTAATTGACAATCGTTCCCTATTTATTCCTAGCATTTCCATAATTGGCGAAACAATCCAATTTTCAAAGAAAAGGAAAGAAGAATGGGGAGAACTACTGTCCCAAACCTAGGTCCATCTTTTTATTGGCATTAAGATTCTGAATTCTTCTTTGAAAACCTCAAATTCTTTATCCACAAACTCAACATTATAGAACAAGATTAAGTGCATCAGCAATGAATAATTCTTGAATGTAGGGCTAGGTGCACCACTCTAAATTTCAACTAGAGCATTATGAATGTGTTCAACTACATAGCCCACATAATCATAATCTTTGTTAACATTTGGGTGTTTAATGTCCATAGCCATCATTAGTAATTTAGTTGACATTGTTGAATCTCCATCAAAACCCAACACTCTGCATAATCTATAGATTGTACAATGCATATAATGGTGGAAAGGTGTGATGTCAAATGGTGGTTTGATACTCTCTGCAATTATAACTAGCTTCCTATTCACCCTAGGCATGTATCTGGGGATTGCATGCTTCTTGATAACACCTTTGTATTTGTCATAATCCTCTACAATCCACTCCAAATCTATATATGTGCATGTAGAACCAGTAATCTGGAAAGCTTCAACAAAGCTAGCTCTGTTAATTGAAACTAGGGTAGACTAGTTCTTTCTTCTAATTACCCTAGATACTGGGCAATAGCATTTGGCCAACTCTTTGATCAAATCCACATCAACATACACATCTGGCACAATTAACTTTGCCATATTTAATTCCCAAGGGTTTGACATCAGGACACCCTTAACCCTATTTTTCCATAAATAATGAAATAGAGAAGAACCAGTCATATTAAGCATGGTAGGGTTTCTGCATTGGCTCCATGAATCTCTCCATGCCAAATGATTTGTATTCAAAGAAACAGAAGTCCCTAGCATCAAATCTACAAATTCATCTTTGTATTTCTTAACCATCATTTCCTCAGTGGCATTGGCCTTGGAACCTCTAGGTCCTCCTGCGCCACTTGTCATGGCCTTGGGCTTAGGCTTGGGCTTGGACTTGGAACCTCTAGTACCACTTGTTGCCTAGCTTATTTTAGCTACATGAGAAAAACTTAACCAATTTTCTAAAATTTTCTCACATCTAACACTCTGAATTCTCCAACGTTGTTGCAGAGCTCAATTCACTGGATTACCTCAAAGATAGAATGCATTAATGCAATTATACAAAACCTCGGCTTGACCATGCAATTTATGGTATTTACTATTTGGGCGCCGTCACTTCTCTCAAGTCTCAAGTCTCATTAATTGCCATACTTGCATGAACTAGCTACTATGGCATTAATTCAAACTTCAAACTAGATTACTTGAGTGAAATTTGAATTCAAGCCCTTCTATTTGATTGGCAATTGGAATTCAAAACTTTTACAGAACCTGGCAAACAAGTCCATGTGTTAGCGAGTTAGTGACAATGCTACCAAATCCTCTTAATCGCAATCTCGCAACCCCTTTTATGAATCCTCAATAAAACTTGCAAGTGAGTGACAACCGTTGATCTAACAAAACAACTTATTTCATCACAAGCTCGCAACTAGAAACTTCACTTGACTTAAACCCTTGCGATCCCATGACAACAAGACACTTAACCATCGTCACATGCTCGCAACACTTTTTGACTTAATACTTACAAACCCATGAGCATGCGATGACCACAAAATGAGACCAAAACTTACCTGTTGCCAAATCGCAACTTAAAATGCTAAACAACTTCAAAACCTATGAGCAAGTGACTTAGCCGCATTGCATGATCGCAAATTAAAATGACTTAACCGTGAACACCTCGTGACCTTGCGATAACATAAAATCACACCTAGTCACAACCTTGCAACATAAAATGGTATTTGGGTACCATCACTTCTCTCAAGTCTCATTAACTACCACACTTGCATGAACTAGCTAGTGTGGCATTAATTCAATTAAACTGATAGAATGCATTAATGCAATTGTACAAATGTCAAAATCTTGGCTCAATCATATCAAAAATTTTATAGAACCCAACAAATAAGTCCACATGTCAATCCCCATCTTTAATCACACACTCTCAATCGATTATAACAATTAGGAAAGGAACTGGCTAGTTAGCGACAATGCTACCAAATCCTCTTAATCGCAAGCTCGCAACCCCTTTTACGAATCCTCAAAGAATCTCGTGAGTGAGCAACAACCATTGATCTTTATCAAGCCCTTCAGTTGCAACCTCGCAACAACATTTGTAATATTCTTTCTTTACGTACGAGCTGGCAACCACTACAAATCTAACAAAATAACTTATTTCATCGCAAGCTCGCAACTCAAAACTTAAATTGACTTAAACCCTTGTGATCACATGACAACAAGGCACTTAACTACCATGGCATGCTCGCAACACTTTTTGACTTAAGACTTACAAACCTGTGAGCATGCGATGACCACAAAATCAGACCAAAACTTACCTGTCGCCAGATCGCAACTTGAAATGCTAAACAACTTCAAAACCTACGAGCAAGCGACAAAACCAACTAAGCTACAATACCAACTACATCACATAATCGCAAATTAAAATGACTTAACCATGAACACCTCATGACCATGCGACAACATAAAATCACACCCAGTCACAACCTCGCAACATAAAATGGTCAAGTGCAAAACATCTTCCAAGGTGGCAACAACTAAAATCTCCCAATACTCGCAAGCTCGTGACTTAAACTGACTTGATGATAAAGGACGTGCGAGCTAGCGATAACCATTAAACATGTCCGATCAACCGTTTGACCACACTTGATGTTGACATGGACAAATAAATAGAGGACAACTCAAATTTTCAACGCAGGACAACTTTGGTTTACTAGCCAACTAAGACAAAAAACAAACACAAAACCCTAATCACCATGAACATCATTTTAAGCATTTAATGTAGAATAGTAGAAAGGTTCTAGCAGTAATAGTTATGCAATATGAATAATTTTATGGATCTTGTGACACAAATTTTTGCATTTCATGTTCAACATGTTACATAATGTGGAACCAAATACCAATTTACTAATAATTCAATTGTTTAGTAATAATTCAAATTCACAATTAAAAATATGAAATAAGTATCTGTTCTACTTCTGTTTGACAAATTCAAGGAATACAATATCAAAAATCATCAATGACAACTATAGTATTGCAATTTTGCAAATTGAAATTGTAATATGACTCAAGAACTGTAGTATAATTATAAATACCTATAAAATGACTGCTAATTCACTTCAGTGACTCGGTCTGACTGCCCGAGGCTTGTATATCCCAAATAGACTCAAGATCCAGAAACTGACTAGTACTAACAGGTTCATCTTCATTCTGAGTCAAGTATTCAAAAATGTCTTCATCTTCATGCTGACTCTGAGTCTATGATCCATCATATTCATTTGTCTTAGCACTAGCACTAGCAATAGCACCACTAGCTTTTAAAGTGTTGCACACCCCTCATCTTTCAGGCATAGAATTCTAGATTGCCAGTGCCCTATCATATGGAAAATCTCTAACACTATAATGGGTTACAAACAACCTCAAGCAAGTTTCCAAATTCTTGTCTAATTTGTTTCTGATCTTTGATTTCAAAAGCCCTAATGCATTAAAAACTATCTCATCTTCCATCGACCCCAATATCATTGTTTGACATAAATCAGCAAGTTTCAAATATTCTAGTATTGCAATACACAATGCTTCACTTTGACCTATCCTTTTCCAAAGCCTTGTGATTGATCCAGGTTCAAATGGATTCTCCAAGTTAACCAATTATTGTTTCATAACCAATGCAAACTATTTACATTGTTTTCTAAGATGATTTGAATTTAAAATTCCTTCTATTGGTTGTCCATTGCAATATGCATCTTTTGAAAATGTCAATATCAATTCCTCTAGTTTTTTATGAAACATTTTTACATCATTTGGATTATCTACAATTGAATGCCAAAATTGAGGATACACACAACCCATGGCTTCAAGTATTTCTTCTCGAGGGAATCTTTCACAAATCTGAGTTGAAAATTCATATGCAATAGACTTCAAATTATCACTAACAGGTTTAACAATCCTGTCAAAATCTTCCTTTTTAACTGGTAGTTCTCTGCCTCGCTTGCCTATCTTAGATTGGTGCATTGGTATTTGAAATCCTTTTACAAAGACACATAACTCATTTTTTGTATTGAAATGTAAAAATTTTCAGCATGATTTAAATCTATAATTATCTGCCACCTAAAAACGTCTAGGCTTCGCCCTATTAGATCTGAATCTACACCATCTAGGTGCTAGGTCCTGGGGACAATTGAGAGGGGGGGGTGAATCAGTTGTCTAATACTTTAAACCAAAATCAACTTAATCAATTACTACTTTAACATTGGTGAGATAGTCTATTATACCAGTGGACAGATTTAATAGATAAATGCAATACTGGTAGAGATTAATGTATGAAATCAAAACATAAAATCATCCACAACACATGACACCAATATTTGTACGTGGAAACCCTATAAGGGGAAAAACCACGATGGGAAACATTACCCACAATCAAATGATACTATTGTAGATAGTAAGTGTACATAAATGGGGTTTGCACATGCAGAAAGGCCAAGTGCCTGGAGCTCACTGCTCAAACACAAATGGAAGTCACACTAACTACAATTTGGATGGTTAAATCCAATAAGAATGCGCTCCTTGAAATAGCATCTTCATATGCTGGATTCAGTACCAGTGTAATGCTAATATGCCTTCACAAAACCCTAGCTTCACCTTCAGATCATGTCTTCATGTATAGCTTTTCTTAATCTCGCATATCCCTTCACAATATACCTTCTTGGCATCCCACACTTGATCTTACAATTAAGATCTTACATTTATACCATAACATAAGACCAATTTTAGTAGGTCAGCTCTACAAGATATTACAATAGAAAAATTTTACAAATAATATAATATCTGATGCAATAACCAATTGAACATGTTGGTTTAATGCATTTACAACATTAATTAATCATCTCCATAGTGTGCCATGCTGATCTAGAAAATATAAACTTGTCGGTGTAACCCTAGATAACACTGGACCTATTTGTCGGTAAAATCAAATATGCAAATGTGAATATACCAATGATTAATTCTCCAAGATAAGATATCCACATGATGTCTTCGACATTACCAAATGTCTTCCATGGCATATCAGGTGTCGGTGATCATTATATCCCACCGGTGTACCATATACCAATAACTGTGCAATAGTTACTTGCTTGCCGGTGAATGTTTGCTAGATCTCCAAAGTGCTTTTATTAGGTGTTGACATCAATGAAAAAACCATACCAAAATACCAACAATCTCCCCCTTTGGCATTGATGGCAACACAAGATGGAAAAACCATCAAAGTGCCAAAAATGGAAATGCCAAGTACCAAAAACCAACAATCTCCAAAAATATCATAACCAGAAATCAAAATCTCTCCTAAATAACAATCTCTCCCCCTAGGAGCAACAAGTGACTTCTAGAGTTTTCTCATACCAATCTTTCCTCAAAAGACAATGTGTTTTTCCATAGGTATCTCTCCCCCTTTGACATCAAAAATGCCAAAGTTATACCAATTGTTTTATACAAAATACCAACCAATTTCACTATACCAACTACTCCCCCTAAGAAGTAGATTCCTCATCAAAGCCGGAGTAAGAATATATCTCTGTTAATTCTTCTGGTTGATGACAGACTTCAACTCTCTAAGTATCTACCGATGGGGATATGACCCCAAGCTGTTCTCTAAGATATTCAAAGGTCTCCTTAGGCAAAGGTTTAGTGAAAATATCTGCAAGTTGTTCTTTACTATTCACATAAACTAGTTGTATTTCTTTTGCTTCAACTTTTTCCCTTAGAAAATTTAGTTTGATAGAGACATGTTTTGTTTTAGAATTTAATACCAAATTCTTAGATATATCAATTGTTGTTGTGTTATCACAATAGATAGTTATAGGTTCTTTGCATTCTACCTTTAAGTCTTTCAAAATTTGTTTAAGCCAAATTACCTTTGTACAGTTAGTTTGCTACTACAACATATTCTGATTCTGCTGTTGATAATGATGTACAACTCTATTTCTTACTTAACCAAGAAACTAATTTGTTTCCAAGAAAAAAAGCTCCTTCGGTGGTGCTTTTTCTGTCATCAATGTCTCCTAGCCAATTTGCATCTGTGTATGCACATAATTCAAAGTTTTCATCTCTAGGATACCATAAACCAAGATTTGGGGTGCCTTGTAAGTACCAGAAAATCCTTTTTACTGTTGATTCATGATTTTCTCTGGGATTACTCTGAAATCTTGAAACAATACATACTGCATTCATGATATCAGGTCTTGTTTGTGTTAAATACAATAAACCTCCTATCATAGATTTGTACCTTGTTGGATTAACTGGTGTAGATTCCTCTCTTAAAGATAGTTTGTCATTTGTAGTCATAGGTGTGCTTACTAGTTTAGAGTTTTCCATTCCAAATTTCTTGAGTAACTCTTTTAAGTATTTTGATTGACTCAAAAATATACCTTTTTCAGTCTATGAAATCTGCAATCCTAAAAAGAATCTTACTTCACCAATCATAGACATTTCAAATTCTTGTTGCATTTTGATAGAAAATTCTTTACAGAATCCATCTTCTCCTCCAAAAAATATATCATCAACAAAAACTTCAATAGCCAAGATGTCATCATTAGTCACTTTATAGTATAAGTTATTGTTAGCATTACCTTTAGAAAAACCAATTTTCAAAAAATACTTATCCAATCTTGCATACCAAGCTCTTGGAGCTTGCTTCAATCCATATAAAGCTTTCCTTAACTTGCAAACCATATCTTTGTTATCTGTCAAAGAAAATCCATCAGGATATTCAATATAGACTTCCTCTTCAAGATTTCCATTTAGAAATGCACATTTAATATCTATCTGATATACTTTGTAGTTCTTATGTGCTGCAAAAGCCAAAAATAATCTAATGCCTCAATTCTAGCTACTGGTGCAAAGGTTTCATTGTAGTCAATTCCTTCTTTCTGAGAATATCCCTTACACACTAGTCTTACTTTATTTTTGATAACTTTACCATCTTCATTAAGTTTGTTTCTGAATACCCATTTGGTTCCAATTACATTTTTATCTTTAGGCCAAGGAACTAATGTCCAAGTATTGTTTTTCTCAAGTTGTTCTAATTCTTCTTCCATAGGTTTAGTCCAATACTTATCTTCACATGCCTCATTAACTGATGATGGTTCAATTTGAGAAATAAGACATACCTCTTCATTTGCCAATCTTCCTCTTGTCATAACTCCTTTGTATTTGTTTCCAATTATCTGATCTTCAGAATGATTCAATCTTATATACTGGGGTGTCTTGGTTTGTTGTTGTTCCTTAGTCATAGTAGAATTTTCAGATGATACCGGTGTAACTGGATCTTCACTCTGTACCGATGGATTTAGTGTAGGTTCATTTATTAGAATTTATGTTGCCGGTTCAGAATCTATGTACCTTGAAGTTCCTCTGAATTGTTCATCAATCTTTACATTTGTACTTTCAACAATTTTCTGCAATCTCTTGTTAAAACATCTATATGTTTTACTCTTAGATGAAAAACCGAGAAATATACCTTCATCTCTTCTAGGATCAAATTTCCCAATATACATATCTCTTCTAATGTAGCATTTGCTTCCAAATATTATGAAATATTTAAGAGTAGGAGTAATACCAAACCATAGTTCATGAGGGGTCTTACTGGTTTCACCTTTGATGTGAACTTTTTTGCATGTATAGACTGTTGTACTGACTGCTTCTCTCCAAGACACATGTGGTAAATTTGCTTCTGATAACATACTTCTTGCTGCATCCAAGATAGTTCTATTTTTCCTTTCAACAACTCCATTTTTCTGAGGTGTCAGGGGTGTTGATAGTTGTCTTCTAATTCCATTCACTTTACAGAATGTATTAAACTCTTTAGATGTGAATTCTCCTCCTTGATTTGATCTTAAACACTTAATTTTCTTACCGGTTTCATTTTCAACCATTTATTTGAACAATTTAAATTTTCCAAGTGCTTCTGATTTTTCTCCAAGAAAAGTAACCCAACACATTCTAGAGTAGTCATCAATGATTAGCATGAAATACCTATCACCTTGTAAGCTTTTAGTTCTAGCTGGACCACATAAATCAGTGTGAATCAAATCAAGAGCATTATTTGATTTTTCAGGAATACTTTTGAAACTAGCTCTAACCTATTTTCCAAATTGACATTCCTTACATATTGTATTCTGAGGTTTGACAATCTTAGGTAAATCTCTAACTACCTTAGTAGTACTGATCTTTACCATGTAATCAAAGTTTACATGATAGAGTCTCTTATGCCATAACCAACTTTCATCTATATGTGCAATCAAGAATGTCTTTTCACTATTATTCAAATGAAAGATATTACCTCTAGTCTGATTACTGGTTACAATTTCTAAGCCAGTTCTATTCATGATTTTGCATTTTCCATTCTTAAATTGTAACTAAAATACTTTCTCAACTAATTAACCAACACTCAAAAGATTATGCTTTAAACCTTCAACATAGTAGACATTGTCAATGTTATGTTTACCATCAAGAGATATTGAACCCTTACCTCTGATTTGACAAGCTTTGTCATCTCCAAATCTTGATAAGCCACCATTGTATTCTTGAGATTTTATGAATTTACCTTTATCACTTGTCATATGATGTGAGCATATAGAGTCAATTATCCATTCATCTTTTACCTCAATTTTAGCTACCAAGGCTTGTTGTACCGGTTGCACTGCAGGTGCCGGTTGATCTTTTGCTATAGCAACAAAAACCCATCCATTGTCTACCTGATCTTCTTCAGAATCATCAGTCACTCCTTCATCAGCTACATAACAAGATTTGTCCTTATTTTTCTTCAATCTATATCTTTGATATTCAAGGTTAGGTTTGTATGCCCTTCTAGCTTCTTCTCTTAGTCTAGCACGTCTATCAGGGCATCTTGAAGCCATATGACCAATCTTATTGCAGTTAAAACATTTAAAGGGTGCTTTACCTTCATACTTCCAATTGGACCTTTTGGCATTTTTCTTGCAAATAGTGCTTCAAGTTCTTCAAGTTCTTTCCTACTTTCTTCAAGTTCTCTTGCATAAAAGGCTTTCCCATCTAATTTGTCAAATGATGATGCAGGTGATGTTGATGCTTTGAAGGATAAATTTGTCTTTATAGTAGCAATAGGACCAAATTCCTCAATTTCAAAGGTTGAAAGTTTTCCAATCAATGTATCCCTAGTTATTGATGTATTAGGCATTGTTCTTAATTCATTTATAGCAGTAACCTTCATTTTGTATGCCGGTGGCAATCCTCTTAAAACTTTTGAAACAATTTCATCTTCACTTAGAGTTCCTCCACAACATTTTATACCCAAAACAATTTCATTTACTCTTTCCATAAAAGAAAAAATTCTTTCATCTTCTTCCATTTTCAGATTTTCATACCTGACCCAAAAGCTTTCAAGTTTTGCAATTTTGACTATGGAATCTCCTTCATTCAGTGTTTCTAAATGATCCCAAATAGATTTAGTAGTAGACCTATCTGATAGTCACATGATTTGCTGATCTAATAATGCACTCAGAAGTGCTTCTCTTGCTTTGCAATCATTTTCTTCATCTTTAGTCAAGTTAGCTGGAGCAAGCTGACCTAGAGTAGCAGCAATATAACCATTCTTTGTAACATCCCAGATGTCCTTTCCAATGCAATTCAGATGTGTCTCCATTCTGATCTTCCATATCCCATAGTTGGTTCCATCAAGTTTAGGATTGTCCTTCTTGAAATAATTAGTAGACATTGGATCTCCTCAAGTTGTTAAACTTCTGCAAAAGAGGACTTAGCTCTGATACCAATTGTTAGGTCTCGGGGACAACTGAGAGGGGGGGTGAATCAGTTGTCTAAAACTTTAAACCAAAAACAACTTAATCAATAACTGTTTTAACACCGGTGAGATAGTCTGTTAAACCGGTGGATAGATTTAACAGATAAATGCAATACTGGTAGAGATTAACGCATGAAATCAAAACATAAAATCATCCACAACACATGACACCAATATTTGTACGTGGAAATCCTGTAAGGGGAAAAACCATGGTGGGAAACCTTACCCACAATCAGATGATACTACTGCAGATAGTAAGTGTACATAAATGGGGTCTGAACATGCAGAAAGGCCAAGCGCCTAGAGCTCACTGGTCAAACACAAATGGGAGTCACACTAACTATAATTTGGATGGTTAAATCCAATAAGAATGTACTGATTGAAATAGCATCTTCATATGCTGGATTCAGTATCAGTGTAATGCTAATATGCCTTCACAAAACCCTAGCTTCACCTTCAGGTGATGTCTTCATGTATAGCTCTGCTTAATCTCGCATATCCCTTCACAATATACCTTCTTCGCATTCCACACTTGATCTTACAATTAAGATCTTACATTTATACCATAACCTAAGACCAATTTTAGTAGGTCAACTCTACAAGATATTACAATAAAAACATTTTACAAACAATATAATATCCAATGCAATAACCAATTGAACATGTCAGCTTAATGCATTTACAACATTAATTAATCATCTCCATAGCGTGCCATGCTGATCTGGAAAAGATAAACCTACCGGTGTAACCATGGATAACCCTGGACCTATTTGCCAATAAAAGCAAATATGCAAATTTGAATATACCAATGATTAATTCTTGAAGATAAGATATCCCCATGATGTCTTCAACATCACCAAATGTCTTCCATGCCATATCAGGTGTCGATGATCATGATATCCTATCGATGTACCATATACCAGTAACTATGCAATAGTTACTTTCTTGTCAGTGAATGTTTGTTGGATCTCCAAACTACTTTTAGTAGGTGTTGACATCAATGACAAAACCATACCAAAATACCAACACTAGGCTCAAGCATGTCATTTTACGTAGAGTGCTATACTCATTGATATACATAGTTCTGTCTTGGGCTTTCTTAACAAGTTTGTTCATTGATTCTAGCATGGGGAGAAGACTAGCTAAAGTTAACAGACTCTCTATATCACTTAACTTATGTAAGAGATCAAGAGCTTTGTCTACTGTGAGGCATTGCTCATACATTAGTCCGATCAACGATTGATATTTGTAGACACCTAAAAATGGTCAACGCTTGCGAAGTCATACTTTAACATTTGCACATTGCCTCATTTTAGGTTTTTGCGTCGCATTAACATTTCTCCTATGTCACGCACTTGGTCTTTATCATTTGCGAGCATCGAGTCATTCTTCTACATTCTTCATTCGTCTCGCCTTCGAATTTGGTCTTGTCGACAACATTCTTCAATCATGATTTTGGTCAATCTTATCAATGTGCATGTTCATTTGTCATCATTTTGGACATCGTCAATCCTAATTAGGGTTTTGTCCTCTTATCAATCCTTATCATTTTCCATCTTATCATTTGGCGATCGATTTGTCATCGATCATGGTCATTTTCAATCTTGTCATTTTCAATCTTGTCATTTTGCGATCAATTTGTCGTCGATCATTGTCATGTTTGATCTTGTCATTTTGCGATCGATTTGTCATCAATCATGGTCATTTCCAATCTTGTCATCTTGCAATCTATTTTGTCATCGATCCTCATCCTCTTATATCAATTTGGATCAGTTAGTCATTGTTCCTCGTCAATTGGCGCATTTCTCAATCAAATCATTTATCACATTGGTCTTTTATCAATTCAAAATCATGATCGACATTAATTATCCTTCATCAAGACCTAATTGTCATTCTCACATTGCTAATTCATCTTCTAGGGTTTCATGATTTAATCATTTAACCTTGCTTGTCATTTTCTTCCTCTAGGATTAATAAATTATTTATTTATCCTAAGTCTTCTCATTACAATTAAATATTCATTTAATTGGCTAATTATTCCTCCTTTTGTGAATTAATTAATAAATGACAAATTATTAATTAATTTACCTAATTTCTCTTAAATTCCTAATTTCCTATTTTTCATCAATTTCTAATTCCTAATTTTCATCAATTTCAATTTTCTAATTTCTAATTCTTTTCCCTCCTATTTCATCTCCTAATTCCATGGGAATGACATTTCAATTTGTCATAATTTGTCATAATTGACAATCAATCAATTTTGACATAGAAATTTGTCATAAATTGTCATCAATTATCAATCAATCAAATTTTGCATAGAAGGTGCATAATTTGTCATAATTTGTCATAATTGACATGTTTGATTTGCAATTTCCATTCGAATTGAATCATGCTAATTTGGTCTTTTTCTCCAATTTCTCAAGGTTCCTAATCACTTTTGCAATCTAATCACATTATCAAAATAATCACTTTTGCAATCACATAATCACAGAATCAGATAATGAGAAATAATCACTTCTTCTAGTACTCTTGTGCCAATGTCAATCTTGCTTTCACATTAGGTGTATACACTTGAAGGTGAGATCCACAAACAAAGGCTATTTGGAGAAGAAAGAAGGACAATGGAGCTGCATGAAGGAGCATTCAAATCTACCATTGTTTTGCATATGTCTTTAATTTTGAATGTTTTGATTTCATGTCTCTATTAAGTGTGCTTAGGATAGATCATTGCATTTAGTCTTTTGTGATTAGGCTAGATTAGTATTTTGATATGCTTTGATGATTTATAATTTCCTAACATACATTAATTGGTGAACCCGACGTGAACTAACCCCCTAATTATGCTTTTGAGTGCTTTTGAGTTGATGTGCAGGTCAAAAACCCAAAAATAGGGTAATGCAGGGTTTTCTGGATACTTTTGCGCCTGTGTGAGACAACTTGCACCTATGTTCTGCATTTTGCGCCTGTGTTAAAGACATTTTGTGCTTGTGTCCTACATTCTGCACCTGTGTCATGAGTTCTGCACCTATGTAAAGTCCAGAACAGAGGTAAAAAGGCAGTGTTTTGCTTAAAAATTTGTTTTGTTTTTGCATTCTACTTTCTATTTTTTGGTTTTTGGTACTAATTATCTGTGCAGCATCTTGGCATACACATGGCAAAGACAACAAATCAAAATCCTAACATGTTTTATGTAGAATCGATAGTCAAAGAATAAACACCTCAAACTTCTAAATTGGGTTTTGCAGGTTGCCTTGGAGAAACAACCAAACTTTGTGTTTGCCATTAATGTTATAGGCACCTAGTATGATTTCTAAATAGGTTGGAATGAACATGTTTTTGCTTTGATTGTTGAGTATGACATTGGAGTAGGAGAGTATGCTCTCATCCTTCTTAGGGAAATCAAAAATCTAGATCTTTGATACCATGCTCGTTGTTTTGATTGTGTGTCAACTTTAGAGGGCTTGCCTTCCCGACCATTTGCTTTTGCAAGCAAGTGATAATCGTGAGAAGGGAATGACCCAAAGTGAGTACGGCTAGAATACCTTGGCATTCTAACTCACTATAAACAAATACCTGATGAGCGAAAGCTTTGAAGGAAGTGTTACGTGGGAATTGCAGTTACTTGGGAAGTGATGACCCATGAACTCTTTCTCATATCAACATCTAAGTAGGACCTCATGGTCTAAATCATGCTTGCGCAACTACATTTGTTTGGTATCTTGGTGGGCTTAATGTCTCAATCATGCTTGTGTGACACCAAGGAGTAACACTTAACAGAAATCCTTACTAACCACCTTGTTTTTAGAGGCCAAAACCCCTTCTAGTTGCTTGAGAAGGACAAGTTTGGATACTTGGAAGAGATACTAAGTTCGCCATGGGGAGATTTCCATGGGGACTGACGCTTGGCTGCCCTGAGAAGTGAGTTTCGTGGAGGGGAGCCCGTGGGGTCAAGCATCTATGTATTCTCCTTGAATCCCATAATGAGTCTACCTCTCAAGTACCTACTGCCCTTGCCATCCATAAGAAATGTGTGAATGAGCATGATTGTCTTGAGTCTAGGTTGAAATATCTTGTATTCTTTGCTTGTCAAAAGTTGAATTGTATCTCATTTTAAAAACAAGGCAAATTGATTCAAAACAAGGTTAAACCCAAGAACATTTTCATCCAACAAATTTTAAAACACCTTCAAACATGGTTGTCAAATATTCTTCAAAGTCTTGTATCAACATTCATGTCACTTAGGTTTAGGATCATCCTAGGTTTGCATTTTGCAAGTTCATTGTCAACTATCAAGGTTAAGTTTCATCTAAGTCATACTCCTTTGCATATCAATAAGGGTCATCCATTTGCATATGTCCTCTTGCATTAGAGTAATATCATTGTCATACATTTGCATTTTCATACCCTAGGTCTCTTCATTAAGCTTAGGTCATTATCATATCACATTAGGGTCACTTGCATAGTAATTATCCCTTTGCATATAGTGTCAAAGCTAGGTTTTGTCATACTTGAGTAATCCAAATCTTTGATAAACCCTAAGTCATTGTTAAGAAGTCTTGACCTTATCAAACTTTTATCCTTTTTCATTTCATCAAACCTAGCTTAGTATCCAAGCATATAGGGGAGACATTGTCATTTTGTCCTTTTGTCACTTGGTCCTTTTGTCCTTTGAGGTCTAGACATCATTTCAATTTCCTAAGGGTCTCTTTTTAGATTTGCATTCAAAAGTTTGTCAAAATCTTCAAAAACAACCAAAAACATAGGTTGCATTCTTGCCATAGATTGCATTTTCATCTATTTAGGTTGCATTTAGTTGCATATCATACATAATCCTTTAAATAATGCATTGCATAGTGACATGTCTATTGAAACAAGGTTTCAAGCACCAATGATGCAACAAAGTTTGACATATCAACCGACAATGCAATCGAATTTTAATCCAAGGCAATCACAATCATATCCAACCCAACAACAAGGCCATATCGATCAAACTCTTTATGATGAAACAAGTCTCCAAATACAAAAACTAGAGGAGAAACTAGCTCAAGAAAAAGAGATTTTGGAACAAAGAGTGAAAAACATTAAGAAGAATAGATCACAAATGCCCAAAATGTTTCAAAAATTTCCAGGTCAAAATCCAAAGATTGAGTCAATTGATGTAAGATCTCTTCTTGAACGATCAGACATGCCAGCTCTCCTCTCCCAAATAGAGATGATGCAACAATTTCAAGAAAAAAGACAACATCAATTTCAACATTATGTGCCTCCACAACAAGAACAAGAAGGTGTTTACTATCAATCACATTTTCAACCATCACAACCAATGGTTCAACCAGTTGTTCAACATTTCCAACAGACACAACCAATGGTCCAATTTCAACAATATGTCCAACCAACTATACAATGTCAACAAATAATTCAACCAATGGTGGAATATCAACAAGTTCAATCAAAATATCAATGTCAACAACTACAACCAAACATTCAAAAACAAAGGTTGCAGCACACACCAACCCAAGTTTCAAACATGTCAGAACAATTGAACCAAGTCCAATATCAAAACATGACATTAAACCAAGACCAACTCCTTGCCAAACAAGTTCAAATTCTAGATACAACCATGTCAAAACCTCGAAAGAAAGGTGGCTTTATTGCAATGATCTTAAGGAAATTACCAAGTGAGTTTATTGAGGAAGATCAAAATAATACACTTATGTCTAGCAATGCCTCATCCCCCCACAAAAAAATTGACTCTCCAGTGGCATCTATCCCTACACCTTTAGAAGTTTCACAAGAACCTTCTATATTGTCCTCATCAAACAATACACCCAAGGATGCAATTATACAAGAGCTATCCATAATTGATTGCCAAAATAATCCAATTCATGATGCACATCCTTGTCATGTTTTAGAAATACAAGACCCAATGCCACCATGCACTTTATTGTCATTACCTGTTTTAGAGGACCCCCTTCAAAGTCCCTCTTCCTCATGTTCAAGCATTGATTCCTTGCCAGAATCCATCAAAAATGTTCAAGATGCATTTCCTTCATGCCAAAACATTGATTCCTTGTCTGAATCCCCAATGCATATCCAAAGTCCAACCTCATGTCAAGAGGATAATTTAGAGCATGAAGAAACGTGTCTTAAAACAGATCAAGATCGAGATCCTGAAACCTTATCATCCCATCCAATTGTTGACCAGGACCCCATGTTCCCAGACACTCATGATGATTCCACTATTCTTGTCCATCCTATCCAAAGTCCTATTGACACTCCATTCCCCAAGCAAGATCAAGATATCCCAGTCCATCCAATCCCAAACGATCCCCTTCCATTTCATGAAAAAAATGTCCTTTCAAATCCCATTGGCATTCCACTTCCTAAGAAAGATCAAGATATCCTTTCCATCCTTTCTGATGATCCCATTGAAAGTCAAGAGCAAAGCACCTTTAAAGAGGATTCCAATGATCTTCCTCCTTGTCAAGATCAAATTATTCCTTTAAATCTTCCACAAGATCCTTTTGTTCCTCCATCTCCTTGTCCTAATGCTCCATATACACTCCAAGATATCACTTCTTTTGATGATCCCATTATTTCTCCCATTCCATCTCTTGAAGAGCCTGTCATTGAACCATGTCCACTACATAATCCTAGTCCCCCTCATGATCCTGATACCCTTCATGATTCTAACATATCAGTGCAAGAGGTTCATGAACCCTCAACATGCATAATGGGTTCTTCCACTTTGGTGCAATCCAATCCACTTCAAGATCTCATTATTTCTCTCATATCATATCCACCTCATAATGGACTCCCGTCTTCTTCCCAAAGAAAAGAGTATCCTATTAGTCAAAATATTGATAAAGGCAAAGGGGTAGACCTTCACAAGCAAGAACCCCTTCATATCAAAGAGTATACTAATGGTCATGGCTACAAAGCTCACACTCAAGGCATTGGTATCCCTTCAAAGTCAAAATCCAAATGTCCACCTTCCCCATCATCGCTTCCATCCATTCTAGGTCCCTATATCCCTCCATCTCCTATGCAACATCAGCAAAGGCACACATCCTGGAGAACCTTCCATCCACCCCACATGCCTCCATATCATTCCCATCCACACCGACATTCATTCCCTCTTCCAAGCAATTTGGATGCCAAGTATAAGCATCATAAGTCTAGCAATCCACGTGTATTCAAGGATCAACATGTCCAATATAATCGACATGTCAAAACAAAGAACAATATGATCTATAAAGAAAAGGAAAAATCCAAAAGGCCACAAAGGCCCACTAAGCAAAATAAAGCAAAGTCAAAATATATATGGGTTCCTAAATCCCTTGTGCAAGCAATGCACTCTAAGGAACCACAAAAGCATGAAAAATCAAAAACCATGTGGATCCCTAAGCGGCTCCTTGAAGCACAAAATCCTAAAGAAACATCCAACTTGGCATCCAAAATTGCTATTCTTCCATCCAAACCTCTCAAATTTGTTCCTCCATCACCTTCTTCATCCATTTTGGGCCCTTATGTCCCAAAATCCCAAGCTATTCCTCCATCCAAACCTCAATATCCAAAATACATTTGTCCTCCATCAGTCCATCACCCCTCCAGGTGTGTGCCAATGTCGATCTTGCCTTCATTTCCATCCACTGAAGCCCAATTCTTCCAATACCCTATCCATTATCCAATGCATATTTTTCATCCTTCGATCCCTTTGGTCCAATCCTTTGCATAACTCCTTGCCTTAGTTTCATCTTATTTTCCATGTCCTTATCCTACCAACGTCTTTGAGCATACTTTTAAAAGTCATGGTCCATTTCTTTCAAGGCTACTATCCAAACAAAAAGATGCTTGAGTCCTTCTTCCATCCCTTATCATGTGTCCATCTTCTATTGAAAAAGTCAAAATGCAAAAAGAAAGTGAAAAAAAAAAAGAGAAAAGCAAAAAAATAAAGAAAAATAATTTGTCCACTGGTGAAAACCTGGCAAACAAGCGCCTTGGGCAAGTACCGTGATGAAAACCTGGCAAACAGGTGTCATGCGTAATCTATGAACTTCTTGCACACCACACTTGGGGGCAGGTTTCCTCCTTCATATCCTATTGCCCTTCATTATCCTATCATACCCATGTCATTACCCTTCATATCCTATCATCCCTCATGTTTAGTTTCCCTTTCCACCTTTGATCTTGACAAGGTTGAGGATCATCATGAGCATCATGCTTGAAGCTTTTAGTCCATCATAGCTTTTGGTCATTTATCCATTTGCTTATTATAACCTTTCATCCATATTCCCTAACTTATTGCAACTTTCTGCCACTATCCCTTAGCCTATCCTGACCTTCAGTCCATGTCCCTTATCCATTCTTGGTCTTGCTTATCCTATCCATATCTTATCACAATCCATACACTCTTTCTATCCCTTGATCTTGATCTGACATAAGGACGCAAAATTTAAACATAGTTTCAAAAACCTTTTGACATGTCCCTCATGCCATGTTCCTGCTTTACATTGTCATATCTAGTCTCTTGTCCCATCACGCCATAGCCCTTGAAAATTGCATCCGTATTGTCTCCATAATGAAAGGCCTTCGTCTTCCCTCCATCCACTATCATTTTAGTGCCTATTTATTCACCTATCATATTCCTTGCCTTTCTAGACACTAGAGGCAGAAAAACAAAAAAAATTGAAAAATGTCTTGAAAAAAATCATAAAAATTTGAAAAATGTCCTAAAAAAAAATCATAAAAAATCAAATAATGTCCTGAAAAAATAATAAAAATCAAAAAATGTCCTGAAATAAAAACTTAAAAATTTGAAAAATGTCCTGAAAAAATCATAAAAAATTGAAAAATGTCTTGAAAAAATCATAAAAATTTGAAAATGTCCTGAAACAATCACAAAAAATTGAAAATTGTCCTGAAATAATCCAAAAAAATCAGATAAAGTCCTCAAAAAAAAATCTTTAAAAAATCAAATAAAGTCCTGAAAAAAAAAATGAACAAAAAAAATTTCAAAAAACATTAAAATCCAAAAAACAAGCATTTTGTAATAAATGATCCCTTTGTGCATAGACAGATCACTGAGCATCCCTCCAACGACACACAATCACACTGTGTTTTAATGAAATCACGCATTAATAAATGAGCTTTTTCAATCACAACCAAACTTTCAAACTGATCACAATTGTCATATCAATCGAATATCAACATCTAAATCATTTGTCCTTGTTTCTACTATCATGGGTCTTATACAGGGTGTGGTATACTCAAAACCAAACTATGTCCTGTCTTAGATGGGGTATCACATGTCCTGAAACCAGACAGCATGATCATCCCATCAGCACTTTCAACTTTTGACAATGAAGATCAAGATGTTTGTTTGATTTGTTTGAATTTGTGCATCTTATCTTTTTATTGATTTATCTTCGATCATGTTCCTATGTTGCTCGATGATGTCACTGAGTGATTTAGAGTGACCGAGATGGTTCATGATCCCTTTCTTTTTTGTTGTGATTGTTTTTTTGTCTGCGATGTGTCTGTCTTTTGCAAAAAGGGTTGCATTTCAGCTCTGGCCTTCAATGCCATGATGCTACGCATCCATTTTGCTAAATAAAAATAAAGGTTCTCACCTACAAAGTGCATTACTGAAAGCAAGTTTTTCTTCATCTCTAACTGTCCTTTGTTTCATTTCTTCTTACTAACATTTCTTCCATCAGTTTGGATAGTCAGTTCGGTCTAGTGCTCCAATTTCTCCACACATATGCTGCATCCTGCATTCATTGGTTAGTACATTTGCCTTACATCAAGTATCATATCAAACATTTTATCCATTTCATATTATAAATGCATCAAAAATACATAAAAATGTATCCATACATGTTCCTAAACAGTGCATAAGTCATCCATACATAGAAAAATAACTACAAATTATAACACATTGCATCCCATCATATCGATGCATATCACATATCACAATAATATCGGAGTACAAAATTGGATTGTCTGTCCTCAGTGTGGCCCGTAGGCTGACCACATGAATGTCAAACTACATAATGTCATCTATCTCTGCCCTAAGGAGCACGTGCCTCTGTCACTGGGTGCTCCCCCTGTCCTCCTCATCCCTACCATGTCTCATGGATGATGTCCCTCCTGGTCCTGGCTGTGGTGGTCTCATAGGTCCACTCACCCCCATGCTGCTCAATGACCTCCGAGAGCATGCCCTGCTCTTTGTCCTCGATCATGCCTGATATGAAGCTGCTCTCTGCTCTAGTGGAACTGCACCCTCATATACTGTCCTCCAATGGCGTATTTCCTCTCCAGTCTCTACCAGCATTTGTGCCATCTCCCATGTGTTGGCATCCCTAATCGACCCAATGAACTCAGTGACTCTCTGTTCCTCTCGCTGTGCTTGAGCTATTGTTGTATCTCACTCTGTCCTCAAGATGGCATTCTGTCTCTCCAATGTCATGATGTGATCCTGCTAACTAGCGATGGTAGCCTTGCACCTGTCCATCTCCTCTATACTAGCTGTCTCCAGCTCTATGGGAATATCCTGTAATGTCTCATGATCAATTGAGTTTGGCTAATCATCGTCATCCTCCTCCTCATCTCCATCCTCATCATCCTCCTCATCCTCATCCCCACCCTCATCCTCCTCATCCTCATCATCTCCCTCCTCTTCTACGAGTGGGAAGTCCTCCTGTTTCCTCGGTACTGGAATATCAGGATCAGTCAATGGCACTAGCCGTCGTAGTGCAAACCATTGCTCATACTCCTCTGTCATCCCGGCGTCTACCACACCTGACCTCCAATCCCACTGTCTCTACTATAACTATGCAAAATCGGCATATGCTATGTGTGGCTGAATCATACTCCCCCACTGACTCATCTCTCTGTGCGATCGGGAAAACTGTGCCATCCTCCTAGGTACATCCTGTCTCTCTCCAAACTATCGTCTGACTCTCTCTGGCAGGTACATCTCAATCACTCTTTGGCGATTCACTGGTCGCCCAATCAAGTATCTCTCCTGTCTACAATATGGTAGCTCATCATGATCATCTGACGATCCAGGGCAATCAAGATATGGCCTACATGTGAACTCTCTCAATCTGTCTAGCTCATGTCGCTAGTACAATATATATCCAAAAGGACCCTGTCTCAGTGCTCCTCCATAACAGTACACATATGGTTGGTGTGGTACTACCTGTCTCTTTGTAATCGGTTGACATATGGCTATGTGCTCAAATGCCCATACCTAAAGCAATGTGACTCCACAGCTCAAAGTCTGCACTCCCTGATATGCTATCTGATGCAAATGAAAATAGAGCATAGCCAGTACACATGGTCCCCATGCATACACCATGGTCCCCATGCATACACCATCCCCTCTGTCACCATCTACTCTATCACTCTTCCCCATCCAATAGGGAATCCATGTCCTCGTCTATCCCCTGCTAGTAAACATGCTATCACCACTGCTATCACCACACATCGTTGATCATATTCTACTGCCATAGTCTCCCAGCGGATCTCCCTCTCGACGATGTCTTGATCATCTATGTCACACTCAAAGAGCCTGCATAATGTGTCTCTCCCTGTCACTAGGTCATACTCTACCATCTCCCCATGTATCAGAATGCGGAGGATGCGCCATACATCCTCTAATGTCACTGTCGCCTCTCCGGTCGCCAAATGGAAAGAGGAAGTCTCTAAATGCCATCGCTCTGCCAATGCGGTAAGCAATCCTGTGTTTGCTCTAATCTCAAGCATGAATGTGATGTAATATATCCCAAGTCCTGCTAAGACATCTCTGTCTGTGCTCCTACGTCTATGTCATAGCATGAAATAGTCTGGTCGGTTCTCCCGCGTGATCAACGGATACTGTTGACTCTGCATCACAATTGGGGCACAATTTTGTCAGTATTAGGGTTTGTTCCTATCGGGCTACATTTACTTGTTTCATGACCAAATTAGGGTGTTCTTTATCTATCATACCCTTATCCCCCCTTTTCGGGTCATTTGCATGCAGTTTCAAACCAAAATTGAGTCTTAAATGCACAATTGTGCTTGTGTCTTAACTCCTGCACCTATGTCACATAACTTGTGCCTGTGTACCCTTACACAAGCATAGAAGACATGACACAAGCACAAGATTTGACCTACACAAGCGCAAAACTCAATTTTTGCAGTTTCTATGGGCCTCGCAATGTCCCGCAAGCAATCAAAATTCATGAAATTGAAAATATGGGTTTTTAAGGTACATACCACTGCTCCTGCATCGACTAGTTGTCTGTAAGTACATACATGTTCTCTGAGGTGATTCACCATTGGAATGTTCACCATCTCTCTGCAAGTGTCCTTGTCTTGAGCAACAAATCCTCCTCTTTGGCTAGTGCAAATGAGCAATTTTCAAACTCTTGGTCTCATTTATAGATCTTTATCAGTGCATAGATGGACGTGCACCCTCTCCATCTTATGTTGGTCATGGTCTTGTGCACCTTAAATTTCTTGTCCTTCATGCATCCGATCTCTGAATCTCAGTCCGTTCGATCCTATCATTTTTATCGATCAATTGGCCTCTTTTCTGCATGTTTCCGGCCAATTCCTCGATGGGGCATGCATATGTCATTGTCAGTTGTCTGGGGCATTTTCATTATTGTTCTTTGAAACAATGCTTAAACTCGCATTGTCTCAAAGAGGGGCAAAATGTAGACACCTAAAAATGGTCAACGCTTGCGAAGTCATACTTTAACATTTGCGCATTGCCTCATTTTAGGTTTTTGCATCGCATTAACATTTCTACTATGTCACGCACTTGGTCTTTATCATTTGTGAGCATCGAGTCATTCTTCTACATTCTTCATTCGTCTCGCCTTCGAATTTGGTCTTGTTGACAACAATCTTCAATCATGATTTTGGTCAATCTTATCAATTTGTGTGTTCATTTGTCATCATTTTGGACATCATCAATCCTAATTAGGGTTTTGTCCTCTTATCAATCCTTATCATTTTCCATCTTATCATCTGGTGATCGATTTGTCATCGATCGTGGTCATTTTCAATCTTGTCATTTTGCGATCAATTTGTCGTCGATCATTGTCATGTTCGATCTTGTCATTTTGCGATCGATTTGTCATCGATCATGGTCATTTCCAATCTTGTCATCTTGCAATCTATTTTGTCATCGATCCTCGTCCTCTTATATCAATTTGGATCAGTTAGTCATTGTTCCTCGTCAATTGGCGCATTTCTCAATCAAATCATTTATCACATTGGTCTTTTATCAATTCAAAATCATGATCAACATTAATTATCCTTCATCAAGACCTAATTGTCATTCTCGCATTGCTAATTCATCTTCTAGGGTTTCATGATTTAATCATTTAACCTTGCTTGTCATTTTCTTCCTCTAGGATTAATAAATTATTTATTTATCCTAAGTCTTCTCATTACAATTAAATATTCATTTAATTGGCTAATTATTCCTCCTTTTGTGAATTAATTAATAAATGACAAATTATTAATTAATTTACCTAATTTCTCTTAAATTCCTAATTTACTATTTTTCATCAATTTCTAATTCCTAATTTTCATCAATTTCAATTTTCTAATTTCTAATTCTTTTCCCTCCTATTTCATCTCCTAATTCCATGGGAATGACATTTCAATTTGTCATAATTTGTCATAATTGACAATCAATCAATTTTGACATAGAAATTTGTCATAAATTGTCATCAATTATCAATCAATCAAATTTTGCATAGAAGGTGCATAATTTGTCATAATTTGTCATAATTGACATGTTTGATTTGCAATTTCCATTCGAATTGAATCATGCTAATTTGGTCTTTTTCTCCAATTTCTCAAGGTTCCTAATCACTTTTGCAATCTAATCACATTATCAAAATAATCACTTTTGCAATCACATAATCACAAAATCAGATAATGAGAAATAATCACTTCTTCTAGTACTCTTGTGCCAATGTCAATCTTGCTTTCACATTAGGTGTATGCACTTGAAGGTGAGATCCACAAACAAAGGCTATTTGGAGAAGAAAGAAGGACAATGGAGCCGCATGAAGGAGCATTCAAATCTACCATTGGTTTGCATATGTCTTTAATTTTGAATGTTTTGATTTCATGTCTCTATTGAGTGTGCTGAGGATAGATCATTGCATTTAGTCTTTTGTGATTAGGCTAGATTAGTATTTTGATATGCTTTAATGATTTTTTATTTCCTAACGTACAATATTCTGTTAGAAATCATTCTGCTAGTCCATGCAAGGAGATCCATCTGGTCTCAACATCCTTGAGAAGCTTGTTTCCTCCTGTTACTCCCTCATTAAAAATCTAAAATTCTGCAAAATGTTTCAGACTTCAGCAAAAGTATGAGTGGAGCTCATGGACCAGATCTTCAACTTTTGACATTGTAGGGAAATTGTTTACAATTCTATATGCTAAATTCATTCGATGATCCATACAGTGAATGCCAACCATGTATGGTGCAATACTAGTTTGTAATCTTGTGCAAAGACCAGTCCTTTGACCTTGCATTACTGCAGCTCCATCAACTCCAACACACACCAACTTCTTGGCAATTATCAAGTCATCCATACCAAAAATTTCATTCAAAGCTTTCTTAACTTCCAAATATAATTTTTTTGTTATTGAATTGCCCCTCATTTTACAAACATAGAGTAGATGAGCTCAGCGGACGTGTTCTTTTATGGTATACACATGCATACAAACCTAAGCAGTGTTATCTACCGTAGTAACTTCATCTATGGATAATGAAATGAAATTTGACTCTTTTACACTTTCTTGTAAATTTTGCTTTTCCACCTCAGCGAGACAGTTTGTCATTTCCCATCTAGCGTTTATTGACCAATGTGACATAGGATAGTGAGGAACATTCAAAAAAGATAATAAATTACTAAATTCTGGGAAATCTTTCATAAGACACCCTCTCGACATAATATAAAAAAAAAAACTCATCTGAACAGTCTTTGCCAGGTTTGTATCTTTCATTGCATGTTCAAGCCGAGCCTTGATTGTATTTCCAAATCCACTATTATCAATCAGTGTCATTTTGTGGTTATGCTCTTCATATTCCATGTCATACTTAACATGAAGAAATTCTTCCTTTGATTTCCATCTTACTACTCGTCTTTCCTTTCCATCTATGATCTATTTTTCATAAACCTTACCAATATGCTTTTCTATGGTGTCAAGCTTTAGCTGCATCTTCTTCTCTCTTTTAGTTTTCTAGCTACAAATCTTACACCTGAATTTTGTTGGTTGTTCATCATTGTTTGGGACCGGTTCAATGAATGGGTACTTTACTACCCAATCAATCTTAAAACTCCTTGTCATCTCCCACTCTCACCCCAATTTTAGTTTCCTTTTTCTTTTCTTCCTACCAACGTCATCCTCAGTACTAGCATTTGCATCCGATTGAATTATCTCATTGTGTGTATCCCTTAGAACATCTTCTTCCGTGTCGGTATTGTCATCCTCATTTGATGCATTTAACTCAATGACAATCCCACCTTGTGGTGGTGGTGAGCTACTATGAATGGGTTCTGCAACTGCAGAGGTTGATGGACCAGAAACTTTGCCAATTCCAAAAAAAAACTTTATGGTACTATCTTTAAGTTTAAGTTTTGGGCATTTTGATGGCCTTCCAATCCCTTCAATTTTACCGCCCTGAGGAGTCTTACCCTTGTCTGACATCCCAATCCCTTCACCACCCTGAGGAGTCTCACCCATTTCTGACTATCACATCTTGAGTCTTGACCTCTCACTATGAATTAAAAGTTAAAACTAATACTATCAAGTATGAAGAAATGATTACTCGCCTTTATTCCTTCTCAATTTTCTGAATTAGGAATTAGGAATGAATGCCTGGGCCTGTGTTGCAAGATTGTAACTCTGGCCCTCCACCCTACAATGAACTTCGACTTCCCAACTCAATTTGTGGAATGTGAATCAAGACTCGAGACTCCGAGAGCTCCCAATTTACTAATCAGACACGAACAAATTGTAAGAAAGAGTGTAAGAAATAGTGTATTTATAGCAATCCATGATTGCATTTTTTGCGAATTGCGTGGGCCCCGGGCATCACAATTGCGAATAAACATTTAATTTAATTGCATTTTTGGTGAATTGCGCAGGCGTGTAATGAACATTTAATTTAAGCAGGGCGAAATGGGTCCTCGAATGCTTATAATGTTTTAATTGATATTGGTAAATTTGGCTGATGCGTGCAATGAACATTTAATTTACCATTGGTGAATTAGTTCCTAGGTACGTGGACATTTTACTATTGCTAGTGAATAGCTAAGGTGATCTAATACCCACATCTGAGTGATTCTAGGTGAATATTACGGGCATGCACATCGACGGTGTGTGGTCAATGGTGAAACCAGATTACAAATATTTGCATTGTTCTTTAAAATTTTGGGCGATTTGACCACGATTGTTCCCCTCACTATTCGCACAGAATTTGCCAATTGGTGAAGATTCACCACTAAAAAACTCTCTGTACACTACGCTTTTGAACTTTCATATGCGATCCTACTTGCAACCACATTTCCATTCTTTGTTGAGCTCTTGTGCACATAAAATCTGAGAGCAAATATATCAAGCAAGATCAATGGAGATAGGAAGAATGGAGATCCGAACCCTATTGGACATGTGATGGTATAATCTTTGTGATTTCATTTGATTTGCATTGTCTTCGGTAATCTTCATATGTTATGGTGGATCTTTGTTGTTGTTAGGCTAGGGTTTTGTGGTTGAATTCATTTAGTCTTTCAAATATTGTTGTATCTATTTTCACCATAAACAACAGTTAAAGCATTTGCAATTAAATTTATAAGCATTTGGTTGCCTTACCGGTTTGCTATGATCATGTGTGTTTGCAGTACCAGAGCTTTCACCAACTTCAAAGCCAAGGCCATTAGTGTCACCATTAGGTTTCTAATTCTTTAGCATGTCACCAAGTTCTTCTGAGCTTTTCTTGAATTTTTCCTTGTGTTGATTTGCAGTAGCCAATTCTCTTTCCAAGATTCTTTTCTGTCTCATGAGTTCATTTGAGTCATTTTGTGTATGCATCATATTTGTCTTCAACATATCATTTTCATGACTAAGTCTTATTTTTTCATTTGCAGCATCATTCAGTTTTCTAGTCAAGTCTTCTTCATTTTTCTTTCTATCTTCAATTTCTTTACAAAATCTCATAGTCATATCCTGCATCTCATTCTTTGTTGTATTGTTTTCTTGTCTTAGCTTGTTTACCAGATCATTAAGAGTTTCCTTATCATCATTCTCATTCTGCATCTTTTCACAAAGTTCTCTTCTCTTATTTCTTGCAATGGTAAGATTTTCTTGAAGCACTTGAATGATATCCAGAGTAGCTTTTAGATCATCTTCAAGTTTGATATTTTTCAACTTTTCTGCATCATAGTCTGAAAGAGTTATTTCCAATTGTTTCTTCAAGTTTTCTATCTCTACTAGTGTCAAGATCTTCCTCAAGCTGTTAGACTTCTGAAAATAGAGAACCTGGCTCTGATACCAATTGTTAGGATTCCCAAAGATACTAAGAGGGGGGTGGTGAATCGGTATCTAACTAGTTAATGAATTTACTTAATTTAAAACATGTAAAGCATATCAATATTGTGTACCAGTAAACCAAAAATAATGCAATAAACAATAATAACAACATCCACATTAAAAGCACACCATAACACAGTAGTTTAACGAAGAAACCCAGTGTGGGAAAAACCTCGGTGGGATTTGTGACCCACAATATTCACTTACTGGCCAATAAGGGAATATTATTGTTTTACAAGAGGGGCCTACACATGTAGGAAGGCCAAGTGCCTAGAGCTCACTGCTCAATTACAAAGGAAGTCACACTGACTTACAAAAATAGATTATGCAAATCCAATGTCTTGTACTACCTCAAATTAGCATCTGCTATGCCAGATCCAGTACCGGTTTTAGCTCTGCTTCATACATAAACCCTTAACCTATAGTTTGCATGTTAGGTATGCATAATTTCACCTATCATACTAATACAAAATGTTCTACAATGATCTCATACATATATGAGTCATATTACAACTCGCCATGTCAGCTTACAATGATTCTACAATTAATTACAAAATATATTGTCAAGAAAATTCATGTCGGCCTGGGTGCTGGTATCCTTCCTTTCATTGTCGGTGTTCTGTGTGCTAGTGTAGAGTTTGTCATTGCTGGTGCCAGTAAATTGTCTTGCCAGTATCATATGATTGCAAGGTTTCCATCAATGACAAAACCTTCAATCACCTATAGTTTCTCATTGGAGTGTGCATTTGCCAACAACATTACTATTTTTTATGCATGAGTTAGAACCAACAATATCATATGCATTCATCATATCCTTTAGAATAGATTTTTCGCTTGATTAAATCAATTTTATTAGCCCAAGAATCTTCATTATCGACCTAAATTTCAGATTTCTCATCATTTCAACAAATAGTTGACATCTTCCCGTCTCATTTAAAGGCTCAAAAACTATTTTCCATATCCGGTTAGCATGTCTTTGACAAGTACACTTCAGAATCTTGTCAACCATTGATTTCAAAACATTAGAATCAATATCAATCAAATACTTAGGCTTTCTATGCAAAACTCTAGGAGGTGTTCTCAAACTTTGAGTTACCTCAAGATTAGGAATATCAACAACATTAGGGATAGGTGGCATACCTTCAACCGGAGATGAAAATAATGACATACCTTGAAATAGAGGTGTACAAGATGGTGTAGCTCCAATACTTGATGTCAATCGTGAAGTACATGCAATGTCAAATGTCATAGAGGTAGTGCATTCAATATGAGATGGTGTAGATGCCAATGGTGTGCCAATAAGAGATGGTGTGCCTTCAACTTGAGATGTAAGATATGGGGTGCCTTCAACTTGAATTGTGGTAGACATGATCTCATTGCATGAAGGTTTTGCATCTATTGCCTTTGTGTGGCATGTTATCACTATTTTAAAAAATGGATGTTCTCGGTCCATAATTGGCTAATTTTGTTGAAATTTAGAGTATGGTATTGGCCTTGTTACCTCTATTTTGTTGTAAGCCAATGGGAAGGTTTAAGGGTTTTAAGTTTTAACCTTCAAGGTGTCTGAGTAAAAACCTGGTTCTAATTGTGTTACTTTTTACCACTTAAGTGATGGATCCATTTGTCATGAGAAGTGTCCCCCCATTGTTATTTACCTAGGCGGTCTCTTAAATATTTTAAATTTTATACGCCTATTACTTTGCCTTTTTTCTAATGTTTATCGGGCCCTATAAGTGTCATGCAACTCTTTGTTGATCCAATGGCCCGCATTGATTCATAGCCAAGAGATTCTCGTGGTTTACCTATTGCGAAGCAGCAAAAAGATGGTAGGCCCGGGTGAGGTGGTCAATAGAAGGAATAAAAGCAGTGCAAATCC
This sequence comes from Cryptomeria japonica, assembly GCF_030272615.1. Taxonomy (NCBI): domain Eukaryota; kingdom Viridiplantae; phylum Streptophyta; class Pinopsida; order Cupressales; family Cupressaceae; genus Cryptomeria; species Cryptomeria japonica. The sequence continues at coordinate 33,588,621 of NC_081408.1, read as the reverse complement.
CTGAGATCTAACAGCTTGTGTTATTTCATGGGATGAAGATGATCGCAAGTTACCTATCGCAAAATGGTGAAAAGGAAAGTGGGTCCACATGGTAGTAAAGCTAAAGTTAAAGACCAATCATTTCTCTTTTGATTGGACGGATCACGTGGTATCGTGGGATGAAGATGATCGAGTTTTGCCCTCCATAAAATAGCAAAAAGTGGTAGATCCCAGAAGCAGGCAGGTTTTCCAAATAGTAAAGAGTGGTTGGTTCAGAGAATGATCAACAGCCCACATTGATTCACGGCCAAAAGGTGCTTGAGATTTAGCCTTCACGAAGTAGCGAAATGACATGGTAGTCCAATTAGCAGTCCAAGTGGTTTAGGTGGCAAATCAGAAAGTCACACATGGCCTCGAGGTTAAGTAAATCAAAGAATAAACTTGGCGACTAGGTGGTGGGCCCAATAGATAGATTGAATCATATCACCAACGAAGAGATGACTTGTCAGGCATAGGTGGTAGTTTAGAAGTGGATCCCATGGAAGTTTTTCAGCAAGTAAGAAGTTGCCACGTCGGTTTCTTAGGATATCGAATGCCAAGGTGGATAGCGTTGAATTAGAGGGCCCACATCTACTGGATTAAAGTTGTTAAAGAGTGGATTTCTCAAGGAGGATCCAACAGTGAACGCTATTTCATAGCCCGAAGGAGTAGGATAGTTACCGTTCATGAAACAGAGAAGACTGTTAGCCTTAACCACTTGGTGCATGGTTAGTGAGGTAAACTGTCAGGTCAAGACATGATAAAGACCGATCAAGTTCTATCTGATCAGATGGCTACCATAGTTTTGCTAGGTTAAAGTGCATGATGGTTACCGTTTACGAAATAGCGAAAGGAATTTTAGCCCGTTGTCGGATGAGGAAAAGTCAAAAGGTAAAAGCAGTGCAAGTTCTATCTGATCGGACGGTTGGCATGACTTTGCTAGATGAACATGCAAGGGTTTTATGCTCTGTGAAATAGAAAAAGAGTGAAAAGAAAAAATACTCAGAATAGTTTTCACCCGTTGGAGCCAAATTTTTGAATTCTTTCATGAATTCAATTTTGAAGGGACGGTCGAAGCATGTGGTGTTAATATCATAGTTAAGAAGCCCAATTACCATATATACTCTTGCATCAATTAATGAAGGTATCATTTCAAAGAAGTTGTTGCAAAGAAAGTTGGTGCAGAGCAGAATTCTTCAAGCCAAAATCACATTTTCTTGTTCTTTGCTTACCCATTGGTTGAAAATTGTTGAATTGTGGTTTTGTTTTGTTAAAGAACTGCTTTGATTGATAATTGGCATAGTTGCATACTTTCAAAATAGCACCCAGACAGGAATTGACAGGAAAGGTGAACTATCAGGACATAAACATGTGTGATTACTTTCTAGAGCAGTTAACCATGTCAACTAATGTCGGGGCTAGGGCCAAAGAGTTAGTACCAAAAAACCCTCGTTTGAAAATTGGGGATGGCCTGTATGACAAAGGAAATTGGTTAAGGGACCTTGAAATAGGGATATCAAGTCTAAGTCTTTTTAAAGTTGGTTTAGGTCAAAGACATGCCCGCGCCCCTTTGAATAGCATCTGGGAACTGGATGTGGGGAAGCTTGTGGTCCCTAGTGTGTTCATGGATGTAGATTTGTTGACCCTAATCGCACAGAATTATGACCCTACTGCCAAATGTATCAGAAATATAAAGGGATCATCCCTAGTTGAAATCAAAGATGATGAGTTTAGAAATGTTTTCAAGCTTAGTGAAGCTTCAAATTATCTTAAGCCTATTGATTTTGAAGCATTAGCTCAAGTCTACAATGCAAAAAGAGATCATCTTAGGAGTGGCCCATTGAGAGAATTCTTTGTTAAAATAGGAGGGTTAACAGTTGTAGGCCCCAGTACAATGGAACCATTTTCCCTAAATTTGTTTACTTTAAGAGCTAAGGGTATGTATTGGACAATGTGTCAGATCTTTGGAGAAGATGCTGAGAAACATATGCCAACCCATTATACGCTGATGATTGCCCAAATTCTAAACCCTTCCCTGGCAATAACATTTGATTTTTCCCCATACCTCACTGATGCTATTCATGTAGGGCTTGTAGGGATTAAAAATGGTAAGGTGGATAGGCCATTTGGATGGTACTCCCTATTAATGCACATGTTTTTATTCAAAGGTGCTGATTATTCTGCAAAAGATATGGATTTGGTCAAGGTTAAAGATAAAGAGGAGATGCCTGTGCAACTTTGGAGCACTATTCTATCTTGGGATAGAGAGGATGCTAGTTTTTTGAAGTTTGATAGATGCTTTGCATCTAAGATTAGAGTTCTTTTATGTGCAAAAAACCCTAGGATTCCTAAGGCTCTTTTGGAATTCCTTAGGCCTAAAGAGTTTGCAGAAGATGACAAGATTGTTCACAACTGGGGAGACATGTATTTGTACCCTGTTTCTACTATTTTCAGAGTATATGGCTTCAGAGGAACCCCCTATCTACTGCCCTATCAGGTCCCATTGAAGATAGGGATTGTAGAAGTGTTGAGACAAATTGGAGGAGCACAAGAGGTCGAGCTGACCAATAGGGGTAAAGGGACCATTTTCTCAACTATTACCATGGCCCATCATTTTATAATTACCAAAGGTGGCTGGAAATACTTTGAAGAATTCTTTAAGCCATATATGTTGTCAACTACAGTTTCAACGTGTGCAAACCCTGAGGATTTCTTCAATGGCATGTTTAGAAAGAGGGCAGTATGTAAAAGTAGGCCTCACCAATTTCAATTTCCTAAAGATTTAATTAGAAATGAATTCAGCTTAGATGAGCAACAATTAAGAAAGGAGAAGTGGATTGCATACAAAAGAGGACTTGATTTTATTCATCAATTTGATTCTAGCTATGACCCTCTTTCCAGTTTTACCCCTTTTGAAGAGAAGGTTAAATTCTTAATTCTTTATTTTGAAGACCTAATGCAAACCCTGAAAGAAAAAAAGGAGGCTATAATGCAAAATGATCCTGATAGGGCTAAATAGGTCTTAGCTAAGCCTGCCTTTGCTAAGGCAATCCCACCTGGTAACTATATGATGCATAAAAAATCTAAATATACTGTGATGATGCCAGTGACAAGTGAGCCTTCCACTTCAAGAGGAAAAAGGGCCATTGAAGATGTCATTGATATTCAAGATTCCCCTAAAAGGCAAAGAGTAGGGAAGGAAGTTGAAACTAATGAGCCTCAATACTCTCCATCTCAATCCCCTATTCACAGAGGAGATGAGCAAGTAGTGGCCAAACAATTGCTACAGTTAGGGAGTCTCGGTGAAATTGCATACACCTATGATGAGACCCAAGAGGGAATGTTGGAAGAACCACCTAGTGTTGAAATGAATATAACTGATGGTGAGCTAAAGGGAAAGGAATTAGACCTCACTGTCAAACAAGCTAGTGAAGAGTTTCTAGCTGACAGCAATTTTGTCACAATAGGGGCTTTCATGCAATTTGTATAGAAACAAAACATTGAACAATTCAAGGCTAGATGTGAAAAGAGAATGAGTGAGCAACCTCACAAAGATATAAATTCAGTGGAAGAAGAGGTTAAACAAGAAATGATGGCTAAATTCAAAGCTATCACTCCTGAAGCTGGAAGAGAGATGGTGTCAAAGGTTGGTGTTCTAATCCTCCTTGAATGGGATATAGCAGATGCATTGGTTCTTGAAGCAGTTAGAAAAGAAATGAAGCCAATGAAGGGAGTGACATTTAGCAAAGATAATGCTTCTCTGGTCATGTGGTCCCTCAAGAGGGATGAAAGTAGAAGAAGGAAAGATACCTTGGGATCTAATCTTCTAGGAGGTATGATAGTAAAAAGAGTCCAGGATATAGGGGTGGTACAAGCTACCTGTATAGTCTTAGAAACTACAAAGTTTAATGTGGCAGTAGCATAGAAAGAAGCAAAGGAAAAAGCTGATCTCCAAGTCAAGTTGGAGACAATTTTAAAGGCTTATAATGAAGCCAAAAAGGAGGTAGCCAATAGGGATACTATTATTGCTAGACTTTAGAGTCAGTTGGTAGGACAACACCAAGGAGGTGAGTCCTCTACCTTGGTGATCTCTTCTTCTCCAGCAAGACCTCCACCTACTAGTCCTATTATAGAATTCCCCCCTTCTCCTATGCCTTCTGGTTTTCAATCAGTTGAGACTTTTGAACATGAGTTGGAAAAAATGAAATAGGCTCAAGCCTTGTTTGCAAGTAAGTATGAAGAGAAGGTAAAGGCCACCATTTTGAGTTTTGTTGATACAGTAGAGGCCCCCATTGTGCACACTAATATGAAAATAAGTTTAGACACTCTATGTGAGTTAAAAGAGGACAAGGCTATTTTAGAGCCAATTTTGAATAAGTGGATGCCAAGAGAAGTGGATTTAGAACTTATGTGTGCATCCTATGATTAAGCAGGATCTGATGTTACTATCAAATCCACATGTGAGTTGGCAAAAGGTTTGACCAAGTTAGCAGAAGGAAGAGCCAAAGTAGAGAGGAAAGCTAACTTGTATAGGAAAGAATATACTGAGCATAAATTTGAATTATTTCCTGGGGGTTTTGTCAACCAAAATCAATTGAAGGACAAACAGGTATGGCTTGATGAGCTGGGAGCTAATTTGTCTTTGAGGGTAAATGAAATTATTAACAAAGATGACACCTCTTTGTTTGTTAAAACAATTGAGGAGATACAAAAGATAAAATCACATTACGGTTCAGAGGTGAGTAAAATAAGAAACTCTTGGAAAAGGTTACTTAAGTTAGAGAAAAAGATTGTTGGCTACTCATGGCCTACTAATGATGTGTTCCAAGAGTGCACCAAAAGGTATGCGGTGCAAGAGGAAGATGCTCTAGAATAGTTGGAAGATGCTCTGGGATAGTTAGAAGATGTTGTAGAAGAGTTACCAACCAAAAAGGCCGTTGAGACAGAAAAAAACTTGTAACTACTTCTTGAAAGAAGCTATGGTTGTAACTAATTTTCCTTAGGGATGTCCAAAGCTTGTATGCATCCATAATGTTATAAATGGATACCAGGATAGAGGAAAAAGGATCACAAGAATTTGTAAAGAAACTCTGCATAAATTTATCTGTGTTTTTTCTAGTGTTTCACAGAAAACTATCAAGTTTTGTAAGATTTTCCAAATTCAATATAAATATATAGACCATTAACTTTGAGCCTAAAATTTGTGTTGTCTTCTGGTATGCTTTCAAATATTTTATTGGTTTCATTTGGGTAATTTAGGGTTATTTCAATTGAACAGGGATTGTAATGCAATCTTTATAGATATGTTTCTTAGCTTTCTTCTTCGGGAGAGGAATTAAATATGTGAGAAATATCTTTATCAGTGGGTTATTTGTTGGGAACTTTGAATTTGATGAACACTATTTAGTATAACAAGGGGGGATTCTTATACATGTCAGGCATGTATGGAGTTGGTAGAAGCCAAAGTGATTGAGATGCATGGATATGTTTAATTCTAAAGTTCTTGTTTAAAATAGATGACTCTGTAGCCTGGATAAGGCACTGGTATCTATTAATGTTTTCTTTTCTAAATCTCTTGAGGATCAACACTGAAAATGAGCCTAAGTTTTCCTATATTTTTTCAGTTTTTTGTTTAAGGCGATAAGATCCACTGGTTTTTGGACAATGGTTACTATGGATTTTGTTTAAAAGTGTGAAAGTATTCATATAAGGTATACCCACCTGAACTTTGGATAAGTTCAAAGTGTAGAAGGTTATTAAAACCTTGTCATATGTTTCTCTAAGGTTCTTGTTCCTTGATTTCTCCATTCACATACAGAGTTATTCTTTCTCATCAAAGAGGATAAGAAGGGGATCAAAATTTGAGAACAACATGGCAAATTTTGTCTCTCTCTTAGATTTGTTTGGATATTTCATGTTCCTCTTCAATTGGAACCTCTTCTTCTATGGTATTCAATTTCCTTGCTTCACGAAGCTGGTTCATTCCTTCTCTTTTTTCTACATTCTTAGCTTCACGCTCTTCCGATGTTATATTTTTTGGTTGTTTCCTCGGCATGATGATGATTTCTACATGTGCATGCACATAAAAGAGAATAAAGTTAATTCATAAAGAGATTTCAAGAGGCATAAGGGGCAGTCCTAATGCATCTATGATTTTCCTAATTATGTTAGGACAATCCTAATGCATCTATGACTATCCTAATTATGCATATGTTGAAATGGATATATGAAATTCAAATTATTTCATGTATTCCTTTTTAAAATTATTTCATAAGATCTTAAAAAGGATATATGAAATTGCAAACTTTGTTTTAAACCACTAAACAAATATTTTTCTTATGCAACTTCCTTCAAATGCATTGTTAAATCTAATGTAAATCTAATAGGATTATAATCAATTTTGACAAAACACTTATTCTAACATTTAAACAAAATAACACTTAATAAGTATTTGAATTCTAAAAACAAGAAAATATTACCTCAATTATTCAAATTTGATAAAAAAAAACTATGTTCTTCCTCTTCGACATTGCCAAATGAAAAAAAGGATGGTGGAGAGTTGATGGAATGTATGAAATAACCTTGCATAAAATGTCACCACCATACAAAAAGCATTTTTTTGTCTGATCATGCACAGAAAGAAAACAAAATGAGAGAATGTGGGCTTGGATCACGGGTCAAGGTTTCCATATAACCATTTTTTAGTGCAGCTCATTTGGCTAGTGCCATATTTGGTGCTAGCCAAATGACTTCCATTGAAATTTTTTAACCTTTGATAAATTTATACTTGATACCATATAATCTATACTCTATACCCTATAGCTTGATAGCCACAACCATAAAAATTAAACCATTTAAAACCTATAACAAATACCCTAGATCGTATGACCCAATATGCTAAATCCTCGACCCTATACGATAACCATAGACTCTATAACACGATATGCTAATCCATATGTGGTAAGGATGGAGGGTGAGATATGGAGGGAGGGGGGGAATAAAGGGGGTGCGACACTTATAGGAGGGAGAAAAAATAGGAGAGATACAAGAACAAAGAGAGAGAAAATGGGGGATTGCAGGAGAGTTAGAGATAGGGGTAAGGAGGGAATGGAGATACCTAGAGAGGGGAAGGAATGAGGAAGAAAGTGAGAGAAATACCTAGAGAGAGGAGAGAGTGAGGAAGAAAGTGAGGGACAAACCTAGAGAGGGAAGGGTGTGAGTAAGAAAGTGAGGTCGACAGATTTGGGTATAAAGGACATAGAGGGGAGAGGGGTTTAAGGACGGTGGAGGGGGATATAGAGATAAACATTCAAAGGGACTAAGAGACTTGGTGATAAAGGGCATAGAAGGTCCAAGGGAGTTGAGAGGTCTAGAGGGGAGAGATAGGTACTGAGGTTTAAGGAGGGTGGAGGGGATAGAGAGGTAAACATGAAGGGTACTGAGGTTTAAGGAGGGTGGAGGGGATAGAGAGGTAAACATGAAGGGAATGAGAGACTTAGGGATAAACGACATAGAGGAAAAGGGAGGTAAAAGGCCATAAGGAGGATGAGGGGGATACAAAGGTAAACATGAAGGTAATGAGATACTTGGGCATAAAGGACATAGAGGGGAAGGGAGACCTAAGAGGATTAAAGGAGAGAGAGAGAGAGAGAGAGAGAGAGAGAGAGAGAGGTGGGATAAAGGAAATGTAGAGGGGAAGGGAGGTGAGAGGCACAAAGGGAAGAGAGATATGAGATGAGAGTTTAAGGAAGGTTGGGGTGATAGAGAGGTAAGCATGAAGAAAGTGTGGGAGAGACCTAGAGAGAGGAGAGAGTGAGGAAGAAACTGAGAGAAAGAGGTGAGAGAGGGAATTAGATGGGTGTAAGGATGGAGAGGGAGATAGCTCGAGGGATAGGGGAATAAGGGAATTGTGAGAGCTGGAGAGGGGAAGGACAAAGAAGAGTATGTATCTATAAAAATAAAGAGCTTGAGAAGAGGTAAGGGGAGAGAGAGAATATGAGATCTAGTTCATAGAGAGAGATGGAACTACGAGGGAAGGGAGATAAAGATGGGTCAATCTAGAGAGATTTAACTATTGAGATAGATTTTGAGAGGTGAGAAACCTAGAGGGGAGAGTAGTGATATGGGGGTTTAAGGATGGTGGTGGGGATATAGAGGTAAACATTCAAAGGGACTAAGAGACTTGGTGATAAAGGGCATAGAAGGTCCAAGCGAGTTGAGAGGTATAGAGGGGAGAGATAGGTAATGAGGTTTAAGGAGGGTGGAGGGGATAGAGAGGTAAACATGAAGGGAATGAGAGACTTGGGAATAAAGGACATAGAGGGAAAGGGAGGTAAAATGCCATAAAGAGGATGAGGGGGATACAAAGGTAAACATGAAGGGAATGAGATACTTGGGCATAAAGGACATAGAGGGGAAGAGAGACCTAAGAGTCTTAGAGGAGAGAGAGAGAGAGAGAGAGAGAGGTGGAATAAAGGAAATGTAGAGGGGAAGGGAGGTGAGAGGCATAAAGGGGAGAGAGATATGAGATGGGGGTTTAAGGAATGTTGGGGGTGATAGAGAGGTGAGCATGAAGAAAGTGTGGGAGAGACCTAGAGAGAGGAGGAAGTGAGGAAGAAATTGAGGGAAAGAGGTGAGAGAGGGAATTAGATGGGTGTAAGGATGGAGAGGGAGATAGCTCGAGGGATAGGGGAATAAGGGAATTGTGAGAGTTAGAGAGGGGAGGGACAAAGAAGAGTATTTATCTATAAGAATAAAGAGCTCGAGAAGAGGTAAGGGGAGAGAGAGAATATGAGATTTAGTTCATAGAGAGAGATGGAACTACGAGGGAAGGGAGAGGTGAGATGGGAGTTTGCGGAGGGTAGGGGGATAGAGATGTAAACATGAAGGAAAATACATATTTATGGATGAAGAACATAGACAAGAAGAGAGGTGAGAGGCATAGATGAGAGATTAAGGAGGATGAGGGGGATACAAAGGTAAACATGAAGGGAATAAGATACTTGGGGATAATGGACATAAAGGGGAAGGGAGGTGGGAGGCTGGAGGTGAGAGAGAGGTGGGAGACTTGGGGATAAAGGACATAGAGGGGAAGGGAGGTGGGAGGCCTAGAGGGGAGGGAGAAAGAGATGGGGGTTTAAGGAGGGTGGGGGTGATAGAGAGGTAAACATGAATGGAATGAGATACTTAGGGATAAAGGACATAGAGGGGAACAGAGGTGAGAAGCTCAAAGGGGAGAGAGAGGTGAGATGGGGGTTTAAGGAGGGTGGGGGGGATAGAGAGGTAAACATGAAGAAAGCGGGGGAGAGATTGAGGGAAAGAGGTGAGAGAGGGAATGAGATGGGTGTAAGGATAGAGAGCGAGATACAGATGGATAGGGGAATAAGGTATTTATGAGAGCTAGAGAGGGGAAGGGACAAAGAAGAGTAGGGATATAATAATGAAGGGAGATAAGAGGTAAGGGGAGAGATAATAAGAGATCTAGTTCATAGAGAGATATGGAACTACGAGTGAAGGAAGATAAATGTGGGTAATGGGATATCTATCTCATAGAGGAGGGTAATGGGACATGGATGAATATGGATACCTTGAGAGCTCAATGTGAGATGGATAGAGGTGGATACCTCGACAGGTGGAGAGCAAGGAGAGGGAGGTTATAATTGAGAGAGGGGAGTGAGATACAAAATGAGAGACAAAGGAATAAAGAGAAAGAGGGAAGGAGGGGTAGATGGTGATTTTCTGAGATACTCAGAGATGGTAAAGGTAGATATAGGTGAGGGGGAGAGTTCACAAAGCAAGAAAGAGGGACAAGTACCTATAGGGTGAGAATTAGAGAGGGAGAGAGAAATATACAAAAGGGAAATAGTGGCGATTTACTTAGAGCCTAAGGAGGGATTGATAAGAGATACAATAGGTATAGATAGATATAAAAGGAGAGAGAGATAGCTAATGGGACATTGTTTCAACTAAACATTGTTTCTATGTACACATTTGGTGCTCTTCCTATTTGGCGCATGCCAAATGTGGAATATGGACCACATTTGGCGCTCTCCCTATTTGACGTATGCCAAATGTGGAATATGGACCACATTTGGTGTGCACCAAATGGGAAAACCCATTGATCACATTTGGCGCACACCAAATAGGGAGAGCGCAATATTTGGCGTGCGCCAAATGGCCCACTTTGGGAAACACCAAACCTATGGGTTGGATTTTTATTGGGCATCCAACCCAAAGGTTTGGATGACCATTTTAGGCTAGAGATGTGTTTTTATCAAAACATTGAAAATTTTGACATATTTTTGGTCGTGATCTCCGTTAGGTTTGCACATGTTTCAATGAAGTTGAAAAAAATATTGTGGTAAACTTGAGCTCCCTCTTAGCTATCCAACAATGCAGTTTATTTTAAATTTTGATTTCGTTAAGTCTTTCATCTATAATTTCTTTAGTCAGTGTGTCTATTTTTTGTCAAAAACCAACATGCACTATTTTGGGTATACATATTTACACGTTCATTAGATTTTGAAAAAACTTACATTTTTAGAAACTAGACTCCATTATACACAATTTAAAAAAATATATATTTGATTTTTTATTATTTTTCAATGATTTTAGGGGGAGCATGCTCAAATTTCTATTTTTCACGATGTGTCCACTTCAAAAATTAGTAAAAAATCATATACTCATTAAAATATTAGCTGAAAAATCTGGCATAAACTACAAGGTGTTAGCTAATTTCTCACCGAAGCGATTTTAAAAATTCAAAAAAAAAAAGTTAACATTAGGGGGGCCACAACAGACGCTATGTTATGGTTTTTGCATAAAAATAGGACCACTTTTTGTGGCCCCCCTTTTTGAAGCCCTTAATCTCCACCATTTTCAAAATAAATTAGTAGTTTAGAAAGTAGACTCAAAGCACGCTGACTCTTGTTCTTGTTGCATCTTCAAATTTGGAGTATAATTATGTTCAATTTGTTGTTGAAGTTCAGACTTTATTGATTTCAGAAAAACAAAAAGTGGCATCTTAAGACCCCCTTTTTGTACAACTTGGTGCATATACCCAACTATCAATGTACTACCACTATCAAGATAAAAACTCATAAGATAAACCGGTTGACTGTTACAACAAACTAACAATAAAAAACTTCAAACTCATAAACATCCAAATGCTTTTTCATATGTCAACAGACTTCATTTCTCAATGCTTCCAGTTATCATGACTTATCAAAGTAGTTAAGTAGTTAAGTAAATCAACCATAAGAAACATAACCACAAAAACATTCACCACTTGACACAAATATTTTTGACGTGGAAACCCTAATGGGAAAAACCACGGTGAGATGAGACTCACAAGATAACTATCTGAACTCTTCTGAAGTTAGCCTTGTTAGGAGCCTAGCCTGTTAAATCTTTACAAAAGTCTTGTTAAGAATTGATCCTATTAGGAACCACCCGGTTAAGGGATTGGCTACAATACCTTATTAGAAGAAATACCCTATAAGGAGTAACCTTGGTAGAGGATTTTAAAATCCAAGCTAATGGATCACCTTGTTAGAGGATTTGAATAGCACCAAGCTTGTTAGAGCTTACCCAGTTAGGGGATTTCAATTCTACTATAATTGTTAGAAAACAACATGAGTTTGTTGCTCTGTTTGAATAGCACTACACTTGCTTGTTCAGATCATTTTCATGCTCCTATCTGCCTTTACTCAAATTGCAGATATATCATGCAGTTCGACAACCACACACTCAACTAATCTTTGCCAACTCTGAAACTAAACAACTTCATTGACCTTATAAACAAATCAATTAGGTCGGTAACAGAACAAAAACCTAATTCTCATAGAGATTACAAACAAGTCAGTTCAAGTATGACTGTTGGATTACATATCAATCTCTACACATCAATCAAGAAAACATTGATCGCTCCTTGATCACCGCTTCATCAAGCTTAGTAACTCATTATGCGCTTTGCATTATATGCAATATACTTGCTCATTCCCTAGACAAAAACCATTACAACAACTCGCCAAAATCACTTGAAATTGTCTTCATACGATAATCATACATGTCATAATCATTGTTGCTCATCATCAAATCATAAACTAATATAACCAGTTCACCAAACTTAATTGGTTAGGGTTTATCAAAAACAATGGGTAGGGTTTACTGGTTACCAGTTCAACTCTCAAATTCTTCCTACCGATTACAGTTTCGTTCACTAGCTCATCCTACTAGTTACAAAACAATATTACAACAATATCAACAATATCATTACCAGTTAATTGACATCAATGACAACATAACATATCATTAATGCAATCTTCATGCAAATGCCAACAATCTCTCCCTTTTTCATTGATGGCAATACAAATATCAATACCATTGATTGTTGCAGTGATTGTGAATAGGAATCCTGGTTTACATTACCAATTATTCAGCATACTCTCCATGTCTTCATCTTGTCACTAGTTCTACTCCCCATAATCACATAATTCTTCTCCCCCTTTAACAACAATGCCAAAGTGAAAGTAAAACATGTAATGTCAAATTTCACTGTGCAGCATCAACAACCTGCAACTTGATGCTCCCCCTATGGAATAACTCCACTTCTACACCAATCCTTCTATAAAATTTTGCAAGTAGCTCTGGGACTACTGTAATTTACATCATGCTTAACTGACCTCATGAAGGGATACAATCCCTAGCTGACTTATAAGATTCTCAAAACTAGTCTTAGGCAGAGGTTTAGTAAAGATATCTGCAAGCTGCTCCTTGGTAGAAACATGCTCCAAGATCACATCTTTACTCTACACTTTTTCCCTCAAGAAATGATACTTCAATTCAATATTCTTGGTTCGTGCGTGCAAAACATGGTTCTTGGAAATATTTATGGCACTTGTATTATCACATAAAATCTTTATAGGTTCTGAAATCTTCATCTTAAAACCTTCCAAAATGTGCCTCATCCAGATAGCCTGAGTACAATTCATGTAAGCTACAACATACTCAGCTTCAGCAGTAGATTGTGAAGTACAACTCTGCTTCTTACTACTCCATGAAACAAGTCTTCCTCCAAGAAAAAATTCTCCACTGGTTGTGTTTTTCCAGTCATCAACATTTCCTACCCAATCTGCATCTGTGTACACCTTCAAGGTAAAATTTCCTTCATATGAATACCATAATCCATAGTCAACAGTACATTTCAAGTACCTAAAAATCCTCTTGGTTGCTATCAGATGTGTTTCCTTAGGATTCTTCTAGAATCTAGCAACTATGCCAACTCCATGAGCTATGTCCAGTATGTTGTGAACAACATAGTGCAATTTTCCAATCATTGACCTATATTCCTTCTCATCAACAGATTTGGATTCATCTTCCTTAGACAACTTACAACCTTTAACCATTGGTGTCCCAACTGGTTTACAGTCACTAATACCAAATATCTTCAAGACCTCTTTCACATACTTAGACTGTGTGATGAAAATACCATTCTTCATTTGCTATATTTGCAAGCCTATGAAAAAAATTATTTCTCCCACTAAAGACATTTCAAACTCATTTTTCATTTCATCTACAAAACTATTGCTCATGTCATCATTACCTCCAAATATGATATCATCTACAAAACCTTCGCTGACTAGTATTTTATCTCCTTCAGATTTGAGATATATGTTACTATCATCATTGGTTCTTAGAAAGCCTATCTTCATCAGATGTGTATGAAGCCTTTCGTACCATGCTCTCAGTGCCTACTTTAATCCATATAAAGCCTTATGCAATCTGCATACCATGTCTTTCTCATCACTCAAAGCATAACCATCTGGCTTCTCATTATATACTTCTTCTTCCAATATCCCATTCAAAAATGTTGACTTAACATCCATCTGGTATACCTTGAATTTCTTATGTGCTGCAAATGCAAGTAAAGTTATGACACTTTCCAGTCTTGCCACTAGTGCAAAATTCTCACCATAGTCTTCTCCTTCCTCTTGTGCATAACCTTTGCAAAACAACCTAGTTTTGTTGTGAACTACAACACCATCTTCATTCAACTTGTTCCCGAATACCCACTTAGTACCTATCACATTTTTATTTACTGGTCGAGGTACTAGGGTCCATTTGTTGTTCTTCTCAATTTGATCTAATTCCTCCTCCATAGCTTTAACCCAATGATCATCACCAAATGCTTCCTTAGCAGTTCTCGGTTCAATAGTGGAGATCATCAAGAATTCTCTCTGATTCTTCTTTTGGTTAGTACTCCAATATCCTTATCCCCAATAATCTGTTCAGGATTCTGATTCAGTCTCACATATCTTGGAATAACATGATCATTATCTTCAGGTTCAGCTTCTTCATTATCATCATCTTCTTTTGAATTTATGTGTTCTGGTTGAACTGGTACATCAGTATTTGCTCTATCGGTTTCAAATTTCACAGTTTTTGGCTCCAGAAACACAATGCAAGGATCTTCATCCTTTTTCTCCAAAATGGTTTCCTCTGAGACTTCAGGATATTCATCCACTCGAACATCAACACTCTCAATAATTCTTTGTGTCCGGTTGTTAAAACACTTGTAGGCCTTACTCTTGGTGGAATAGCCAAGAAATATACCTTCATCACTTTTAGCCTCAATTTTGCTAATATAATCACCTTTCTTAATAAAACATTTACTTCCAAGAATCTTGAAATAACTAACATCAGGTGATCTTCCATACCAATATTCATAAGGAGTCTTTTCCTTAAACCTCTTTACCAGAATCTAGTTCATAGTGTAGACAGTTGTGCTGACATCTTCTCTCCAAAAAAATTTTGCTACATCTCCTTGTATCAACATCATTCTAGTAGCTTCAACAACCGACTGGTTGTTTCTCTCTACGATAATATTTTGTTGTGGTGTCCTCGGTGCGAAAAGTTGTCATTTGATACCATTTTCTTCACAATACCTAATGAATTCCTTGGAAGTAAATTCACCACCTTGATATGTCCTCAGACACTTTATCTTCTTACTGCTCTCCTTCTCAGCTAAGGCCCTGAATGCCTTTAACTTACCAAAAGCTTTAGTTTTAATTTTTCAATAATGTGACCCACATCATCCTTGAGCAATCATTAGTGAAGATCATAAAATACCTGTCACCTTGAATACTTTTTGTCCTTATTGGTCCACAAAGAACTGTATGAACCAAGTCTAACAAATGTTCCACTTAAAAATATTTGCTCTTGAAAGTTGAGGATGTCATCTTTCCTAACTGACATTCCTTACATAGAACATTAACCGGTTTGTCCAACTAAGGCAAACCTCTTACTGTCTTGGACTTACTCACTTTAACAATTTTATCAATGTTTATATGACAAAATCTCTTATGACAAAGACAACTATCATCTATCTTTGCAATTAAACAGTTGCTAACTTTAGGATTAAGGTGAAACAAGTTACCTTTAGTTTGCTTCCTGGTTGCAATCAGTTCACCTTTCCTGCCATAGATTTTGCACATACCATTTTTAAACTCCAATGGGTATCCTTTGTCATTGAGTTGTGCCACACTCAAAAGATTGTGCTTTAAACCTTCAACCCAGTAGACATCATCCGCACTCCTCTTTCCATTAAGAGAAATAGTTCCCTTACGTTTAACCATGAAGGGTGAGTCATTACCAAATCTTACAGCTTCACCATCAAATTCCTTCAAAGAAATAAATTTGCTTCAATCAACGGTCATGTGATGTGAACAACCACTATCAATGATCCAATCATCAAAGTTATCCATCCTGGATACTAATGCCTTCTAGTCTAATATCTCTTCTTTAATAGCTACAAACACAATGTCTTCATTAGAATTACCATCAAATTCTTCATCAGTGATACCACCATCAACAGCAATAGGACAATCTATTTTTCCTTTACCCTTATACTTCTTGAATTTCTTTTGTTTGTGTTCATTATCACCATTAGGACAATTAGCAGCTATGTGTCCAATCTTGTTGCATACAAAACATTTCAAAGGTAATTTACCTCTATATTTACATGTACCTCTAGGCAACCACTTGGCCAACAATGCTTCAAGCTCAACTAAACCGTCTTCATCATCAGCTTCTCTATTGGATCTGGATTCATAATTGTGACTAGCATCTCTACTTTTTCTCAGATATGGGTTAGAAATTGAAGCTCTAAATGCATACTTAGATTTCTATACACTACCATCATAACCATTTAATTCAAAAGTAGTAAGCTTGCCAATGATGTAGTCAAGAGTTACATTAGTTTTTTCAATGGACTTTAGCTCCTAAATAGCTACAACTCAGATAGCGTAGACCGGTAGTAGGGTTCTTAGTACCTTACTGATCACTGTGGTATCTTCCACTTTACCTCCTGCACTCTTAATTTCACTGACTCTCTTTTATCCTTTGACCATACTTCTTGACATTCTCACCTTCAGCCATCCACATATCATCAAAATTTTCTCTTAGACTCTCTTCTTTAGATATCTTAACATGTTCATCACCGCTATAAATCTCCTCAATTTTTTTCCATACCTTATATGGAGTCTCCAAACCATGAACATCTACATACTTTGCATCAGACAAAGAACTGATAATAGCCTCTAATACTTGATGATTTTCTTGTTTCTCTTTCTTCTAATCATTAGTCAAAATCCCAGTAGGTGTAGCATATTGAGTATTGACATGTTCCCAATATTGGCTTCCCAGACTTGATATAAATTTCCATTTTGTCACTTCATATCCTATAGTTCTCTCTATTAAACTTTGTACCTTCCTTCTTCATCATGATCTGCAAGATCTTTACCTCAAACTATTAGGCTTAGACCGTAGAGGACCTAATAGGCTCTGATACCAATTGATGGTATGATGAAAGAATAAGTATCCGGTCGATTACTAATAGCGGGGGTGAATCAATAGATAGAAAAACTAATACAAACTTCACCAATCTCAAAAATCAATCTCTCAAATTAAAATTAGAACTATCAATGTAATACCACTATCAAGATAAAAACTGATAAGATAAACTGATTAACTGTTACAACAAATTAACAGTAAACAACTTCAAACTCATAAACATCCAAATGCTTTTTCATATGTCAACAGACTTCATTTCTCAATTCTTTCGGTTATCATGACATATCAAAGTAGTTAATTAGTTAATTAAATCAACCATAAGAAACATAACCACAAAAACATTCACCACTTGACACAAACATTTTCTACTTGGAAACCCAAATGGGAAAAACCACAGTGAGATGAGACTCACAAGATAACTATCTGAACTCTTCTAAAGTTTGCCCTATTAGGAGCCTAGCTTGTTAAAGCTTTACAAAAGTCTTGTTAAGAACTAATCATGTTAGTAACAACATGTTTAAGGGATTGACTACAATGCCTTGTAAGAAGCAATACCCTATAAGGAGTAACCTCGATAGAGGATTTTAAAATCCAAGCTAATGGATCACCTTGTTAGAGTATTTTAATAGTATCAAGCTTGTTAGAGCTTACCTGGTTAGGGGATTTCAATTCTGTTGTAATTGTTAGAAAACAACCGGAGTTTGTTGATCTGTTTGAATAGCACTACACTTGCTTGTTCAGATCTTTTTCATGCTCCTATCTACCTTTACTCAAACTGCAAATACATCATCCGGTTTGGCAACCACACACTCAACTGATCTTTGCCAACTCTAAAACTAAATAACTTCATCAATCTTATAAATAAATCAATTAGGTCGGTAACACAACAAAAACCTAATTCTCATATAGATTACAAACAAGTCGGTTCAAGTATGACTGTTGGATTACATAGCAATCTCTACACATCAATCAAGAAAACCCTGATCGCTCTTTGATCACTGCTTCATCAAGCTTAGTAACTCATCATGTGCTTTGCATTATATGCAATATACTTGCTCATTCCCTAGACAAAAATTGTTACAACAACTCACCAAAATCACTTGAAATTGTCTTCATACAATAATCATACGTGTCATTATCATTGCCACTCATCATCAGATCATAAACCAATATAACCAATTCACCAAACTTAATCAGTTAAGGTTTATCAAAAACAACAAGTAGGGTTTACTGGTTACCGGTTCAAGTCTCAAATTCTTCCTACCAGTTACAGTTTCCTTTACTAGCTCATCCTACCAGTTACAAAACAGTATTACAACAATATCAACAATATCATTACCGGTTAATTGACATCAATGACAACATAACATATCATTAATGCAATCTTCATGCAAATTTCAACAATATCCCCCTTTGTCATTGATGGCAATACAAATTGATGCTCTACAAAAAGGATTAGAAAATCTGTTTGATGGCAACACACACAAGAGCACAAGAAACAAACGTTAGTGTTAGCAACAAAAGATTATCCTAAACAGGCATATCAAGAGAGATATTAAGCATGAAATAGAAAGCATATAAACATAAAATGAAATAGCTAATCAAGATGCTCATAGTTGCTCCTCCCTTGTTCCTCTCCTCTCCAAGTCCCAAATGAGTGTAGCTCTCAGCAGCTTTTTGCACTATGGATGCTTATGGAGGATTGAGATTTAATACTAAGCTTCAAATATGAAATGAAAAGCTAAATACTATGCTAGAGTAGATAGTGATGCTATGAAAAAGCTCTATGCTAATGCCAGTATAACAACAATACTCTAAAAATGCTTCTCTTTTTGCTTGAGGAGAAGGGTTCTATTTATAGAAGAAATAGGGAAATGAAGGGTTAAGATTGAGCAATCTTAACAAGGGTTAGGATTGAAAGTTGGGGATCCATGTGCACAATTGGCACCAATAAAATGGTGACAAGTGTCAACATAGGATTGGGTTGAGAGAAGAGGTTGGAGGCATTAAAGGCCTGAGAAGACCTCATGGTTATCTAGAAGGTAAGGGTCAAGTCTAAATTAAGATTACCCACTGGATTAGGAGTTAATGCAAGGATAAACCTTTGTGCAAATGATTAAGAGATAATCATGGTCAAAGCATTAAAGGCTTGATGAGACCCTTGGGTTGGGTAGAGGTTGAGTCAAAACAAATGTTTTAACCATGTGGGAGGGTTTGAGGTAACCATTAATGGTTATTGGAGACTTTGGGGATTAAGTGGTTGAAGGTTGAAAGCCTTCAATGGTTATCAAAGACTTTGAGCCATTTAGTGGTTGAAGGTTGGAAGCTTTCAAAGGTTATCCAAGACTTTGAGGGTTAATTTGTTGAACACACAAAGCATTAATTGCTTTTCAAAGACTTTGGAGTCTTTGAGAAGTGACTCCAATTTGCTTAGGAATGTGACAATATTTAGGGGATGGATTAGGCTAATTAGGAAGGGTTTAGAAGAATCTAGAAGGGGTTTAGGCATACAAGTGGATTTTGTAGGAAAATGCAAGTGGGAGAAATTTTGGTATTTTCAATTAAAATAAAATCATTTATTTCAATTAAATGGTGTAATTTGCATTTGGATAAATATTCAAATAAATATTAATTTATTTAAATGAGAAAATGAAGATAAAGCATTTAAATGCTTGAAGACTTTGAGGGAAACCATTAAAGGCTTGAAGACTTTAAGGAAAACCATTAAAGTCTTAAGAAGACTATAGAAGGAAGCCATCAAGTTTGAAGACTTTAAAGCCATCAAGTTTGACTACTTTAAGGGAAACCATTAAAGGTTTCAAGTGGGTGAGGATAAATAGGATTTTAAATAAATAATTTATTTAAAATAGTTGTGCAACTTGCTTTTGTAGGAAAATACAAGTGGGTGGAGGATAAAGGTGATTTAAATAAATTATTTATTTAAAATAATTGTGCAACTTGCTTTTGTAGGAAAATACAAGTGGGTGGAGGATAAAGGTGATTTAAATAAATTATTTATTTAAAATAATTGTGCAACTTGCATTTGTAGGAAAATGCAAGTGGGTGGAGGATAAAGGTGATTTAAATAAATGATTTATTTATTTAAATGTGAGAGGTGGGATTTTGGGGGTTTTAAATAAATATTAATTTATTTAAATGTGAGAGAAGATTTAATTAAATAAATATGATTTATTTATTTAATTAATGGTCTGAATTTGGTTAAGTGAATTAAATCAAATAAATTGAATAATTTATTTAATTAATAGGAGAATAGGGTTAAGATGAATTAATTAAATATTAATTTAATTAATTATTAATTGATGGTTAAATAATCAAATAAATACTAAGTATTCATTTAATTAAGTGGACAAATTTATGTGACTACACAAATATCAATACCATTGATTGTTGCAGTGAATGTGAAAAGGAATCCTAGTTTACATTACCAATTATTCACCATGCTCTCCATATCTTCATCTTGTCACTAGTTCTAATCCCCATAATCACATAATTGTTTTTGCTATCACTGATTCACCCCCCCCCCCCCCCTCTCAGTGCTTTATAAGTATATCAAATAAAGGTTATATGTAGGAGGAAAAAATAGGTGCGAAAATATTTGAGGATTATCTTTGATACTAGCATGATGATATGGAGAGGATATTTGAAAGCCTTATGGTGACACATTCAAAGGGATTCCTAAAATTCACAAGAAATTCCATTGTCTATGTTTTTTTCACAAAAATCTATCCTTAGATCTCATCCTCGTAGAGAAGTGTTCCATGATATTTGTTTTGTTTATTTCAAATATTTGCGAGAATGTGGCTAAATAATGTAGCTAGTTGTATGTAGTGGATTTTAATCCAATGAGGATTCGATTAATACTGAGAGGGCAGTGAATCAATACTAAGATCAATTGAAAATTTAAACCCAAAATCAAACTTACATCAGATCTAAAACCATTTAAAAAATATCTCAACTTCTTTAATCAGATCTAACAACCTCTTTATCAGATTTGCTTAACACATTAATCAAATCATTACCAACAACTATCAATAATTTCACCACCAAATAAATCATATAAACTAGATCATTTACCAACTCATTAACCTTATCAATCAAATCAAATACTTTCTCAAACAAATCCTTATCAGTACCGGTAACCTCTAATAAACTTATGATAAAATATCATAATTGGTGTCTTGGAAATAATGCATGAAATGAAACATAAACAAGAACAAAACATGAAAAACATTCCACACATTAACACCATAATTTTTTGACGTGGAAACCTGTAGCATCCTAAAATTGCGACACTTGCAATTTCGACTGCATTTCGGTCTTCACGATGGCGATGCAACACGCAACCTGAATGGAGACCCCGAAACCTGATTATGACACTGAAAACTGCATTTTCTTGCACCCTGGCCTGAACTCCCTTTGCACCCTGCTGTCCCGGGAGGTGGGACCAGAGCGCCCAGCGCCCTGGTCCTTCAGGACCATGGCGCCCAGCGCCCTGGTCCCTGGGCCTGTTTTGGGCCCGGTCTCCTATGGGGTCTCGGGTCTTTTTGTTTGCAAATTGGAAAATTAACTTTCCTGGTCGGCCTAAGGTCGGGAAAGTCAGTCTGTTAACCCTAATTGGCAAGTATATAAACTACATTTTCCTCTCTCATTTGGACAGATACATACATGACGGAAAAAGCATGGAAACTATACTCAAACATTCAAGCATTCAAGCATTCCTTCTAAGTCTCCATTCAAGGCTAAGTGTTGCATTCAAGACAAGGATTCAACCATTGAAGAGGAGATCACATACTACAACATACAACATACAACAAACAACAACATCTATACCTTCGCACATAAGGATACAAACATCCTTACAACAAGGTATTAGTACTTGTTTTACATTACAGACATTTACATTTACAGCATTTCTCATTTCTTGGTTAATTCCAAAACCGGGGTTTGACCTAAAGGCAAACCCCTAATCCCTAACCCCCCAATCGTCTTCACTTTTCTGTGTTTAGGTTGCAGGTACGCGGCTGAAATTGAAGAGCTGGAATCCTTGTGCAGAGACGAACAGATCCCCCTTCGTTTCGCGGATTTTTTGGAGGATCGTGGCGCTCGGGCGCCATCGTCCCAGCAACTTTTGCTCAAATTTGCAGGACAGCGCCGTATCGACATTTTACTGCTAATTCCAGGTCTGCAGCTTCATCCTATATCCCTATCTCAGTTTATAAGCGAATCTTTCTCACTTTCTATGCATTCCTAGCTTAATTCTTCTATCAACATTCTTTACAAAAGAGGGTAGCCTTGCTTTCTTAACCCTTGAAACTCATTTAGCATCCAATCTTGCCTTGTGTGGGATTGGATCTTGTGGGTTTCAACCCCTCTTTTGAATGTAAAGTATCTCCCTTAAGTGAAAACCATCAACCCTAGCAATCTCCCTTCTCTCTCCTCGGAGTTGGAAGAGGGGAGTGCAACTAGGGTTCGATCGCGATTTTCAGCTTTACAAAACCCAAATACGGAAAAACCATAGTGGGAGTTGGCACCCACAAATATTTGTACTCTTTTGAAGTATGCCCTGTTAGGAGCTTACAATACGCACGGTTAGGGGCAGACCCTATTAGGAGTCACCCGATTAAGGGATTTTCCTAGCAACCCGGTTAGGAGCTTGATGATTTGTTAGGATCAACCTCATGAGAGGATTTAACACTCTTTTGAGAGATGCCCTATTAGGGGACTTAAATTTTTAAGGCATGTTAGGACCTACCAAGTTAAGGGATTTAACCTGTTGCAACTGTTAGGGAACAATAGTAAGAAAAATGATTTGTTTACTTGCACTTCTCTGCTTGCTTGATTAGATCCAGTTATATGCAACACTCTGCAACTCTCAGGAAGATCTCACACTTCACTTGGATAGATTAACACATTCTCTAAGACCACCGACATAATAAACATCAGTCGTGTCATTCTAAATAGCCATCTCAAATAGGTTGGCCACTAAACCCTAATTACATAATCAATTTACAATTCAAATCATAAGTGATCATCACAGATCGATATACAGATCATTATAAAAAATTACAATGCAATATCAATCGTTGGTTGTGACGAATAATAAGAGTGAGGTGAATTAGTATACCCAAAAACTTAAACAAACTCTTAAGCAGTTTAACTGCAGATCGGTGTAGAAAATTAAACAATAAACCGGTTAAAACATAAACAAGCCAAATAGAAAATAAAGCATTCACCCATAGAAGCACAATCACCATAACACAAGATGTTTTGATGTGGAAACCCAAATGGAAAAAACCACTGTGAGTGAAACTCACAAGTCAACTATCTACAAAATAGTAACCAGACTGGTTAAGGTCAGACCGGTTAAGGCCTTACAATATTCTTCACTAGAATAGATCTTGTTAGGAATTCAAATCTCTGTTAGGAGATAAGTCCTATTAAAGACTACCCTGTTAGAGGATTTCAAATCCACAATTGTGAACCACCTTGTTAGATGATTTACAATAGGCTTGGTCGGGCCTACCCAGATATTAGTAATCAACAAGTGAATGGTCTAGACAGTAGCACAGAATAATTGATTAGATCCTTGATAGCTCCCTGTTAATGCATTCCAACATTACTTCAGTCTTCTATATTTTGCACTCTCTATCTCTGTTGTGAGATACCTTTTCTTGCACATACCTAATCTTCTCTTCAACGTTCGCACACAACAACTGCTTTAAAACCCTAGACATTATGTCCTCATATAGGAACCTGATTTCATGTCAGTCCAATAAGATTAGACTATAATTTCCCAGGTACAGTGCATCTAGACACATTTGGTAACAAGGCAAACACCTCTAAATTGTCGGTGGATGATAACTCATCACACATTATAATTATACTAGTTAACAAAGTATATTGATTATCGGTAAAACAAGTGAAGACTAGAAAATTGGAACATAGTGTTCTGATCAAAAGATTAACTACCACTCAAGGTCTTCATTCCGCTTGAGATCTTCATACCGCTTGGGGTCTTCGGTCATGTTGTGACTGGTAAGCATCTTCTGCAAAACATCGATAGTCTTCAACAAACAAAGACTATACATTTTAATGACATACAATACCGGTTGGAACAACTACCAGTTGAGAATAACTCATACATCAAATAAGTGTGTGTCCATCAATGACAATCACAACTAATCATCATCAAAATACCAACAATCTCCCCCTTTGGCATTGATGGCAACACTTAGGAAAATTTTGACATCTAAGTGCTTACAAAATAAAAATAGATGCCATAATCAAAATTACTCCCCCTAAGCATATACACTACTCTCTTTGCAAAAATTATAAGTATGTGCATGAAATGTTAATACTTGCCAAAATTTTAATACACTACTCCCCTTTTGCCAACAATGACAAAGTAAAGCAAAATATTCCTTTTTTTTGCATAATATGAAAACAGAGTATATGTTCATGACAATAAGGAGTAAAACTTCTCAAAAAGAGATTTAAAGTTTTGCATAAAATTCTTCATGTCTGAGGACCATGACTCAAGAAGTGAGGCAGCAATTTCACTCTTGGTCTTCATCTAGAAGGCTAATTCTTCCATTGCATCGATGGTGCTCATCTCCTGTGTCACAATAATAGCCTCCAAGTTCAGGAAGCACTTTTGAAGAACCTACAATTTTGGCAATAGGAGCGACTAGAGCTCCTGCAGATATCGAGTCCGATTGCAGATCTCTGAATCAAGCTTTGCAATCTGATGCTAGTGAGTATGAACAGTTTGTACATATACTATGAATAGATCATAGGGTAGTTTGAAGTTATCGATATATTTATGTAACTCGGATTGGAGTTGAGTCTTCTGTTCCAGAGCATTTTCACAAAATAGGTGAGGTTGGCAGATTTTACTCAAGAGTAGGTTACCTTCACCCATATCTGAACTTATATCATCCTTTTGCTTAAGCAGCCATGTCCTGTCTTCATCCATTTGCTTTACTAAGGCAACTTTGAGTGCCTTTTCATGGTTTTTCTTTGCAGTGGCCTTGGCAACATCTTCCAAACATTGTACCTAATCATCCACTACTGTGCAAAGAATTTTGAGCTTGGCCAGCAAGGAATCGATACTAGGGAGGTTAGTACCGGGGATTAGATTAGAAAGGGTGTCAACAGCAAACTGAATGACATCTTGTTCTTTCTTCTTCCTTATTTCTTCCAATCTCTCCTACGCTAGTTGAATGCTCGCAGTAGCTTAGTCTCATCAACCAATTGAGTTAGACACGCAAGAGTCAGATCGGTGGGACCAGTGGAATCAACCTACTTGTCTTGATCTCTGGTTTCCTTAGGAGTCTATCCTCCCTCCTTTTCCTTGATCTCCGCTTGTCTTTTCTCTTCCTCTTCTTCTTTTTCTTGGGCTACCTTAGCTGCCTTCACTTTCTCCTCTTCTTTCTTCCACTCTTCTTCCCTCTTTTTCTCCTCTTCCTTTTTCTTCTCTACTTCCTCCTTCTTCTCTTCTTCCTTCTTCTTTTCTTCTTCCATCTTCTTCTCTTCTTCCTTCTTCTTCTCTTCTTCCTTCCTCTTCTCTTCTTCCTTCTTCTTCTCTTCTTCCTTCCTCTTCTCTTCTTCCTTCCTCTTCTCTTCTTGTCTCAATTTCTCTACTTGCTCTTTCTCTTTCTTTTCTTTCTCCACCTTCTCTTTTTCCTATTTCACTTTTTCTGCTTTCTCATCCTTTTCTTTCTCCATTCTCTCTTTTTTATCTTTTTCCTTGTCTAGAGTGATATCCTCAATATCCAGTGCATCAACATCAATGGGGTTATTTTGTTCTGCTATTCTTTCACCCAGACTATCAAATACTTCATCCAATTTGGTTGTGGATAGGTCAGGCTATTGCTCAGCCTGTCAATTAGCTTCGGATACTTGTTGCATTTTGACAGCAGCTTTAACCTGCAAATGTGTATCTTTTTCCACTTCAGAAGTTTTGCCTCCAAGTAGCTGAAGTCTTCTTCTTCTCATGAAGAAAATGCCTTTGTACTTATCAATAATTTCAAACAATTCTAAGTTAGAGGCATCTGGAAAATATTGAGAAAAAACTTTGTCCCTGATGTCTTGCTCTTTTTCAATGGCAATGTGCCATTTGTTGTCCAAAGAATCATATAAAGATTTAGAAGTAGATGATTTAATTTCGGAAGGTGACCGATCATTAATACATAAATATTTAATAAGTTATTGTTCAACATCCTCCTTTTCACTATCATTGAAATCATCAAAATATTGTTTTAAATCATTAAGAACTTTTCTTCTAATATTATTTATGGTCCTTTGACAATGTGTCATAGGTTTGTAAGAGGAAATATCTAAATTTACCGGTGTAGAGGTTGTTGGTACATTACTAGTTGACCTCATCTTCTTGCATGATTGCCTTATCTTTTTCATTTCTACCTCTGGTTCAGTGCCTTCTGAATCCGGTGAGTTATTCTTGGTTTTTCTCTTCCTTTCGAATACCTTTGCCAGAATATCCTCCAGTTTCTTTTTAGCTGGTGACCTCTTGGTCACTTTAGGACTGGCAGTAGATGTAACCGGTGTTGATGTTGATGGTACTGCTTTATTATTTTTTTGCTTCAATACCTCAATAGGTTTGATCCTCTCTAAGTAAGTATTGGTCCTCTTCTTCTTGGGATCTAGTGGTGAAGCAAGTAGGGTAGAGGCATACCCTGTCAATATATCATTTACCACTTCGTACCCAATAGGCTCAACTACATCTTCTCTAGGTTCGACTGCTTCCATTATGCACTAATCTATTTTGATTGTAAAACATATGTCATCTTCATATTTCTTAGCTAAATCACCATACATTCTCATTCTCTAGTTCATATTTAGTCTGAACTCATCAAAATATTTGTTCAGAGTCTCCGGTTATGCAGTTCCCACTGCTTGCAGACTCTCCTTTATTTATCTGGAAACTGGTAGGTCGGTTGACCATTGAACATCACCAACTCTAGAAAAATATCCTTGAAAGTGGAAAAATAAACTGACAAGCAGCTGACCAAACTTAAACCTCGGGGTTTTTTCCAATTTGATCGACTTCAAGTTATCTATGAGTTGTTTCTACATGCAGGTACATAAGTCACATTCTGCATTCTCCTTGATCATCCTATAAGCGGCATGCACCGCAGCTATAGGAACAAAATTCATTCTGCTAGCATAGAATATTCTATACCCGATTACCATGCATGCATATTTCAGCAAATCATTTTAATGGTGTTGAAAATCATTGCCAGTTGGTCACTCATAGAACCAGTGAACTCTGTCATTTTGGTTTTGGTGATCTTTCGAAGAATGGGGACTTCCCCAACATTGCAAAAACTGGTCAGGGCATGAATTTCCTTCGGTGTAATGTCATGGGTTCTCTCAAGGTACATCTTATCACCATGAACCCTACTAAGGATAATCCTGATGTGTTCTTTTGTAAATTCTTTGAGAAAGTATACTGCATTATATAATTTATTCTTCTCTATTATGTTGTATTCAGGTTTAATCTTCTTATCGTCTCCACAAAACACACTCAATTGGGAGTGAATCACTAGGGACCCTAGGTCTTCTAGTTTGCAATCAATATATCCTGAAACATCGCCTTTGACAATGACTCTGGCAGGATTTTGAAATAGGGCATTATATTTCATCTTCTTTTTAAGAAACTCGGGTGCTTCCTTACGTTTAGTAGAACTATAAGGGATTTTAGATGCAGAAGCCATATCTATAAAATTCCAAATGATAAGAATGTTTCAACAAGAAATACCTTCACACTCCAAACTAGGGTTTGTCAATGTTGAGCACAACACACTTCTTCGGAAGCTTGTTTACCACTTTGACTTCCACACTGATAGCTCAAAGTGGTTGGAAGATCTTGTGCAAGATTCCTTTTTGAATTCTTTCGAATGCAAGATGAATCGCTCTAGTTGTGCTACTCAAGCTTAGAAAAATTCTCCTTTTGAAAATAGGTAAGTAAAAATGATGACAAAATTCACTTTTAAATGCTCCCACCTACCACAATAAATGCATCACCATTAGGGCTCAAACCCTAATTTTACCTTTTACCGCTTCATTTCTTCTGTCGGTTGACAGTTAACAAATACTGATAAAGGTACTTTATCGATATACTCTGAGGGTTTGAAACATTTTACCAATATGTTCCCCCTAAGCTTTTCGAAGCTTGGTTTGCCGGTTTGGGGATTTCCACACTGGGTGTAGAAACTGGTACATCTTGTGGCTTCTCTTCAGATTTCTTTTTCCAAGTTTTATCCATATCCGCCTGAATGGTTTCAACATCAATCTTCCCTTTTGGGTTGATCGGTATGTCTCCCGATGGATTCTTTCTCAGTCTGCATGCTCTAGTAGTGTGTCTCGGTTTGTTGTAATGATAGCATATCATTCCAGGTGTTCTCCATGGTTTGGTGTTCATATTTCCACTCTTCCTTTTGTTTTTTGCAGTAGTGTGACTGCTACCATGACAGATCAAATAGGTTGCTCTCCAACTGGTTTCCACTCCATAATCATTTGACTGATGCTCATAGGTTCTGTACCGGTTTGGGTTTCGGTTCATAGGAAGTTTCAAGACAACTCCTTTAGATCTTGGTGGATAACTTCCAAAGTTGTTCATAACTGACCTGCAATCAAAATCTTTATTCCCAAACTTTTTTCATGCATAACAGTGACCATTAAATCTACTAGATCTAGCCACATTGTTTTGAAAGTAAGGAAAGTTATTGTAAGCCTTGCTCCTACATACATTGGCAGTATGTCCTTCTTTAAGATAGTTAAAGAAAACAGGTTTAAACTTTTGCTTACCTTTACTCATGTTGTTGTTCTTAGGTGTTGATTGCTTCTTTAGTGCATCACTCTTGGTTCCAGAGATCTCACCTTCCTCATATCCAGAGAAACCAAGTCCAGTAGTATCCTTTGATGGCTTCACCAATTCCATCTTTTGTTCCAACTTAGCAACACTCCGATTGAATTTAGCAAGTATCTCCTTTGTCTCAACAAGTTCCTTGGAAAGAGAAACATTGGTCTCCATCAAGGTTCCATTCTAAGAAATAGTTGCATTCAGATCAGCTTGTATTTCTTCTTTCTCTTCTTTACCCTCCTGCAGATAGGTGGTAATGGTACCAATTTCTTGTTTCAACTTAGAGATCTCATGCTCCTTTTCCTTTACCAAATCTTCAGCTTTTCTTCCATTTTCTAGCTCCTGACTCATCCTGATAGTCAGTTCTTCCAACTCCCTCCTCGGGTTAGTTTTGGATTCATTCAGTTTTTCCACTTCTCCGACTAGGGCCTCCATGTCTGCTTCATCAAAAGAGTTGTTTTCAGTAAATTCCATCAATTGCTCAGCAAGTTCTCTTCTCTTGGCTCAAGAGGCTTTATACTTGATTTTGAGTTCATCATAGGCTCTCTCAAACTCAATAAAATGGTGAGTGAGTTCCCTCATGTTGTATTCCCCCATATCTCCTTCCAAGTGGTTAGACTTATAGAAAGGTTGGCTCTTATACTAATTGATGAATACTAAGAGGGGGGTGAATTAGTATACCCAAAAACTTAAACAAACTCTTAAGCAGTTTAACTACAGACTGGTGTAGCAGATTAAACAATAAACCAGTTAAAAAATAAACAAGCCAAATAGAAAATAAAGCATTCACCCACAGAAGCACAATCACCATAACACAAGATGTTTTGATGTGGAAACCCAAATGGGAAAAACCACGGTGAGTAAAACTCACAAGTCAACTATCTGTAGAATGGTAACCAGATCGGTTAAGGTCAAACCCGTTAAGGCCTTATAACGTTCTTCACTAGAACAAATCTTGCTAGGAATCCAGATGTCTGTTAGGAGATAAGTCCTATTAAAGACTACCTTGTTAGAGGATTTCAGATCCACAATTGTGAACCACCTTGTTAGATGATTTACAATAGGCTTGGCTGGGCCTACCCGGTTAAGGGTTTCAGACTTATCGAAGATATTAGTAATCAACAAGTGAATGATCTAGACAGTATCACAGAATGCTTGATTAGATCCTTGATAGCTCCCTGTTAATGCATTCCAGCATTACTTCAGTCTTCTATATTTTGCACTCTCTATCTCTATTGTGAGATACCTTTTCTCATACAGACCTAATCTTCTCTTCAACATTCACACACAACAACTACTTTAAAACCCTAGACATGATGTCTTCATATAGGAACCTCATTTCATGTCGGTCCAATAAGATTAGACTACAATTTCCTAGGTACAGTGCATCTAGACACATTTGGCAACACGGCACATAAACACCACCAAAGTGTCAGTGGATGATAATGCATCACACATTACAATTATACCGGTTAACAAAGTATACCGATTATCGATTAACAAGTGAAGACTGGAAAATTGGAGCATAGCGTTCCGATCAAAAGATTAACTACCACTCGGGGTCTTCGCTCTACTTGAGATCTTCATACTGCTTGGGGTCTTTGGTCATGTTGTGACCGATAAGCATCTTTTGCAAAACATCGATAGTCTTCAATAAACAAAGAATATATATTTTAATGACATACATACCAGTTGGAACAACTACCAGTTGAGAATAACTCATACATCAAATAAGTGTGTGTCCATCAATGTTAATCACAACTAATCATCATCAAAATACCAACAGGTTGATCATAACCCATCACTAAAATCCGATCTGTACCAAAGTCAAACCCTCAAAACACTCTACTAAGCGTTTCATTGATTCCCAAGAAATTCCTCCTTGAATCACACCAAAACAGCAATCAAATATTTTTACACAGGTTGTGTCGTGTTACCAACTTCATGTAGACTCGGCGTCGATCATCGTCATAACAAAAATCATTACCGGTTTGATTATTTATTCAACGGTCTTAAACCCTACTAAAACCTTAGCAAAACTTCATCAAAAATTTAAAACATGCCTTTCATTAATCTTCACAAGTTCTGGTTCCAGTCAGATACACCTTTCCATGATACAAGTTCACCATCCAAACCTCAAATCACCAATCATCGTCGAGCATTGGATTCAATCAAAACATCTATGTTTTACCGGTTAAAGTCCTATTTCACAGACTTCAGTTCTCTGCCAATAAACCTTGTCTTCCGATAAACCAAATCACTAAGATGACAAAACAAAACATCAGGAACATCATTTGACATCACTTGCCATCAATGACAACACAAATAACTGATCATGTCATCTATTCATAGAATCTCAATCTCTTCATCACAAATAGACTTATATCCTTTACCGGTGCAGTCATCCATCTTTAACTGCATCACCTCATCTACATCAGTTATGCCAAATGCCAACAATCTCCCCCTTTGGCTTTGACCAAATCTCACATTTCTTTCCTTATTTGTTGTCATTTCTACCCTGTAACAAGTTTTTAAAAGATGATAACAAAAGAGACATAGAAGGAAGTGATAGGCATAGTCTGTGAGAAGAGTTGTCTTCACCTCATCTGCTAGGGCAGCGAATTTTATGGATGATTATGCTGAAACATTACAGTACTTCATTGTTTGTACTGTGTCCACATTAACTTGTTTGATGGTAGAGATATGTTGTGTTTTATATACATATGTACTTCGTGTCCAAAACAATTGCAAAGAAAGTACTTTTGCCAAATATTTGAATTAGGGCACCAAGCAGCATCCTCAATGAGAATGAGTAGCTTCCATTGTTTTCTTAAGAGGTGTTTTAAGTTTATAATAAAAGCCTAGATCCAAAGTAGGCTATCACTTTAGAAGAGCTTATTTCGATAATAAAATCTCGTAAGGAGAGATAAGTGGTGGCTTCCAATGTTTTCTTAAGAGGTGTTTTAAGTTTATAATAAAAGCCTAGATCCAAAGTAGGCTATCATTTTAGAAGAGCTTATTTTCATAATAAAATCTCATATGGAGAGATAAGTGGTGTGTTGAACAAGTGTTTAAGGGAAATTTAATATTCACTTGAATGTTGGTTTCCATAGTTTTATTTTGATTAATGTTATTAAAATAATGATTAATTTCAATTAAAAAGATTTCATCTCTATCACATCAATTCAATTAGGAGTTCAATTAGGAGTATAAATTCAATTAATGTAAACTTCATTAGAAAAGATATAAATATTTTCTAATATTTTATCAGAAATCATATAAACTTAAATATTTCATTTTAGTTGTATTATAACTATTAAATATTTTATCTTGATCTTACTATTTCTTAATTAAATTTATTATTTATTA
Source organism: Cryptomeria japonica (assembly GCF_030272615.1). NCBI lineage: Eukaryota > Viridiplantae > Streptophyta > Pinopsida > Cupressales > Cupressaceae > Cryptomeria > Cryptomeria japonica. The sequence continues at coordinate 33,556,478 of NC_081408.1, read as the reverse complement.
AAAGAAATTGTCAACAATTAGTAATCAAACTATTAGTTAGTGTTCATTAACATAAATTTTGTAATTTATAATGTATAAGTTTTCATAAATCACTTTTAATTTAGTACTAACTTGTTTGTGTGTGTGTGTGGAGAAGGATATATTCTATATATACTTTTAAATATATATAAGCTAGTAAGTTATTCTATGTAAGCAACATTTTAGAAATAAAATACAATAACCTTAAATCTAATTATTAATTAATATTTTAATCTTATATAATTATTTTAATTATATATATAATATTAATTATAATTTATTATTAATTTTATTGTAAATATGATATTATTTTAAACTTATTATAAAATTTATTTAATTAATAATAATTATTATTTTATTTTATTTTATTTTAAAATTTTATAAATGTTTAATTATTTATAATACTAATCATATAAATATAATTCTTAAATATAAAATAAAAATTTAAATATTAAACCGAAATTCTAATATAAAAATTTAAATAAAATATCAAAAAGAATTTATCTAATCACATTCATTTGAATTTCTATCAATGCCATTTGAATTATAATTGAAACTTATAAATATATGCATTGTAGGTATCTGAAAATAAATATTAAAAGAAAAAATTAATAGTTATAACTGGTAGAAAAGCAATTGAATAATAAACTACTAGAAAAAATGTGAGTGGCCAATAAAAAACAATAAAAATAGAAAAAAATATATTTAAATGAAAAGTCTCCATACACTATAGGATAAATTTTATTTCATTGCCTGACACACATTTCAAGGAATGAAATAATTAAATTAAGTGAAGTGAAAACATTAGTCTCAAAAAGAATTTATCTAATCACATTGATTTGGATTTGTGTCAAGATTAGAACTAAATTAAATATAAAAATTATATTCTAATATAAAACATAGAAAAAATGATGCACCATACTAAAATGGGTCCATATATTTTTTATTAAATAAACCAAAATTATTGAATAGACTTTATGATCAATAATATATTTTATTAAATTGATTTCAATAAGAAATAAAAAATTATTATGCACTCACTTATTAGTACAACCCGTGGTTTAAAATAATAATCCATTTGCATTGTTCACACGAAAAAATTATTTGAGACATTTACGTAAATTGGGACAAAAAAAAGGGTTTAATTTTTTATCTCCTTTATATTTGATTGGACCAGTTATTTTCTTAAAAGAAAAACAATAAAACTGATAGGAAAAATGTGAGGGACAAATTAAAAAAATAAAAAACAGGAAAAAATTTATTTAAATGAAAAGTCTCTATGGCTATAAGATAAATTTTATTTCATTGGCTCACACATATTTGAATAAATAGAATAAGTGGAAACATTACAACAGGAACCAATAATTGACATTTTTTATTATAAAGATCTATTCATTATCATATAAAAAAGTTGAGTCATTATCAGATATAAATACAAATAGAGCAAAAGTCATAGTCATTCATAAAATCATTTTTTTTTTATTGTAAAGCTCTATGCATTATCATATATAAAAGCTGAGAGTCATTATCATATATAAATGCAAACAGCTTGTAATAGTAAAGTAAATTGGTTTGCTTGATTACAAAAAAACAATGGCGACATGAAACGTGGTATTGTTGGTCAACTCAAACAGACCAAAAAAACTGCCCTCATGAAAATACCACATGAATAATATTTGCTAATGCCCATCTTTCTTTATAATTTTTATTTTAAGTAAGACTAAATATAAGAGATTACAAAGATTTTAATATGATTGCAAGGTCCATTACAAAATATATTTCATTACTTAAATATTTTATTAAATATATCTATAATATAGTCTTTCTTTATATATAGAGAGAGAGAGAGAGAAAGAGAGAGAAGGTTAAGTTAAAATTTGATGTTTGTAGTAAAGGCAATCCAGGTGTCGATCTTAAGAAATGGTATAAGTCAAATGATTGAAGACTGTGTTGTAGAGGTTGGAGTGAGAACCAACAATAAAGTTAAGGCTCGAGATGCATGGTAAGGTAAGGAGTCACAAGTTTATATTTTCAATTATGTGAATATTGCATACAAGTCTTAAAATGTCCATCTATCTCATTTGCATTTCTTCATCCTCCCTTTAAGATTCAAAGTCGATAGCACATCACCTCTTGTTGATATTCCAAATGCATCAGTACTTATATAATATCCCATGATCAAATAGATTATCTTAAATTTTAATTAGAATCTAAAATATAATTATTGACTTAAGAAGTAGTATTCATCCTAAACAATTTCCCCTTATTGTTATTTCAATATATAGTTTGAATAGAATCTTTTATCCTTATTCCGGGGTTAAAAAATACGTACTAAAATAAAATATTTTAATGTTATTTTAAAAGGGGCAGCTTAGATGTTAAAAGTAGAATCTTTATTAAAAAAACTATTATTACAATTTAATAAAAATGAAAGTGATTAATTCTTGGATCATTTCGAAAATTGTACATTATGAATATTTGGAAAATACTAGAATAGTACATATATGCATTAGGAATAGTTTACTAAAGTGAGGTCTTTATTGTAATAAATTATTATTATTTTATTCTAAGAAGACATAGAGTATAGGAATAATATTAATCCTCTTTGATCTATATTTCATTATTATATTTTGTGTCATGTATAATTTACAAGAATTAAGGTTGTATGCGTCTCCGTAATTTAAATCATAGATACAATGTAGATTTCTTATCTTGCAAAATCACTTTGTTATTAAAAATTGATAATTACCCAGAATGCTTACTTATACATGAAATTCAAGGGTAGATATATGCCTCCTATTTTTGCTTGCTTCTGATGAATGTAGAAATATGGTTTTACGTATACCACATCAAACTATGAAAGAGATGATGACAAATGCTTTTTATAGGTTTATTTAGTAAAAACTCTATTGTGCCAAAGAATATTTGATATGAATGAGAGAAGAATCATGATTCTAGTGTAATCGATGGCACAAAAATCAAAGTTCTCAAGCTCAAGTTATGATGAAATAATTGAAATATGAAAATTTATGGTTTAGACAAAATCGTACCATGTAATTAGTGAAAAAAATTAACTTTCTCCTATTCATGTTCCTTATTCACTTTGTCACTACTATAGAGAGGTCTACACGAGTGTGCAAGCAAGGTTGTCACATAAACAATCATATCATTCACCCACACTCCGAATGTTGAGCCAACATGTTGTAGAGGCCATCCAAACTCCCAAGATAGGACACGTTGACTTTGGTACACTTTCATTTTTATTTTTTTTAGCATTAGGTAGGCAAAATAACCCTTTTTAGGGCTCTAGTACCCCTAATCCTTTTTAGGGCTCTAGTACCCCTTTTGAGTACTAACGCCCAACATGGGTGTCAGAGCCTAGATTGGGTGACTATGTCTGATTTGGGCAACTATGTGATATTTGGGTGCTTAAATACAACTTGGACACCTTGGTCCAAATAGGTTTCCATGGGATTTTGCATCAAACTTGGTGAATTTGATGAAAACTTGTTGATTTGATGAGAAATACTAATTAAATCTCTCCAATGATATTGTATTTCCCTTCGACAATGTGAGAGAATGCGGATGGTCAAGTATAACTATTAAAAGACCAAGTATATTCTACATCACTAGAAGACACCACACATCTTTGAGAGGCCAACCTATGGTGCATCTACACCATATCAAATATGAGATTTCATGATTTGAAGTTGATGGCTCTTATGGAGCAGTGGGATGCAAATATTTTCACTTTCCATATTTTGATAAGGGAGATAATGGTCACCTTAGAGGACATGTATAGGATACTACGACTTCCATATTGATGTAGGGTCATGAGTCTAGTAGGACCACACATCATAAAGGAGGATCAGATTTATTACAAATCAATCGAGTCATACATGAAACTCTAAAGATGGAGGATCATAGGACCTTATTTGCATGGGGACATAGTATGCTATCACATCTCTAATACAATCTTAGATGATTTTTCACTATGAGGCACATAGCTTGGTGACCTACACACTTCTTTAGGTGTTGGCATTTGATCATATGTTATGCACAAGGCTGACAACCTATTTGATTGAGATCAATTGAATAATACCATGAGAACATACCTCTACAATGAGGAGATCTATTGTACTAGAGGGTTGTATTTGATATATTAGAGCTTACAAACATCATATGGAGGTTGTATAGGACTATGATGGGGTGGGTAGGCATCACTAAGTAGACGGAAAGGATGTAGTAGTGTCAACTCTTTATTGGCTACTATGATTTCATCATTATTTCATTCTACTATGATTGAGTGACATGACAATTTGATTAGATATGATAGGCTCCTCATGTACCACTAACCTACATGCAGACATCTTGTAGTGTGATGAGACCTAGAGACAAGCCTCGATGTGCCATATTCTATGTTTCCTTGAGTGATCCAAATGGTGAGTAGAAATATGCAATTTCATTATTGTATTAGGATGATGTATTGATCTCAAGGATACACTAATTTATGGAGCATTGTTTGGCCTACTCTCTTGTTTCCCACAATCCATCTCATTGGTGATCCTAGGCCACAGGCTCATCAAAGAAATGAATTAGAGGAGGATGAGGAGGATGAGGATATAGATGAAAAGGATGAGAAGGATCAAAATCATGGTCAAGATTGAGATTAGGACCCATTTTAATGGTAGAGGATAGAGGGAAGAGAGAAAAGGAGAGGGAGGAGAGGGAGGAGAGGGATGATGCTACACTGCTATAGAGACTTACTTCTCAAGAACATGTATCATGATCAACGCCCTCTTCAAGTGAGGCACCAAGTCATTACGTGAATGGAGAGACAAGTGAGGTTTCCATTACTATGCCCCTAGCTATAGCAATGACAATGGTGTTAGGTAATCCTACTAATTCAATCAATATTAATTGGCTAGATGGAGATCTAGGTGAGAACATACACATTATGAGATGCTTGATTTCATACTTGTTTAGTTTCTCGATTTCATCGTAGTTGATATGGTCCCTTTCATAGACATCTAGTGACTAGTGTGGGCCATTTTTAGGCCTTGAAGCATAGTATGAGATCAAACGTGGACATATTCAAGTCTGTAGCATAACTGAAAGCAATTTATGAGGAAAGGGTGGTATGGAGTCCCTAAAAACCAAGGTGAAGTAAGTGAAAGCTAAGAAAGATCAACTACAACATAAATATATGAGTTTCTTGGTTTCATCCTAGCTAAGATGGTCCCTTTCATTGAGAACTAGTGACTAGTGTGGCCTATTTATTGGCCTTGAAGTATAGTAAAAGATGGAACATGGACATCTTTGAGCCTATAGCATAGCTAAAAGCAATTTATGAGGAAAGGATGGCATGGAGTCCCTAAAAACCAAGGTGAAGTGAGTACAAGCTAAGAAAGATCAACTACAACATAAATATATGGGTTTCACAATAGAGATAGTAGAGCTTAGGACCTTTTCCAAGGACTACAAACATGAAGTAGCTCTAAGAGTTACTTCCTTTTTACAGTGTCACATAGACATGCATCTATCACTTGACCACCACCGATAGGACCCAAGGGTTCTTCTAGTCATCATTCATAGGGTGATGAGACATGTCATTATTGTACACCATATTTTGTTCCAGTGGTTGGTTTTGGTGTATATCTTGTATTGAAAAACTATTGTGTTCTTAATTAGATACAAGAAATGGTGATTTGATGTACACATGTTAATTTAAATGTTAATGTGATCTAATTAACATTTATCTAACTAAATAAAAATATGATTTAACTAACATGGTACATTGAATACTGGATAATATGTTAACATAAAAACATAATTTCATAATCTATAAAAATAAATAAATAAATAAAACTATAAAATGAATTCAACACAACCCAATATTTTTCATGAAAGAACCAATGTAACTAAATAGAAAGAAACTCTAACTATCTAATACAACATGCTTTAAAGAAGAAAAATGCTGGCATATTGTTAAGTACAGAAAGAGAAAGAGGGTGGAAGATTAAGAATAATATCTACATAAACACATAGCATCAATGGGTTTTTTGAGAGGCATACAATTCATTGCTACTAATTTATATGCACTTAATCCATATACTTCAGTAATGATGTAAGTTCCTAACCAATTTGGGCTAAACTTCCCTTTTTTACCTAGAGGAGCATTTAGGTTGCATTAATTCTCATAGAGCATTAAGTCACCAATCATGAATAAGCATTGAATAACTCATTCATTATAGCTGCATTGCATATTCCTTTGATAAGCTTGAATATGTTTAAGAGTGTTTATATGTTGTTCATCTAGAATTTCACGTTTTTTAATACATTGTTCTCTATAAGGATTGTCATCGAGGATGCTCTTGAGAGAAACTCGCAATGAAGGAATTTCTATCTCTAAATACACAATTACATTGGCACCATGAATGAGGCATAAGGGGTAGTGCCCATAGTTGCACAAATACTTAATCAATAAGCTCATGATGCATAGGACAATTGAGTATGTCGATTCTTACCATCTCTATTAATATTTTTTTTAAAGATAAGTTCATCAATTGGTAAGTGGGTTCATAAAGCACAACACTTGTTGAATGTTTTGCAAATGGGGTTGCAAGCTAAGTGGGTTTAACCTTGGAGGAAACTTCGTGGTTAAGCGCATTTGAGTTGGAGTAGTACTAGGATGGGTGACCTTCCGGGAAGGCCCAATGCTTCACCTATGTAAGCATCGCCTAGATGCAATCAGTGCTAAGTGGACCAGTCATTCTCATGAGAGATGGGTTCTTATGAACCACTACTCGTGAAACATGGGTCAATGAGTTTGATTCAAAAACTACACAAATGAATCTTGATAGCAATATCATAATTTGACTTGTGGAAAATATTTCCTACTTATCAATTACTGATCTTCAGGGGCTCTATAATGAATGATTCATAAGGCACAACACTTGCTGAAGGTTTTGCAAATGGCGTCGCAAGCTAAGTGGCTTTAACCTTGGAGGAAACTTCGTGGTTAAGCGTGCTTGAGTTGGAGTAGTACTAGGATGGGTGACCTCCCGAGAAGACCCAATGTTTCACCTCTGCGAGCATCACCTAGATGCAATGAGTGCTAAGTGGACAATTCATTCTCATGAGAGATGGATTCTTATGAACCACTACTCATGAAACATGGGTCAATGAGTTTGACTCAAAAACTACACAGTTGAATCCTGATAGCAATATCATAACTACTCAATCGCTCATTCTTGGGCACCCATTTGAATAGCTATCTTATAGGAGTGAATTTGTGATTGTCACAAGTTGTAACTCCAAGATTCCACACCCCCAAGAAGGAATATTCCAAATTTGAGGTTGAATATGCCAAATTCAAATTTGAATCTCCTATAACCATGGATGCTCCTATATCAAACACCCAAGGTAAATTGAAATGTTTCATGAGTTAAACTCGTAAACATTTGTAGATTTTGTACTTATCCCCTCTTTCTCCTTTCCATACTCAAGGCCTTACAAAGCCTTAGCAACACATTTTTTTAAGTTCTACCGATATAAATTGCCTCACATTCGAAGATCTGTTTACAAAATCCTCTTACAATATTCACAAATATTATAGTGAACTACCCCTTTAGAGATCCATTTACAACCATAGGAATCTCAACTCGTCAAACCCTCTAATACCATAGGAATCTCAACTCCAATTTGATGATCTATTTACACACTCACGAGGCCCCACTCTAATACCATTGATGAAGGGTTGAAACCCCTCTCAAACCACATATGCAAATCATCTAAAGATTTGACTTAAAATCTTATATGAATATTCTCCTAACCCAAAACACATACAAAATAAAACTCAAATAAACAAGTAAATGTAGAAAATCAACAAATTATTTCTCATTATTAATAATCAAATTTTATAATTTATGTATATCCTATGAATCCTCATCATTAGATACACTAGATCTAGGTGCCTTGTAAAGGGTGGAAATAAGAGAAATATCATTGTTTTGCTATGAAAAAGAAGAATATAAGAAGACAAAGGAAAAATATGTGTGTGTGGAAGAAAAAAATAAAAAACTAACATATCATTGTTTTGCTATGAAAAAGAAGAATATAAGAAGACAAAGGAAAAATATGTGTGTGTGGAAGAAAAAAATAAAAAACTAACACCCTAAATTTTATTAAAAGAAATAAATGAAAAGAAAAAAGGAGCTCAAGAATGTCAAGAAAATCCTTGATGAATATGGAAGTTTTAAAGTAGATACTCTTAACCTAATGGGTATTGGTGAAGCTTCACATAATACTTCTTATAATTATATTAATGTCCAAAGTCTCTAGAAACTCCAAAAAAACACCTACAAATTTGATTAGAAATCCTATAAGATGGTCAGCTTAAAGGGGAAGTTCCCCTACTTGGTCCCCTTGAGTGTAATTCAAACATGGATCCACATGATGATGCTAATTTCATGATAATCTAAACCAAACTTACAAATTGAAACGACAAACACAAGACCCCAAAGTGCTTACCAAGAGGGCTTAGAAACAAGGGAAATAGGAGAAATAGGGGTTATGGGAGAAAGAAATAGAGTTAAAGATGGAAATAAAAAGACAAAAAATGAAATGGATGTAAAGAGGGATGGAATGGGATAGATAAACTAGAAAATTAAGAAAAGCAACTAACTCTAAGCGAATGAAGGTCTTTCAATCAATCCTCATGAAAAGCAAGGGATTTCACTCCAAAGTTCCTTTCAAGTCAGGTCTTGACCAAATGAAATAACTTAGTGCTCTATATAACTTAGAATGACTTTCTCCCTAAGTATGACTCTTTCATGCTCGCCGATATTTACTCTGTTGGATTAGACTGTACCCTCGTGCAGTCACTGAGTGACAAGTAAATTAATTTATTGTTTCACATTTAGAACAGGTCTCAAATTTTGGTAAAGACTACATGCACTTCAGTTGACTAGAACTACTTCCCAAGTAAAGCTCTTCAATGCATGGCTTCCCAATATTTGTGCTATTCGAACAGCTGTTATGGAGCCAAACCAAGATGAATTTGGAGTACTTTACAATACAAATACCGATTGGCAATTTTCCTAACCCAACTTCTTCATTGTGTAGATCAGATTCCTTCCTGTTGTTTACCTTTGCCAATGCAGATAATCGTTTTCCTCCACCTAAACCATTCTGAGATGTATCGATTTTCTCCCAGTTGTTACTTTTAAGATGTATATGTGGAAAACGTTTTATGCGTGCTGATTATAATCTTTGCTTAATCATGTTCTACGGTTTACAATAATTATCTAGTTTTAAATGATATATGCAAGCTCTTAGATTATTTACAGAGACCTTTAAATTGTCTTTCTTTTACATGTCCTTTTGAGATATCAACTTTCTGAACTTATCTAGCAAATACTACAATATAAATGTGCAATGTACAATTGGTGGAACCACCAGAAGGCAGCGGCCTACCAACCTCCTGATCTTATCTAGCAAAAACTTTCCGATCTTTACATTTGCCATAACCTTTGAACTAGTCTTGTAATTTTTTATAAATATGCCAACTTTTGTGCATGAGATTGGAGATATATAAAGCTTCTAATTCAAAACTCCAAATCAAGGAAAAACCTGAATATGGATCTTCAACCTAAAGCATTTGTTCTGTTATTCCCTTTCTACCATCTAGCTCTTTGTCCTTATAAAAGGTACATCAAATTTGACATCCTACCTCACTTGAATTTATAAATACTGTAATTTGCAAGTCAGTTTAGCAGCATAATATCCGTTCAGTCTCTTTATGTTTTAGTTTTCACCCCCCATACTAATCTGAATCACTAATATCTAGAATGAATGATTGCAGAAAATGTGCTGTTCCAGAAACTCAATTCAATGATTTTGTACTCCTTTACCCTTATTAAATAAATATTTGTTACTTTGCCCCACAAAACTGCGGACATCCATACTGAATGCATCGATGTCCATGCTCAATATTAAAACCCAACATGATCAAGAATTCATAAATCTTGCTTTCTCCAATGAGCAAGAATTTGACAAGAAATGTCAAAAAAGAGGCATACAAAGATAATAAATTATCAGACTCAACCCAGCATAACTTTCAATTCAAGGGTTTCCTCACAGTTTGATTACGCTATGCTACTAGTTCCAGCTCTGTAGGGATTTTTTTGCTCCCAGGCTTGAATTTCAAAATAAATATCCAAAGATTCTTTCCCCGCATGAATATTCATTTTCAGTACTCTAAACATTTCTCAACTATTATGTCATTCCTACATCTTTGCACTATTGCCATTGTCTTACTTGCTTGATGAAATAATATTTCATCAAAACTGAAACTAACTTAACCACTTGATAGCTCTTTCAAAACTCAAAAACAAGGTGGAGATTTGACAACTTCTCCACTAACTTGCAAAAATAATTACTGAGCTGAACTTCGAATAGAACACTCTGCATTTGCAAATTCTGGAGTTGGAAGCCCAAGACTCTGCATTTGCCCAGAAGCCCACAGCCAGCTCTCTGGCTCAACCTCCCCACCAAGTGCACGCACGACAGCTCCACCAGTACAGCAGCCTATTTTGCAGCAATCTGCTAATGGCAAGCCTTTTATCATTCCATAAAGAAAACCACTTGCAAATAAATCCCCAGCACCGGTAGTATCAATGACATTTGTACCCTCAATCGCCAGAACTCGAGCAGTCTGTAGCAAGATAGCCATAAATATCATAAAAGAAGCAAAAACGATCCAGTCACGCATAAGTTACAACTATCAGCATATTTTGCACGAGCTATAATAACCTCATTTCCATGTCGAGCAATGCAACCCTTGGGACCAAGCATTACTACAGCCCAAGAGCAATATTTTCCCAAAAGTGCCAAAGCAGACTCAGCATCTCTGTCAGGCTCATCCCTGCAAACACAAATAAATTTATATGTACCATGAGAATAACAGCGTGCTTGACATCCATGAGTCATTCATAGATGTCCATATTCAATAAGTTGAGTCATCCATTTTCAGTGTTAATACTTTACTTCGTACTCATTAATTTGGTCAGCAAGTGTTTGGGTTATGATCACTCACTAGTAGCAAATAAAACCCACAAGACCACACACAGTTATGTCCCGTAATAGCACAAGCGATATGTTTCATGCAACAAGAACAATATAGAGCCATTTACCTCATCAATTCTCTTGCTTCATCTTCATTAGCAAAACAAAGATCTATCTGCCCAGACTTCAACAAATCTAGCAGTTGTGGTCTAAAGTTCCGAACCACCTGCCCATAAGCAACCAAATATTTATTAATGTAAAACTGCAATATTTGAAATGACTGCTACACGTATTCCATTAAAGAAACAAATATTAGGATAATAAGAACACATTCAAGGTTATTGGCACCTCAAAACTGGCTAAATCCATTGACACAAATGCACCCGCCTGCTTTGCCAAACAAACAGATTTCTCCACCAACTCTTGCCCATAGAATCCATATCCATTGAGCACAACCCACTAGGAACAAACAACGCGCAAGTCATTCCAGTGCTATTTGATTGAAGTCACAATCTTTGACATATGAAAATTCTAAACAAATATGTATCATGTCAAATCCCAAGTGTCAGTCTATAGTGTGTCAATTTATAGTCACTTCCAACTGGACTATCCTATTGTGACATTTAGCTCAACAGAAGGTCCTAAGCTTAAATTGTAAGATCTATATATAGCTTAGAAGAAATAATAAAATTATAAATGATAAATCCATCAAAAATCAAGCATGTCCACTAAAAGCTTTGTGAAGAATCGTTTTGCTTGAATGATTATAGTACCTTAGATCCTCTAAAATCATCAGCATTTAACTCGTTAGTCTGCACAAGATGATCAACAACATTAACTAGATAAGCTTCAACATGAAACAACCACATGAATATGCTTGGACCAATATCTATTTAAGAAACAAGCATAATGTACCTGGAGTCTCACTGCATCAGACAGGCATGTACGCATTGTGCGGTTGCCTTTAGCATCTACCAGGCATGCACACTGTTGTATCAATGAGAAAATGATTCTCATTGCAAAAAATCATCCTTGAATATATGAAAAATATTTAAATGCTTCAATACGTCAAAGGTAAATCTAACATGCTCTTTGAGGAAAAAAGCAAATGCAACTAAAAAGATTGCAATAGTGAACCTGTCCTGTGGGCCCTGTTTTGATTCTTAACCGTGAAAGATTGACCCCTGATGTCTCCATGTTTTTTACAAACATCTGTCCTTGGTCATCATCACCACATGCCCCCACTATGGCACAAGAAATCCCAAAGCCTGCCGCCAGGCCTCGAATGGTGTTTGCAACGCTACCACCAGCAATTGTTCTAATTGGAGAGATATTTTCTGAATATGGAAGCATATGCATACTCACTTCAGCTAATATATGCTCCAGCTCCTCCACTGTCACCTGTTTCCAGCAAATATATCAAATGGGATTTTGGTTCGCCAAATCAATAACAGAAAAGGTTCCATTCTTGCAAGTGCTATCCCTATGGTTCCGTCTATGAAACATCATATTTTGTTTCAACATTTTCTCAATAATGACCTTTACAAAAGTTATAGAAACTACAATTCAAAATTACATCATATTCTTGCCTATATGGTATTTTGTAGTTAAAAGAAATTAATATATTTGTAACACAAATGGAATAAATATTGAAAGCATCAACACCAATCTTATTTCTCAGATGGTACACAAGGTATTTTTTAATGACAAGTACATGAACATGATGAGTTTAACTTTAAACCATGATGAGAGAATGGGTGAAAGTATTGAACTAGGAAATGGACTCCATATTGATTCCTTAATAAGAATAGATAGAGTTGTTCTATTTGATGCAACCAAAGCAACATGGGTATTGAAAGTTAGAACTTAGAAAGATGGACTGCAAGTCTCCTCTCCCTTGCTTCGATGGGATTAAATAACTAAAGAGAACCTTGAAAGGGGATCCAACGGTTATTGGATGGAGCTCTAAATGTCCTTTACGTTTTCATTAAGCAAAATTCTGACAGCTGCTTCAAGCAAAACTATTTGTGCCTTGCTGAAGGGCCGTCCAGCACTCCAAGGACTGCGAGGCAAATTTATGAATGTTCTTTTGTGAGAAACTCTAGCCAACAAGGGACCGCATGCAAGGCATATCTTGCATGTGAAATACTTGGCCAACCCTACCAAGATACTTCAAGCTACACTATTTATACCTTCACCTAAGGGCAGTCCAGCACTTCAAGGACTGTGAGGTAAATATATGAATGTTCATTTTTAAGAAATCCTAACCAACAAGGGAACACATGGAAGGCATGTCTTGCATGAGAATTTCTTGGCCAACGCTACCAAGATACGCTTAAGGCAGTCTCGAACCAATGCAAGACAAAACAATGCCATAATCGTCAAAATACAAACTTGGAAAGAAAATGGATGACATTGTTTCCCAAAAGATAGAAACTTAAATGATTAAACTTTTAAATTGAAATGTTATTTTGAGCAAAATATGTTTCATTAATAACTTGGCAAATTTTGTACAGCACATCTTATATCAATGAAAATGTTCCTATTTCTCAGCCAACATTGCAGGTCAGGGATGGAGAGGGAGGCAGGAGGCAGTGGGGGTTGGAGGAGAGAGAGAGAGAGAGAGAGGCACAGTTATCGATACTGAAAATGTTAATCAATGCAAGAGAACAAGAGCACGATTGTCAATGAAAATATGCACATTTCCCAGCCAACATTGCAGCGGGAGTGAAATTCAACTTAGTGGATTAAGTATGAATCTGTCTCTTGGTATGTAAACGACTGCCAATGGTCAGTCACAAATTGCTTCCCTTAACAATAGAATTCCCAAAAGAAAGACAAGTGCAAAAAATGGAAAAAAATTAAAATAAAGAGTTACCCAGGCAGAGCAAGAAACAAAAAAATCTTAGAATTTTTGCATTCCGATCTGTAAATAAGCTGTTTACCAAATGGCAAATGTTGCTAAATTTGTTTTGCAGATACTTTCCCCCAGATGTTTCAACTCTGTCCTCTTAACTTCCGGGAAGTCCATTCAGGTGTCTTTACTTTTATTCTCAGTTTATTTATTTCCACTTTATTGTGTACTTAGCAAGCTTCTATATCCAATTTAATGAATCAATGGATCCAATTTCTGCATAATACATTATTTGAAATTTGAAGTCTCACTTAAAATTCTTCTAAGCTTTCCCAGATCCAAAAACTCATTTCATCGATTTAATTGATCTTTGAAAACTGGTTTTGGTTATAAATTTAAAGTTCTCGAATTTAAACCTTTTGACTTTTGCTTTCCCAGACACAAAATTGTAGCGGCTCTGTTTAATAACTTGGTTGATCCAGATTCTCTGAGATTTTTGCTGTTGCAGCTAGATTACTTTTCTCTGAATTCCCAAATCATCAAAGTTACAAAATCAGATTTAAAATATTTCATGTCCACTTGTGGCAAATCAATTGTGGCAATTGATGTATCCTCTGTTATCTAGGCACGTGTCCTGGGGGGACCAGGTTGTTGGACAAGAATGAAAAAGATAAAAGCTTGGATTTGAAATGAGGTTCAAAGCCCAATGTTAATCTTTTTTGGCTTCCGAATTCTTTCATAAGGCCTTAGGATATTTTGTCTGCTATACTTTTCTCTGAAACCTTAGATCTGCCAATACTACTGAATCAGGTTTAATGCATTTATATTTAATCATTTTTTTTTTACAGAACTAATGACACGCTTGCTTTTTGCACATACACCCAGATTGCAATACCTCGCATGAGATTAAGCAAGTGATGGATCTCAAAAGCAAGCAAGATCACACCATGTAACCAGATGCTTTAAACTGTAGCAAGAATGAGATAGCAAGGAGATTAAATAGTTAGGCATTAGAGTAGCAGATTAAGTAGATTAGAAGACTATTATTATCTAATTGACCAAACAAATCAAAGTGAGTTTCAGAATATAAATCCCCGTGAGAAAGCCAAAAAAAGAGGTCATATTTTTTACTTATGCAAATCTGGTTTTCGTGGAACCTTAATGTCACTTGTGCACTTATCTGTGGTTTTGCAACATTTGAGACATCTTTCTAGTTGCTTTTCCTTACACGATTGCACAAGCTATGTGTAAGGTTGTGTTGAGCCAATCAGCGCATAGCTTGGTTTGAGGAGTTGTGAAACTCAGAGACCGATGTTGCAAAAGATTAATGGCAATCTCACACTCCTTTTTCCTCAGTGTTAATTTAGAAGTGGAATAGACTTTAAGTACTGATTTTATTGAATATTTTTCAACAGGTTTCATTGTAAACATAGCAATCTGACTCAAGCAGTTTAATCTCATGCATGGCGATTATTGATAAAAGGAACGAACCATGATCTTTGAAGTGTGAGTAATGTGATTAACCCATTAACTAGACAATGAACAACCAACAAGCCCCTTGTGTGCTGAATCATAACTCTCCCTAGTAAAGCTATCTCAAAAGCCTAGACCAAGTAACTGAAGCCTTGGAAAATTTATTTCCTTTCAAAAGAGTGTTGGTATACACTTAAGTTGCTGTGTCAAAGCACACATCAACACAACTCCACACCATCAATGATTAGAAACAAAAACATCAAGTTGGGCGTCCAATTTTAAGGCAAAGGATGTTTGCACTTTTCTAGGTTCAAGCCAAATGTCAATTTGGTATATTAGAACTCTCATGGAACCCTGAGATAAGGTTTCTTACCATTTACCTTATATATTGCTCAGACAATATAACCCTAAGTATATAAGATATTTTGTGGAACCCCACAAGAATTCAATTCCATTTACCTGAAATATTGGTCAAATTGTGTAACCCTTGGTGTATGAGACCGCTCGTGGAAGCCCACATTGGGATTCCTTTCCATTTACCCAAGGCACTGTCCAATTGCATACCCTTCGGTTTCAATTGCATGACCAAGCTGGGGTGTTAAACTAAACCTTGCAAATCCACCCATACCAAGGGTACAGACCCAGGCAAGGCACATATTGCAAATTTCTGCATTATACAGAGGCAACAAAAAGACCAATGCTCGACTCTTCAATGCACACAAATAATACTTACCCATTTTTCTAGTAGCTGCTTTCCTGAATGGGCAACACTAAAAGGAGCTTTAACCATCAAAAGCCCACAAAACAGAGGCACCATGCCTGGTTTTTCCCGTGAGTATCAAGTTCTAACTTCTAAGTAATGTAGGCTCAATTGTATACAATAGGCAGAACTAATGAAACCCGTGTAAGAAAGCCTATAATCTCAGCAATCAAATAATTCTACTTACCTTTCCATGAAAATCCAGAGACC
Organism: Cryptomeria japonica; assembly: GCF_030272615.1. NCBI lineage: Eukaryota > Viridiplantae > Streptophyta > Pinopsida > Cupressales > Cupressaceae > Cryptomeria > Cryptomeria japonica. Next base: position 33,540,096 of record NC_081408.1, on the reverse strand, counting down.
ATTTTCTGCTCTCCAAGGGTTTTCACAAACTGAAACTAATGAAAAATCAAGAATGATATATGGCAAAAGCTTTTACACAATTCACATTTTTTATTGTTTTAGATCAATTTCAAAAAATACCCATTTCTAATTAAATGAGACTTTGGTAGCTTAGATGTCAAAACTTAAAACAACCAAGTAATATCATTTTAATTAGCATACATCAACTATAAATTCCCAAATTCTCAGGAGAATACGTATTAAAAACAACAAAACCCATCCAATATCATCAAATACCCATTCTTTCTACAGTGAGTCTGAACAAACAAAAAGAAAGGCTCATGTTAATCAAAGCTAAATCCACGGCATCAATCCTCTTTCTGACCAGTATTAACATGTATATAGGCAGGCGCTTATGGTTCTGGAGGTTCACTTGCCTCTTTATTATTTCCAACGTGAATGTTGGTCTAAAAGTTGAAGATTCAATAAACTACAGTCGCGTATCTTTCATCCACAATACTATCTACCTCCATGTAAAGAAAGATTTTTGGGAACCCCATCAATGAAAACAACAAATGCCATCCAATTTTATCAATTTTTACAAACTTCATCTAATGTTGTGATCCTTTATCAAAAAAGACTCTGACTAACCAAGTAGAAAAACAATACAACAACAGCCATTTTCATTAGATTACATCAATCTATGCAATAACCACTATAAAACGAAAAAAATAATCTAAAAGAACCCAAATAGTAGAAACGAACGAACACTGTACAATTACAGTGATTTAGATTAAATCAAATAATTACTCATCCTTAATGCAATAATACTACAAGAACCCGCATAGAAAACAAACCCAATAACGGTCGTTTCAGTTATTTGCAGACTCTAAAAGATAACTAAACTCTTCCGAATCCATATGCTCAAATTGCACAGAATACCCAATCTTTCTACATAAAACTCTGGCAAGCCACTTAGAAATGCAATCCGAAGAGACATTTCCATTACTGCACATTAATCCAAGCAAAACCAACTATAAACAACACAGGACTCTTAAGGAATCCATTTAACAAAAACAGAAAACATCACCCAACCCAACAAAAGCCATTTTCGTCAGTTCACGTCAACTAAGCAACACTCACATTGAAGCAAACAAGACTACTAAAACCCATTGCAAATCTCAACACACCATCAAAACGCTAATGATTGAGGTAAATCTAATCCATACCCATTATTCTTATCAGATGAAAATAGATTGCAGAGAATAACATACTCTCTGAGAGCCACCTCGCTCTCCTGGAATGGAATCTAGCAAGGTCCAGTCTACCCTGGCAACATGATCCACCAGAGCTACGGGCTGAAGCCCCAAAATTGTAGGACAGTTGTATCCCTGTGTGAGGGCAGGGGTAGAGCAAGAAAGGTCATGATCTACACCCATTTGCCAGGAATACAGGAGGAGGGGGAGGATTTCACTAATGGGCCTCTTTGCCTTCTTATACTTACTCCTAGACACTTTAACCAACAGGCAAAATCAGGTGACACCGTCTAGGTAATTGGGGTTTTCATAATTTGACTCAAAAGTCATTTAAGTGGCCGAAGAATTACGTATATCCAGGACTAAGTTCGCTTTCGAGACCTCAGTCCATTCCATATATTTTATTTGTTATTTTTGTGTAATCTTCGATCAATCAGATTTTTGAGCCGATAGGCTCTTAGTATGGGATTTTTGTGCCGGTTAATAGTATGTAGGTTATTATCATTTATTCTTTGTTGGGTACATTTTGAGGTGGGGTGGAAAAGGGAAGGCAAGTAGTTGTATTTAATTGATTTGATGTTTGTGTTAGGTACACTCGCTATTTATCGTAATATTGTGTTTAATATCGAGTTTATTATGGAAGTGAAGTTGTATTTTCTCGGTTTGTGTATTCTTTTCTGGTTTTCCTTAGTTAGCAAATCCTTTTGTGGAGGCGGGTATTGTTATCGACGGCACATTTTTATGGAGTTGGGTATTCACCCAAAAAAATCTTCACAGAAAAACAGGGCTTCCCTTCATTCTTCTTAGCGTCTCTGTTCATTGCAGCAGAAGGAGTTTGCTACTGTTGTCAGCCACATCACAACCGAAACTACATGTAAGATCTAAAAGCTCTAGGTTAACTTTTTGTTTTGGGATTTTTATTGCCAGGCAATTATTTCTTCAGTTTTTGTTTTGAAATTTGATTGAAACCCTAGATTTGCTATCTAGAGTGGTTTTGTCATGAACCCTGGCTTAAAAGCAACTTTATTTTGCTTCGTGTTCTTGGCTTTAGGTGGATTTATCTTCGTGAATTTGTTGTAACGATATCAAAAGAGATGGGTTGGATATTTTGTTTCGTGTTTTTGGCTTTGGGTGGATTTATCTTCGTGAATTTGTTGTAACAATATCAGAAGAGATGGGTTGGAGAGCAAATTGAAATTTAAATAGATTTATGGGAATGCATAACCTCTTTTCTTAAAGCTACCGAAGCCTTTCGGAATCTGCCTCTTCCACATAGTTTTGACTTTTAAGTCATGGGTTCATTTGAATGCTCAAATAGTTCATTGCCATCTGAATAGTTTTCTAAAAAAGGTAAACTTTTAAAAAACTTGATGGTGGAATAAGAGGGGATTTCTATTGAGGGTTTTTTTTTTTTTGTAAAGTTGAAATACCTGAGGTGGCCTTTGTTACAGTTTATTTTTTATACTCCTGATATTACATTCGTTCTGATTTCTCTTCACATATATAGGATTGTATTGCACAATGATAGGATTTCGAATGTTAAATTATTAAAGAAAAACTTAGAGTCATGGCCACCTCAGCAGAAAGTAACATTAGACTGGGGATGTTTATTTGTTGAATTTGTAATTGAAGTTTTGCACTACAGGAATCTTCCAAGAAATATTTAGTCTAGTTTTGTTCCAAAGGGTCTTCGGCATCTTGCAAATTTGGATAAACTTTTATCACCCCTCTTTCTCTCTAAAATGTACACACACATATGCATACTCACTCTGTTGCATTTGAATAGTTACATCTGGAATGTGGATCAGTATATGATATTGTCATCTCCAATCATAGTATGAATGATTTTTTGAATGATCAAATTTCCTGTTGTTTTCTAGGGTGCTTCATTCCAACGATCTTTCTAGTAAACTTCCCCTACAATCCTTGAGATAGTGTATGTGTCTATCAACTTTTCACATCTATTCATCAACCCCTATCGATGATGTATACATGTTATCTAATGCAGCACCAACATTATTGGCTTATATATTTATCTCTAATCTCGTATCTGTGGCTCTAAGAGAATCAAGCGAAATACTTTTGGTTAGCACAATCATTGTTGTCCTTCCATTTACAGCCATTTATCTTCTATTTGATTTATTGGACTGATACTTGAAACTTATGCTAATTTACTAAATAGCACAGACTTGTAAGTAGCTATGAACATCTGTTAAAAATATTTAAGTTATAATGTCATAAAACATAAATGGTTTCCACTGTCTAAAGAATCATGCTCATGCTGGTTGCAGTTGGGCATCTAGCAATGATTTGAATGGCATAATACCATGTAATGCTCAAATTATTGAATTTTCATTTTTATTTATTTTCTAGTTTTTACGCTTGGATGTGTCGAGTAAGGTTTCTCTTGTATAGCTTACCATGATTAAATCCTGTTAAAAACTACCAAATTTATGTGTTGATAGTGCAAACTAAATTTGTGATTCCTGTACTCTGTGATTTAAGTGTTGCGAACACAATTCTAAGAATTTATGCAATGTTTGTTTTTTGGCCAATCATGTGTTCCTAAGGAAGGATCCTAACCTGGTTATCAGATTTTTTATGAATAGTATATATATACATATATGTGTGTACACACACACACACACACACACACACACACACATATATATGTATACATATATGTATACATATACATATATATATACATATATATATATATATACATATATATACACACACACACACAAATATATATGTGTGTGTGTATACATATACATATATACATATATACATATATATGCATACATATACATATATATACATATATATATGTATGTATGTATATGTATACATATATATGTATGTATATATGTATATTATATACATATATATGTGTATATGTATGTATATGTATATATGTATATGGATATATGTATATGTAGTGTCATAAAATTGTGACCCTACCAATTTTTGACTGCATTAGGGTCCTCATGCATGTGAGATCGAATCCTTTATCCTGGTCGGAGAATAGAGATTGCTCAACCCTCAGAAATAGCTACTTTTATTGGCCTCTGCATCACCCCATCCACACTATGCCCTGGAGAAAGGGGTAGGACAAGGGCATGGGGTCATTGTCCCACCTTGGACAGGGGCATGGCACCCCTGTCCCTGCCCTATTTTGGGGTAGGACCTTTCCTAGGGTTGCATTGTTGGTTGTGCATTGGGCTGGAAACTCCCCCAATGTCAGCCTGTGACAAAAATCCAGTGACATGTATTTAAGGGGTATTCGTCCTCTCATTTGCATAAGGTGGATTTTTTATAAGGTCATGTTACATAAGAGATCAAGCATTCAAGAGCATTCAAACATTCAAGCATTCTTTTCCAACATTGAACATTCTCAAGTCTCCCTTCAAGGCTAGGTGTTGCATTCAAGTCAAGGATTCAACCATTGAAGAGGAGATTGATTCCAACATTCAATTCCACACAAGCACTTCTATCAACATTGCTATCACAACCTCCCTTGAGGTGATTTACAGTTCAATCTTTTATTTGCAGCTACTTCCAAGTACTTTCTTTCATTACTTGGTTAATTCCAAAACTGGGGTTTGACCTAAAGGCAAACCCCCAATCCCAACCCATTTTCCCTCTCTTTTATGTGTAAGTTACAAGTGTGCAGCTGTACTTTCAGATTCGGGCTCCATTTACAGAGGCGGAAAAACCATTTTCGATTCGCGGATTTTTCGAAGGACTGTGTACGTTCTCACCACAGTCCAAGCAACTTTTCCTCAAAATTGCAGGGCAACTTCGTCTCAACATATTTCTGCCAAATCTAGGTGTACAGTGTCATCCCATATTCTGATCTCAAGTTATAATCAGTTCTTTGTCACTTTTGCACTACATAATTCAATCAATTCCTTTCCATTTCAAATAAGGAAGAGGGGATCAACTTATCATTCCTATTTCATTTAGAATTCAATCTATCATCTTCTTGTGGAGAGATTGAATCTAGTGAATCCTCCTCTCCTCTTCCAAATGTAATTTGGTGAAAAGTGTTTGAAGGGTAATCAATACTGAAACTCTCATCTCTCCTTGAGGGAAAGGGTAGTTTTCCTCCTAATCTCATCGTTCACTGTTTTTCCCACATTACATTTTGGTGAACTCGATGTCTTGCATGCTTTCTTTTGAACAAAATTGCATATTTTTCATTTGCAAGTTTAAATTTTCTACAAACTTAGTGGTTGAATCATTCCAAACCCTAGAATTTAAAAATTAAAATTGAACTTGTGATTTGTAAAAATTGTTTGTGGTTATCTTAGATCTGAAAATTGTTTTGTTTATCAAATTCAATTTCCTCATTGTCTTGTTCAATTTACAAATCAAATTTACAAAATTAAGAGGTTACTTGTTAAAACCCTAATTTTCAAAAATCACCTTGGACTTGTGCGAAAATTGGATTTACTTTTAATTTTCAGATCACTGATTGTTCTTAGACTTTTTTTCATTCCTACAATTCAAATTTTCAATTTCCCTCCTTTTTCCCAAAATTCAAATTTCAAAATTAAGTGGTTAGGTCATAAAACCCTACTTTTCAAAATTAATTGGATTTTGTGTAAATTTGAAATCAATTTCATTCCAATTCAGATTTCTAAACATTTTCCAAGGTGTCCCTATCCATTAGGTTTGACCTCTTTCAAATTTGCAATTCAATTCCTCTTTTTCTTCAAAACCCTAATAGGGTCTTATTTTTACATTTGTGCCTTCATTTTGTTCATCTAGAGGTCATAAAATTCATCAATTTTTTGGGGTTAGCTTTGAAATTATTGTAATATTCATCCCTGAAAATTTTCAAAAAAGGTTGGTCGAACCATGTGCGTTCCTGCCACAGTCCTTGGCTTTTTTCCTGAAATTTTGGGAGACTGTTATGACTGTATTTAATTGCCTAAATCTAGAAGATTGGCTGATTCTGTCGATTTCTTATCCCTCTAGAATCAAAAATACCTCCAAAATTCAACATTTCAAATTTCAGGAAAAAAATTAAAATTTAAGAGGTTGATTATAGTCTTCCCTGATTTTAAAAATTCTGATTTTAAAATAAAGTGGTATTCCCTTGGCCCTAATTTTAAAATTCCAATTTCCTTTCATTTTTGGAAATTGTCTCATCTTCTTCACCCAACAAAGTCCAAAATTGTGTAATCATTATTTTTTGCAAGCTTTGTTCCAAAGTTCAAAATTCAAATTTTCCCTTTAGTGCATGAGATTTACCACTATTAGTCCTACCTATCCTATCCCCATTAGATGAAGCATTAGAATTAAGGCTTCCCAAGGTTTAATTATAGAGGAGATGGAGCCTAATATGGGTGACTTATTTAATGAGGATCATGTTAATTCTTCCCATCCTAATCATGTGCCTATTCACCCCATTGTCGAATCCCATGTTGAAGAAGAAGCTTTAACTAGGGTCTCTATAGATCAACTTTCCACATTGGACAATCAATTTGATAACTTTCAACAATGGATGTCCCAAGAATACCCTAATATTGAAGCTCTTCTATTAATTGAAGGCCTTAAGCGCATGATTCAAAGTGATAAGAATGGAATTGATATATTGTGTGGCATTGCACATATTGTTGATTCTAATGTCATGCCCATCAAGAGTTGTGTCGAAACCCTAGGTTGCTCACAACCTTCAACACAACTCAATCCTTCAATTCCTTTGATTACTTCTATGACTAGTATTCCTACTTTCACATCTAACATCATGGCCACTTCAACTCAAAAGGTCATCCCTACAACAAATGCTCATGGGGGAAATCCCTCTTCTTAATTCAATCCTCCATCTTTACCTATGTCTTCCATGAGTATTCCTATTATTCCTCAACCAATTAGTGTGACACAAGGGGGCAATTCCTTCAACAACTTTACTTCTCCTTTAAGTGTTCCTTTTCCTACCCAATCATCACCTATGCCTACTTATCATAATATCCCACCACCTTATTCTTAGTCCATGCCTTCTTTAAATAACATCACACCACATTCCAAATCACCTATGTCTAACATCAATTCTTCTACCAAAGTGACAATTAACAATATTTCTCAAACCATGTCTTCCTTACAACAACAAATTGCTTCTATGAGTCAATCCAAGTTTAGTGTGCCCACCTTTGATGTTGCGAGCCCACTCTCTCTTGATATTGTTAAAGTTGTGTCACCTAAACATTTTGAGATCCCTCAATTAGAACTCTATAATTTAAAAGGTGATTCTCTTACGCATGTCAAAACATTTCAAACCTTGTGTACTGATTTTGCTTCTGATTAAAGATTGAATGCAAAATTGTTTACAAGAACACTAAGAGATAAGGCCTTACAATGGTATTTCTCTTTGCATTCTTATTCTATCACTTCTTTTCAACAATTAGCAAATGCTTTCATCCAACAATTTCAAAACAACATTGGTCCTAAAATCACTTTGATTTTATTTAATGCATTGTAAACAAGGTGTTAAAGAAAAAGTGACCGATTTCATTGGTAGATATAAGCATTTGTGTACTCAAATTTATTTTCATGTACCTAATAATTATATTCAAAGAATTTTCATTTCTATTTTACAAAAAGATGTTGGGGAAAAGCTTCTTTTGTCTGAGTTTACTCCCTTTCTGCAGTTGTGCGCAACACTCCACAATTATCAACTGGTTGTGAGTCAAATGGAGCAATCTACTCCTATGGCTCTGAGTGATAAGGGGGAGTGTGTTCAACAACCATTTGCGAAGTTAAAACCAACAAAAAGTTTCATCAAGTTCAATGATACAATCAACAACCGCAATGTGAATGCTACAACAGGTGTGCCTTCTATTTCTATTTTTTTTCAAAGAGAAAGACAATTTACTTCCTTGAATGAATCTTTACATAGTATTATGTCTTAGTTGTTGCACATAAATGTTATCAAACTTCCTCCTATAAAACAAATTGATCCTGCAAAACTTGCATCTCCTTATTTTGATAACAATTCCTTTTGTCAATTTCATCGTCAGCCTGGTCATGATACTGAGAAATGTTTCACATTGAAGAATAAGATTCAAGACTTGATTGATAGCAATACTATATCTGTGGCAGGTGTGAATGATAAAGGGAATAAATTAGTCGCTCCTCCTAATCAAATTATTAAGATTTTCACTGATCACTTGCCTTCTCATACCTCTAACGTTATTGAGATTGTGCCTAATTCTTTCTCTTCTGAAGAATTCACCTCTATGGCTCCAAACTTGGTTAATATGGTACAAACACAAGATATGCCTAAGGATCCTTGTATTACATTTGACCTTAGCGAGACCATTAGAACACCTGATAGCCCTTTATACATAGTTGTGAAGGTTAAGGATATCCCTTGCCATGGTGCCCTGATTGATCCCTCTTGCATGGTCAATATCATAACTAAAGAGTATTTGTTCACTTTACGATCGCATAAACCACTATATGATGCTTCTAATTTAGTGGTGAAGATGTTTGATGGCTTCTCTTTTCCTACCGTTGGTTCTATCACCCTTCATGTTGAATTTCATAATAAATCCATACATGTTGACTTTGTTATCATACCTTCTTCTAAGCAGTTCCATGTGAAGTTGGGCTATCCTTGGCTATCTTTCATGAAGGTTATTGCTTCTCCAATCCATAAGTGTCTAAAATTACCTCACAATGGAGAAATCATAACCGTGAACCATATCTTATTTCATCCATCCAAAAGAAGCCCTAGTGTTCCTATTGATCTCTTTTGGCCTAAACAATTTCAATCTCTTCCATCAAGGAGCGATGCTCTTTTTCAATATTATAAAAAATGGAATAACCATATGATCTTATCCTTTAGTCGGCCTAGATCTCCAACACTTGACATTCCTATTATTCTTCAAGATGAGGTTCTTCCCCTCATGGATAGAACTAATCTCCCTCCTAAGGAAGATCATCAACCTATACCTATGGATGTGACTTTACCTTCTCTTAAGGAGAACAACAATATTCTTCCTAAGGTTAGACCTATACCTCCTCCAAATGATGGACTTGGTCTCCTTCCTACACTTATTATTCCTCATTTCTATGGCACAGTTCCACCTCCTTCCTCTTATCGAGAGAAGAGGCCTGCTTCTCCTATTGTTCAACCAAAAAGACCTCAACCTAAACCTTCCACTACCAAGGAGAGAAACATTCCTACTTCTTCAAATGTTCATCCTCCTTCTTAGCCTTCCAATAAGATCTCACAAAATCATTGTGCAAGAGAATGCTGATGAAGACATCGTGTTCGAGCTCGTGAAGTTATCCCTCAAAATACTCAATCTCCTCAATCTTTGACAGTTGACATGATTCCCTTTTCTCCTAAGAAAGATGTTCAACCTACATCTCCAAATCATAAGTTGCACAAAACATGTGATGGTTTTACTCCTATTCATGTTCTTGCTCCTCTTTATCTAAACTTTGATGAAGAAATGGGTGAAAATGTTATTCATAATGGCAATACAACTCCTAATGCTTCTGATAGTGAGTATGAATATGCTGATGTGGACAAGCATTTATCAACTGAATTTTCACAAACCCTAATCCTAGCTCCTAGAATCAAACAAAGTGACTTACCACATGAGAATAGTCCTTGTTTGGATCTTGTGATAGCTCCATCTATTGTGCTCGATGTCACTCCTCTGGCATGTTGCTCTCCTTCCCAAAATAGTGATCAACAAGATTGTGAGGTGGATGTCGTGCTATATTAGCAATATTAGCACTATAGATCCTCTCTCTCTCTCTCTCTCTCCTTTCTTTTGTGACCATTCTTCTATATGTATCCATGTTCTTCTATTATTCCTTTAATGTCTACGTGGGGATGATGCAAAGCATTGAGATCTTTTCTTGGTCTCTTTCATTTTGACTCAAAAAACATCCTCTCTTCCCTTTCTTCTAAGGTAGTGTCCTTCTTTGGGGAATGAAGATTATTATATGCATATACATATATGATATACATGGGTTGTCATACAACATACTGACCCCAAGGAAAGCGACACTGCCTCATTTTTTGTGTTCATTATCCTTGGGTTTATTCCTTGGGCTAAATCCTTATGATAACGTGCTCCCTCCTCTCTCTCTTGGGTGTATCATACCTTAAATAAATCTCTCTCGATAAGGCACGTGCGATCTCTTTAACTTGGGGGCATACATTCTGCTCATATTTTCCTTCTTGTGATACTTAGAATTACTTAGTGAACTTTGTTTTGCTTTGTAATCTTTGGTATCCTTTCTTTCATGCCTCATAGTGAAGGGAACTTTGCTACTTGCATTCATCGTTCTCTCCTTCTTGATCTTCCCTTTTACTTTTTCAATCAAAGTCATAAGATCCTAATTCCACTGGGGGCTTGGCACATCTTGCCTCCTTGATATGGTAAAAGTCTTCCAATCTTTCTCCCTTGTACTTGACCGGTAGTATTGGCGTACGATTATACTCCCGCTAAAGTGGGAGCTAAATGTAGTGTCATAAAATTACAACCCTAGCAATTTTTGAGTGCATTAGGGTCCTCATACATGCGAGATCGAATCCTCTAGCCTTATCAGAGATCAGAGATTGCTCAACCCTCAAAAACAACTTCTTTCTTGGCCTCTGCATCACCCCATCTGCACTTTGCCCTAGAGAAAGGGGTAGGACAAGGGCATGGAGCCCCTTTCCCTGCCCTATTTTGGGCAGGACCCTTCCTAGGATTGCATTGTCGATTGTGTATTGGACGGGAAACTCCCTCGATGTCAGCCTATGATAAAAATCAAATCCAGTGACATGTATTTAAGGGGCATTCATCCTCTCATTTGCATAAGGTGGAATTTCGATAAGGTCATGTTGCATAAGAGATCAAGCATTCAAGCATTCTTTTCCAGCATTGATAATTCTCAAGTCTCCCTTCAAGGCTAGGTGTTGCATTCAATTCAAGGATTCAACCATTGAAGAGGAGATTGATTCCAACATTCAATTCCACACAAGCACTTCTATCAACATTGCTATCATGGCCTCCCTTGAGGTGATTTACAATTTAGTCTTTCATTTACAGCTACTTGCAAGTACTTTCTTTCATTAACTAGGGTTTGACCTAAAGGCAAACCCCCAATCCCAACCCATTTTCTTTTCTTTTTTGTGTGTAGGCTACAAATGCGCAGCTGTACTTTCAGATTCAGGATCCATTTGCAGAGGCAGAAAAATTCTTTTCGTTTCACAAATTTTTCGGAGGATCGTGTACGTTCCCGCCACAGTCCAAGCAACTTTTCCTCAAATTCGCAAGGTGACTTTATCTCGAAATACTGTTGCCAGATCCAGTTGCACAACTTCATCCCATATTCCGATCTCAAGTTATAATCAATTCTTTGTCACTTTTGCACTACATAATTCAATCAATTCCTTTCCATTTCAAATAAGGACGAGGGGATCAACTTATCATTCCTATTTCATCTCTCCTTGAGGGAAAGGGTAATTTTCCTCTTTATCTCACCATTCATCATTTTTCCCACATTACAATATATATATATTGTTCATATACAATTTGATTGATATGGAACATCGGTTGGATAGATTTAAAGTAGTGAATCAAATAGTGTCTTTTAACTTGCAATTTTTTTTAGCAATGAAAAAAAAAAGATAGTGTTACTTAACTTATAGACATAGGCATGCCAGCATATGGGGAAACCAAAAAGCATACTACAAATACATAATATACACCAATAAATATGCATACTTGAAATAGAACTTAGCTTGAAATAATAAACTGCCACTTATACACCATTGACTGAAAGATGAGATAAGTTATTGCCAGTTAAAGTAGTGTATGTAGCAACAACTTCATTATTGCCATAAAGGGTTCTAAATCCAACTTAGTTAAAACACCCAAGGTTTACTATATAACTAAAGAAAGATAAACCTACATACCTTTTGATCACCCAAAAAAACTCCAAACAATATTCAGTGTTCAATAGGATAGCATTAAATAGAGAGTTGTTAGAAAAACTTTACTCTTTATTTAGACTATATGCTCTGCACACAACATATGTGGAGGAATTAAGATGAAAAGTGGAAATATTTGTTGAATATGCACATGGTGACAAAGTTGATCCTTTTCTACAAGCCCTCAAAAACACTTGGGCAATGGAAATGCATTTTAAGGTGATCTAAGTTTTTAAAAGTGTCATATTCACCTTCTAGCTATTACAAAATTTAAGAGGTTGGCAAGTTTCAAAAAAGCCCTCAACATTTTTCGCCACTTCTTTCAATTACTTCCAATATGTTTTACTTCTTATGCAATGATAGTGCTTCAAATCTTATACCTTCCTCTTCAATTGTGTGATGGCTATAAGGAGAATGTCATACTTTAAAAAAATTAGGTCGCCTTAAAACACGTTCTCATTGTCAAGTTTTTTCTAGGTCTTGTAGGTGACCAACATATTTCTCACCATTTGCTAAATGTTATGTCTGCAACATGTGGCCTAAAAAAAGAGTAGGCAATAGCATCATTTATGCCCTTAATGTGTTGGATTGTGATGTAAGGGCTTTATAGTTTAACTACAAATTGTGATTCTTGTTTGTTGAAAGTTTGTTAAGCTAAAAAAATAATGTGAGCTTTAATAGTTTTTTTGGATAGTAACATGATGGAGTGATAGCAACTTCTTTGTTGAAAACTGTATGTATTGAAAAGTTTCAAAGCCTTTGGAATGACAAACAAATAGTCACACATCTATGGATACATGTGTTGTATATGCATATACATGTATGTTTCTATATGTACAAGCAAATAATACAAAGACATAGACAAAATAAAAATGAGTGTATTTACATGTATATGGTTGTGTTTTAATATTGAACATGTATATATATACATATTGTAGTATCGTAAATTGTACACCCTTGTTAGGGTAATACAATTTCATACTTAGGTTAGCACCCACCTTAGTGTGTCTTGCATCTTGCATCTCTAATTTCCCTTTAAGCATTTAATTAATTAATTTAATTAAATCTAAAGCCATGTTCATCACTTTACTTGTTATAAAGTTGGGCCCTTTACCCTAAGCGTGCCCCTTTTCATCTTATTCCTCCAATGAATCATTTAATCATAAACCCTAATTATGTCTTATTTCAACCTTTAAGGCCCAATTTCGCATACCAAAACATCTTGAAATCAGCCGCAACTTTGGGATGCACTCTAATATCATCATATCTAACAACCCCAAAATTTTGGTGAAAAGTTGGTCAGACCGTGGCGGGAATGCACATGTTCCTCGACTTTTTTTCTAAAATTTCGGGAGCATAATCCTATAATATAATAATGCTTAACCCCAAATTATTGGCATGGAATTCAAATCCTAGGTCAACCTAAAGACAAAATTAAGATCTAGGGTTTCATACTTAAGAACTCTCTTTCTTCATTTGAATGGGTCTTCGGCTAAGAATCTAAGAGCAAGTTTTTGGAGCAGAAAGAGCCTTATTTGCAGTGAAAGAGTAGATCTTTGAAGTTATCAACAACATTCAACATTCATTCATCAACCATCATTTCATCAATTGGGGGCTTTTGAAGATGTAGGAAAACAATAGGAGATCACTGACTGAAGATTGGCTTGTACCTCTCCCTTGGGGTTGGGTATGGTTTCATGTTGTTTTCATGTCTTTGCATAAGCTTCATTTTGATTCATATTCATGATTTAGATCACTTTGCGTCATGGATTTAGAGAATTTACTTTGTCAATTATAAGCAATTAGGGTTTACTCTTTAGGGTTGCTTTAGATTGTTTGCTTTCATTTTAGGATCTTGCACACACACAAGGTTCTTACACATACATTTTCAGTACATTATCCACTATTTGTGGAGGTGGAAATAACCAACATAGAGGTTTGACTAAGGAAAAACCCCACATAGCCACCCAAAACCCTATTTTGCAGATTCAAATATAGGTTCGGATTTGAGTGTCACTGAAAGTTTCTGAACCAGAGGAGCACACAGAGACAGTTCTTGAGTGCAGATTTCACCAAAAACCCCAAGGACAGGGGCATGGCACCCTGGTCCTACCTAGGATAGGGGCATGGCACCCTGTTCCTTCCTAGGACAGGGGTGTGCCACCTTGGTCCCACCCTTTGTCAACAAGATTTGGCAGAACAATGTCTTGCAGGCCTCAGAACTCACCCTGTCAGTTGTAGCTCCAGACTTGCAAAATCAGGACAGTGGCGTGGCACGTTGGTGCTGGACATTTCTGTTCAGATTTCAGACACAGGTGCACCTCTAATTTTTCTTCCTAATGTGTACTTTTCAATAGTGTATCAATTGTCCTTTGATATGCATTTCCATATTATGGTTTGCTTGCTTACTTGCATCCTAGGTTAGATTGCATTTTGAATCATTCCTCTCTCTCATTTACAATAAGGGAATACAAAACCTAAGAGGTGATCCTCGACTCTCTCTTCCACACAAGAAGTAGCTCAAAGTGTGTCACCTCCCTAGGCTCTTTCATATTATGTGAGTGTGTATGAGATTGGGATTAGGGTTTTCGCACTTAGTCTCATTTTTTCCCCTACACATCTTTGGTGAACCCGATGTGAATCCAATTGCATTTTCATTACATTGCATTATTATATCTAGATTTAGTATCTTTTCATTTTTCTTTATAAGCATAAAATTCCCAAAAAAGTAAAAAAAATAAAGAAAAAAAATTAAAAAAGTGATTTCCCTTTATTTGCTTGCATTGTGTGTTTTCATTTCAATTTCAAAATGTCAGATTTATATTTGCAAGATGTTCATGCTTTTGATGATGTATTCAATTTTATTGATTATGATTTTAGTAAGGATGAATTAGATGAAACTCTAGATGAGTTTTGAACCCTAAGCCCCTCATTTTGCCAAAAGCTAATCAACCTTGTTATTATGCCATTTCATGGTGATGAGAAAGATAAGTTGAATGATTTGTCTCATGGGTACATTCCTATCAACTCCTCCACTAAATCTAATGACATAGTTGACCTTCACAATTCCCTTTATGAGGTTATGTCTCCTTTTGAGTCCAAAATTAAACCTTTCAATCACTATGATCATGCTTTATTGGATGATGCCCTTGATGACTTTATGTCTTTTCCTAAAACTTCAAACAAGAATAATGCATCTAAAAGGTTAGTCAATATGATCAATGTGAATGAACATAGAAAACCTCTTTTTGTAGTCCAAGGTTCTTATCATTTTCCAACTTCACCTCTTCCTAATAAACCTCTTTTCATGGTTCAAGGTGGATATAGTCACGATTCCTTTAGTACTCCAAACAAACCCATAATTATGGTTCAAGGAGGGGATCCCACTAAGAGTCCTTATAGCTATGCTAGACATCTAACTAAGGAGAGTTATAATGTACTTACCCATACCTATAATACGAGAAACAATAGGCAACCTAATCCTCCTTTGGTTATTCCAACTTCTCTTCCTGATCCTCAACCTATTTTGCCTCAAGCGCCTCACATTTCACAAACTCTTGGTAAGAACTATGACCTAGTTGAACAACTTAAAGCTACTCCTGCCAAGATATCCCTTTGGGATTTGATTCAAACTTCTTCAACTTATTATGGAATGCTATAAGATGCATTGAAAACATTAAATGTCCCACCTGTCATGACACCTAATAATATGGCTTCCTTGATTAATTCTATCACAACACCTAAGGATTATATTATATTTACACAAGATGAGCTACCCTCTAGTGAAATTCAACAATAATATGATCCTTTGATGATTGTGGTTATCATAAATGATAGTGCAATAAAGCGAATACTAGTGGACAATGGTTGTGGCCTTAATGTTTGTAGCATTAACTTGTTGCATAAGATCAATGTTGATACATGTCTTATTAAGCTCGATTCTCTTACCATCTGAGGCTTTGACAATGTTGATAATTCTTCATTAGGTATCATTACCTTACCTATTAAGGTAGGTCATGTTACTTTACCCACACCTATCCATGTCATGTTTTGAGAATTGACATATAACTTTTTAGGGTGACCTTGGATTCATAGCATGCAAGTTTTCCCCTCTACATTGCATAGGCAAATTAAATTCATTTACAACAATAAAACATATGCCTTGCTAGGTGACACAAGTCTACAGGCTTGTCTGCAAACATCAAGTTCTAAATCCTCTTCAATTGGTTCTTCCCCAATTGTCTTAGGTAATTCCTCTAAAGCTTCTACTCCTACTAATGTGACCAACTCATCAAACTTATCTCCTACATCCGAATTGATTCCCAATACTTCCTCAAGTGAGCCTAAGCTTCTTGAGAGAGAATATTCTTAGTCTGATTCTACTACTGAGAATACCTTTTCTTCTGAGAAGGTTCTGGCAGAAAATGATTTGGGATCCCTTGATTTCAATCCTACTTTCATAAGGGAATACAAAATTCCCCCTAGAGAACCTAAGGTGCAATCCACTTTGTCTGGGACATTGAGTAATAAATTTGTGGTGGCTTCCCAAACTTCATCTCCCGTTTCTAACTCAGAGGACTTTGGCCCTTTGCTTTATAAAAATCCTCCTCCTTCTGCATAAATGGCTAATCTTTATGGTACCGGTTTTCACATCCTAGCTAGATGCAGATACAATGGTAATGGATATGGTGCTCAAGAATAGGGGATCAAGGTTCCCTTGGAAAACAACTTCCGTGATATGACATTTGGGCTTGGTTATGATCCTTTTAAGTGTACTAAAACCTCTAAGAGATCATTCATTAGTGTTAATGTCATTTATGCTTCTCTTTTGCTAAAATATCCAGAGTATATTGATTGTGGCTCTTCTAGTGTCCTAGCTTTGGATGTTTTTCCTTATGATGATTCCTCAGCCGAATTATGAGGAGCTTGTGACAACTTTCCTTGTTATCACCATAATCGTGGCTTTCCCTATTGTCTAAATGCGGAAGCTTACTTTGGGAAAGAAATAAATAACGATGAGATAGTTAAAGAGTTTCCTCAGTTAAAAGACGCTCCTCAACAAAGCAATATCTTAATAAGTGACATTATTGATATCAGGGTAGATCCTTATGTTGAAGATAAAATCATTAAGATAGGGAGATGTCTTGACGAAGAAGAGAAAAACCAATATTCTAAGTTATTACTTGAATTTCCTGAAATCTTTTCTTGGATATACTCTGATATGCCTGACATAGATCCTAAGATTGTCACTCATAACATTTTCCTAATTCCTGATGCTAAACTAGCAAAGAAAAAGATTTGAAAATTTCACCCTACAGTGGCATTACTTGTTAAAGCTGAGATTGAAAAATTATTGGATGTTGGATTCATCCTAACTATCGATTATTCTCCATGGATTTCAAACATTGTGGCTAAGGCTAAGCCTGATAATAAAATTAGGATGTGTACGAACTTCCATGATCTAAAAAAAGCATCTTTAAAAGATGATTTTCCTCTCCTGAATATCGATATGATAGTGGATTCCATAGCAAGTCATTCCCTCTTATCCTTCATGGATGGTTTCTTGAGATATAAGCAAATCTTCATTAATCCTCAAGATCAATACAAAACTATTTTCACCACCCCTTGGGGCATGTTTTGTTGGGTTATGATGTCTTTTTTATTGAAAAACGCAAGTGCAACCTATCAGCGTGCTATGACTCTCATTTTCCATGACTATATGCATAAGATTTTAGAAGATTATGTTGATGATATCTTAGCTAAATCCGTTCTTCGTATAGATCATGTTAAGATCCTTCACCAAATATTTGAGAGAATTTGTAAGTATAACATGTGCTTGAATCCCCAAAAGTGTGTGTTTGGTGTGGATAGTGGAAAACTATTAGGGTTCATAGTTTCACATCGTGGCATTGAGGTGGATAGGAAGAAAATAGATGCTATTTTTAATATGCTACCTCCTAAGAACATATCCCAACTAAAGAATTTGCAGGGAAAGATCCAGGCTATTCATAGGTTTGTTTCTCAACTTGCAGATCATACCTTTCCTTTTACTCAATTGCTTAAAAAGAATACCATTTTCCAATGGAATGAGGATTGTTGTCAAGCATTTGAAGACCTAAAAGCCTATTTGACCAATCCTTCTATTCTTCGACCTGTTGATCCTTCTAAGCCTTTTTTGTTATACACACCTACTTCACTTCATGCTCTTGCAACCTTGTTGGCACAATGTGATAAGGATGGTAGAGAGTGTCTGGTTTATTATATAAGCCACATTCTACTCGATTACAAAGTTTGATATTATGCGATAGAAAGGCAGTGCCTTGGTTTGGTCTTTGCAACCCAAAAGTTAAGGCATTACTTTTTTAATGTTGAAGTCCATGTTATCATTAAATTTGATCCTCTCAAACATCTTTTCTCTAAAACCAACCTCTTCAGACGCTTAGCTAAGTGGGTTATAGTGTTGACTGAGTTTGATCTTAAGTTTACCTCGCAAAAGGCAATAAAGGGTCAAGCATTGATTGACCACTTAGTTGAGGCCCCTTCACCCTTTTCCCTACCTAATATGGAGTCCTTTCCTGATGAATACATTTTCTCTATTGAGATTGATGAGACTTGGGAATTTTACTTTGATGGCTCTAGATGTTGTACAGGATCAAGGGCAGGGGTGGTCTTAATTTCTCCTCAAAAGAAGCCTATCCCTTTATCATAGTGTCTCAATTTCTTGTGTACCAATGATATTGTTGAATATGAGGCTCTTATAACTGGAATTAAAGAAACCTTAGAATTAAATATAAAACATCTATATATCTATGGAGATTCTCAACTAATCATAAGACAAGTGACAAGATTTTATCAAGCTAAGCAAGACAAATTATCACAATATAGAGATTTAGCTATATCCTTGTTACAAAAATTTGATTCTAAAACCATGGAGCCTTTTCCTCGAAAATATAAACGACATGTTGATGCAATGGCATGTGTAGCCTCTCTTGTATCTTTAGAGGATCCCTTGGTAGATCTTAAATTCACTATTCACAACCTCACTACCCCGACTATTGTTGATAATCCTAGTGATGTGGCATATTGTTGCATTATAGATTTTGACGAATGGTACTTGCATATCATGAGATATTTGAGTGGTGGTACCTTTCCTGACTCTTCAAACAAGAATACTAGGGCTAGGATTTGCAAGTTGGCCGCTAGATACATTATCCTTTCTAATGTTCTTTATAAGAGGGGTTACAATGGTCTTCTCCTCCATTGTCTCAACAAAATTGAAATCCCTATTGGCCTTGGAGGAAGCACATTCAGGTGCTTGTGGGGGGCATTTTGGGGGTAGATCCTTAGTTCAGAGGTTGCTCTAAATGGGATATTATTGGCAGACCATGGAAAAGGATTCCTTCGCGTTTGTTAAGAAATGACATCAGTGTTAGCAACATAGAAATTTTATCCATGCCCCTACCCAAGAACTTCGATCTCAAGTAGCATCTTGGCCATTTTCTACATGGGGTTTGGATCTTGTCGATAAAATATCTCCTCCTTCATCTCAAGGACATACCTTCATCATAACTATAACCAATTACTTTATGAAGTGGGTGGAAGTTTTTCCTCTTCGATCCACTACCATTGAAGTAATCTGTCAATTCATTTTGGAAAACATTATTTCCTGATTTGGAATACCTTCCGCCTTAGTTTTAGATAATGGAACATCATTCAAAAATAAGGATGCGAAGAATTTTCTCGAGAAATATCATATTCAACATAAATTTTCTACACCTTATTACCCTCAATCAAATGGTCAAGCTGAGTCTTCAAATAGGATAATTGAACAAATTCTTCAAAAGATGGTGAACAAGCATGGTAAGGATTGGCATACTCAATTAACCTATGCTCTTTGGGCTTATCAAACAAGTGTACATGTTTCTATAGGTTTTACTCCTTATAATCTTGTTTATGGTGTTGATTCCATATCATAAAACTTTGCAAATGAGCTATAATGATAAAGTTATTCAATGTTTCTTCTCGGTAGGTGATCTAGTGCTTTATGAGAATCACTATAACATGAATTCTTTACCCAAGGAGAAAGGAAAATTTAGCCCTAATTGGCTTGGACCATACATCGTTGTTGAAGTCTATGGATCAGGTGATTATAGGATAGCAGATGTGGAAGTTACACCTCTTAAGGAACCTATAAATGCTATGCACCTTCGTAGATACCACGCCTAGCCTCTTTCTCTTTCTTTATCTCCTTCTTTCTCTCTTTCTAGTTTATCTTCTCTCTCTTTATACCTTTTCTTTCTTCAAAATTGGACAATGTGTTAGCATATATTCATTAAAGTATGTGGTATTGAATGATATTATATTATTTAGTCTACATTACTTCATTCTTGACAAGCATGTTCCTTCACTATGTTGTTTGTCTTGGATTCATTTATGTAAATTGTAATGGATTTAAATTCTATGTGTGCTAGCATATTATACAATTTCTTATGTGTTAAGTAGGATTATATCATTTTGTATTTAATTAGAGTTAATTAAATCACATTAGTCATATATTTCTTAAGCTTAACACATTTCTCTTCTACATCAACAAAGTAGCATTTAATTAAATACTTAGTTTTCTAATTAAATCACACATGTATCAATTTAATCATGAAGCATTGAGAAATTATTTACATGGAAATTAAATTAGACATACATGTTCATCACCAAATGTGTTACTTTTAATCTAAGCAATGCATACATTGTTTAAGTATTACAATAACATGTTTGAGATATAACATGGGCATAAATCAATACATATCCATGAGTCATAACATATACATCAACAAAAATGTCTCATGACATAGTAAGGTCATCTCCTATCCCTAGGACTAGTGGCTGGAGGATGGTGACTAGATGTCCCCTCCTATCTGGTCGTGGAGGTGGGCCCATGGGTGTATATCGTGATACGGACCCCGAGGAGCTCCTGTGATCCCTCTCCATCATAATCCCAATATATGTGTCTGCCTCTATCTATGATGCTACTAGATCATGCTCTGTCCACTGTAATCTCTCTCGTAGGACCTCCATCTCCATCTAAAGAGGTGTGAATATATCCTCATGGCATCCTACACTCCTTTGTGATCTATGCACCATCTATGAGGAATTGGGAATGTGTGCGGTCATGATGAGGTCTGTCACTGTGTTTTGAATGAGAGAACACAACTCCTAGACAATAGCTACAGGGAAAAGGGAGGAGATTTTCATCAGTAACATTTTATTTCATCAAATATAAAACTAATAAGATACATAAATTAAACACTTTACCTAGATCTCCCTCTCGCTAGTAGGGATCATGGACAAAGGCCGCTTGAGCCTTGGACCTGCTAGGCTTTGCGCGCTCATACTATCTTTGTAGATTGGGCATGGGTCGATGGGGACTAGAATCATGACCCCTTATAGGGTCCTTCTTTGTCCGCGATGGGATGCTCGGTGGATCTAGTGCTATGGTGTCATCCCCGGAGTGATGAGGAACTACATCTAATTCATCCTCATTCTCATCCTCATCCTCCTCATCATCCTCCTCCTAGTCCTCATCCTTATTGTTCTCCTCATCATCCTCCTCATCGTCTCCATCTTGATCTTGCTCTACAATATCAAGATCCTCTCCATATCCATCTGCCTCCTGCTCTCTTGCGTCATCTGTATGATCATCTAAGCCCTCCTCGGATGTATCAGGCCCTCCTCAGTTGCCTATCTATCTCCATGGTACGAGGTTCCCTCCAACAAAGTCTACTGGGAAGATGGCTCCAGGATATGTCCTCCCCCACCATGTGATGAACCATCGGTGTGCACCCACATCATCTCTATAGTCTGTTACAACATCTTGATCTGACCCATTTGAGTCCTTGATATTGATCTCATCACTAGTGGGCCTAGGAATGGTTCTAGGCCTCAACATCACGTGAGAATGATGGATGTACACAGACACATCAGTAGGAACACACTGCTCGAACCCAAACTGCCACTAGACTTGGTTGAAGTAGAAGGGAATGACTATGTGGTTGTAGCATCCTTCTAGTAGATAGTTCCTTTGCATGCTGAACACCTGCTTATGTATCCATGCCCACATGTACATCCTAAGGTAGGGTCTCCATATGACTCTTCCTACTATCAATTTGTCTAAGCTCAATCTCCAATGTTGGAGATCGCCAAATCACCACTCATGGATAAGTGGATAAGAAAATACCCTAGGTTATTCTGGGACTAAGTCTATAGGGACTCCAATGGGCCTAGTATAGGTAATGTGCTAAAAAATCTACACCTATAGTAGTGTGCATGTCATCAAGCTTGCATTCCTGTCCAAATACATATTCCCCAAGGTCATGATAGAGATGTGCAAGCATGCTCCAACCCCAAGAGTATACTCTCTCATGTCTCTCCATCATTCAGATAGTGTCCACGAGGCCTCTTTGAATGTGTGTGTCGTGCCTATTAGGGCACATGGCCAATGCAATGGTAGATATCATCAATCACCTCAGTAATGAAACCTCGTCGGTTGGGTGTAGGATCCAGCTAACCATGATACAACCTCTCGTCTCACTGAGCATCACTCTCCCCACAACATATACCTACTCTCTGCTATAATCCTCCTCAGTGCAATTAGATCGATATCTCACGGTCTCCCCCTGATGGGAATGTTATATTCAATGATAGTCCTAAAGACACTAAGAGGGGGGGTGAATCAGTGTCTAACTGGTTAGTAGAATATTTAAACTTATTTATAACTTTGCATCCCAAAATAGTGTACCGGTAAATAAGAATTATTGCAATAAACATAAATAATAGAGGCAACATAGAACACACCATAACACAAGATATTTAACGAGGAAATTCGGTATGGGAAAAACCTCGGTGGGATTTGTGACCCACAATATTTACTCACTGGTCAATGAATAAATACTACTTACAATGAGGGGCCTGCACATGCAGGGAGGCCAACAGCCTAGAGCTCATTGCTCAATAAAGAGTCACACTGACTACAAAATGGATTATCAAATCCAATACAATGTACTACTCAAAACAACATCTCTCATGCCAGGTTTAGTACCGATTTAAGCTCAGTCTATAACCAAAACCTTCACTGTCACCTATATCACTTTATACAATAAAATGTCTCACTCTCTATACCTCTCATACAACTCCCATCTCTTATCAAAATGACCTATAAGATCTCATACATATATGAGTCTTTTACAATATACCATGTCGGCTTACAAAATATAATTACATTACAAAACAATTCATATAAACAAAACTTTATCACATGTCGGCTGGAGTGTCGGTATGCTTTGTTGCCGATGTAATCTGAATGTCGGTGAAGTGCCTGCCGCTGTCGGTGTCTGTCGGTGTATGAAGTTTTTGATGTCGGGCATTTAGAAACCAATTGTCAGTGAGTTGCCAGTTGGTTGCCATCAATGACAACATCAACTATTCTCATAAGAGTGTAGAATGTCAACAATCTCTCCCTTTGGCATTGATGGCAACACTCATGAGAAAAATTAAAAAACTGTTATCCCAAAACTGAAATCCAAAAAGATGTGCTCCCCCTGAGCAAGTGATTTCCTCTGTACATGCATTTTTCTCACCACTACTCCCCCTTTGACATCAATGACAAAGGATGTCATAAATAATCAAAAGAGTACAAAAATTCTACCTCAATGTTTGTAACCGGTTGGTTACAATCTTAAAGATGTCCACCAAAATTATATTCAACCTTTGCATAAATTTGTTGTTGTTCGTAAGAGTTTCCTCAGTTTGCTGGATCATACCAGTGAGATAGTGCATTTTCTGCTCCGGTGATCATTCTCCTTGAACTTGTTATCATTGTTTAGAAAATTGGGTATTCTTGTCCCATAATCGGCTAGAACCTGCAAAGATGTGTTTGGCATGGCCTTGTTGCCTCTGTGTTTTTGGGGTCAAAGAGGGTTTAAGGTTTTTGAAAAATTTAACCCTTCCTATGTTTTGAAAGCCCTTGAATTCTTTTCTTGCATTAATTTTTCCATTTAAGGAAGGTTTCGTCCATCATGAAAGTGTCTCCCTCTTTAGGTTTTCCCTAGGTGGTCTTTTAAATATTTTCAATTTCTACGCCTTTACCTTTGTCTTATTTTAATCTTTGTCGGGCGTCTTAGAAATCATGCAAGTCAAGGTTGATCCTACAGTGTTCGTTGTTTCGCTAGGCAAAGATGCCTGCAGTTTAGTATTCGCAAAGTGGCGAAAAGGGTAAGCAGGCCCGACCAAAGGATTGTTTGTCAGATAAAAGGAATGCATCTCGTAATGGATCCAACGGCTCGCGTTGCTTCACTAGCCCAAGATGCATGTGATTTATCCTATGTGAAATAGCGAAAGAATTGGTGGGTCACAGAGGTATGCAGTTCCTTTGGTTAAAGGATGATCGGTGTGGAGTTGATCCAATGGTGCGTGTGAATTTGCAACTGAAAATGTCTGTGTTTTACCTTTCATGAAGTAGAGAAAAGGTGGAGGGCTCGGGCAAGGTGGTCACAAAAAGGTTAACAGACAAGCAGTTTCCAAAGATCTAATGATTTTCGTTGCTTCACGAAGAAGAGCTACCTGAGGTTTAAAGTTTGCGAAGTAGCGAAAAGGTTGGTGGGCCCAAAGGATAAGTGGGTCGTGGTTTTAAAGACCGATCAACTTCTAGTTGATCAAATGACTCGTGTGGATTTGCAACCTCAAATCAAATGAACATTACCATTCGAGAAGTAGCGAAGTGATGTGGCCATCACACGGTGAATGACATGGCAGGATAGATAGGTTGCTCCATTGGGAGAAGTGGTGACTTGTTAGATGTGTGTGGCTCTAAAGGATTGCTTGAGGGCCCGCTTTAGTTTAACCAGCGATTGTGTTAAAAAATGGTAAAGTAAAACACGTGGCAGTCCTAGAATGGAGCTCGATGGAGTTATCTGAGAAAATAGTTGACTGACACGTAACATTCATTCACCGATGATGAAACAAAGCAAGTGGTTTCCAAGCTGAGGGCCCACTTTAAAGGTTTGAGTATGTTAAATGGTGTACATCTTGAGGTGGATCCAATGATGGGCATTGTTTCGCAGCCTGAAGGTGTAGGGTGGATAGCTTTCACGAAACAACAAAAATCGCTAGCAGTGATGGTCGTGTGCGGTTAGTAAAACAAACTAGCGGTCATCATAAGCGGTAAAGATCAAGCAAGTGGAAAATGATCGGACGACCAACGTTGTTTCGCGCGAATAAAGTGCGCAATGTTTACCTTTCACGAAGTAGCAAAAGGAAGGTGGGGCCCGTTACTAATGCAGAAGGACCGGAAGGAGTAAAGGCAGTGCAAGTTTCCAAGGATCCGACAAATGTCATTACTTCGCGAAGGAAAGGTGTAAGGGTTTTAAACTCTGCGAAATGGCAAAACAATGAAAAGAGGAAATACTCAGAAAACTTGTGATCCATTGGAGCCCATTTTTTGAATCCAATTTGTGAATTCAATTCTGAATTGATGGTCGAAGCATGTGGGGTTAATGTCTCAATTCAATGCCAAGCTGTCGTATTAAGGTCTGCATCAATTGAATACTGGCACTATTTTGACGAGTTTGTTGTAGAGGAGCTGGTGCAGAGTGAATTTCTTTAGGAGAGTAACAGGTTTTTTATGTCTTACTTGCTAATTATAGTTTGAAAATCAGGTTTTCTGTGTGCTTGCTTTATCAGAGTTTGGTTTGAATCTCAATTGATATAATTGCATTTACGGGATGTCACCAAGAAGGGATTTCATAGGGAAGGTAAATTATCAAGATAGAAACATATGTGATGACTTCCTGGAACAATTGAATATGTCCAAGAATATTGCAACCAAAATCAAAGAATTGGTTCCTAAAGCCCCCCATCAAAGGATTGGAGACAGTTTGTATGACAAAGGTAGATGGTTAAGGGATTCACAAATAGGGATTTCAGGGCTGGGTCTTTTTAAAGTGGGATTCGGTTAGAGACATGCCAGTGCCCCAATGAATAGCATATGGAAACCTGATGTGGGGAAGCTCATAGTCCCTGGGGTTTTTATGGATGTGGACTTACTAACCCAGATCACACACAATTATGATCCTATTGCTAGATGTGTGAGGAATGTCAATGGAGGAGCCCTGATAGAAATCAATGATGATGAATTTAGGAATGTTTTTAAGCTCAGTGAGGCATCAAATTTATTAGAGCCTATTGATTTTCAAACATTGGCCCAGGTTTATGATGTGCAGAAAGATCACCTTAGGAGTGGCCCTTTGAAGGAGTTTTTTGTTAAAATAGGAGGGTTAACTTTAGTGGGCCCTAGCACCATGGAACCCTTCTCTCTAAATTTGTTCACTTTAAGGGCCAAGGGCATGTATTGGTCACTATGTCAGATCCTTGGGGAAGACACTGAAACAATCATGCCAACCCATTATATGTTAATGATGGCATAGATAATGAACCCCTCTCTAGCAATGACATTTGATTATGCACCTTACCTCACTGATGCAATTCATGCAGGGATTGTAGGGATAAAAAATGGTAAGGTGGATAAACCATTTGGATGGTATTCTCTTCTAATGCACATATTTTTGTTCAAAGGATCTAATTATTTTGCTAAGGAAATGGATTTGATCAAAGAAAAGGAAGGTGAGGAGATTCCTGTGCAACTGTGGAGCACAATTTTCTCTTGGGATAAAGAGGATGCCAGTTATTTGAAGTTTGGTAGATGCTTTGCATCTAGGCTTAGGATTATTCTATGCCCACAGAACCCTAGGATCCCAAAGGCTCTTTTGGAGTTCCTTAGGCCTAAGGAGTTTGCTGAAGGTATTAAGATTGCTCATAATTGGGGTGACGTGTATTTGTACCCTATTTCTACAGTTTTCAGAGTTTATGGTTTAAGAGGCACGCCATTTTTATTGCCTTATCAAGTCCCATTGAAGATAGGAATTGCAGAGGTCTTAAGGCAAATTGGAGGTGTGTAACAGGAAGAGCTGACAAATAGGGGTAAAGGGACTATTTTCCGAACCGTTACCATGGCCCATCAATTCGTGATCACCAAAGGTGGCTGGAAATTCTTTGATGACTTTTTTCAACCATATAGGTTGTCTGCTGTAGTAACCAGGTTTGTTGACCCTGAGGATTTTTTCAACGGTATGTTGAGGAACAGAGAATTATGCAAAGGTAGGCCACACCAATTTCATTTCCCTGAAGACCTAATTAGAAATGAATTCAGTTTGGATGAGCAAGAAATGAGGAAAGAAAATTTGGTGGCATACAAAAAGGGTTTGGATTTCATTCATCAGTTTGACAGCAGTTATGACCCTCTATCTAGCTTTAATCCCTTTGAGGAAAAGATCAAATTCTTAATTCTTTATTTTGAAGATTTAATGCAAACTTTGAAAGAAAAGAGGGAGGTTGTAATAAGAAATAACCCTGATAAGGCTAAGTTAGTTCTAGCTAAGCCTGCCTTTGCTAAATCCATCCCTCCTCGTGATTATGTGATGCACAAAAAGTCAAAATATAGTGTATTGATGCCAGTAACATGTGAGCCCTCCACTTCAAGAGGGAAGAGAACAATTGAAGATGTCATTGACATCCAGGAATCCCCTAAAAGGCAAAGGGTGGGGTAAGAAGTGCAAGAAGGTGAAACTTTGTATTCTCCATCTCAATCCCCTATCCACATAGGAGATGAACAGGTAGTAGCAGAACAATTTTTGCAATTAGGAAGCCTCAGAGAGATTGCTTACTCCTATGAAGAGACACAAGAGGGAATGCCATAAGAGCCACCTAACGCCGAGATGAACTTAACATAAGATGAGTTCAAAGGTAAAGAGTTAGACCTTGTTGTCAAGCAAGCTAGTGAAGAGCTCTTAGCTGATAGCAAATTTTTTACAACAAGGTCCTTCATGCAATTCATATGGAAACAAAACATTGAACAATTCAAGGCATGGTGTGAAAAGAGAATGAGTGAGAAACCTCACAAAGATACAACCTTGGTGGAGGAAGAAGTTAAACAAGAAATGATGGATTAATTCAAAGCCATCACTCCTGAAGCAGGAAGGGAAATGGTGTCAAAGGCTGGTATTCTACTCCTCCCTGAATGGGATAAAACAAATGCCTTGGTAGTTGAAGCAGTCAGGAAAGAAACCAAGTCTATGGAGGGAGTGACATTCAACAAAGATAATGTTGCTCTGGTCATGTGGTCCCTAAAGAGGGATGAAAGTAGAAGAAGGAAGGATACCTCAGGATCTAATTTTCTAGGAGGCATGATAGTAAAAAGACTTCAGGATACAGGGGTGGTAGAGGTTGCTAGCACAGTTTTAGAAATTGCAAAATTCAGTGTAGCAATGGCAGAAAACGAGGCAAAGGAAAAGGATAATCTCCTGTTGAAATTAGAAACAATCTTGAAGGCTTATAATGAGGCCAAAGAAGGAATAGCTAACTAAGATAACATTATTGCTGAATTGAAGTGTCAATTGGTAGGACAATACCATCAAGGTGAGTCCTCTACTCTAATGATAGCTTCTTCTCCTGCACAACCTCCATCCACTAGTCCTATCATCGAATTTCCCCCTTCTCCTATGCCTTCTGGTTTTCAACCACCTGAGACCATTCAACATGAATTGGAGAAGTTGAAATAGGCTCAGGTCCTATTTGCAAATAAATATGAGTAAAAGGTAAAGGCCACAATTTTGAGCTTTGCTGACACAATAGGGTCTTCCATGGTGCACAATAGCATGAAGAAGGTTTTTGATATTTGGAATGAGTTGAATGAAGATAAGGCTATTCTAGAGCCAATTTTGGATAAGTGAATGCCTAGGAAAGCGGATCTAGAACTTATGTATGCATCCTATGATGAGGTAGGATCCGATGCCATTATTAAATCCACTTGTGAAATGGCAAAAGGCATGAAAAAGCTAATAGAAGGAAGAGCTGGTATAGAAAGGAAAGTCAACTTGTATAAGAAAGAATATACTGAGCACACGTTTGAATTATTTCCTGGGGGTTTTGTTAATCCAAATTAGCTAAAAGACAAACAAGCATGGCTTGATGAATTAGGAGCTAACTTGTTTCTAAGGGTGAATGGAATCATTAATACAGATGACACATCCCTATTTGTCAAGACAGTTGAAGAAATAGAAAAGGTAAAGTCACATTATGGCTTTTTGAATTTAGAGGTTAATCAAGTGATAAACTCTTGGAAAAGGTTGGTTAAGTTGAAGGAAAAAATTGTTAGCTTCTCATGGCCTGTTGATGACATATTCCAAGAGTGGACCAAGAAGTATGTTGTGCAAGAAGAAGGAATCCCAGAGTAGTTAGAAGATGTTACAGAAGAGCAACAAACTGAAGAGGCCGCTAATGCTGAAAATGACTTGTAACTATTTCTTGGAGAACATTGCGGTTTGTAACGAACTTTTCTTAAGAATGTCTAAAGCTTGTATGCATCCATAATGTTATAAATGGATATCAGGACTAATATAAAGGGGATCACAAGAAATTTTGTCAAGAAACTTTGCAGAAATATATCCGGTTTTTTCTAGCTATTACAAAGAATAATTTGAATCATGTAAGATTATTTTTCAAAAATGAATATAAAGATACATATCAACACTTTTCAGGCCTAAATCTGTGTTGTCTTCTAGTGTGCACTCATTAATTTTCTGGTTTCATTTGAATAATCTAGGGTTATTTGATTGAACATGGATTGTAAGACAATCATATGGATATGTTTCTAGCTTTTCTCTTCAAGGGAGAGGAATTAAATATGCTTGAAATATCTCTATCAGTAAATCAATTGTTTGCTCATTTTGAATTTGATGAATGGTTTTAGTTTTTAGAGGATAAAACTCATGTATATGTTAGGCATGTATGGGGTTAGCTAAGGTTGAGGTGGTGAAATGTATGCGATTGTTTAGTTTTGGAATTCTAATTTGATTTGGGTGACTCTGTAGCCCGAATAAGGCACTGGTATCCAATTGTGGGATTCTTTTTATCTTTCTTGAAGATGAATATTGAAAATTAACACAAGTTTTTATTCTAATGTTTCAGTTTCATTAAGGTGATGAAATCCATGGGTTTTTAGCACTGGTTAACTGTGGATCTCAATCTTAAAGTGTGAAAATGTTCACAGAAGGTATACCCACTTGAACTTTGGATAAGTTCAAAGTGTAGAAGGTTTTGAAACCTTTCTATATGTTATTCTTGAGTTTTGTTTCCCTAATCTCTTCATATGCAAACAGAGTTACTTAATTTTTTATAGGAAGGATAGAAGGGAAATCAAAATTTGAGAACAACAAAAGTGGCGACTTTGCTGGGGAGAGTCATAGTATGTATCTATGTTACAAATTGGTGCCTGAACTAGTTCGGAAGTTTGTCTGGATATCTATGTGTGTGTGGCAGATTGTATTATCTCTCATTTGTTCTATCTTTTTCTCTAAAAATCTTCCTGATTTTTTAAGTCTTTGCTAGAGATTTGTCAAAACTTGTTTTCTTATTTTCTCATAATTTATGTGGGTGGCGACTCTGACAAGTATAACCAATCCTTCTAAATAAGTATAACTCTTTTAAGAAAAACAAGTATAATGCAGAGAGGAAGGAACACTAGGTCTTTCCTGACAAAGCATCCTCAAGAGACATTGTAAGAGGGATTACCTGAACAGGCACGGAGAGGCCATAAAAATCAGTCATACATGAGCCATCTAATGCTGCCTGGGTACAAAAGAGCATTAATACGGGTAAGTCATATGAAAGACCCATATATGCAAATTCAAATTCTTCTTCCAACAAATCTGAGTAGGACATTCTGGGTTTCCATTCTGGTTTGTTTGGTAATATTGAAGATGTCCCAATTTTAAATAAGAGGATCTCTCATACTAGTCTATCTGGGAAGGATAGGAATAGTTCAAATATTAAGATAGATTCCGTACCTAGAATAGTTGATGGAAACATTACTTTAATTGATATCGACCAAGTCAATGTGTCAGATTATCAAGAAATTTTCCCTGATGAAGATAAGGTATCCCAAGAAATTGAAACCCTCAATATAAGAGTCCATCACTTAATTTCCTTAAGAGCACAAAAGGAAGCAAATAAAGAAAAAGAAGTGAAAGATAAATTAATTGAGAGGGATAGGCTTCTAAGATCGATTGTTGATCTTGAGTTATTCACCCAAGAGAGGGCTAAGAGTGAGGAAGAAGGTCCAGTCATCAGAGAAATTCTAGTTGCCAAGACCAACCCTGCATATAAATATGTTCTGCAACTGAATAGGGAAGTCCTTAGTGACCCACAACCTGTTAGAAATAATGTTGATAAAGGGAAATAAAAGTGCATGGAAGATGGGTCTGGATCTAAGACTACAATAGAAATCTCTCATATGCTATCTGCACATGAGAGAGAGATTGAGAGGATGAGGAAAGAGAAGGAAGATCTGCAGAGGGAGTGGAAAAGGCTGAATTAGAAGTGGCCAATCAAGAGGTTAAAAGAAAGATTAATTATCTAAAGGCTCCTCCTATAATTTTTCCTTCAGCAAACCCAAATAAACTTGTTCCTTAGTAAGCTTCACTCCCTCCAATCAAAATTCAGTCAACCTTGCCTATGAGCACTGTCCCAGTTAATCAAGCCCCTATTACTAACCAAGGTAACCAAATCCCTCTGACTCATGGCCCTAATGTAAGAATGAACATAGGAAATAACCTTGCTACTAATCAATTTCAGAGAAGACCCATTAACTTGAGTTATACAGACAACTCTTCTTTGATGGAATCCCAGGGTACCCTAACCATGTTCCTACTAAATTAAGGGATAGACTCCACAAATTTGCTGGTAATAATGCAGTTAGTGCAGAAGAGCACCTTAAATATTTTGGTGACTTGATAAATGATTATGAAATTTTAGATGAAGATGTCATCATGAAATTATTCATACAGTCCTTAGTAGATGATGCAAAGGATCGGTATAGAGGTCTCCTTGTGAATAGTATTGGGTCTTGGAAAGATTTTAAGGATTGCTTTCAAGAACAATATGGTGACAAGACAAATGTGAGCTTTATGCTCAATGAGTTCAATAATATTAGAAAGTCTGACAATGAAATTGTCATAGACTTCAATGCTAGATTTCAGAAAGCGATGCATAGGCTCTATCAAGTAATGAGGTTAGATGATAATATGTGTCAGAATACTTATTACAATGCTTTTGATTCTAAAATAGCCTATATTCTTAGGGATAAAAAATCCGCATAGTCTGAGGGGTGCATTTAGGATTGCCATCAATGTGGAGAGTAATAGGAAAGCATCTGGGAAAGTAGGAAGGAGAATTGATGGAAGGTTGTGGCAAGAATCAAAATAGAAACCTAATAAAGTTGCTAAGGAAGATGACAAAATAGAGAAATTAGTGATTTCCATGAAAGATCTTACTGCCAAGGTGAGTAAAAATGATAAGCCTCATTACAATTGGCAAGATAGGTCTCCTAGGTTGCATGACATGCCTTACAATACAACTTGGAAAGATGGCAAACCTCAAAATGAGAAGCCAAAAAACACTTAGAACCAAGATACCCCAGATCCTTTGAAAGGAGGAAATGTTCATAATATGGAGAATACTCCTTGGTGCATGGCTTGTGATGACCCACATTCTCCTCATCAATGTGTTGTAGCTCAAGCCCTCGAAGAATCCATGAGAAAAGAGGTTGAGCCTGATATTAATATGTTTGAAACTATTATTGAAAGTGATGATGAGTCATTACAAAGTGATTTTAGTGAATGTGATGTGCTAAATAGTAATAGATCTTACCAAGGACAGTTGACACTTGATTGGCATCCTACATTGAATGTGGTGACTATTGAAGATGAAGAGGTTCATCTCTGAAGACCCAGTGATGAAGAAGTAAGAAATCTCACTAAGGCTGCCATAGCCAAAGCCAAACATAATTACAACTTGAGAAGTAGTAAGAAAGATGGGGATCAAGATGAACCTGGCTCGATGTTCATAAAAGAAGTATCCCAGAAGAAAGTAGTAAGTAATACCACCTTGCCTCAAGATGGTCAAGAAAAGAATAACCAAATTAAAGATGTAGCCAAGGGTAATAATGCTACTGGTGATGTACAAGGAACTGCCACAATGAAGAAGGCAAGTCAGCCTAAGATAGAGAAAGTTAAGATTAATACCGAGTTGATTAATAATTTAACTTTTGATATGACTCAGGCTCTTACCCAGATGAAGTTTACAGTCCCATTGATAGAATTATTGAAAATAAAGGAACATAGAGAAGCTGCTTTATCTTTATTCTCTAAGATATCTGACAATAGCACAACTTTGCCTTCAGGTTCAATCAAGGAGGAAAAGGATCATGAGCTGCAAACCCCAGAGGTGTATGTTGGAACAACTATTACACAAGAGCCTTCATAGGTTGATCCTTTCTATGTTACTTTGTTAGTAAATAACCGGTTAATTAAAAACTGTATGATAGATTCTGGTGCAGCTGCAAATGTGATGCCATATGGTGTCATGCAAGAATTAGGGTTGTCAGTAAGTACAGTGTATGGGAAGTGTTATTCTATGGACAACAGAGAAGTGCCAGTGATAAGTACAATGAAAGATGTGGAAGTAAAAATAGCAGCATTCCATGAAGCAACATATAAGATGGATGTCATAGTAACTGAGACAAAACCTCACTATGGCATGTTGTTATCTAGATAGTGGGCTGCAACAGTAGGAGGAAATGTTCAGTTGGATCTGTCATATGCTACAATCCCCATCAATGGGAGCCAGGTTAAGTTGTATAGAGAGCCACGTGCCCCTAGGGTAATTGAGAAGATAGACCCTAGTATGTTGAACTGTATGATTGATGTGGATCTTGGCAATTTTAGAATACAACCGATTTTGCCTCAATTGAAAAATACTGAATCTATTGTGATTGAATTGGAATCTCAACAACATGATTTATGGCACATGTATTTTGATGGAGCTTGCTCTAAAGAAGGATTTGGAGCAAGAGTTATTTTTGTGTCCCCGTTAGGTATGACCTTCAAATATTCTTTTATGCTAGCCTTCCAGTGCACAAATAACATTGTTGAATATGAAGCCTTGTTATTGGGGTTTGAAGTTGCAAAAAGGCATGGGATTTAGTTGTTAATAGTACTAGGAGATTCAAAGTTGGTTGTTTCTCAGGTCAGGTCTAAGTATACATCTAAAAATGATTGATTAAAAATATATAAACATGCAGTATGGGATGTGATTGAACATTTTAGTGTATTCTCTATTAATTGGATAGAAAGGTCAAAGAATATCATGGCTGATTTCCTAGAAAATGTTGCATTAAAAAATGATGATATAACACTAATCAGTGTATCCACATTTGAGATAAAATCTAGGCCTTCCATTCCTGATAATGTATATAATTGGCAAGTGTTTGCTGATGATGAAGACATTCTCAGATTCATACAATGCATTGATGACGACGATGGACAAACAATTTATTGTAATGCATTGGTAGAAGTGATTGAAGATAGAGAAATTGTGTTTGGAAATGACATGGTTCAGTTGGAAACTAATGAAATACTTAAAGGGTTAGTAGAATTGGAAGGTATGTTCAGTTACAGTGACAATCATTTGCATCAACAGTCAACCACTAAGTTAGATGAACTAGAGGAAGTAAACTTGGGGACAAGGACCTATCAATCCCTTGTTGGAATCTAAAATGTAGCAAGAATTAACCAAGTTAAGGGAAGGGGGGATCATTAAGCCTATAAGGCATTCATCATGGGTGTCTAATTTGGTCCCAGTTAGGAAGAAGAATGGGGACATAAGGCTCTGTGTTGATTTTAGGAACCTAAATGTTGCTTCTTTGAAAGACAATTATTCTTCTCCTAATATGGAAGCAATGTTGCAGAGAGTAACTAGCTGTGACCTTTTGTCTATGATGGATGGGTTCTCAGGATACAACCAAATGTTAGTGAAAGAATCTAAACAATTCAAGATTGCTTTCACCACCCCTTGGGGAACATATGTATATGTAAGAATGCCTTTTGGTTTGAAAAATGCTGGAGCTACTTTTCAGAGAGCAATGGATGTAGCTTTCAAGGAGTTCATTAACATTATCATGGTAGTGTATCGAGATAATTTGACATGTTTCTCCAAAAAGGGTAGATGACCACTGTGGGCACTTGGAAAAGGTTTTCAATAAAGCTCTAGAATTTGGTGTCTCCTTAAATCCAAAAAATTGCCATTTTGTTGTCACTAAAGGGAAGCTTCTCGAGCATATTGTCTCCAAGGAAGAGGTTAGAATAGACCCTGAAAGAATTGAAGCTATAAATAATGTACCTGAGCCAAAGAGTGTTAAAGGTATCCAATCTTTCTTGGGCAAGGTAAATTTTGTTAGAAGATTCATTGCAAATTTTGCAGAGATAGTCAAGCCCATTGTTAGATTTCTTAAGAGGGATACAAAGTTCTATTGGGATGAAGAAGCTTCAAAGGCTTTTGGTGAAATTAAAAGGGCTATCCAGGAGGCACCAATGTTGAAGTCCCCTGATTACAATAAGCCTTTCTCTCTGTTTTCTTTTGCTTCATATCATACAATGGATGCAGTTCTTCTACAAAAGGATAATGAAGGATATGAACATCCTATAGCTTTTTATACCAAATCTTTACAGGTTGCAGAGTTAAAATATGAAATCATGGAAAAACAAGCATATGCTTTGGTTAAGGTTGTAAAAGAATTTAGGCCATATCTTGTGAATGCACAAGTGATTTCTTGTGTCCCACATGCGGCTGTCAAAGATATTTTATCTTAGTATGAGGTCACTGGTAAAAGATGCAGATGGATAACTAGAATTCAAGAGTTTGATTTAGAGATTAAGATCACTAAATTTGTGAGAAGTTTAGGCCTTGCTAAGTTGATGGCTAAATCAAACCTTCTTGACGTTGAGGTGAATAATGTTGAAATTGAGAACATCTTGGTCACAAGTATTGAGACACAACCCTGGTACTCAGAGATAGTGCATTTTTTAAGGGATGCAACATATACAAAGGGAATGACCCACAACCAGAGAAGGACATTGAGACACAAATATCAAAAACATGTCCTTATTCAGGGTGATCTGTATTGGCAAAATAGAGATGGGGCATTGTTGATGTGTTTGGACAAATCCTAGGCTAGAAAGATGTTAACTGAAATGCACGATGGAGTGTGTGGAGGTCACTACTTTGCCAAAACAACTATTGGTAAGATAGTTAGGGCTGGTTATTATTGGCCCACTTTGTTCAAAGATGCCCATGAACATGTTCAAAGATGTGACCCATGCCAAAAAATTTCATCTAAATTGAAGTTTGAGGGAGCCTTACCCCTCAACCCAGTCACAGTAGAAGCCCCTTTTGTCCAATGGGGTATTGATTTTATTGGAGAAATTGTTGAGAAATCAGGAAGAGGTCATAGGCAGATTATAGTGGCTACTGATTATTTCACCAAGTGGATTGAAGCTATACCCACTAGGAGAGCCACAAGTAAGGTTGTTATTGACTTCCTGATGGATAATGTCATATCTAGATTCGGTGTTCCTATGAAACTGGTGATGGATAATGCCATGAGCTTCAGGTGAGAGGAGTTCATTGAATTTTGCATCAGCCATGGAATAGTTATGTCCTACTCTTCACCATATCATCCTCAGGGTAATGGGCAAGCTGAATCCAGCAATAAGAGCCTTTTGAACATTGTTAAGAAAATCCTTGAGGAGAACAAAAGGTCTTGGGACCAGAAGTTAAAGTTGGCTCTATGGGCAGACAGGGTTACTATCAAGAAAGCAATTGGGGTTTCACCTTTTGAATTGGTCTATGGCACACAATCTAGGTTGTCAATCAATAATCTTCTTCCAGTATACAAGTTCCTACAAGCTGAAGATATGGTGTTATCTGAACCTATGGAAGACATAATGATTTAGATGGTGGAGGTGGAAGAAATTAGAACTTTGGCCTATAAGAGGAATTTGAAGATCCAGTTGCAATCCAAATATCTGTTTGACAAAAGAACCTTGTTAAGAAAGTTTAAAATTGGTGACATGGTTCTTCAATAGAATGCAAAAGGGTAAGATAAAGGAAAACACAAAAAATTTGAGTCACTATGGATAGGCCCCTCTGTGGTTTATGATCTTAATGGAAAGGATTCATATTTTTTGCAAAAAATGAATGGTGAGGTATAGGAATTTCCAGTGCATGGACAATTCCTGAAACATTACTTCTCTTAAGTCAATGCACAGTAGGTTTTAGTCTATACATATTAGGTTTATTTCTATTGGTTGTTTTTGGGCTTGTGTTTTGGTTTGTTCTCCAGAGTTTCTGAATTCTTGTGTTGATATTGCAATCAACCATCCTGAGTCAAATCCATTGTTATCACTATTTAGAAAATTGGGTATTCTTGTCCCATAATCGGCTAAAACCTGCAAAGATGTGTTTGGATTGGCCTTCTTGCCTCTGTGTTTTTTGGGGTTAAAGAGGGTTTAAGGTTTTTGAAAGATTTAACCCTTCCTATGTTTTGAAAACCCTTGCGTTCTTTTCTTGCATTACTTTTTCCACTTAAGGAAGGGTCTGTCCATCATGAAAGTGTCCCCTCCTTTAGGTTTTCCTTAGGTGGTCTTTTAAATATTTTCAATTTTTACGCCTTTACCTTTGTCTTGTTTTAATCTTTGTCAGGCTTCTTAACAATCGTGCAAGTCAAGGTTGATCCTGCAGTGTGCATTGTTTCGCTAGGCAAAGATGCCTGCAGTTTAGTGTTCGCGAAGTGGCGAAAAGGGTAAGCGGACCCGACCAAAGGATTTTTTCTTTAGGTAAAAGGAATGCATCTCATAATGGATCCAATGGCTTGCATTGCTTCACTAGCCCAAGATGCATGTGATCTATCCTCTGCAAAATAGCAAAAGAATATGTGGGTCCCAGAGGTAAGTGATTCCTTTGGTTAAAGGACGATTAGTGTGGAGTTGATCCAACGGTGCGTGTGAATTTGTAGCCGAAATATGTCCATGTTTTACCTTTCACGAAGTAGCGAAAAGGTGGAGGGCCTGGGCAAGGTGGTCACAAAAAGGTTAACAAACGAGTAGTTTCCAAAGATCTAACGATTGTCATTGCTTCACGAAGAAGAGCTGCCTAAGGTTTAAAGTCTATGAAGTAGGGAAAAGGTTGGTGGGCCCAAAGGATAAGAGGGTCGTGGTTTTAAAGATCGATCAACTTGTAGTTGATTGGACAGCTTGCGTGGATTCGCAACCTCAACTCAAACAAAGATTACCATTCGTGAAGTAGTGAAGTGATGTGGCCATCACACGGTGGATGACATGGTAGGACAAATGGGTTGCTCTGTTGGGAGAAGTGGTGACTTGTCAGATGTGCGTGGCTCTAAAGGATTGCTTGAGGGCCCGCTTTGGTTTAACCAACGATTGTGTTAAAAAATGGTAAAGTAAAACACATGGCGGTCCTAGAATGGAGCCTGATGGAGTTATCTGAGCAAATAGCTGACCGACACGTAACATTCATTCATCGGTGATGAAACAAAGCAAGTGGTTTCCAAGCTGAGGGCCCACTTTAAAGGTTTGAGTACATTAAATGGTGTACATCTCGAGGTGGATCCAATGATGGGCATTGTTTCACAACCCAAAGGTGCAGGGTGGTTAGCTTTCATGAAACAACAAAAAATGCTGATAGTGATGGTCATGCGCGATTAGTAAAAAAGACTGGCAGTCACCGTAAGCGGTAAAGATTGAACAAGTGTAAAATGATCAGATGGCTAGCGTTGTTTTGTGCAAATAAAGTGCGCAATGTTTACATTTCGCGAAGTAGCAAAAGGAAGGTGGGGCCCATTACTAATGTAGAAGGACCGAAAGGAGTAAAGACAGTGCAAGTTTCCAAGGATCCGACAAATGTCGTTGCTTTGCAAAGGAAAGGTGTGAGGGTTTTAAACTCCGTGAAATGGTGAAACAACGAAACAGGGAAATACTTAGAAAACTTGTGATCCGTTGGAGCCCATTTTTTGAATTCGATTTGTGAATTCAATTCTAAATTGATGGCCGAAGCATGCGAGGTTAATGTCTCAATTCAACGCCAAGTTGCCGTATTAAGGTCCACATCAATTGAATACTGGCACCATTTTGATGAGTTTGTTGTAGAGGAGCTGGTGCAAAGTGAATTTCTTCAAGAGAGTAACAGGTTTTTTATGTCTTACTTGCTAATTACAGTTTGAAAATTAGGTTTTCTGTGTGCTTGCTTTATTAGAGTTTGGTTTGAATTTCAATTGATATAATTACATTTACGGTATGGCACCAAGAAGGGATTTCATAGGGAAGGTAAATTATCAAGATAGAAACATATGTGATGACTTCTTGAAACAATTGACTATGTCCACAAATACTGTAGCCAAAATCAAAGAATTGGTTCCTAAAGCCCCCCGTCTAAGGATTGGAGATAGTTTGTATGACAAAGGTAGATGGTTAAGGGATTCACAAATAGGGATTTTAGGGCTGGGTCTTTTTAAAGTGGGATTTGGTCAAAGAAATGCTGGTGCCCCAATGAATAGCATATGGGAACTAGATGTGGGGAAGCTCATAGTCCCTGGGGTTTTTATGGATGTGGACTTACTAACCCAGATCGCACACAAATATGATCATGTTGCTAGATGCGTGAGGAATGTCAATGGAGGAGACCTGATAGAAATCAATGATGATGAATTTAGGAATATTTTTAAGCTTAGTGAGGCATCAAATTTATTAGAGCCTATTGATTTTGAAAAATTGGCCCAGGTTTATGATGTGCAGAAAGATCACCTTAGGGGTGGCCCTTTGAAGGAGTTTTTTGTTAAAATAGGAGGGTTAACTGTAGTGGGCCCTAGCACCATGGAACCCTTCTCCCTGAGTTTGTTCACTTTGAGGGCCAAGAGCATGTTGGCAATATAGCATTATAACAGACAATGAAAGATTATTGACATTGAGAAGGTTGTTGATGATTATGGACATAACTGATTAAAGATGTTTACTGTCTTGATATTATTATTTTGTCATTGATGTCAAGAAATTGATTTTCTAATTCAGTATGATATTGCCATATCTTGAGAAGTATGAAATGAAAATTATAAAGAAGTCAGTAAAAGACACAGGAAAGAATATGATGAATAAGGGGATGAATAAGGTATTCAATGGGCAACTAATACCGAGTCAGAAAATGATGAGATCATGTTGTTTTAGATTGTTTTAACATCATACATATATTGTAAATTGTAAAGGTTAATACTATACTATGTTATCAACCAAAGAACCTAGTCGATAAACCCTAAGGAACGTAGTCGGCAAACCCTAAGGTTATCGCTATCGGTTAATGAAGGCAGAATGTCTACTGAGTGAAGTTTAGTATTCACCAAGTTGTTACCGAGTTGTAACCGAGCTATAACAAAATGCATTAAATGTTTACATGTGGTATTTAATGAAGGAAG
This sequence comes from Cryptomeria japonica, assembly GCF_030272615.1. Taxonomy (NCBI): domain Eukaryota; kingdom Viridiplantae; phylum Streptophyta; class Pinopsida; order Cupressales; family Cupressaceae; genus Cryptomeria; species Cryptomeria japonica. The sequence continues at coordinate 33,499,427 of NC_081408.1, read as the reverse complement.
CTGATAAGCTAAAGTGGATTAAATGATTGGTGAGCCGTGGATGAAGTTTGTTAACGAATCTAAGGCAAAAGAAAGTCGGTATGAAGATCTATAGCTCAGATTGAACCGCAATACCCTAGCACAAGTTCTGAGGTAGGGTAAAACATTTTTAGATCGAAGGATACATTGAACCTAAACAAGATTGAAAATCCGATGGCTATGATTGATCATGGGAAATGTGATCAAGGAGATTAAGCAGTTATCTAATTGTTTATAAATAGGAAACTGTTGATAAACAATGTATGCGGGCAAGTGTATGCACAGGGATGCTACATAGTGATTACCGAGCACAGAAGCTTGAAGACCTGTTTGAATAACAGAGTATAGAAGCCCAACAGACAGACAAGATTAGTTCTATGTCTAGATTGTATTGAACAAATAGTAATCTGCTTTAGCATTTTAGATGTGAAGTTGCAGATAGATTTTTATTAATATTATTTTGTGAAAGTGACAGAAAATCTCTTAACCGAGTGGACTTAACAGTCTTATATGTAAAACCCTCTAGAAAGGTGACATTCTGATTGAGTTTTTGAAATCTTTTAACAAGGTCACTTCTAACAAGGTGAAGATCCTAACAGATCTGAGGGAAATCCCTTAACCGGGTCACATCTAGCAATGTGTTTGTAATCTTTAACAAGATTTGCTTTTAACCAAGCATACTGTAGAAGAGTATATTTCTTAGTGGGTCCGAAATCCCACAGTGGTTTTTCCCTATTTGGGTTTCCACCTTAAATTTGGTGTTATGAGATTTATGATGTTTATATGCTTTTGAGTTTGCATGTTTAATAGTTTTGGTTATATTATTGAAGTATATGTTAGCGAGGTTGAATCTGATGTTTTTTATGGATGATTAAGTTTGTATGATTCACCCCCCCCTCTCATCTTGTTGGCTATTGGATCTATACTTATATTACGTATTAGAACTTATCAGGGCATGTATTGGTCACTATGTTAGATCCTTGGGGAAGATGCTCAAATAACCATGCCAACCCATTATATGTTAATGATGGCACAAATTATGAACCCCTCTCTAGTAGTGACATTTGATTATGCACCTTACCTCACTAATGCAATTCATGCTGGGATTATAGGGATAAAAAATGGTAATTTGGATAGACCTTTTGGATGGTATTCTCTTCTAATGCACATATTTTTATTCAAAGGATCTAATTATTTTGCTCAGGAAATGGATTTGATCAAAGAAAAGGAAGGTGAGGAGATTCCTATGCAACTATGGAGCACAATTTTGTCTTGGGACAGAGAGGATGCCGGTTATTTGAAGTTTGATAGATCCTTTGCATCTAGGCTTAGGATTCTTCTATGCCCACAGAACCCTAGGATCCCAAAGGCTCTTTTGGAGTTCCTCAGGCCTAAGGAGTTTGCTGAAGGTATTAAGATTGCTCATAATTGGGGTGATATGTATTTGTACCCTATTTCTACAGTTTTTAGAGTTTATGGTTTAAGAGGCATCCCATTTTTATTGCCTTATCAAGTCCCATTGAAGATAGGAATTGCAGAGGTCTTAAGGCAAATTGGAGGTGTGCAAGAGGCAGAGCTGACAAATAGGGGTAAATAGACTATTTTCCCATTTGTTACCATGGCCCATCAATTCGTAATCACCAAAGGTGGTTGGAAATTCTTTGATGACTTTTTTCAACCATATAGGTTGTCTACTATAGTAACCAGGTTTGCTGACCCTGAGGATTTTTTCAACGGTATGTTCAGGAAGAGAGCAGTATGCAAAGGTAGGCCTTACCAATTTCATTTCCCTGAAGACCTAATTAGAAATGAATTTAGTTTGGATGAGCAAGAACTGAGGAAAGAAAAGTGGGTGGCATACAAAAAGGGTTTAGATTTCATTCATCAGTTTGATAGCAGTTATGACCCTCTGTCTAGCTTTAATCCCGTTGAGGAAAAGATCAAATTCTTAATTATTTATTTTGAAGATTTAATGCAAACTTTGAAAGAAAAGAGGGAGGCTGTAATAAGAAATAACCATGATAAGGCTAAGTTAGTTCTAGCTAAGTCTGCCTTTGCTAAATCCCTCACTCTCGGTGATTATGTGATGCACAAAAAGTCAAAATATAGTGTATTGATGCTAGTAACAGGCGAGCCCTCCACTTCAAGAGGGAAGAGAACAATTGAAGATGTCATTGACATCCAAGAATCCCCTAAAAGGAAAAGGGTGGGGAAAGAAGTGCAAATAGGTGAAACTCTGTATTCTCCATCTCAATCCCCTATCCACATAGGAGATGAACAAGAAATAGTAGAATAATTGTTGCAATTAGGAAGCCTCAGAGAGATTGCTTACACCTATGAAGAGACACAAGAGGGAATGCCAGAAGAGCCACCTAATGCCGAGATAAACTTAACAAAAGATGAGTTCAAAGGTAAAGAGTTAGACCTTTCTGTCAAGCAAGCTAGTGAAGAGTCCTTAGCTGATAGAAAATTTGTCACAATAAGGGCCTTCATGCAATTCGTATGGAAATAAAAAATTAAACAATTCAAGGCAAGGTGTGAAAAGAGAATGAGTGAGAAGCCTCACAAAGATACAAACTTGGTGGAGGATGAAGTAAAAAAGAAATGATGGATGAATTCAAAGCCATCACTCCTGAAGCATGAAGGGAAATGGTGTCAAAGGTTGGTGTTCTACTCATTCCTGAATGGGATATAGCAGATGCCTTGGTACTTGAAGCAGTCAGGAAAGAAACCAAGCCTATGGATGGAGTGACATTCAACAAAGATAATGCTACTCTGGTCATGTGGTCCCTAAAGAGGAATGAAAGTAGAAGAAGGAAGGATACCTCAGGATCTAATTTTCTAGGAGGCATGATAGTAAAAAGAGTTCAGGATATAGGGGTGGTAGAGGCTGCTAGCACAGTTTTAGAAACTACAAAATTCAGTGTAGCAGTGGCAGAAAAGGAGGAAAAGGAAAAGGCTAATCACCAATTGAAATTAGAAACAATCTTGAAGGCTTATAACAAGGCCAAAGAAGGAATAGCTAACTGAGATAACATTATTGCTGAATTGAAGCATCAATTGGCAGGACAGTACCATCAAGGTGAGTCCTCTACTCTAATGATAGCTTCTTGTCCTGCACAACCTCCATCCACTAGTCCCATCATCGAATTTCCCCCTTCTCCTATGCCTTCTGGTTTTCAACTAGCTGAGACCATTCAACATGAATTGGAGAAGTTGAAACAGGCCACAATTTCGAGCTTTGTTGACACTACAGGGTCTTCCATGGTGCACAATAGCAGGAAGAAGATTTTTGATATTTGGAATGAGTGGAATGAAGACAAGGCTATTTTGGAGCCAATTTTGGATAAGTGGATGCCTAGGAAGGTGGATCTAGAACTTATGTGTGCATCCTATGATGAGGTAGGATCCGATGCCATTATTAAATCCACTTGTGAATTGGCAAAAGGCATGATAAAGCTGACAGAAGGAAGAGCTGGTATAGAAAGGAAAGTCAACTTGTATAAGAAAGAATATATTGAGCACAAGTTTGAATTATTTCCTGGGGGTTTTGTTAATCCAAATCAGCTAAAAGACAAACAAGCATGGCTTGATGAATTAGGAGCTAACTTGTTTCTAAGGGTGAATGGAATCATAATACAAATGACACGTCCCTATTTGTCAAGACAGTTGAAGAAATAGAAAAGGTAAAGTTACATTATGGCTTTTTGAATTTAGAGGTTAATAAAGTGATAAACTCTTGGAAAAGGTTGGTTAAGTTGAAGGAAAAAATTGTTAACTTCTCATGGCTTGCTGATGACATATTCCAAGAGTGGACCAAGAAGTATGCAATGCAAGAAGAAGGAATCCCAGAGCAATTAGAAGATGTTATAGAAGAGCATCAAACTGAAGAGGCCACTGATGCTGAAAATGACTTGTAATTGTTTCTTGGAGAACATTGTGCTTTGTAACAAACTTTTCTTAGGAATGTCTGAAGCTTGTATGCATCCATAGTCTTATAAATGGATACCAGGACTAATAGAAAGGGGATCACAAGAATTTTTTTAAAGAAACTCTGTAGAAATATATTTGGTTTTTTCTAGCTATTACAAAGAATACTTTGAATCATGTAAGATTATTTTTCAAAAATGAATATAAAGATACAGATCAACACTTTTTAGGCCTAAATTTGTGTTGTCTTCTGGTGTGCACTCGTTAATTTGCTGGTTTCATTTGAATAATCTAGGGTTATTTGATTGAACATGGATTGTAAGACAGTCATATGGATATGTTTCTAGCTTTTCTCTTCAATGGAGAGGAATTAAATATGCTTGAAATATCTCTATCAGTAAATCAATTGTTTTCTCATTTTGAATATGATGAACAGTTTTAGTTTTTAGAGGATAAAACTCATGTATATGTTAGGCATGTATGGGTTTAGCTAAGGCTGAGGTTGTGAAATGTATGGGATTGTTTAGTTTTGGAATTCTAATTTGATTTGGGTGACTTTGTAGCCCGAATAAGGCACTATTATCGAATTGTGGGATTCTTTTCATCTTTCTTGAAGATCAATATTGAAAATGAACACAATTTTTTCTTTTAATGTTTCAGTTTCATTGAGGTGATGAAATCCATGGGTTTTTAGCACTGGTTTACTATGGATCTCAATCTTAAAGTGTGAAAATGTTCATAGAAGGTATACCCACCTAAACTTTAGATAAGTTCAAAGTGTAGAAGGTTTTGAAACCTTGTTATATGTTATTCTTGAGTTTTGTTTCCCGGATCTCTTCATATGCAAACAAAATTACTTAATTTCTTACAGGAAGGATATAAGATTAATCAAAATTTGAGAACAACAAAACTATTGCCTTAGATAATTCAGCTCTCTGAGTAATCAGATTATCCAACCTCAGACTAATTTTATCCTTTAGTTCCCGGGCATTAGACCTTATTCTTGCCTTCTCTTTCTTAAGTTTTTCTAACTTCTCAAAAATTGTCATTTCCTACTCAAAAACTAATATAAGTCCAAATGAACCTATAATATTATCCGCAATGTCATCAATTTCCTTTTGTGTCTTTTTGATCTCCTTATGAATGTCTTCTATCAAACAATGAGGTTTACATGCTTCCCTATATAACTCCTTATACTCTACAATTGTAGAATTGAGTACTGGTAAAAGTGTATCCACATGATTGGTACAATTTTTATGGTGTTTTCAAATAATATGTTTTTCTCTTTTTCAACTCTCTCCTTTATGGTATCCTCATTTACCTTATCTATGGTTATCACATTATCAACAATGAATTTGGACAATGTGTCCAATTTCCCTAAAGAATCCTTAATGTGATCTATCTTACAATTTGGTGCAATCGTCTTTAGAATAGGTAATGTGTTATTAATTGCCTTAAATGCTAAGGTATTGCAATCAGTAATCCTTTTAATTGAATCCAAAAGTACCTCTGTGATATTGGTTGGTTTGAATTCACCTGTAGATGTGCTTGGTTTTGTTTTAGGTTTCTTCTCAACAGATGTCTAACCAATCACCTTTAGTATATCCTCTTTACTTCCATCAGATGTATCCATTTTTCTTTTATTTTCCTCTGGTGGATCTGTCTATGTCTACACCTCTACCTTTAATGGTTTCTTAGTTTTATTAGGCTTCCCTACAACTTTCGGTGTTACAGACTCAACATGAACCTCTGCCTCAGATGTTTTTTCTATCATTGTCAGTTTCTCAGATTCTAGTGGCCCCATGCTAGTTGTTTTGTCCTCTATTTTCTCAGTCTCCAGTTGCTTTGTTTGAGCTGGTATCTTAGTTTCCCGAGAGTCAACTGTTTGTGCCAGTTTTTCTAAAATCTTGCTATCCTCAATACTATCTGCCTTAACTTCTGAAGTATCTTTATCGACAACAATGTTTACCTCTTGATTATCCACATTCATTATAAAAAGTATCTCTGACTCAGGGTTTGTATTATCATGTGTTATGCCTTCAGTAGCTATATTTGGTGGATTAGCTATATGAATCGGTGATGAAGGTGCTAAAGGAGGGGTGTCCTAGGTTGGTGGAGGGATGTTATCTATTATCTTTATGGAGGTTACACCACCTACTTTACCTTTACCCTTTTCCTTTTGATATACCTTGAATGTTTTCTCCAGTTTAGGTCTGCTCTTTTCCTCTTGCTTTTCTTTCTCTACAAAGAATATATCCCATTTATATGCAATCTCATCTGCAATTTCTTTTACCCTTCCAGCCATGAAGCTCACTTTCTGGTGTCCACTAACAAATACTGACCGGTTAGCTTTAGGAATAAGTTCATCTATCTCTTCTTTAGAATTTATCGAATGTACAGCTAAGAGTGCTTCAACTTTCAACTTCTTGTCCAGTTCCATTACAGATAGCCTTTTAGCTTCTAATCTCATGTATAAATCATTTGGTAACTCATCAATCACTTCTATCAAGACTTTATTGTAAATATCTAAATGTAAAACAATGCTTTCTTCAATTGTGTTTTTGTCCGAATCATTTGAAGCATTATACCATTTACTTACATTAGACAAATTACCTTCCTCCGTAATCTCATTCAATAAATCATCCAATGTGGGGGTAACCGATGTTTGTTTCTTCTTAGGTGTAAGTTTCTTCTTCGGTTCCCTAACTACCTACTATTTCTTCCTTAGTGTTCTAGTTTTCTTAGGTGAAGGAGAGGGTACCAGTGAGGGTTTTCTCTTCCTTTCTACTTTTTTAAACTCAATAGCCTTACCACTGTCAGTATCGGAGGATGTTACAACCGGTGAAACATGTGCTTTAGGTTGAAGTCCTTCAAGCTCACTGGATGATATACCACTGATATTCAAGACATTTTCTTTTATTTCTTTGACCTTCTTGGAGGCATCTTTGATAAATTTTTCTCTTCTTTTTGTCCTTCTGCATGGATACATTGCTCTCTATAGTTTCTGCACTTCCAAAGAATTTCTTAAATGGCTCTTGGTGCATCAAGTAGAGCTTTACCATGTGTTTCCAAAATAGATAGGTCTACCTCATAACCCATCTTAGTAACCCAAATAGTTCTAGGGCTTATTGCTTCCATCCAAGTTTCATCTCTCTTAATAACAAAACAGATTTCCTTGTCATATTTGTCAATTATGCTCTGTGGTAGTCTCTCTCTTTCTCTCATCTTAGATTGAAATGTTTTGAAGTAGTATGTGATGTTCTTAATATTGTCAGTGCCCATACCGGTGAAAGCATCTTGTATTTGTTTTCCTATCGGGATGTCATAACCAAAATCCTTGTTACCTATGTCGGGTATCTCCTTGGTAAAGTACAACATTAGGCAGACTAGAAGATTACCAAAATGGAAAGTACCTTTCATGTCTCCCTTAATCTTCTTCAAGTTATCAATTAGTTCATCCTTAAGCCATTCACACACATCAATCTTAGCATTATTGTTTACCATCTCATATGCACTATGAATACATAGGCTAGAAACAAAATTTAGTCTATTTGCATGAGTTGCTTTGTATCCTAGTACCATACTCACATATCTCACATTTATATCCTTGACATCATTCACTCTAAGTGACCTATTATCAGATGTGGCTCCGGTTAAATCCATAACTCCTCTATTAGGTATCTTCTTAGTTTTATCAGGCCTACTACTGGTTGAAGGTAAACTAGTAACTGCCTTAATTGCATCCTTGGTTATCTTGCAAACTGACTCTAACCACATGAATTCTCCATGGACTCTGCTCAATACAAGTCTGACAACTTCCTTTGGAAATTTGAGAATGTTTAGAATCTCTACAAAACCTAAATTTTCCACAATCTTATGTTCAGGTTTAATCACTCCATTTTCATCGGTGATAACCTCATTGAATATCTTCTTCAAATCCTTAGTCCCTAGGTTTTCTATGTTGTAATGTATGTAGATTCTAGGGTCTTCTACAAATGCTACACCTTTCAGTATTTTCAAAAAAGCTCCTACAGAGTCATCTTGTTTTGTGATCTCAGGGATAATCTTGAATACGGGTCTAGGGCGTTTGACATTTTCCATAATGGTGGGGTTCGAAATAAACTCAAGAACAGAAGATGAGGAAGCCATTTCAAAGATAAATACCTCTAAACCAAAATTCTGAATGCTTGAAAATCACTTCACAGCTTCGCCTTAGAATACCTTTGCTCAATTTTGCGCTCTTTGATTGTTTGAATGCTCGGTGAGTTCAAAATAAGGGTTTCCTGGTGCTTTATAGCCAAAAAGGTTCTTTAAAACTGTATTAAATTCTCACCGATTTAGTGAAAAATTAACACATTCACCGGTAAAGAAGAAATGTATCTGCTCACCATTAACTGAGAGTAGACTGCATGATCTTCAACTTGTTGCAATACCCCCTAAGGATTATTCCTCAGTTAGATGAAGAATCTCCTGCCGATGGAGGATTACTCTGTTCTACCGGTGCAGAGATAGTTTCATGAGTTCTCTGATCATTCTTCTTAATCCATTGTTTTGAAAATTCTTGCTTTACTTCATCTACCTTTTCTTTTCCCTTCAAACTAGATCCTTTGTTGTTCGTCGGTGCATTCTTGCTTCTATAGAATTTTGCAATATGTCCAATCTTGTTGCAAGCATACCAAGTTACATTATTCCTCTGAATAGCCTTTCCATATCCTTGACCGGTTTGTGATCTGCATTGATTAGATAAATGTCCAAATCTTCTACAAACATAGCATTTCACATTCATTCTTCAATTTTCTGAATTATGACCAACTTTGTTGCATTTGGAACATTGACCGATGGGTGAGTTTATATTCTGATTATTCCTAAATCTACACTAATTTTCTCTATGACCATATTTGTTGCAATTAAAACATTTACCATTAAATTTATAAGCATTAGGTTGTCTTACCGGTTTGTTCTGATCTTGATTGTTTGTAGTACCAGAACTTTCTCCATGTTCAAAACCAAGTCCATTTGTATCTTCATCAGGTTTCTATCTTTTAAGCATGTCATCAAGCTCTTCTAAACTTTTCTTGAATTTGTCTTTGTGTTTATTTGCTGTAGCCAACTCATTTTTCAGAATTCAAACTTGTCTCACAAGCTCAACTTTATCATGTTGCATGTGAATCAGATCTGTCTTTAGCATATCATTTTCATGACCAAGTCTCAGATTTTCATTCCCAGCATCATTAAGTCTCCTAGTCAAGTCTTCTTCATTCTTCTTCCTATCTTCAATATCCTTACATAACTTCATAGTCATATCTTGCATTTCATTCTTCATATTACTGTTTTCTTGTCTCAACTTATTTGCAATGTCTCTAAGAGTTTCCTTGTCATCATCATCATTCTACATCTTCTCATGAAGTTCCTTTCTCTTATTTTATGTTATAACCAGGTTCTCTTGAAGTCCTTTAATGAATTCCTTAGCAGTCCTCAGATAATCTTCAAGTTTGATATTCTTCAATTTTTCTGCATCAAAATATTCAAGAGCTCCTTCCAACTATTTTCTTAAGTTCACCATTTGTAATGGTGTCAGAATCTTCTTCAAGATGTTAGGCTTTTGAAAATAGAGGACCAATCTTTGATACCAATTGTTAGATTCAATGAAAATACCAAAGACACTGAGGGGGGGGGGGGGGTGAATTAGTGTCTAACCAGTTAGCAGAATATTTAAACTTATTTATAACTTTGCATCCCAAAACAATGTATTGGTAAATAAGAATTATTGTTGTAGCGTAGAAATTAGGATTCATCACAAGATAAGTAGATCAATCAAAATACAAAACAATCAAAGCAATATCATGAGAACACTCATTGAAATGAACCTAATTCCAAAGCACATTCAATAGAGGTATGAAAACAAAGCATTCAAGAGTAAAATTATGCAAACCAGATGTAGAGTTGAATACTTCTTCCATGCGGCTCCATTGTTGTTCTTTCCTCTTCAATAGGTTTGTGGATCTCAACTACAAGTGCACACACAATTGAAAGCAAGATTTGATGAAAAGTTCAAGAGTACTAGAAACGAAAGTTCGGTAGTTTGATAGAAATTCGGGATTCAAGATTCGAAGGGGTTTGATTGAAAAAAACATCCAATTTATAGAGAAATTGGAGAAATGGACAAATTAGCATGATAGTGATTCGAATAGAAATTCAAATCAAGAATAGCAAAGTTATGACATGTTGCTATGCAAAGAGACTTGTGACAATTTTATGACAAATTTTATGACAAATTTCCATGTCAAGACAAGTTCTATGACAAATTGCTATGTCAAGACAAGACTCTATGACAAATTGCTATGTCAAGACAAGACTCTATGACAAATTGCTATGTCAAGACAAGACTCTATGACAAATTTCTATGTCAAGAGTATGACACATGAAGCACACAAATAGGGAGAACTAGAGACAAGATAATTAGGTGGAATTTGAATTGGAAAATTAGAAAAATAGGTGGAAATTAGGAATTAGTAAATAATGAAATTGATGAAAATTTAGAAATTAGGAAATAATGAAATTAGAAATTAGGTAAATTAATTAATAATTTGTCATTTATTAATTAATTCACAAAGAGGAATAATTAGCCAATTAAATGAACATTTAATTGTAATGAGAAGACTTAGGATTAATAAATAATTTAGTAATCCTAGAGGAAGAAATGACAAATTAGGTTAAATGAATAAATCATAAAACCCTAGAAGACGAATTAGAAATGCAAAAAATGACAATTAGGTCTTGACAAAGGATAGTTGATATCGATTCGATCATGATTTTGAATTGATAAATGACCAGTGTTGATAAATGATTTGATTAAGATTGGTTGACAAAAATCAATGACAAATTGACCAAATTGACATGATTGAAAAGGACAAGGATTGATGATGAATCGATCGCAATATGACAAGATTGACAAGGACAAAGATCGACCAAAATCATGACTGAAGATTGTTGTCGACAAGACCTAATTCGAAGGCGAGATGAATGAAGAATACAGAAGAATGACTCGATGCTCGTAAATGATAAAGATCAAGTGCGAATCATAGGAGAAATGTTAATGCGACGCAAAAACCTAAAATGAGGCAATGCGCAAATGTTAAAGCATGACTTTGCAAGCGTTGACCATTTTTAGGTGTCTACATTTTGCCCCTCTTTGAGACAATGCGATTTTAAGCATTGTTTCAAAGAACAATAATGAAAATGCCCCAGACAATAATAATGACATATGCATGCACCCTCGAGGAATTGGCTGGAAACATCCAGAAAAGAGGCCAATTGATCGATAAGAATGATAGAAAATGATAGGATCAAACGGACTGCCAAGACTGACAGAAGAAATGTTAGTGAGAAGAAATTAGATAGAAGAACAGTTAGAGATGAAGGAAAACTTGCTTTCAGTAATGCACTTTGTAGGTGAGAACCTTTATTTTAATGTAGCAAAATGGATGCGTAGCATCATGGCATTGAAGGCCAGAGCCGAAATGCAACCCTTTTTGCAAAAGACAGACACATCACAGACAAACGACAATCATAATCAAAAAAGGATCATGAGCCATCCCGATCACTCTAAATCACTCAGTGACATCATCGAGAAACATAGGAACATGATCGAAGATAAATCAATAAAAAGATAAGATGCACAAATTCAAACAAATCAAACAAATATCTTGATCTTCATTGTCAAAAGTTGAACGTGTTGATAGGACGATCATGCTGTCTGGTTTCAGGGAATGTGGTACCCCGTCTAAGACAGGACACAGTCTGGTTTCGAGTATACCACACCCTGTATAAGACCCATGATAGTGTGCCAAGGACAAATGATTTTGATACTGAAATGCGATTGATAAGACAATGTTGATCAGTTTGAATGTTTGAGTTGATTGAAAAGGTTCATCTATTAACGCATGATTTCATTAAAGCACAGTGTTTGATTGCAAATTGTTGGATGTATACGCAGTGAGCTGTCGATGCACAAAGGGAATACTTTATTGCAAAATGTTTGTTTTTGGGAGTTTTATACTTTTTGTGTTCTTTTTTTTCAGGACCTTATTTGATTTTTTTTTTTTGATCTTTTTTTCAGGACATTATTCAATTTTTTTTGGAATTTTTTTCAGGACATTATTTGATTGTTTTGATCTTTTTTCAGGACATTATTTGATTTTTTTATGAATTTTTTCAGGACTTTATTCGATTTTTATGACTTATTTCAGGACGTTTTTTTTGATTTTTTTTAATTTTTTTTCAAGACATTATTTGATTTTTTTGGATTTTTTTAGGACATTATTCAATTTTTTTTGATCTTTTTTTAGGACATTATTCAATTTTTTATAATTTTTTGCAGGACATTTTTCAATGTGTATGAGTTTTGCCCCCAGTGTCTAACAAGGCAAGGAGTATGACAGGTGAATAAGTAGGCTTGCTGAAATGATGGTGGATAGAGGGAAGACACAGGCCTTTTATCATGGAGACAATACGGATGCAATTTTCAAAGGCTATTGCGTGATGGCACAAGAGACTGGATACGACAATGTAAATTAGGAACATGGCATGAGGGACATGTCAAGAGGTTTTTGAAAAACATGTTTAAATTTTACGTCCTTTTGTCAGATCAAGATCAAGGGACAGAAAGAGTGTACGGATAGTGATAAGATATGGATAGGATAAGCAAGACCAAGAATGGATAAGGGAAATGGACTGAAGGTCGGGATAGGATACGGGATGGTGGTAGAAAGTTGCAATACGCTAGGGAATATGGATGAAAGATTATAATAAGCAAATGGATAAATGACCAAAAGCTATGATAGACTGAAAGCTTTGAATAGGATGCATGATGCTCATTAAGATCTTTAGCCTTGTCAAGATCAAAGGTGGAAAGGAAAACTAGACATGAGTGACAATAGGATATGAAGGGTAATGACATAGTATGATAGGATAATGAAGGGCAATAGGATATGAAGAAGGGAATCTGCCCCCAAGTGTGGTGTGCAAGAAGTTCATAGATTACGCATGACGCCTGTTTGCCAGGTTTTCATCATGGTACTTGCCCAAAGTGCCTGTTTACCAGGTTTTCACCAGTGGACGAATTATTTTTCTTTACTTCTTTTTTTTTTTTTTTTTTTTTTTTTTTTTTCACTTTTTTTTTGTTTTTTGTATTTTTTTGGATTTTGACTTTTTCAATAGAAGATGGACACATGATAGGGGATGGAAGAAGGACTCAAGCGTCTTCTTTGTTTGGATAGTAGCCTTGAAAAGAATGGACCATGACCTTTAAAAGTATGCTCAAAGACGTTGGTAGGATAAGGACATGGACAATGAGATGAAACTAAGGCAATGATTTATGCAAAGGATTGGACGAGAGGGACGGAAGGATGGAAAATATGCATTGGATAATGGATAGGGTATTGGAAGAATTGGGCTTCAGTGGATGGAAATGAAGGCAAGATCGACATTGGCACACACCTTGAGGGGTGATGGACTGATGGAGGAAAAATGGATCTCATATTGTGAGATTTGGATGGAGGAAAGGATAGTGATTTTGGGACATAAGGGCCCAAAATGGAAGAAGGAGGTGATGGAGAAATAGACTTGGATGATTTGGATGGAGGAACAGCAATTTTAGATGCTAGTATAGGTTGTTCTTTTTGTGCTTCAAGGAGCTTCTTGGGGATCCACATGGTTTTTGACTTTTCATGCTTTTGTGGTTCCGTGGAGTGCATTGCTTGCACAAGGGATTTAGGAACCCATATAGATTTTAACTTTGCTTTATTTTGCTCAGTGGGCCTTTGTGGCCTTTTGGATATTTCCTTTTCTTTATAGATCATATTGTTCTTTGTTTTGACATGTCGATTAGATTGGACATGTTGATCTTTGAATACATGTGGATTGCTAGACTTATGATGTTTACACTTGGCATCCAAATTGCTTGGAAGAGGGAATGAATGTTGATGTGGATGGGAATGATATGGAGGCATGTGGGATGGATGGAAGGTTCTCCAAGACGTGTGCCTTTGCTGATGTTGCGTAGGAGATGGAGGGATATAGGGACCTAGAATGGATGGAAGCGATGATGGGGGAGGTGGACATTTGGATTTTGACTTTGAAGGGATACCAACGACTTGAGTGTGAGCTCTGTAGCCATGACCATTAGTATACTCTTCGATATGAAAGGGCTCTTGCTTGTGAAGGTCTACCCCTTTGCCTTTATCAATATTTTGACTAATAGGATACTCTTTGCTTTGGGAAGAAGACGCGAGTCCATTATGAGGTGGATGTGATATGAGAGAAATAATGAGATCTTGAAGTGGATTGGATTGCACCAAAGTGGAAGAACCCATTATGCATGTCGAGGGTTCATGAACATCTTGCACTGACACATTAGAATCATGAGGGGTATCAGGATCATGAGGGGGACTAGGAGTGTGTAGTGGACATGGTTCAATGATAGGCTCTTCAAGAGATGGAATGGAAGAAATAATGGGATCGTCAAAAGAAATGCGATCTTGGGGTGGATATGCGGGATTAGGATGTGGAGATGGAGGGACAAGTGGATCTTGTGGAGGATCTGAAGGAATGATTTGATCTTGACAAGGAGGAAGATCATTGGAATCTTCTTTAAAGGTACTTTGCTCTTGACTTTCAATGGGATCATCGGAAAGGATGGAAGGGATAACTTGATCTTTCTTAGAAAGTGGAATGTCAATGGGATTTGAAAGGACATTGTGTTCATGAAATGGAAGGGGATCATTTGGGATTGGATGGACTAAGATATCTTGATCTTGCTCGGAGAATGGAGTGTCAATAGGACTTGAAAAGGTGTTGTTCTCTTGGATAGAATGGATAGTGATAGGAGGATCATTATGAATGTGTGGGAAGATGGGGTCCTGGTCAACAATTGGATGGGATGATAAGGTTTTGGGATCTTGATCTTGATCTTCTTTAGGACTCATTTCTTCATGCTCTAAATTATTCTCTTGACATGGAGTTGGACTTTGAATATGCATGGGGGATTTTGGCAAGGGATTAATGCTTTGGCATGAAGGAAAGGCAATTTGAACATTTGTAAGATCAGACATTCCAATCATAAAGCTTTCTTGCATCTTAGATTTGGATCCACTTTTTGGTATTCGAGGAATCACTTCTTTTTGAGGGACACCTGTCATCAACATTTGTGTGGCCTTCATTTGATCTGGTGTTAAAGGTGTTGCATTGAACAATGGATTGTTTATTATTTTGAATGTGGACTTTTTAGGAATAGTCACTGTCAATGCCTTTGAAGCACGTTTACTCATCAAGGTAGGTTGGGTTTCTTGTTGCACATGTTCTTCATTTGGATGCGGAGAGAAACTTAATAACTCACCGCCTTGTCGTTTTTGCACATTAATTTGCTTACTTGAGGAGGTCACATTACTCATCATGTCAAGATATTTTTGTGGGAACCTCTTAAAGAGCTTATTCAAGAATTTATCCATCTTTTTTGTCAACTTTGGATCCTTAAGGAACATAACAACATCATCATCAGAGACATCGAAATCTGATGAAGAATCTGGTAAAATATTTGGATTTGTTTCTTGCTGAATGCCTTGATCTGAACCAAATCCTTGTGAAAGAGTTTGTTCTTCATATAAGGTTTGAGTTTGAATATCATGTTGCAAGTTTGGTTGATTCCAATTGAAGGGTGCACTTCCTCTTGGAGTTGGTGGGACACTCCCCTGTCCTGGTTTCATAGGTACAAACACTGGTTCATATAATGGTGGTGGTCCAAGTTGTACCGTGCCATATGGTGGTAGAGATGTGTTTGATGAAGCTTCAACTTGCACTAGTTGGCTAGTTTGAAATTGCGAATTGGCTATGTTGTCCATGGGTTGATACATTGGTTCTCCCATCTTCTTAGATTGTGATCTTGTTTCAACAGGCATGTCACTTATGCAAATGAAATGTTTTTTGTTTTTTTTGGAATGTTTTTGAAGACAATATATGATATGTAACTAAATGCAAACTAAATATATGAAAATGCAATCTATGGCAAGAGTGCAATCTATGTTTTTGGTTGTTTTTCAAGATTTTGACAAACTTATGAATGCAAATCTAAAAGAGACCCTTAGGAAATTGAAATGATATCTAGACCTCAAAGGACAAAAGGACTTAATTGACAAAGGACAAGATGACAATGTCTCCCCTATATGCTTGGATACTAAGCTAGGTTTGACGAAATGATATTGATGATAAAAGGACAAAAGATTTGATAAGGTCTAGACTTCTTAACAATGACTTAGGGTTTATCAAAGATTTGGATTACTCAAGTATGACAAGACCTAGTTTTGACACTATATGCAAAGGGACAATTGCTATGATAATGACCCTAATATGATATGATAATGACTCAAGCTTAATGAAGAGACTTAGGGTATGCAAATATAAATGTATGACAATGGTATGACTTTAATGCAAGAGGACACATGCAAATGGATGACTCTTATTGATATGCAAAGGAGTATGACTTAGGTGAAACCTAACCTTGATACTTGATAATGACTTTGAAAAATGCAACTTAGGATGAACCTAAATGTAAGTGACATAAGAGTTGAGACAAGTTGTTGAACAATGTTGGATAACCATGCTTGAAGGATGATCTTTGAATCTTGTTGAATTTTTGTTGGATGAATATCTCTTGTGTTTAATCTTGTTTTGATCAATGTGTTTTGCTTTTGAAATGGGATAACATTCAACTTTTGACAATCAAAGAATACAAGATGTTATAACTTAGACTCAAGACAATCATGCTCATTTCCACATTCCTTAGGGTAGGCAAAGACATTAGGTACTTGAGAGGTAGACTCATTATGAGATTCAAGGAGAATACATAGATGCTTGACCCCACGGGCTCCCCTCCACGGCACTCACTTCTCAGGGCAGCCAAGCATCAGTCCCCATGGAATCTCCCCATGGCGAACTTAGTATCTCTTCCAAGTATCCGAATTTGTCCTTCTCAAGCAACTAGAAGGGTTTTTTGGCCTCTAAAAACAAGGTGTGTAGTAAGGATTTCTATTAAGCATTACTCCTTGATGTCATGCAAGCATGATTGAGACATTAAGCACATCAAGATACCAAACAAATTTAGTCGCACAAGTGCGATTTAGACCAAGAGGCCCTACTTAGATGTTGATATGAGAAAGAGTTCAAGGGTCATCACTTCCCAAGTAACTGCAATTCCCACGTAACACTTCCTTCAAAGCTTTCGCCCATCAGGTATTTTTTTATAGTGAGTTAGAATGCCAAGGAATTCTAGCCGTACTCACTTTGGGTCGTCCCCTTCTCACGATTATCACTCGCTTGCTAAAGCAAAGTGGTCGGGAAGGCAGGCCCTCTAATGGAGACAAACAATCAACAACACAAGCATGATATTGAAGATCTGGATTTCTGATCACCCTATAAAGGATGAGAGCATACTCTCCTACTCTAATGTCATACTTAACAAACAAAGAAAACAAAGGTTCATTTCCACCTATTTATAAATCACTAAGTGCCTAATTAAAAATCCCAAACACACAATTTGGTTGTTTCTCCAAGGCAACCTGCAAAACACATGTCAGAAGTTTGATTTGTTGTCTTTGACCATCGAATCTGCATAACACATGTTAGTAGTTTGATTTTTAGTCTTTGTTATGCATATGCCAAGATCCTGCACCAATAATTAGTACCAAAATCCAAAGCACAGATGATCTAATTTATGAAAACCAGATTACAATTTCAATCCACTTTGAGAAGGCATAACTTTCTTATCCTAGCTCCAAATTACAAACCGTTTGATGCATTTGAAAGGTATTCAAATAATCTAGAACAAAATTTTGGAAACATCAATGATGTCTCATCATGTTTTCGGGAACCATATTTGTCCAAAAATGCACCGAAGACCCTCAAAATTGCAATTTACTAAAACATATAAAAATTTTCAAGTAAAAACTGCATTTTTCACCTCTGATCTGGACTTTACACAGGCGCAGAAGTCAGGACACAAGCGCAAGATGTTTAACACAAGCGCAGAAGTCTTCAACACAAGCGCAAGATGTTTCAACACAGGCACATAATGCTTCACACAAGCACAGAAGTGTCCAGAATGCACTGCACGGCCCTGTTTTTGGGTTTTTGACCTGCAAAATCAACTTAGAAGCACTCCAAAACACAGTAGAAGGGTTAGAAGGTTAGTATTCACGTCGGGTTCACCAATTAATGTAGCGTAGAAATTAGGATTCATCACAAGATAAGTAGATCAATCAAAATACAAAACAATCAAAGCAATATCATGAGAACACTCATTGAAATGAACCTAATTCCAAAGCACATTCAATAGAGGTATGAAAACAAAGCATTCAAGAGTAAAATTATGCAAACCAGATGTAGAGTTGAATACTTCTTCCATGCGGCTCCATTGTTGTTCTTTCCTCTTCAATAGGTTTGTGGATCTCACCTACAAGTGCACACACAATTGAAAGCAAGATTTGATGAAAAGTTCAAGAGTACTAGAAACGAAAGTTCGGTAGTTTGATAGAAATTCGGGATTCAAGATTCGAAGGGGTTTGATTGAAAAAAACATCCAATTTATAGAGAAATTGGAGAAATGGACAAATTAGCATGATAGTGATTCGAATAGAAATTCAAATCAAGAATAGCAAAGTTATGACATGTTGCTATGCAAAGAGACTTGTGACAATTTTATGACAGATTTTATGACAAATTTCCATGTCAAGACAAGTTCTATGACAAATTGCTATGTCAAGACAAGACTCTATGACAAATTGCTATGTCAAGACAAGACTCTATGACAAATTGCTATGTCAAGACAAGACTCTATGACAAATTTCTATGTCAAGAGTATGACACATGAAGCACACAAATAGGGAGAACTAGAGACAAGATAATTAGGTGGAATTTGAATTGGAAAATTAGAAAAATAGGTGGAAATTAGGAATTAGTAAATAATGAAATTGATGAAAATTTAGAAATTAGGAAATAATGAAATTAGAAATTAGGTAAATTAATTAATAATTTGTCATTTATTAATTAATTCACAAAGAGGAATAATTAGCCAATTAAATGAACATTTAATTGTAATGAGAAGACTTAGGATTAATAAATAATTTAGTAATCCTAGAGGAAGAAATGACAAATTAGGTTAAATGAATAAATCATAAAACCCTAGAAGACGAATTAGAAATGCAAAAAATGACAATTAGGTCTTGACAAAGGATAGTTGATATCGATTCGATCATGATTTTGAATTGATAAATGACCAGTGTTGATAAATGATTTGATTAAGATTGGTTGACAAAAATCAATGACAAATTGACCAAATTGACATGATTGAAAAGGACAAGGATTGATGATGAATCGATCGCAATATGACAAGATTGACAAGGACAAAGATCGACCAAAATCATGACTGAAGATTGTTGTCGACAAGACCTAATTCGAAGGCGAGATGAATGAAGAATACAGAAGAATGACTCGATGCTCGTAAATGATAAAGATCAAGTGCGAATCATAGGAGAAATGTTAATGCAACGCAAAAACCTAAAATGAGGCAATGCGCAAATGTTAAAGCATGACTTTGCAAGCGTTGACCATTTTTAGGTGTCTACAATCGCAATAAACATAAATAATAGAGACAACATAGAAACACACCATAACACAAGATATTTAACAAGGAAACCCAGTGTGGGAAAAACCTTGGTGGGATTTGTGACCCACAATATTTACTCACTGGCCAATGAATAAATACTACTTACAATGCGGGGCCTACACATGCAGGGAGGCCAACAACCTAGAGCTCACTGCTCAATAAAGAGTCACATTGACTACAAAATAGATTATCAAATCCAATACAATGTATTGCTCAAAACAACATCTCTCATGCCATGTTCAATACCTCTTTAAGCTCAGTCTATAACCAAAACCTTCACTGTCAACTATATCACTTTATACAATAAAATGTCTCGCTCTCTATACCTCTCATACAACTTCCATCTCTTATCAAAATGACCTATAAGATCTCATACATATATGAGTCTCTTACAATATACCATGTCGGCTTACAAAATATAATTACATTACAAAACAATTCATATAAACAAAACTTTATCCCATGTCGGGTGGAGTGCTAGTATGCTTTATTCTCAATGTAATTTGAATGCTGGTGAAGTGTCTGTCGGTGCCGGTGTCTACCGGTGTATGAAGTTTGTGATGCTGGGCATGTAGAAACTAATTTTTGGTGAGTTGCCAATTGGTTTCCATCAATGACAACATCAACTATTCTCATAAGAGTATAGAATGCTAACAAGGAAGGGGCAAGATGTAGTATACATCCTCTAGGGTGACTGCCATCTCCACCACAGGCAACAAAAATGTCGAGGTGTCTACATTCCTCCTCTCCATCAATGCCATAAGCATCATAGAATGAAATCTAATGGATGACATAGTCATCACATACCACAAGCCCACCGTGCGCAATAACTCTCTCTCCCTTGATGTCAGCCTCAGGATCTACTCTTGAAGGCTTCAAAAGGTGAGACCAGTAGTATGCTCACGGATGTACGATAGTGTCTGCAAAAGAAAAACATTTTATCAATAATAATCGATCATCATCACCATCATCTAATCAAAGAATTCATTCTATCTATTCTAACATTTAATCGCCTGATCTCATGTCATCACTGGTCACCCCAGATAGGGACCACGATGCCCTACTAGAATGAGGGTGCCCCATTGGGACCAAGGCGGCTTTGGACCCTTAGGTGCTCAAACACGGGGCACGAACCTAGTCTCAGTGATGAAATTATAATCTTGAAATCAATGAAAGCATGAAAAAAGTCAAAGGGAGTCAATGGAAGGTCAACTCACCTCGTCGAGTGGTCGACCGACGAGTATGGGTTGACACAAGATCTCCATCTGCGTAGGTCACTTAGGTCGGCATCAAGGTATAATGGCTAATAGGTGGGATCCTTTGTAATGAATAGTGTCAAACAGTCAAAAAATCACAAATGAAGGTATCACTTTCATATTTATGAGTTATGCACTTTTTCGTTTCATGATTTTTAGTTAAAACCCCTAATTTTTGCACTTTTCCTTCAATCTCACATATATTGAGCTTGGGAGCTCTAATTCTTGCATCGTTTGTGGCATTGGAATCATGAGTTTTCCCTCTCCTTCCATATTAGTCCCATAACATTCTTGGATGAGAAATCATGTTGGGAAAAATGGTGTCTCAACCTTGCATTTATGCGAGGTTACTATTTATAGTAAGTTTTCATTTGAGCATGAAATGGTGCGAAACTCTCCTTGAAGCTTCTGGTTGGCTAGATAAGCATTCCGGTAAAGTTGCGTCGCAAGGTCACAGCTAGTTTTGAAGATATTAAAGTTTTCATCTTGGAGGGGTGCAATAAAATATTTAAACTTAATTTTGGGGACTTTAGAGGCTCTGAAATGCCCTGAAAAGTGGCGGTAATTGACGAAGCTGGTTACAAGGTGATAGAGCACTTCGCGAGCTTTCTGGCGCTTCAAACGGTTCGTCAATCGGACACCCGGTTCTCAAGTTATGGCCTCCGGAAGTTTGTACTCCTGAAATAGGAAAAATAATTTGTATCGGATACATAAATGAGCGGTAAAAGGGAGCGACATGTATTGATGTGTGCTTTAACATGTCATAAGGAATCTAGAAGGGAGATAAGGTCGGCTACACCTTATTGGGTGGTTTTAGCCCATGGTTTTGTAATACCGTTTGACGGTTTCTTGTATTGTATCTCTTATTTATGAGGTGTGTGAGATAGAGGTTGTGTGTAAGATTCTTATGGCTATTGAGTTGCCTCTGAATCTCTGATTAATGGTACTCCTGTGAAGAGCTTTCTCTACGAGTATGTTGTAATCTGTTTTTGATTGCTAAATAAAATATTGAGCTACTTTTGGAGGGTGGGGTTTTTCTCCCGAAAGGGTTTTCCCCACGTAAATCATTGTGTTGTGGTATGAATGCTATTATATCTATTTCTATTTTCTGTAACTGTTGTAATGATCTGAAAAAGTTTTGCATTACCCTCCTCTCAAGGTTAGTGTAGGAAGTTGTTTCCGCTACTTAACTTCCTTACAAATCAAGCCTTTTTGTGAGTTTATTTCATCAAAATCTTTATCAAATTCGCTATGGTAAACATGATACCCTATTTCATCTCACTAATTAGCAAGCCGAAAAAGGGGGGGGGGGGGCATATAGCTACCCGCGAATTTCATCACCTTCCTTTATTAAGAATTAGGTGATTTTGTGATCTAACATGTGGTTTTGTAGGGTGCGGTACCCAATTGTGTAGTGCAGATACCGCTGGGGGCTTCGTTCGACAACTTATGGATATATCCTTTTTCAAATGATGTTTACTTTTCTATACTTTATCTTTCATATGCACGTAGTGTCATATGACTGCTAAAGTGGGGGCTAAATGTTGTGTCATAAATTGTACACCCTTGCTAGGGTAGTTGTAATGGTGGAAAAAGGGTGAATGATAGATCAAGAAGGAAACTACCCTTTCCCTCAAACAGAGATGAGAGTTTCACTATTGATTACCATTCAAGCACTTTTCCCATGTTACATTAGAAAGAGGAGAGGATAATTCACTAGATTCAATCTCTCTACATGAAGATGGTAGATTGAATTCTGAATGAATTAGGAATGTTAAATTGATCCCCTCTTCCTTGTTGGAAAATAGAAAGGAAAGTGATTGAATTATGTAGTGCAAAAGTGACAAAGAACTAATTATAAATTGAGATTAAAATATGGGATGAAGTTGTGCACCTGGATCTAGAAGCAATATGTCAAGATAAAGTCACCCTATGAATTTGAGGAAAAGTTGCCTGGACTGTGGTGGGAATGTACATGATCCTTCAAAAAATCCACGAAATGAAAAGGGTTTTTCCGCCTTTGCAAATGGAGCCTGAATCTGAAAGTATAGCTATGCATCTGCAACCTACACCCAGAAAAGAGAGGAAAATGGGTTGGGATTAGGGGTTTGCCTTTAGGTCAAACCCCAGTTTTGGAATTAACCAAGTAATGAAAGAAAGTACTTGCAATTAGATGTAAATGAAAGACTGAATTGCAAATCACCTCAAGGGAGGTTGTAGTAGCAATGTTGATAGAAATGTTTGTGTGGAATTGTATGTTAGAATCAATCTCCTCTTTAATGGTTGAATCCTTGACTTGAATGCAACACCTAGCCTTGAAGGGAGACTTGAGAATGCTCAATGCTAGAAACAAATACTTGAATGCTTGATCACTTGTGCAACTTGAATCTATCCAACTTCGACCTCTCCAACTTATGCGAATGAGAGGATGAATTCCCCTTAAATACATTTTAGTGGATCTCAATTTGATCATGGTCCAACATTGGGGGAGTTTCCTATCCGATGCACAACAAACAATGCAACCATAGGAAGGGTCCTACCCCACAGTAGGCAAGGGATAGGGGTGTCACGCCTCTATCCTGGGAGGACAAGGGCACCACACCCCTATCCAAGGGGGAAAATGGCACCACACCCTTGTCCTACCCCTTTCTCTAGGGCATAGTGCCGATGGGGTGATGGAGAGGCCAAGGAAGAAGCTATTTCTTAAGGCTGAGCAATCTTTGGTCTCCGATCAGGCTAGAGGATTTGAACTCACCTGCGTGAGGACGCTAATGTAGTAAAAAATTCCTAGGGTCACAATTTTATGACACTACATTTAGCCCCCACTTTAGTAGGTGTATAAGCATATGCCAATACTACCGGTAAAGTACAAGGAAACAAGATTTAAATACTTTTACCACGTCAAGGAGGAAAGATGAGCCAAGCCCCCAGTGGACTTAGGTTCTTATGACTTTGATTGAAAAAATAAAAGTGAAGATCGAGAAGGAAAGAACCATGAATGCAAGTAGTAAATTTCCATTTACTTTGAGTCATGAAAGCAAGGATACCAAAGATTACGGATCAAAACAAAGTTCACTAAGTAATTCTAAGTATCACAAGAAGGAAAGTATGAGGAGAGTGTATGCCCCCACATTAAAGAGATCACATGTGCCTTATCTGGAGCGATTACTTTAATGTAGGATACACCCAAGAGGAAGGGAGTAGGTTATCGCAAGGATTTAGCCCCCAATCGAAGTATAAACCCAAGGATAATGAACATAAAACATGAAGTGGTGTCACTTTCCTTGGGGTCAGTATGTTTTATGATAACTCATGTATATCATGTATGTATATGCATATAATAATCTTCATTATATTGGCATTTTGAGATTGTTGGCCTTTTGAGTTTGTTGGCATTTTGCATAGAGATTGCATTAATGATATGTTGTCATTGATGTCAATTGAACCGGTAATGGTATTCATGTTATTGTTGATATTGTTGTTTTTGATATTGGCTAGTAACCGGTAAGAAGAGATTTGTGGAAAATGTTGTAAACTGGCATGTAAAGTTTGTGAGTTGAACCGATGAACCAATGTAAAGGGTTAAACCATTCTATGTAATGTAACCGGTAAACCCTATCAGCTGTTAAACCCTAACTGATCAAGTTTGTTGGTTTATTATCTGATAAGCGGTAATGACAGAGACACGTGTGATCATTATATGAGGATAAGTTCAAATTTTTTTGGTGCATTTGTTTATTGTCTAGGGAAGGAGAAAAGTGGATTGCATCTAATGCACAATGCGTGATGAGTTACAAAGTCTGATGAAGTGATGATCATGGAGTGGTTGGAATTTTCTTGAAGAATGTGAAGAGATTGTCATGATTTCTAATGGTCAAGATTATACCGACTTGTTTGTAATCTTGATGATGAGAACTAGGTTTTTGTTATGTTACCGACCTAATTGATTTGTATTTAAGGTCGATAAAATTGTTTGTAAAGGTTGTTGGCAAGATTGATAGAAACCCGTTGAGTGAGTAGTTGCCTAACCAGTGAATGGATCTGCACTTTGAGTGAAGGCAGATTGAATCTTAGAAGGATCTAACCAAGCAAATGTAGTGCTACTCAGACAAATCAAGAAAACTTGTTGTTTTCTAACAATTACAACATAAGTGAAATCCCTTAATCGGGTAAGCTCTAACAAGCTTGGTTACTCATTAAATCATCTAACAAGGTGGTCCATTAGCTTAGATTATTAAATCCTCTAGCGAGCTTACTCCTAACAGGGTATTGTGCTTTTCATCAAGGCATATTTATAAATCCCTTAATTGGGTGATTCCTAACCGGAATAAGTTCTTAACAGGACTTATTGTAAATCTTTAACAGGCTTGACTCCTAACAGGGCAAACTTCAGAAGAATTCAGATAGCTATCCTTGTGAGTCTCATTTCACTGTGGTTTTTACCTATTTGGGTTTTCCACATATAAACCTTTGTGCCAAGTGGTGAATGCTTTTGTGGTTATGATCTTATTTGTTGATTTGATTTACTTCTAATAAGACACGATAAGTAGAAGCATTGAGAGATGAATATGTTGAGTTATGATTAAGCATTGTTGATGTTTACAAGATTGAAGTTGTTTACTGTTAAGTTGTCATAACAGTCAAACCGGTTGATGTCAAGTATTCTTATGAATATTGATCTTGACTGAGATATGTTTAATTTGTGTGAATGAGTTTGAGTTTGGAAACTTTGTATCATTTTTTCAAAATACTAATTCACCCCCCTCTCAGTATTCTACCGGATTCTTATTCTTTCATCATACCATCAATTGGTATCAGAGCATCTTAGGTCCTCTTAATCTAAAATCCTAACATCTTGAGGAAAAGATCTTGTAGATCATGATGAAGAAAGGAGGTCTGAAGTTCAACAAAGATAACTATAGAATATGGAGTGATAGAATGAAGATTTACATTAAGAGTCTTGGTAGTCAATATTGAGATCATATAGGAACTAAGTATATTTCACCTACTGGAATCCTGACTAATGATCAGAAGAAAAAACAACAAGAAAATCACCAAACATTAGAGGCTATTATCAGTTCCTTGTCTGATGCTGAATATGTAGATGTTCATGGTCTTCAAAGTGCATATCAAGTATGGAAAAAGCTTGAAGAAATTTACAGCGGTGATGAGCATGTTAAGATTGCTAAAGAGGAGAGTTTAAGAGGAAAGTTCGATGACATGAGAATGTCTGAAGGTGAGAATATCCAGGACTATGGTGAAAGGATTAAAGAGATAGTTGGAGAGATTAAGAGTGCATGAGGGAAAGTGGAAGATGCCACAATAATCAGTAAGGTACTGAGAACCCTGCTACTAGCCTATGCAATCCGAGTTGCAGTTATTTAGGACCTGAAATCCATTGACAAGACAAAGGTAACTCTTGACTGTATTATTGGCAAACTTACTACTTTTGAACTAAATGGCTATGATGGTAGTGCACAGAAATCAGAATTTGCATTCAGAGCTTCTGTCTCTAACTCATCTATGAGAAGAAGTAGAGATACTGGCCATAGCTATGAATCTAGATCCAGCAGAGATGCTAAAGATGAAGACAACCTAGTGGAACTCGAAGCATTGTTGGCAAAACGACTACCTAGAGGCACTGGTAAATACAGAGGTAAGGTACCTTTAAAATGTTTTGCATGCAACAAGATTGGTCATATATCAACAAATTGCCCTAATGATGAAAATGAATACAAGAGAGACAAATTTAAGAAGTATAAGCGTAAAGGGAAGAGAGATTGTCTTGTAGCTATTGAGAGTGGTATTACTGATAAAGAATATGATGATGATGCTAGTGAAGATATCATGTTTCTATCTATTAAGGAAGAAATATCACATCAAAAGGCACTAGTATCTAGAATGGATAACTTTGATGATTGGATCATTGATAGTGGTTGTTCACATCACATGATTGGTGATCAGAGCAAATTTCTTTCCCTGAAGGAATTTGATGGTGGTGTTGTTAGATTTGGCAATGACTCACCTTGTATGGTTAAAGGTAAGGGAGTTATTTCTCTTAATGGGAAGAGCAGTGCTGATGATGTCTATTGGGTTGAAGGCCTAAAACACAATCTTTTAAGTGTGGCACAACTTAATGACAAAGGATACCCACTAGAGTTTAGAAATGGAATGTGCAAAATATTTGCCAACAAAGGTGAATTGATTGCAACCGGGAAACAGACTAGAGGTAATCTATTTCATGTCAATCCTAAAGTTAGCAACTATTTGATTGAAAAATTAGATGATAGCTGGCTTTGGCATAGGAGATTTTATAATATAAATTTTGACAATATTGTTAAAGTAAGCAAGTCTAAGACAGTAAGAGGTCTACCTCAGCTAGACAAACAGATTAATGCTCTTTGTAAAGAATTTCAGCTAGGAAAGATGACTTCTTCAACTTTCAAGTGCAAGTCCTTCTCAGCAAAGCACTTGTTAGAATTGGTTTATACAGATCTATGTGGACCAATAATAACAAGAAGCATTCAAGGTGATAGATACTTCATGATCTTCACTGATGATTGTTCAAGGATGATGTGGGTCACATTCTTTAAGGATAATAATGAATGTTTTGGTAAATTCAAGGATTCAAAGCCTTAGCTGAGAAAGAGATTGGTAAAAAGATAAAATGTCTAAGAAAAGATCAAGGCAACGAATTCACTTATGTGGAGTTCACTAAGTATTGTGATGATAATGGTATCAAGTGGCAACTTTCTGCACCAAGGACACCACAACAGAATGGTATAGCAGAGAGAAACAACTGGTCAATGGTTGAAGCTTATACAATTATGTTATTGCAAGGAGGTGTAGCAAAAACATTTTGGAAAGAAGCTATAACTAAAACTGTTTACACAATGAACCGAGGTCTGGTGAAAAGAGGTAAGGGTAAGACCCCATATGAATACTGGTATGGGAGATCACCTAATGTTAGCTATTTTAAGATATTTGGAAGCAAATGTCTTATTAAAAGAGGTGATTACATAAGAAAGTTTGAAGTTAAGAGTGATGAAGGCATATTTCTTGGCTATTCCAGCAAGAGTAAGGCCTATAAATGCTTCAACAATCAGACACAAAAATTTATTGAGAGTGTTGATGTTCATGTAGATGAATGTCCTGAAGTTTTAGAAGGAACCGGTTCTGAGAAGAAGGATGAAGATCCTTGCATTTTTCTTTTGGAACCTGAAACTATTAAATCCAAAATCGGTAAAGCAAATCATGATGTACTTGTTAATCCAGAACAAATAAATTCAGAAGAATATGATAATGAAGAACCTGAACCTGAAGAGAATGATCATGTTATTCCTAGGTATGTGAGATTGAATCATAATCCTGAACAGATAATTGGAGATAAGGATGCCGGTGTACTAACTAGAAGGAGAATAAGAGAGAACTCTTGCATGATCTCCACCTTTGAGCCTATAAGTGATAAGGAGGCATTTGGTGATGATCATTGGGTGAAAGATATGGAGGAGGAGTTAGATCAAATTAAGAAGAACAATACTTGGACCTTGGTACCCTGACAGTTAAACAAGAATGTTATATGTACTAAATGGGAACTCATAAACAAATTAAATGAAGATGGTGTTGTAGTTTGGAACAAGGCAAGATTAGAATGCAAAAGTTATAAGCAAGAAGAAGGAGAAGATTATGGAGAAACTTTTGCACTAGTAGTAAGACCAGAAGGTGTCAGAACATTACTTGCATTTGCAGCTCATAAGAAGTTCAAGGTATACTAAATGGATGTTCAGTATGCATTATTGAATGGGATACTGGAAGAGGAGGTTTATATAGAGTAGCCTGATGGTTATGCATTGACATAAAAGGAAGACATGGTATGCAAATTGCATAAAGCTTTGTATGGATTAAAGGAGGCACCCATAGCATGGTATGAACAACTTCATACTGATCTGATGAAGATAGGCTTTGCTAAAACTAGTGATGACAACAACATTTATCTCAAGTCTAAAGGAGATGAAATACTGGTCATTGAAGTATTTGTAGATGACATTATATTTGGAGGTAATGATGACATGAGTAATTGGTTTGTAGATTAAGTGAAGAATGAATTTGAGTTATCATTGGTAGGGGAAATAAAAAATTTCATAGGCTTACAGATTCAGTAGATGAAGAATGGTATTTTCATTACTCAATCCAAGTATGTGAAAGAGGTTTTGAAGACTTTCGGTATGAGTGACTGTAAACCAGTTGGAACCCCAATGGTTACAGGGTGTAAATTGTCCAAGGAAGATGCATCTAAGTCTGTAGATGAAAAAGAATACAGGTCAATGATTGGAAAATTACACTATGTTGTTCACAGTCAACTGGATATTGCCCATATAGTTGGTATTGTTGTCAAATTTTAGAAGAATCTAAAGGAGATACATCTAATGGCAACCAAAAGAATTTTTAGATATCCGAAAGGTATTGTTGACTATGGGTTATGGTATCCATATGGTGGAAATTTTGATTTGAAAGCATACACAGATGCTGATTGGGTAGAAAATATTGATGACCGGAAGAGTACTACCAGTGGAGGATTCTTTCTAGGAGGAAGAATAGTTTCATGGAGTAGTAAAAAGTAGAGTTGTACTTCATAATCTACTGTTGAAGCTAAGTATGTAGCAACTTATATGAATTGCACACAAGCAACATGGATGAGACACATTTTAGAAGGTTTGAAGATGGAAATATCAAAACCAATAAAGATTTTGTGTGATAATACAAGTGCAATAAACATTTCTAAAAATTCTGTTTTGCCCGCAAGGACTAAGCACATTGAATTGAAATATCACTTCTTGAGGGAAGAAGTTCAAAGTAAAGATGTTATCTTTGGGCATGTTTTGTGAGAGTTGTGAAACACAACACCACATGAGCCTAAAGATCTTCTTCAAGCTGAATAATCTGTTACAAGGAGAAGCAAGGAAGCAAAAATAACTAAAAGCAAAACATAGAAAAATATGCTCAAAAGATGAGAGCTCAATATTCACAAAAATGTGTGGTGTGATAATGATAGAAAGAAAAGAAAATTAACCTCTAATAGGTCAAGAAACCCTAAAAGGGAAAACCTAGGCTTGCACATAATAATTAATAAAAGATATAATTATTATGCACCTAATATTAGCTTAAGTGTAAAAAGAGATAATAGGGAACTTAAAGAATTAAACAAATATTGTTTAATTAATCAAGTAAAGACCCGATTACTCTAACACCCTCCCTTAAGCTAGAATTAGGGAGAAGGTAAAACCTAGAACAACTACTGAAAGCAGGAAAGATGGGTTCCGACAACAAGGCCTGATCAGGTACCCAAATACAATGAAATCTCTATAAAATGAAGAATAAGGATAAAACCCAGTGGAAAAAAATTCCTCTACAAAAAGAGATAAAAGAACATGCTAGAAGAAGAAGAAGGAAGGAAGGCCTCATAAAGACCCCCCAAGGACAACTTCCTTCACCCCAAGCATAAAGTGCAACTGAAGATAGCGCGGTGATGCAAAATGTTTCATGAAGATGTCTGCAACCTGCTCGGCAGTGGGAATTTACTCCAAAATGAGAGAACCATCCTGAATCAACTAACAGATGAAATGCATGTGAAGCTCAATGTACTTCATCTGCTGATGCTCTACCAGGTTGCGGGAAATATGAATAACACTCTGATTGTCACACCAAAGAATAGTGGGACTATCGGGAGGAAAACCAAACTCAGTCATCAACTGTCAAAGCCATAAGATCTCCTGACTGACGAGCACAAACAACTCGGTGCTCAGCCTCTATAGATGATAATGCATGAGCAGTCTGCTTCTTGCAAGACCATGTGATAGGACTAGAGCCAAGACACAAAAAAAAGCCAGAAGTAGACTTCTGATCAGTGACATCACCAGCCCAATCTGAGTTAGTGTTGCCAATAATGTGAGGTTCCCTTAATGTGTAGTGAATGCCATGAGAACTAGAGCCCTGAATGTACCATAAAATGCATTTGGTAGCTTGCTAATGACTCTCATGAGGATCATGGGAGAGTTGAGAGACAAGGCCAATGACAAAGGAAAGATCAGAATGGGTGAGTCAGGTACAATAAACTACCAACCAATTGGCTGTAAAGTGTAGAATCTACTGAAGGAGTGGGACAAAGAGGAATCAAAACAACCCCTAACTGAAAAGGAGTGGGAGCAGGCTTGCAATCAAGCATAACAAAGCATCAAAGCATGTCAAGAGCATACTTCTGCTGGTAAATGTAGATCCCAGCAAAAGACTGAATCACTTGAAGACCAAGGAAATAGTACAGAAGACCAAGGTCTGTCATCTCAAACTGGTCCATCAAGGCTTGCTAAATATGCTGAATCATAGAGGATGAGCTATCTATGATGAGGAGATCATAAACATAGAGCACAAGAATCAGGATCTCACCCTCAAGAAGTTGAATATACACTGTGTGATCAGAATGACTGCAGGTGAAACCAATGGAGAGCAAGAAAGAATCCATCTTCTCATACCAAGCCCGAGGGGCCTGTTTGAGACCATACAATGAACACCGAAGTCTACAAACCAAAGAACTGTCCTACACAAATCCCTAAGGTTTCTCCATGTATATTTTCTCCTGTAGGTCCCCATGCAAGAAGGCACTCTTCACATCCATCTGAAAAATAGGCCATCCTTAAGAAGCTGCAAGAGAAAGTACAAAGTGAATAGAGTTCATCTTGGTGATAAGGGCAAAGGTCTCAGAGTAATCAATACCCTCAACCTGTGAGAAACCCTTCACAACAAGATGTGATTTGTACTTATCAATGGAACCATCAATAACATACTTAGTGTGATACAACTAGCGACATCTAACCATCTTTCTGCCCTTAAGAAGAGGACAGAAATCCCAAATATCCTCATCAAAGAAGAATACTCCTCCTCCATAGTACAATCCCACTTAGGGTGTCCCATAGCCTCTAAAACCTTCTGAGGATCATGTGAGATGGCATGACTCAAAAGACTATAACCCACAGTATGAGAATGGGTGTGATGAGTATCTGAAGGATCACTAGCCATAGAACCTGCTACCTCAATAGTAAAGCGAGCTCACTTGGCCATCTGAGGTGGGGTAGGGGGAGGTGGGGATGGTGGATCATCAGTACCATCATTAGAATCATCCTCAAAATAAACCTGAAGAGATCTAGTAGAAGGAGTAGGCAAAGGAGTAGACATTGGAGTCAGGGTATCCACTGTGGGAAGGCACTCATCAAACTGAACATCCCATCGAAACAAGACCTCTTTGGAATCAGGATCAAACAACCTATACACCTTAACATCCTCACAGTAGCCAACAAAAATGAGGGGTCATCTCTTCTACTCCATGGCTTTCCTCTAAGCATCAGGAATAAAAGCCCATGCCTCCCTGCCAAACACTCAAAAAAAAGAAACATCAGGCTTCTCATGAGACCAAGCCTCCTCAGGAGTCATATGTCAAATCTCCTTGTGAGGCATCTGATTCTGAATATAGTTGGCACAATTGACTACCTCAGCCCAAAAATATGAATCCATGGACCTCGACGGAATCATACAATTTTCCATCTCCCATAAAGTTCTTTTCTTGCACTCAGTGACACCATTCTGCTGAGGGGTGTAGGGAATAGTAAACTGATGTTACAAACCATGCTTAGTACAAAAATCTCTGAAAGCCTAATTCACATACTCCCCCCCATTATCTATACATATCCACCAAATAGAACAACCAAACTGCTTCTCTACAAATGTCTTGGAGATTCAAAATGAATCAAAGACATCAGACTTGTACTTAAGAAAGTACACCCATGTGCGTCTGGAGAAGTCATCAATAAAAGTGAGTACATAGTTGACCCCAGAAAAAGAAGGAGTGGGAAATGACATGAGATCACTCTAAATCAACTCCAAGGGTGCCAAAGCATGAGAGGCTCTTCCCTTCGGAAAGGGATCTCTATGATGCTTGCCAAGCACACAACCATGACAAACACCATCAATGTAGGAAATTTGTGGGAGCCCAAGAACAAGTGCTTGTGTACTCATCTGTTGAAGATATCTGTAATTGACATGGCCCAAGCACTCATGCCAAAGCTTACTCACTGAATCTGCATGTGCTATAAGAGATGAATCAAATCCTACAGAGGGCTCAAATCCATCAAATCTGTATAGAGGAGATGCAGTATCAACACTCTCAGTAGCCACAACCAAATTAGAGTCATGGAGGTCCTGAATAACCATATCATGTGGTGAGAACTCAACTATCTTACTAGAGCCAGAATGGCAAATTTGATAAATGGACAGGAGGTTTGTTGAGATGTCAGAGACAACTAGAACATCCTGTAGAGTACCCCCATCTAAAGAGATAGAACCTGAACCCAAGACTGAAAGCTAAACTGAGTCACCCACTGCAATATGTGAAGTACCACAAGAGGCAAGATAAGTAACCAGCTGTTGAGTGTGATTCATATGTTGAGAAGCACCAGAATCAAGTATCCATGTGGACCCATAGCTCAAAGCTCGAGCAGTGAGAGCATGACCTTTTCCTATGGAAGGAGAAGATGCCTAAGGTGAGGAGATGCGATGCTACTACATGGCATCCTCAAAAGCCTCTAAGCATTTCCAATACTTGGAAACTAGATGTCCTTCCTTGCAACAAAAACTACAAGTGTCTCTTGATTTCTTCTTAGTCTTCGAGGAAGACTCATCAGACTGTGAAGATTTCCCATATTTCAAAGGAAATGGTGGTTTATAATTGGACTTAGGAGGAGGCTTGGAGGAATGCTCAATGCCTACAGAAGTCTTCTTCTACTTCAATTTCTTCTTTTGCTTCTCCTTAGAGGAATGAGAAACCAAAGATTTATTCTTTGAGCCTGAGAGAATATCCACCTGAGAAAGATGAGATTGCTCACGTGACAGATGCTCACAAAAAACATCAAAGGTAGGCATGATGAAATGAGCACCCAAGCCATCCATGGTGGAGTAGAAAGAAGAGGCAAAAAACTGAAAAAGACCCTGAAGCTTTGATAGAATCAAGTGAATGCACTCTGTGTCTGTCTTGATCTTGCCACATCCCTGAAGAATAGATCTGGTAGTCTTGAACTTGTTCAAACAATCCTCAATGGTGGGAAAGGAATCAGGTGACAAGGAAACCAACTCTACCTCAATCTGTAATGCCTAAATCTCATTAACCCTCCCGAAGAGAGACTCAAACTTCAACCACATAGCCCGAGGAGTGAGCAGCTCATCAAGGTGAAACAAGAGACATGCAAAGAGAGCAAACCCATGGTCTCATCCATCTTGTTTCTGTGCTAAAGAAGCTCATAAGGATGGTGCAAGAGAGGCTGAACCTCATCCAAACAAGACCACAACCCTCATGCCCAGATAAGCCTCATGATGTGGGGCTTCCAGGTGTGATAGTTGTGTGAATTCAACAACTCAATTGAAGGATCTGGCATGAAAAAACTCTGCACTTGCATCTGCTTGTTGGTTTTTTTTATTATGTGATATTTCATAATAGATAGAAGATGCAAAAGGGTTTGTTTGTTTTGAGAGTTTTGGTGTTCTTGATTTCTGATATAAATGATAGAAAGAGAGAAAAAAACACCCCCCCACAATAGATAAACCCAAATCCTAGTATATACTGATGAGAAGGAAGTAGTGCATACGAAAAAAAACTTCAAACTAAAATCTCATGTACCTAATGAAAATTATGAGAAATAAGACCACATATCTAAATAAAGCATGTTGAGAGCTTTCCAACTCCTATTTGTTTTCTAAAAATGGAGTTCGTTTGCCCATTTTACGACCCCAGAAGTGCAAAAATGAGTCCCGACTTTGACTGGAAAAAATTATAGTCAAACAATAGTGTTAGAAAAAAAATCCAACACCACAAGGTTCGGCTCGGAACCAGCTTTTCGACACCTATTTATTTTCCAAAAAATGACTCCGGACACCCAAGATATGGCCAAAAAATGAACCCCCCCTCAAAAAGGCAAGAGGGTGGTGGTCTGGTGGAGAGGCCAGGTGGCGGTGGTGCATGGGCGGCGCTCCGAGGTGGAGCAGCAAAGTGAGGCAGAGGCAGTGGCTGCAGGGAGGCGATGACAACCGGACGACGATGATGGGTTGAGCGGGCGTCGGCGGGCGGCTGACAGGGGTTGGCAGGTCGGGGCCGGTGGGAGCCGTAGGGCGGGGCCGATGGGGCCTAGGATTGACAGGTCCAGTCTGCTGTACAGTGGGCAGACTGTCAAGGGTATAGTACCCTGGCGAAAACTCCAATACCAAAAAGAATTTTTTTGGTAAAACCTTTTTTTTTCCTTTGCCTTTTTGATTTTTTGACTTTTTGTTGATTTAAAAAAAAAAAAAAATCAGGCCTACATGCCGTAAAAAGGCAAAAAAAAAAATTTTGAAATTTTTTTTTCGAACTGCATGCTGTAAAAAGGCAAAAAAAAAAAAAATTTGAATTTTTTTTCTCGAACTGTATGCCAGTGTTGTACGATTTGGTACTGAAGAAAAAAATGCCCCCAGATGCTCAAGAGTCAAAACTAGGCAGGTTTTATATGACTATAGAGGTTTTTGGGCCTTCAAAGCACAATTGTGAGGTTCATTTAGGCCCAAAGTGCTAAAAAAAAGGCCTATCCCTAAGTGCAAAAGAAAAACTTCTTGAAACCCCATATTTGCTTCCAATGCAAAAATTCTCAAAACAAGAACATATAGCTACAGATCTGAAGCTCTGATACCATGTGAGAGTTGAGAAACACAACACCATAGGAACCTAAAGATCTTCTGCAGGCTGAATAATCCATTACAAGGAGAAGCAAGGAAGCAAAAATAACTCAAAGCAAAACACAGAAAAATATGTTCAAAAGATGAGAGCTTAATATTCACAAAAATGTGTAATGTGATAATGATACTAAGAAAAGAAAATTAACCTCTAATAGGTCAAGAAACCCTAAAAGGGAAAACCTAGGCTTGCACATAATAATTAATAAAAGAATTAATTATTATGCACCTAATGTTAGCTTTAGTGTAAAAAGAGATACTAGGGAACTCTTGACTCTATTATTGGCAAACTTACTGCTTTTGAACTAAATGGCTATGATGGTAGTGCACAAATATTAGAATTTCCATTCAGAGCTTCTGTCTCTAACTCATCGATGAGAAGAAGTAGAGATTCTGGCCATAGCTATGTTAGGATTCCCACAGATACTGAGAGGGGGGGTGAATCTGTATCTAACTGGTTTGATGAAGTTCTTAACTTAAAACATGTAGAACAAATTAAAACTGTATACTGGTAAACATAAAGTAATGCAATAAATAGAGACAAAAACAACCACATGAAAAACACACCATAACACAATAGTTTAATGAGGAAACCTAGTGTGGGAAAAACCTTGGTGGGATTTGTGACCCACAATATTCACTTACTGGCCAATAAGAGAATATTATTGCTACAAGAGGGGCCTGCACATGCAAGAAGGCCAAGTGCCTAGAGCTTGCTACTCAATTACAAAATGGGAAGTCTCAATGACTTACAAAATAGATTATACAAATCCAATGTGATGTACTACTTCAAAATAGCATCTACTATGCCAGATCCAGTACCGGTTTATAGCTCTGCTTCTTACATAAACCCTTAACCTATAATTCGCATAATAGGTCTGCCTTAATTTGCCTAATTACATTCCTCCATGCTTACCTAATTATCACACAATGTTCTACAATGAACTCTCTTATATAAGAGTCATTTTACAACTTTCCAAGTCGGCTTACAATGATTTTACAATAATAAACAAAATATATTATCAACAAAATTCCTGTCATTGTGCTGATATGCTTCCTTTCACTGCCAGTGTCGATGGTCTGTGTGCCGGTGTAGAATCTGATCTTGCTAGTGCTGGTGGATTGCCTTTCCGGTGTCATAGGATTGTAAGGTTGCCATCAATGACAAAACCTTCAATCACCTACAATGTCTCATTGGAGTGTGTATTTGCCAACAATCTCCCCCTTTGGCATTGATGGCAACACTCATGAGAAAAATCCAAAAAATGTAACCAAAAATTGAAGTCCAAAAATTTTACCAAAAATGTGTACCAAAAAGAATATGTGAACTCCACCTAAGCAGATGAGTCTTTTGTTGATTATTTTTCTCATACCACTACTCCCCCTTTGGCATCAATGACAAAGGTTGTCAAGGTGTCAATAGAGTGTAGTTTCCTGTCTCAACCTTGTAACTAGTTGGTTATAATTTGAAAAAGATCCACCAAAACCAAATTCAGGCTTTCAAGAAACTTTTTGCTATCTTTTATTGCTGCCTCTGTCCTCTAAACTGTACCAGTGAGGTGTTGCATTTGCTCTGCTAGTGTTTTCTATCCTTGTACCAATGCATCAAATATTTCTTTCCTTAAGGATACAAGGTAGTCCAGTTTTGGACTTGGTCTCCATTTAAGATCCTTAGCCTTACTTTTTTATTCTCTCCTTTTCTCTTTCCAGTTTTAGTAGTTCTTCCTCAAAACCTATTATCTTTTGCTCAAAAAATGACAATGAATCAGATGAATTAATGAAATTGTCAACTAGTTTATTAATTTCTTCTTGTGTCTTGCTGATTTTCCTGTCTATGTCAACTATAAAAAAGTTAGTCTTAAAAGTGTCTCTGTACAAAGTTTTGAATTCCTTTAATGTGCTACACAGTTCTGGTAGAAGTGTGTCAAACTGCCTTGTACACTTCTTTATTTGTTCCTCAAAGAATTTCTGTTTTTCTTTTTCTAACCTCTCCTTGAATGCTTCCTCTTTTATTTGTTCAACTGTCACAGTGTTGTCAGTAATATACTTAGACAAAGTGTCAAGTTGACTCAAAGAATCCTTATTATCTACATTATATTTTGGAGCTATCATCTTCAAAATTGGAATTGTATCATCTATAGCTTTGTATGCCTGTGAGCTACAATCTGTTATTTTCTTTATGGAGTCTAAAAGAATTTCAGTTACATTTGTTGATTTGAATCCTGCAGTTGAAGAGCCAACACTCTGAATTTCATCTATGGGAGCAGTATCCTTGCTTATTGTTCTGTGATACCATCTGCTGGTTTTCCTTATATGTTATCGATTACTGGTGGCTCACTAGCCATATCTATCATACCAGTTGTGTCCTTATCTACCACAATGTTAACTTTCTGAGTATCAATATCAACTATGTATAATACCTCAGAATTAGGATTTGTATCCTCTTGTGGTATATCCATACTCTCATTTGCCGATTGATCTTCAGTAGTTGTTACCGGTGGAGTATCTTGAGATGGTGGGGGTAGATTATCTGTTAATTTTAATGCTTGGAGGTCCACCAATCTTGCCTTTTCATTTATCCTTGTCTTTCTGATACACTTTGATAGGTTTAGGATTTCTATATTCTTCCTATTTTTCTTTCTCTACAAGGAATATATCCCATCCATTTACAGTTTCCTTTGCAACCTCATTCACTCTACCAACCATCAGTGCTATATGTTAGTGTGGAGTTGAGAATACTGACCGGTTAGCTTCATATATCAAATCATCTATTTCCTTTGGTGAGTTTACTGGGTAAACAACAAATAGTTTTTCCACTTTTATTTTCTTGTCAAGCTCTACAATAGCTTGCCTTCTTGCTTCAAGTCTTTTAAATAGTTTAGCTGGTAATTCATCCACAACTTGCATCAAGAATTTCTTGTAGATATCCAAGTGTAGAATTACACTGTTTTCAACTTTTTCTTTGCCATCAATTGACAATGAATCATATAATTTGTTGATGTTCTTAAGCTTTTCTTCCTTTGTTATTTCATCCAATAGTCTATCAATTGGAGCAATATTTTGTTGATTCCTTTTCTTTGGTGTTAACTTTTTCTTCTTAGGAGTTATTTTCTTAGCCGAGGGCCTCACTGCTTCTTGTTTTTGTCTAGTTCTTCTAGGCAAAGGTGTAGTTACCGGTGAAGGTTCTCTTTTCCTCACAACTCTTTTAAATGCGGTTGGCATATCACTCTCTGAAGAAGTTGCTACCGATGAAAGGTGAGTTTCAGATTGTAGTGCTTCTAAGTCATCTTTAGTGATACTGATTTGTTTGAGTACATCTTCTTTGATAGTGTAGCATCCTAAAATTGTGACACTTGCAATTTCGACTGCATTTGGGTCTTCATGATGGTGACGCAACACTCAACCTGAATGGAGACCCCGAAACTTGTCCATGACATCAAAAACTGCATTTTTCAGCACCCTAGCCTGATCCTCCTTGCACCCTACTATCCCTGGAGGTGGGACCATGGTGCCCAGCACCCTGGTCCTTCAGGAATAGGGTGCCTAGCGCCCTGGTCCCCCAGGACCATGGCGCCTAGTGCCCTATTTTGTGCCCGGTCTCTTTTGGGGCCTCAGGTCTTTATGTTTGCAATTTGGAAAATAATCTTTCCTGGTCGGCCTAAGGTTGGAAAAATCAGTCTATCAACCCTAATTGACAAGTATATAAACTACATTTCCTCTCCCATTTTGGTAAGATGGAAAAAAGGCGGAAGCGATACTCGAACATTCAAGCATTCAAGCATTCCTTCAAGCAATTGATCATTCTAAGTCTCCATTCAAGGCTAAGTGTTGCATTCAAGACAAGGATTCAACCATTGAAGAGGAGATCACATACAACATACAACATACAACATACAACATACAACATGCAACAACATTTACACCTTTGCATGTAAGAATACAAACATTCTTACAACAAGGTATCAAGTACTTGTTTTACATTAAAATCATTTACATTACAACATTTCTCATTTCTTGGTTAATTCCAAAACCGGGGTTTGACCTAAGGGCAAACCCCTAATCCCTAACCCCCCAATCATCCTCTCTTTTCTGTGTGTAGGTTGCAGGTACGTGGCTATAATTGAAGATCTGGAATCCTTGTGCAGAGACAAACAGATCCCCCTTCGTTTCGCGGATTTTTCGGAGGACCGTGTGCACGCCGGGCGCCATCGTCCTGTCAACTTTCGCTCAAATTTGTAGGACAGCACCGTCTCGACATTTTACTGCTAATTCCAGGTCTGCAGCTTCATCCTATGTCCCTATCTCAGTTTATAAGTGAATCTTTCTCACTTTTCATGCATTCCTAGCTTAATCCTTCTATCTACATTCTTTACAAAAGAGGGTAGCCTTGCTGTCTTAACCCTTGAAACTCATTTAGAATCCAATCTTGCATTGTGTGGGATTGGATCTTGTGGGTTTCAACCCCTCTTTTGAATGTAAAGTCTCCCCTAAGTGAAAACTGTTAACCCTAGTGACCTCCTTCCCCTCTCCTCGGAGTGGTGGGGGGGAACACTTAGGGTTCGCTTGCGATTTTTCACTTTACATTTTGGTGAACCTGACGTGAACATCCTTTTTGATTATTCATGGTTAGATCTGAAAATTTGCTTCCTTAATTACATTTCCATGTTTGATCTTTTGTAAATTTTAGAGGTTGATTGCATAAAAAACCCTAAATTTTCTTTTTAGTAATTGAGCTTGCAAAATGTTTAATTGTTAATGCTTGTTTCAGATCTACCCTTCTATTACAAATTGTCAATTCATATTTGTGCTTTAATTTTGAAAATTAAGTGGTGTCAAAACCCTAATTTTTAAAACCCTCTTGATTCAACCTTTGACTGATAATTTCACTGATCAAAACATCTCCAAATCGGCTGTAACTTTGGATTCCGCAACAAAATCATAATATCTTTCATCCCTGAAAATTTGGAAAAAAGTTGCGAGGACCGTGTGCACCCTGAGTGCCATCATCCCCGACATTTTTTCTGAAATTTCGGGAGCTAGATCTTACTGTATTTTTCTGCTAAAATCCACAATTTTGGCTGATTTTATCAATTACAACACTTTCAAAATTAAAGTCAAAGTTGGTCTAGGGATTGCTTGGATTAAGGCTCCTAATCATTCAAAAATTGTTGAAATTGAAATTTTGTGTCAAAATTGTGTTCTTACTATCCTAAATTTGAAAAGTGTGTTGGCGTTCATTCGAAATTTCAGTGCTTTATTCAAATTCTTGCAATTTGTGACTTTTGAAATTAAGTGTTTAGTTACACCAACCTTGATTTTCGCTTTCAAAATCAAATTTTGCGTGAAATTGAGTCAACTTTTAAAATTCAAAACTTGCATTGCTCTTAGTAATCCCTCTAAAATCATAAAATTCAAAATTTCAGTTTCCCTCTCTTTTTCAAAATTCAAATTTTGCATTTTTCAACAATCTTGGTAGGGTTCAATTTTGAGATTGCAACTTTAATTTGGCCTATCTACAGATCATAAAATCACTCAATTTTTTTAGATTAGCTTTAAAATCATCATAACTTTCATCCCTGAAAATTTTGAAACAAGTTGGGAGGATCATGTGCACTCCGAGCGCCACGGTCCCTGACATTTTTTTTGAAATTTTGGGAGATTGTCGTGATTGCATTTAACAGCTTAAATCTAGGAGATTGGCTGATTTTATTGAAATTTGCTACCTCTAAATTCAAAATCTTCTCTCTCTCTCTAATGCATGAGTTTTACAACAATAAGCCCTACTTACACTATTCCCGTTAGACGAAGCCTTAGAATTAAGTCTTTCCAAGGTTTAATTACTGAGGAGATGGAACCTAATTTGAATAGCCTTTTTAACGAGGACATGGGTAATTCCTCTAATCCTCTTAATGACGAAGAAGCTCTCCATGAGGTTTCTGAAGAACAACTTTTGAAATTGGATAACCAATTTGACGATTTTCGACAATGGATGTCTCAAGAATACCCCGATAGTCAAGCTCTTTCATTAATTGAGGGTCTAAAACGTATGGTTCAAAGTGATAAGAATGGAATTGAT
Source organism: Cryptomeria japonica (assembly GCF_030272615.1). Classification (NCBI taxonomy): domain Eukaryota; kingdom Viridiplantae; phylum Streptophyta; class Pinopsida; order Cupressales; family Cupressaceae; genus Cryptomeria; species Cryptomeria japonica. Next base: position 33,457,633 of record NC_081408.1, on the reverse strand, counting down.
ATTTTGTGTGGTATTGCACACATTGTGGATTCGAATGTAATGCCTATGAAGAGTTGTGCCGAAACTTTAGATTACACAACCTCCTACTCAAGTCAATCATTCTATTCCTTTGACAACTTCTATTGCTAGCATACCTACCTTTACATCAAACATAATGACTACTTCAATACAAGACATTCCGCCTATGATCACCAGTCATGGGGGCAATCCTTCTTCTTCAATTAACCCTCTGCCTTCATTCAATCCGACTTCTTCATTCATTCCTTCAATGAGTGTTCCTATTACATCTCCACAAATGAACATGACACAAGGGGGCAATTCATTCAACCATTCCATTCCTCCTTGTAGTGTTCCTCCTTTCCAATCCTCTCCTATGACTAATTATCATAGTGTCCTGCCACCTTACTCTCTACCTTCTTTCAATAACATAACACTTCCATCTCAATCTAACACATCTAATATGAATTCTTCGACTGAAGCGACCATTAACAATCTTGCACAAACTGTCTCTTCTTTACAGCAACAAATTGCCTCTATGAATCAATCTAAGTTTAGTGTGCCCACTTTCTCTTGACATTGTTCAAGCTATCCCTCCTAAGCATGTTGAAATCCCACATTTGGAGCTTTATAATGGTAAAGGTGATCCTCTAACACATGTTAAGACTTTTCAAACAATATGTACCGATTTTGCTTATGACCAAAGGTTGCTTGCAAAACTGTTTACTAGAACATTAAGAGATAAAACCCTACAATGGTATTGCTCGTTGCCTTCGTATTCTATTACTTCTTTCGAACAACTTGCAAATGCTTTTATTCAACAATTTCAAAACAATATAAGTCTTAAAGCTACTTTGATTGATTTAATGCATTGTAAACAAGGTGTTAAAGAAAAAGTGACTGATTTCATTGGTAGATATAAGCATTTGTATGCTCAAATTTCTTTTCCAGTGCCTGACAATGATATTCAAAGAATATTTATTTCTAATTTACAAAAAGATATTCGAGACAAACTTCTGTTTTCTGAGTTTACTTCTTTCCAACAGTTGTGTGCAACTCTTCACAATTATCAACTGACTGTGAGTCAAATGGAACAATCACATCCTATGGCTCCGAGTGATAAGGGTGATAGTAGTCAACAACCATTTGGGAAGTTTAAACCGAACAGAGAGTCCATCAAATTCAATGAAAACATCATCAACAACAATGTGAATGCAGCATCAGGTGTGCCTCCTATTTCTAAGTTTTTCAAGAAAGAAAGAAAGTTTACTCCTTTGAATGAATCATTGCATAGTATTATGAATAAGTTATTGGAACAAAATGTGCTTACTCTTCCTCCTATAAGGAAAATTGATCCTACAAAGATTAATTCACCCTATTTTGATAACAAATCTTTTTGTCAATTTCATCGTCAACCTGGGCATGATACTGAAAAATGTTTTGCTTTAAAGGGTAAAATTCAAGATTTGATTGATAATAATACTATCTCTGTTTCTGGAGTGAATGATAAAGGCAATACATTTGTAGCTCCTCCTAACCAAAATTTTCAGATTTTTACTGATCCATTACCTTCTCATACCTCTAATGCGATTGAGACTAATGATTCCTCTTTCTCATCTGATGGTCTTGTGTCTATGACTCCGAATGTGATTAACTGTGTAGAGTAGCAAGAAAACCCTAAAGAACCTCCCATCACATTTGATTCTAATGAAACTATCAGGGCACCTGATGGTCCTTTATACATAGTTGCAAAAGTCAAGAATACACCTTGCCGTGGAGTGCTTATTGATCCTTTGTGCATGGTTAATGTTATTACTGAAGAATTTTTTTTTACTTTGCAATTGAATCAAGTGGTCTATGACAAAATAGATGTGGTTGTGAAATTATTTGATGCATTTTCTTCTCCTGCAATTGGTTCTATTACATTACCTATTGAGGTCCATAACAAATCCCTTGATGTGAACTTTGCTATTATTCCATCGTCTGAACAATTTCGTGTGAAGCTAGGCTATCCTTGGCTATCCTCCATGAAAGCTATTGTTTCTCCTATTCACAAGTGTTTGAAATTTCCCCATAATGGTGAAGTTGTTACTGTCAATCATAGTCTCTTTAAACCAATTGAAAGAACTTCTAGCGTTCCTATTGATTATTTTTGGCCTAAACAATTCCAATCTCTTCCTCCGCGAAGTGATCATCTTTTCAAATCTTATCAAAAGTGGAAAATAGATATGATCCTATCTCTAAGTGAACCTAGAACACCCAAACTTGATATTCCTATCGTTCTTGAGAAGGAAGTTCTTCCTTTGAAAGATAAAACTAATGTCTTTCCTCAAGAAGATTCCCAACCCATTCCTATGGATGTGACTATTTCTACACCTAATAAACTTCCTAAAAGTAGACCTATACCTCATCGTCATGATGGACTTGGTATCCTTCTTAAACCAAATATTCCTCCTTTATACGGAGCAGTTCCTCCTCCTTCTTTTTATAGAGAGAAGAGACCTTCCTCTTCTCCTATTATCCAGCCTAAGAGACCACAACCTAAACACCCAAGGGATAAGGATGAGAACATTCCTCCTCCTCAATCTTCTCCACTTCCTACTAAGACTAGACGAAATCATTCTGCACGTGAACGCCGATGAAAGCATCATCTTAGAGCTCAGGTAGCTGCTTCTCAAACTTTGCAATCCCCAAAAACACCTTCAACAAGCATTATTCCATTTTCTCCAAAATCTCCTAAACATAAGATGCATGATGGTCTTGATCCTGTGCGAGTTAAAGATCCTATTTTTATAAATCTTGATGATGATATAGATGAAAATGTTATTCATGATGAAAATGTTACTTCTCTTGCTTCTGATAGTGAATATGAACTTGTTGATATTGATAACCATTTATCTAACGAATTTTCTAAAGCACTTATCCTAGGTCCTAGACAAGAACAATGTGGCTTGGAACATGAACATAGCCCTTGTTTGGATCTTGTGATAGCTCCATCTGCTGTGTTGAATGTTCCTCCTCTAGCGTGTTCCCTGCCTTCCCGAAACATTGATCAGCAAGATCGGGGGGTAGATGATGTGCTAGACTAGTTTCATTAGCATAGCAGACTCTCTCCTCCTCTCTTTTGTTACTTCTTCTATGTGTTATTCTCATTCTTCTATTTGTTGTCCTTAGTGTTGTCTACTTGAGGACGATGCAAAGCATTGAGATCTCTTTTGGTCTCTCTCATGTTGACTCAAAAGACACATGTGTTCCCTTCTTCTAGGTGACCTTCATTGATTGGGGAATGAAGAACAATTATGCATACAGCATACTGACCCCGAGGAAAGCGAAGTCACCTCGTGCTTTGTGTTTTGTGTCTATTATCCTTGGGTTTATCTCACACTTGGGGGCTAAATCCTTGTGATAACATGCTCCATTCCCTTCTCATTTCTTATGTGTATCACTACCTTAAAGCAATCACCCCCGTTGAGGCATGTGTGATCGCTTTAACGTAGGGGGGCATACACCCCATCTATCCCTTCAGGATACTTGAAAATTTCTTGGTGAACTTAGATTTGCCTTGAAAATTTTTGGTATTTCTCTTGCATGACTCATAGTGAGGGAACCTTACTACTGACAGTCATGGTTCTCCCTCGTGATCTTCCCTTTTACTTTGTCAATTGAAGTCGTAAGATCCTTAGTCCACTGGGAGCTTGGTGTATCTTGCCTCCTTGCCGTGGTGAAAGTCTTTCAATGTTGTTTCCTTGTACTTTACCGGATGTATGAGCGTACGCTTATACTCCCGCTAAAGTGGGGGCTAAATGTAGCATCCTAAAATTGTGACACTTGCAATTTTGACTGCATTTGGGTCTTCACGATGGCGACGCAACACTGAACCTGAATGGAGACCCCGAAACTTATCCATGACATCAAAAACTGCATTTTTTAGCACCCTGGCCTGATCCTCCTTGCACCTTGCTGTCCCTGGAGGTGGGACCATGGCGCCCAGCGCCCTGGTCCCTGGCCCTATTTTGGGCCCGGTCTCTTTTGGGGCCTGGGGTCTTTATGTTTGCAATTTGGAAAATAATCTTTCTTGGTTGGCCTAAGGTCAGAAAAATCAGTCTATCAACCCTAATTGACAAGTATATAAACTACATTTCCTCTCCCATTTTGGTAAGATGGAAAAAAGGTGGAAGCGATACTCGAACATTCAAGCATTCAAGCATTCAAGCATTCCTTCAAGCAATTGATCATTCTAAGTCTCCATTCAAGGCTAAGTGTTGCATTCAAGACAAGGATTCAACCATTGAAGAGGACATCACATACAACATACAACATACAACATGCAACAACATTTACACCTTCGCATGTAAGAATACAAACATTCTTACAACAAGGTATCAAGTACTTGTTTTACATTACAATCATTTACATTTACAACATTTCTCATTTCTTGGTTAATTCCAAAACCGGGGTTTGACCTAAGGGCAAACCCCTAATCCCTAACCCCCCAATCGTCCTCTCTTTTCTATGTGTAGGTTGCAGGTACGCAGCTGTAATTGAAGATCTGGAATCCTTGTGCAGAGACGAACAGATCCCCCTTCGTTTCGCGGATTTTTCGGAGGACCGTGTGCACGTCGGGCGCCATCGTCCCGTCAACTTTTGTTCAAATTTGTAGGACAGCACCGTCTCAACATTTTATTGCTAATTCCAGGTCCGCAGCTTTATCCTATGTCCCTATCTCAGTTTATAAGTGAATCTTTCTCACTTTTCATGCATTCCTAGCTTAATCCTTCTATCTACATTCTTTACAAAAGAGGGTAGCCTTGCTGTCTTAACCCTTGAAACTCATTTAGAATCCAATCTTGCATTGTGTGGGATTGGATCTTGTGGGTTTCAACCCCTCTTTTGAATGTAAAGTCTCCCCTAAGTGAAAACCGTCAACCCTAGTGACCTCCTTCCCCTCTCCTCGGAGTGGTGGGGGGGAACACTTAGGGTTCGCTCACGATTTTCTGCTTTACAGATAGCATTAGCCTGTCTCGATCCTCTTCTCACTGTTTCTTCTACCTTCTTTACTCTTTTCTTTGATTGGATTTGATTTTCAATAGTTTCAGCACTGCCAAATACCTCTTCCTTAGGTTCCTTGGGTGCTTCCAGAAGGGCTTTTGCATATGTTTCAATTATGTGATCATCTGTTTCATAACCCATCTCAGTAACCCAAATTGTTCTTGGGATAACTACCTCCATCTAGATCTCATCCTTCTTAATGACAAAACATATTTCATCCTTATATTTATTTACAATTTCTTGTGATAGTCTGATTCTAGTGTTCACCCGGACCTTCAATGCTTGAAAGTACTCGTTAATATTCTTTTCTTTGTTTTCACCCATGTTTTTCAATAAGTCAGACAGTTGTTTGCCCAAAATTTTTGCTACCTATACCAAGCACCTGTTTTGTTATATGTAGCATTAAACAGACAAGTAAATTACCAAATCTAAATGTCCCCTTTTTGTCCTTCTTAATCTTTCCTAGATTGTCAATAAGTTCATCCTTCAGCCATTTACACACATCAATTTTCACATTATCCTTAATCATATCATAAGCACTCTTTATGCATAAGCTAGAAACTGAATTTAGCCTGTTTGCATGGGTTGTTTTGTAGCCTAGAATCATGCTAATGAATCTCACATTGATTTCAGTTACATCATTCACCCTTAAAGACCTTTTGTCAGATGTTGCACCTGTTAGGTTCATTACTAGGTCATTTGAGACCTTCTTTGTCTTATCAGGTCTGTTATCGGTGGAGGGTAACCTTGTTACAACTTTTACAGCCTCCTTAGTAATTTTGTGAACCGAATATAGCCAAAAGAATGCACCATGTACCCTGCTCAATATTATCCTTATAACTTCCTTAGGGAAATTTGGAATGCTGAGAATTTCAGTGAATCCCAGGGTTTCAATTATTTTGTGTTCAGGTTTCATATTACCGGAATCATCACATATGACAGTCTTGTACATGTTATTAATTTCTTCATCACCTAATTCTTCTATGTGGCAATGAATATACATTCTAGGGTCTTTTGCAAAAACTACTCCTTTGGGAATTTTAGAAAATGCACCAACATTATCATCCTTCTTTGTTATTTTAGGAACTAACTGAAATACGGGCCTAGGGCGCTTGATTAATTCCACTATAGTAGGGTTTGCTATAAATTTAGGTACATAAGAAGATCCCATGATTATAAATACCTTTTTCTGCCTTTGGAAAGATTGATTACTGAATTGCTTTGCTTCTTTCTCGAAAATGCCTTAGCTCTAGAAATTTCACGCTCTTCGAATGTTTGAATGCTCAGTGAAGTAAAATGGAGCCAAAAACATTGATTTATAATGTTAATTTGCCAACTACCATATTTAATGCATGTTGGTTAAGTAATCACTTAACTTTATCTGCCGGTATAGAAGTAATTTCAACGTCTTACCATCAACCGAGGGAGTAATAGCATATTTCACATTTGTTTGCCAAACCCTCAAGGGAATTTTCTTCAGTTGGATGAAGAGTCTCCTGTTGGTGGAGTACTACTCTATTCTGCTAGTGGAGGAGTATTCCTTTCAACATTCAGTTCTGATTTCTTGATCCATTGTTTTGAAAATTCATGCTTAACTTCTTCAACTTTTCCTTTTCCTTTCAAACTAGGACCTTTGTTGTTTACCAGTGAGGACTTCCTTCTACAAAATTTAGCAATATGTACAATTTTGTTACATGCATAACAAGTCACATTATTTTTCTGAATAGCCTTTCCATATCCTATTCTGGTTTGTGTCCTGCATTGGTTAGATAAGTGTCCAAATCTTCCACAAATATAACATCTCACATTCATTCTATAATTTTCAGAATTATGACCAACTTTGTTGCATTTTGAACATTGACTGGTGGGTGTATTGGTATTCTGATAATTTCTAGATCTACATTGATTTTCTCTATGACCATACTTGTTACAGTTAAAGCATTTTCCATTGAATATATAAGCAGTAGGTTGTTTGACCGGTTTGTTATGATCCTATGTGTTTGCAGTACCAAAGCTTTCACTAACTTCAAAGCCAAGTCCACAAGTGTCACCATTAGGTTTCTGATTCTTCAACAAGTCACCAAGTTCTTCTGAGCTTTTCTTGAATTTCTCTTTGTGCTGGTTTGCAGTATCCAGTTCTCTTTCTAAGATCTCTTTCTACCTCATAAGTTCATTGGATTCATTCTGTGTATGCATCATATCTGTCTTCAACAAATCATTTTCATAGCTAAGTCTCGTGTTCTCATTTGCTGCATCACTTAGTCTTCTAGTCAAATCTTCTTCATTCTTCTTTCTATCTTCAATTTCCTTACAAAATCTCATAGTCATATCCTGCATCTCATTCTTTATTGTCATGTTTTCTTGTTTCAGTTTGTTTATCTGATCATTAAGAGTTTCCTTTTCATCATTCTCATTTTGCATCTTTTCACAAAGTTCTCTTCTCTTATTTCTTGCAATGGCAAAATTCTCTTGAAGTGCTTGAATAATATCCTGAGCTGCCTTTAGATCATCTTCAAGTTTGATATTTTTCAATTTTTTTGTATCATAGTCTGAGAGAGCTGCTTCTAATTGCTTCATCAAATTTTTCATCTCTACCGGTGTCAAGATCTTCCTCAAGCTGTTAGGCTTCTGAAAATAGAGGACCAAGCTCTGATACCAATTGTTAGGATTCCCATAGATACTGAGAGGGGGGGGGGGGTTAATCAGTATCTAACCAGTTTGATGAATTTCTTAACTTAAAACATGTAGAACAAATTAAAACTATGTACCGGTAAACAAAAAGTAATGCAATAAACAGAGACAAAAACAACCACATGAAAAACACACCATAACACAGTAGTTTAATGAGGAAACCTGGTGTGAGAAAAACCTCAGTGGGATTTGTGACCCACAATGTTCACTTATTGGCCAATAAGAGAATATTACTGCTACAAGAGGGGCCTGCACATGCAGGAAGGCCAAGTGCCTAGAGCTCACTGCTCAATTACAAAATGGGAAGTCTAATTGACTTACAAAATGGATTATACAAATCCAATTGATAGTTCTAATACTTAATATAAGTACATATCCAATAGCCAACAAGATGAGAGGGGGGGGGGTTGAATCATACAAACTTAATCTTCCATAAAAACATCAGATTCAACCTCGGTAACATATACTTCAATAATATAATCAAAATTGCTAAACATGCAAACTCAAAAGCATATAAACATCATAAACCTCATAACACCAGATTTAACGTGGAAACCCAAATAGGGAAAAACCACTGTGGGATTTCAGACCGACTAAGAAATATACTTTTCTAGAGTATGCTTGGTTAAAAGCAAATCTTGTTAAAGATTACAAACACATTGCTAGATGTGACTCGGTTAAGGGATTTCCCTCAGATTTGTTAGGATCTTCACCTTGTTAGAAGTGACCTTATTAAAGGATTTCAAACACTCAATCAGAATGTCACCTTGCTAGAGGGTTTTACAAATTAGACTGTTAAGTCCACTCGGTTAAGAGATTTTCTGTCACTTTCACAAAATAACAGTAATAAAAATCTATCTGCAACTTCACATCTAAAATGCTAAAGCAGATTGTTATTTGCTCAATACAATCTAGACATAGAACTAATCTTGTCCATCTGCTGGGCTTCTATACTTTGTTATTCAAACAGGTCTTTAAGCTTCTGTGCTCGGTAATCACTATGTAGCATCCCTGTGCATACATTTGCCTGCATGCATTGTTTATCAACAGTTCCCTATTTATAAACAATTAGCTAACCGCTTAATCTTCTTGATCACATTTCCCATGATCAATCATAGCCATCAGATCTTTATGCTTGACTAGGTTCAATGCATCTTTCGATCTGAAAAATGTTTTACCTCACCTTGGAACTTGCATATATTTCTTAGAACTTGTGCTAGGGTATTGCGGTTCAATCTGAGTTGTAGATCTTCCTGTCAATCCTCCATTGCCATATATTCTTAACAAACTTTATTTATGACATACCAATCATTTAATCAGTTCCAGCTCATCAGCTTCCTTCATTAAATAATGCATGTAAACTTTTAATGCATTCTGTTATAGATCGGTTACAACTCGGTTACAACTCGGTAATTACTCGGTGAATACTAAACTTCACTCAGTAGACATTCTGCCTTCATTAAACGATAGCGATAACCTTAGGGTTTACCGACTAGGTTCTTTGCTTGGTAACATAGTATAGTATTAACCTTACAATTTACAACATATGTATGATGTTAAAACAATCTAAACATCATGATCTCATCATTGTTTGACTTGGTAATAGTTGCCCATTGAATACCTTATTCATCCCTTTATTCATCATAATCTTTTTGTGTCTTTTACCGACATCTTTATACTCTTCAAATCATACTTCTCAAGATATGGCAACATCATATTGAATTAGAAAATCAATTTCTTGACATCAATGACAAAATAATAATATCAAGATAGTAAACATCTTTAATCAGTTATATCCATAATCATCAACAACCTTCTCAATATCCTTATTGAAATGTCAACAATCTTCCATTGTCTGTTATAATGCCAAATGCTAACAATCTCCCCCTTTGGCATTGATGGAAAAACCAATTGATTTGACCTTAAAAGATTCGGATTGCTGTGATTCTGAAAAGCTAAAATGCTCTCCCCCATACATTAGACTTCTCCTATTTTCTTCAGTCTTTTCAATCAGTCTTCTCTCCCTTATATTATTCTTCTCCCCTTTATATTAGTCTTCTCCCCCTTTGAAAACAATGCCAAAAAGTAAAGAACTAAAAAATAATTTCTTCCTGTATGAAGTGATTTCCTGCTGTTGTGTATCAACTGAGTCTCAGTTAGAGCATTTTGTCTTCAGTTCCTGCTCTCTGTATGGTATCCTGTATTGTTTCTTGCACACCTTTAGAAAACCTCCTAAAGTGTGTAAATCAGCATCAACTCCTAAAAGATATTCGATAGAGTCATCGGATTGATGCTTTCACCAAACTCGGTCAGTGAGTAGAAGATAGGGGTAAGACCCCTAACTTACTTCTGAGATATTCAAAAGTATCCCTTGGTAGTGGTTTGGTGAAGATATCTACTATTTGTTCCTTTGTGCTAACATACTCCAACACCACTTTCTTCTCTTGAGCTTCTTCTCTAAGATAATGATATTTGATAGAGATGTGCTTTGTCTTAGAGTGCATGACAGGATTTTTTGAAATGTTAATGGCACTAGTATTGTGACAGAATATAGTTAATGGCTTGGTAACTTTCTCATTTATACCTTCCAACAGTTGTTTGATCCATGCAATGTTGGTACAATTCAATGCTGCAGCAATGTATTCGGCTTCTGCTGTTGACTGTGAAACACATCCTTGTTTCTTGCTAAGCCAACTCACTAGTCTTTCTCCTAAAAAGAAAGCTCCTCCACTTGTGCTTTTTTTGTCATCAATGTTGCTTGCCCAATCAACATTAGTATAAACTGTTAAATCAAAATCATTTCCTTTCTGATATACTAAGCCATAATCCTCAATGCCTTTCAAGTATGTAAAAATTCTTTTGATTGCTATCATGTGTGTTTCCTTAGGATCTGCAGAGAATCTTGCAACTATACCTATTGCATGTGCTATGTCTGGTCTGCTGTGAACAACATATTGTAGCTTTCCAATCATGGATCGGTAAAGTGTCTCATCAACAGATGCAGATTCATCATTCTTTGATAATTTACAGTTGGTAGTCATAGGAGTACTTACTGGTTTTGAATCCTCCATTCCAAATTTCTTCAAGATTTCCTTTATGTACTTGGATTGAGTAATGAAAATCTCATTTTTCATTTGCAGTATCTGTAAACCTATAAAATACTTTATCTCACCGATTAATGACATCTCAAATTCTTTGCTCATTTCATTTCCAAAGTTCTTACATAGAGAGTCATTTCCACAAAATATAATATCATCAACAAATATGGCTGAGATCAGTATTCCATTTTCATCATTCTTCATGTACATATTGTCGTTCTCACTTGTCCTTATAAAACCAATCTTAATCAAATAAGAGTGCAATCTTTCATACCATGCTCTAGGTGCTTGTTTCAGACCATATAAAGCTTTGTTCAATCTACATACCTGATCTTTATTATTGTCTTCAACAAATCCTTTAGGTTGTTCAATAAAAACTTCTTCTTCTAATATTCCATTCAGAAATGCAGATTTGACATCCATTTGATATACCTTGAAGTCTTTGAAAGCAGCATATGCCAACAATGTTCTTACTCCTTCAAGTCTAGCAACAAGTGCAAAAGTTTCACCATAATCAATTCCTTCTTCTTGAGCATAACCTTTGCAAACTAGTCTTGCTTTGTTTCGAATGACCTCTCCTTTTTCATTTAGCTTGTTTCTAAAAATCCACTTTGTACCGATTACATTTTTGTCCTTCGGTCTTGGGATTAGTGTCCATGTGTCATTCTTCTTGATTTGATCAATCTCTTCTGTCATAGCATTTATCCAATATTCATTGTTAAATGCCTCTTTCACTATTCTCGGTTCAAATTCAGATATCAGACATGTGTTCTGTCTTAGTTTGTTCCTTGTCATCATTGGATTATCCTTATCACCTATAATCTGACTCGGTGCATGATGTCTTCTGACATACTTGGCTAATATAGGCTCGGTAGGCTCTGTATGATCTTCTTCATCACTCAGTAACTGGATATTCTCTTCATTTTCTTCAACAGTCTTCTCAATAAGACTTGTCGGTTGAACATAGACAAATTTATCATAGTCTTCTGGTTCCTTGGAATTTCCTTCATCATTTCTTTCTGCAAATTCATCAATTTTCACATTTGCACTTTCTACTATTTTGTTAGATGATTTGATCAGACATTTAAATGCTTTGCTTCTAGAAGAATAACCTAGAAATGCTCTTTCTTCACTCTTCTAATCAAACTTGCCATTTCTATCATCTTTGTGAACATAGCATCTACTTCCAAAGATTTTAAAATAACTTACATTAGGTTTCTTATCATACCAAATTTCATATGGTGTTTTCAAAGTACCTTTCTTCAATTGTACTCGGTTCAGGGTGTAAACTGTTGTGCTTATTGCTTCTCTCCAAAATGTTTGTGACACTTTCTTTTCAATCATCAGTGTTCTAGCACAATCCACAATAGATTAGTTTCTTCTCTCAGCTATTCCATTCTGCTGTGGAGTTCTCGGTGCAAAGACTTGTCTTTTAATACCAAGATCATTGCAGAATAAGTTGAATTCATCAGATGTGAACTCTCCTCCTCTATCTGATCTAAGACATTTCAGTTGTCTTCCTGTTTCATTTTCAACTCTTGCCTTGTACCATTTAAACATTTGAAAAGCTTCTGATTTATCTTTTAAAAGCATTACTGACATCATCCTTGAATAGTCATCCACAAATAATATGAAATACTTATCACCATAATAACTTTGAACTTTCATAGGACCACAAAGATCAGTGTGCACAAGATCTAAAATTCCCTTAGAAGTGTAAGACTTACTTGTAAAGCTTGATCTTGTCATCTTACCCATCTGGCATCCTCGGCACATAGCATTCTCAGGTTTTTCAAGACTCGGTAGACCTCTTACTCGGTGCTTCTTGCTTAGTTTGATCAGATTATCAAAATCTACATGACAAAACCTTTTATGCCATAACCAGGTATCATCTATCTTTGCATACAAACACTTGTACCGAGTTGAGTCAAGGTGAAATTTGTTACCTTTTGTTTGGGTCCCGGTAGTAGCTAACTTTCCATTCTTATCATGAACTTTGACAATTCCTTTCTGAAATTATATTCGGTAACCTGTGTTGTTTAGCTGTGCTACACTCAACAAATTGTATTTCAAACCTTCAAACCAATAAACATCATTGCATCTTGCATTGTCAAGAAGTGTTATAGATCCTTTACCTTTCATCGGACTGTTAGGCCCAATATGGAAAGCTAATGTACTACGAGGGGAGGGGTGAATCAGTACTTCAAAATTTTTCTTGAATAATAACTTTACTGTTATGCATAAACAAAATAGTGCAGTAACATAAAATTAAGTTAAAGAAAATAGATAACAATCATACATGATTCACTCCATAACACATATATTCTGGTTACGCAGAAACTCTTGGTTAGAGAGAAAAATTGCAGTGGGGATGCCACCCACAACTTCACTACTGCAATAATAAAGAGTGCTCGGTTAGAGCTACATTTTAGCTATTTCTGATAGCTTATCCTATTAGGAGTAACAAGATCTGTTAGATCTACCTTGCTAAAGGATTTTACAACATTTATTTTGAATTCTGCATCTGGTTAGAGGCTTTACAATTTATAGACTTGATTAGAGTCTTTTACCCTGTTAAAGGTTTCTCTTTCAACTTCACAATATTAAAAATAAAATCATTACAAATATCTGCAACTTTACATCTAAAATGTTATAGCAGATTCTATGTGCTTAGAATAGATTACCTTGCTTATAGCATACCTCAGTAACCCATATAGTAACTCGATAAACCCTTTTGTTTACTCTGTTCTTTGACTGTTCTCTGAAAACCTTCTCGGTGACCTCTGTGTCTCTGTAACAGTCTTCTTACACATATATACACCCTTAACTCATGCTGTATAAATAGATCTCTTAAGACGGTGATCCAATTCATTGCTTCAATCTTACAAACATGATTCCTTGAATGAATAACTATACAAAATATTTCATTGGTTAGATTGATCTCAAAATCATACGCAATCTTCTGGTGCAATTTCCAATGTGATAATGGTTCGATGTGCCTCGATCTTGTAACATGTTTTCATATGCATGTCTAGGTTCAATGTATCTGGTAACATGTTTCACTCAATGTATATCAACTCGATGTGTCATCTTTGGTGCTCGGTACTCATCAAAAGATACTTGGTAGATAGCTCGATGTATACTGCGTTCTGTGACTGCTTTTCTTTGTAACCGACTAGACTGTGCATACCGACTTCTCGATGTGCACCGACTGCATGATTCAGTAGTGTTAACTGACTAGAGTATATAGTATGAATTTGAATATAAAAACTAATGGCAACTTGATAAGTAGTAACACGGACATGGTGCATCATTACCAAATCTTATATAGCCTCCATCATAATCTTCTAACATAACAAACTTGTTTTTATCTCCTGTCATATGATGTGAGCATCCACTATCTATGATCCAAGAATCATTAGTATTTATGTGAGATATTAGGGCTTTTTCTTCATACTTTTCTTCATCTGATCCATCTTTGATAGACACATAAACTACTTCCTCTGTATTAGTTTCATCTGATTTATCATCGTTGGATTCCTCATCGGCTATTAAGCATGTCTTTCTATCTCTTCTTCTGAAGTCTCGGTGTCCTCTGTAATGATTATCTTTTTGTCTATCATCTCGGTAATCTCTCTTTTCAGTAGAATCTTTGTCCAGACAGTTAGAAGCCATATGTCCTATCTTATCACAATTGAAACATTTCAAAGGTAGTTTTCCTTTATACTTACCTTTGCCTCTCGGTAACCTTTTAGCTAATAGTGCTTCAAACTCTTCCTGCTTTCTGATTTCCTCATACAGTTTGTGTACTTCTTCCATGTTCTTATGAAATCTTTCACTTGCTCCACTGTGATCTCCTTCAGAGTACTTATACTTTCTTTCATTGTAGTCATTAGATTCATCAAGATGAAAGGAAATAAATGTAGATTCAACTTTATTTACCGAAGATCCACTGTTATCAAAGTTACTTAACTCAAATGCATGTAGCTTACCAATAGTAGCATCTAAAGAAACTGACATATTAGATACAGACCTCAATTCATTGATTGCAGAGACTCGAATTGCATAAGCTGGTAGAAGGGTTCTTAATAACTTACTTGTTATATCCTTTTCTTCAATAGTTCCACCTGCTCCTTTGATTTGATTGACAATCTCCTTTAGTCTTGTACTGTACTGAGTTATGTTCTCACCTTCACTCATCCTCATGGATTCAAGTTGTTCTCTTAGACTATCTACTTTTGCTCTTTAAACATGTTCATCTCCTCCATATATTGATATGAGCTTATCCCACATTACCTTTGCATCATTGCAGCCTTCTAGGTCATTAAACTCTAAGTCGGTCAATGCAGATGTTATTTCAATCATTGCTTGGATATGTTCTTGCTTTGCCTTTATCTCTTCCATTGTTAATGGATAGGTGCTCGGTGTAACAAAATCATTCTCCAGATAGTATACAACATATTCTCCAACTCCTGATAGATGCAACTTCATCCTTTTCTGCCATGTAGAGAAACTTGACTTGTTCAGCTTTGGTGCATCCCTCTTGTACATCTTTGGATCTTTAACTCAAGTGCCTTTAAACTTTTCTTCCCAGAGTCCTAAGCTCTGATACCAATTGATAGTTCTGATAGTTAATATAAGTATAGATCCAATAGCCAACAAGATGAGAGGGGGGGAGGTGAATCATACAAACTTAATCTTCCATAAAAACATCAGATTCAACTTTGGTAACATATACTTCAATAATATAATCAAAACTGCTAAACATGCAAACTCAAAAGCATATAAACATCATAAACCTCATAAAACTAGATTTAATGTGGAAACCCAAATATGGAAAAACCACTATGGGATTTCGGACCCACTAAGAAATATACTCTTCTAGAGTATGCTTGGTTAAAAGCAAATCCTGTTAAAAATTACAAACACATTGCTAGATGTGACCCGGTTAAGGGATTTCCCTCAGATCTGTTAGGATCTTCACCTTGTTAGAAGTGACCTTATTAAAGGATTTCAAACACTCAATCAAAATGTCACCTTGCTAGAGGGTTTTACAAATAAGACTGTTAAGTCCACTTAGTTAAGAGATTTTCTGTCACTTTCACAAAATAACAGTAATAAAAATCTATCTGCAACTTCACATCTAAAATGCTAAAGTAGATTCTTATTTGCTCAATACAATCTAGACATAGAACTAATCTTGTCCATCTACTGGGCTTTTATACTCTATTATTCAAATAGGTCTTCAAGCTTCTGTGCTCGGTAATCACTATGTAGCATCTCTGTGCATACATTTGCTCGCATGCATTGTTTATCAACAGTTCCTTATTTATAAAAAATTAGCTAACCGCTTAATCTTCTTGATCACATTTCCCATGATCAATCATAGCCATCAGATCTTCATACTTGACCAGGTTCAATGCATCTTTTGATCTGAAAAATGTTTTACCTCACCTTGGAACTTGTTCTAGGGTATTGTGGTTCAATCTGAGTTGTAGATCTTCCTATCGATTTTTCATTGCCATAGATTCTTAACAAACTTTATTTACGGCATACCAATCATTTAATCAGTTCCAGCTCATTAGCTTCCTTCATTAAATAATGCATGTAAACTTTTAATGCATTCTATTACAGCTCAGTTACAACCCAGTAATTACTCCATGAATACTAAACTTCACTCAGTAGACATTCCGCCTTCATTAACCGATAGCGATAACCTTAGGGTTTACCGACTAGGTTCCTTAGGGTTTACCGACTAGGTTCTTTGCTTGGTAACATAGTATAGTATTAACCTTACAATTTACAACATATGTATGATGTTAAAACAATCTAAACATCATGATCTCATCATTGTCTGACTTGGTCATAGTTGCCCATTGAATACCTTATTCATCCCCTTATTCATCATAATCTTTTTGTGTCTTTTACCAACATCTTTATACTCTTCAAATCATACTTCTCAAGATATGGCAGCATCATACTGAATTAGAAAATCAATTTCTTGACATCAATGACAAAATAATAATATCAAGACAGTAAACATCCTTAATCAGTTATATCCATAATCATCAACAACCTTCTCAATATCCTTATTGAAATTTCAACAATCTTCCATTGTCTTTTATAATGCCAAATGCTAACACCAATGCGATGTACTTCTTCAAAATAGCATCTACTATGCCAGTGCCAGTACTGGTTTATAGCTCTGCTTCTTACATAAACCCTTAACCTATAATTCACATAATAGGTCTACCTTAATTCGCCTAATTACATTCCTCCATGCTTATCTAATTATTCACACAATGCTCTACAATGAACTCTCTTATATAAGAGTCATTTTACAACTTTCCAAGTTGGCTTACAATGATTTTAAAATAATAAACAAAATATATTATCAACAAAATTCCTGTCGGCTTCTGTGCCAGTATGCTTCCTTTCACTACCGGTGTCGGTGGTCTGTGTGCTGGTGTAGAATCTGATCTTGCTAGTGCCGGTGGATTGCCTAGCCAATGTCATAGGATTGTAAGGTTGCCATCAATGACAAAACCTTCAATCACCTACAATGTCTCATTGGAGTGTGTATTTTCCAACAAGCTATGAATCAAGATCCAACAGAGATGCTGAAGATGAAGACAACCTAGTGGAACTTGAAGCATTGTTGGCAAAAATGATTGCCTAGAGGCACTAGTAAATACAAAGCTAAGCTACCTTTAAAATGTTTTGCATGCAACAAGATTGGTCATATAACAACAAATTACCCTAATGGTGGAAATGAATACAAGAGAGACAAATTTAAGAAGTATAAGGGTAAAGGCAAGAGAGATTGTCTTGTGGCTATTGACAGTGGTAAAACTGATGAAGAATTTGATGATGATGCTAGTGAATATATTGTGTTTATAGCTATTAAGGAAGAAATATCAAATCAAAAGGCACTAGTATCCAAAATGGATAACTCTGATGATTGGATCATTGATAGTGGTTGTTCACATCACATGACCGGTGATCGGAGCAAATTTCTTTCCCTGAAGGAATTTGATGGAGATGTTGTCAGATTTGGCAATGACTCACTATGTATGGTTAAAGGTTAGGGAGTTATTTCTCATAATGGGAAGATCAATGTTGATGATGTCTATTGGGTTGAAGGCCTAAAGAACAATCTTTTAAGTGTGGCACAACTTAATGACAAAGGATACCCACTAGAGTTTAGAAATAGAATGCGTAAAATCTTTGACAACAAAGGTGAGTTGATTGCAACTGGGAAATAGACTAGAGGTACTTTATTTCATCTCAATCCTAAAGTTAGCTACTGTTTGATTGCAAAATTAGATGATAGTTGGCTTTGGCATAGGAGATTTTTTCATATACATTTTGACAATATTGTTAAAGTAAGCAAGTCTAAGACAGTAAGAGGTATGCCTCAGCTAGACAAATTGGTTAATTCTTTTTGTAAAGAATGTCAGCTAGGAAAGATGACTTATTCAACTTTAAAGAGCAAGTCCTTCTCAGTAGAGAACTTGTTAGATTTGGTTCATAAAGATCTATGTGGACCATTAAGAACAAGAAGCATTCAAGGTGACAGATACTTCATGATCTTCACTGATGATTATTTAAGGATGATGTGGGTCACATTCTTTAAGGATAAGAATGAAGCTTTTGGTAAATTCAAGGCATTCAGAGCCTTAGCTGAGAAAGAAAGTGGCAAAAAGATAAAATGTCTAAGAACAAATCAAGGCAGTGAATTCACTTCTGTGGAGTTCACTAAGTATTGTGATGATAATGGTATCAAGTGGCAAATTTTTGCACCAAGGACACCAAAACATAATGGTATAGCAGAGAGAAATGATCAGTCAGTGGTTGAAGCTTCTAGGAATATGTTGATACAAGGAGGTGTAGCAAAAACATTTTGGAAAGAAACTGTAAGTACAACTATTTACACAATGAATCGAGTTCTGGTGAAAAGAGGTAAGGACAAGACCCCATATGAATATTGGTATGGGAGATCACCTGATGTTAGCTATTTTAAGATATTTGGAAGCAAATGTGTTATTAAAAGAGGTGATTACATAAGCAATATTGAAGCTAAGAGAGACGAAGGCATATTTCTTGGATATTCCACCAAGAGTTAGGCCTATAAATGCTTCAACAACCAGACATAAAAAATTATTGAGAGTGTTGATGTTCGTGTAGATGAATGTCCTGAAGTTTCATAAGAAACTAGTTCTGAGAAAAAGGATGAAGATCCTTGCATTTTGCTTTTGGAACCTAAAACTATTAAATCAAAAATCGGTAAAGCAAATCCTGATGTACTTCTTCAACTGAAATAAATAAATTCAGAAGAAGATGATAATTAAGAAGTTGAACCTAAAGAGAATGATCATGGTATTCCTAGGTATGTGAGACTGAATCACAATCTTGAATAGATAATTGGAGATAAGGATGTTGATGTACTAACTAGAAGAATAATAAGAGAAAACTCTTGCATGATCTCCACCTTTGAACCTTGAAGTGATAAGGAGGCATTTGGTGATGATCATTGGGTGAAAGCTATGGAGGAGGAGTTGGATCAAATTGAGAAGAACAACACTTGGACCCTAGTACCCCAACTGGTAAACAAGAATGTTATAGGCACTAAATGGGCATTCAGAAACAGATAAAATGAAGATGGTGTTGTAGTTCACAATAAGGCAAGATTAGTATGCAAAGGTTATGCGCAAGAAGAAGGAGAAGATTATGGAGAAAATTTTGCACCAGTAGCAAGACTGGAAGGTGTCAGAATATTACTTGCATTTGCAGCTCATAAGAAGTTCAAGGTATACCAGATGGATGTTAAGTCTGCATTATTGAATGGGTTACTGGAAGAAGAGGTTTATATAAGGTAGTTTGATGGTTATGCATTGACATAAAAGGAAGACATGGTATGGAAATTGCATAAAGCTTTGTATGGATTGAAGCAGGCACCCAGAGCATGGTATGAACGACTTCATACTCATCTGATGAAGATACGATTTGCTAGAACCAGTGATGACAACAACATTTATCTCAAGTATGAAGGAGATGAAATACTGGTTAGTGAAGTATTCGTAGATGACATTATATTTTTAGGTAATGATGAAATGAGTAATTGTTTTGCAGATAAAATGAAGAATGAATTTGATATTTCATTAGTAGGGGAAATAAAAAATTTCATAGGCTTATAGACCCGGTTGATGAAGGTTGGTATTTTCATTACTCAATCCAAGTATGTGAAAGAGGTTTTGAAGACTTTCAGTATGAGTGACTGTAAACCAGTTGGAACCCCCAATGGTTATAGGTTGTAAATTGTCCAAGGAAGATGCATCTGAGTCTATAGATGAAAAAGAATACAGGTCAATGATTGGAAAATTACACTATGTTGTTCATAGTCGACCGAATATTGCCCATGCAGTTGGTATTGTTGCTAGATTTCAAAAGAATCCAAAGGAGGCACATCTAATGGCAACCAAAAGAATTTTTAGATATCTGAAAGGTACTGTTGACTATGGGTTATGGTATTCATATGGTGGAAATTTTGATTTGAAAGCATACATAGATGCTGATTGGGAAGGAAATATTTATGACCGAAAGAGTACTACCGGTGGAGCATTCTTTCTAGGAGGAAGGCTAGTTTCATGGAGTACTAAAAAGAAAAGTTGTACTTCACAATCTACTGCTGAAGGTGAGTATGTAGAAACTTATATGAATTGCACACAAGCTATGTGGATGAGACACATTTTGGAAGGTTTGAAGATGGAAATTTTAGAACCAATAAAGATTTTATATGATAATAAAAGTGCAATAAACATTTCTAAAAATCCTCTTTTGCACACAAGGACTAAGCACATTGAATTGAAATATCACTTCTTGAGGGAAAAAGTTCAAAGTAAAGATGTTATCTTGGAGCATGTTTCTACCAAGGAGTAGCTTGCAGATATCTTTACCAAACCTTTGCCTAAGAAAACTTTCGAGTATCTTAAAAGTCAATTGGGGTTGTCCCTCTTCATGAAGTTAGTTAAGCGTGATGCTGATTGCATCAATCCTGAACCACTTGCAAAATTTTACATGGATTGATGAATAAGTGGATGTATTCTACAGGGGGAGCATCAAGTTGCAGAATGATGTTGATGCATAGTGAGAGCAAAATTACATGTTTTACTTTAACTTTGACATTGTTGTCAAAGGGGGAGAAGAATTATGTGATTGAGGAGAAGAATTATGTGTTTGATTAGGTGAACCAGTGGCAGGCTGAAGACAGATAGCAACAAGGAGAATACTTGGTAATATAAACCAGGATTCCTATTAATGAATCTTAGCAGCAGTCAGAGGCGTTGATATTTGTATTGCCATCAATGCCAAAGGGGGAGATTGTTGGCATTTTGAGATTGTTGGCATTTTCAGTTTGTTGACATTTTGCATAGAGATTGTATTAATGATATGTTGTCATTGATGTCAATTGAACCAGTAATGGTATTCATGCTATTGTTGATATTGTTGTTTTTGATATTGGGGAGTAACCGGTAAGAAGAGCTTTGTGGAAGATGTTGTAAACCGGTATGTAAAGTGGATTGCATCTAATGCACAATGTGTGATGAGTTACAAAGTTCGATGAAGCAGTGATCATAGAGTGGTTAGAATTTTCTTAAAGAATGTGAAGAGATTGTCATGATTTCTAATGGTCAAGATTGTACCGACTTGTTTGTAATCTTGATGATGAGAATTAGGCTTTTATTGTGTTACTGACGTAATTGATTTGTATTTAAGGTCGATGAAGTTATTTGTAAAGGTTGTTGGCAAGATTGATAGAAACCTGTTGAGTGTATAGTTGCCTAACCAGTGAATGGATCTGCACTTTGAGTGAAGACAAATTGAAGCTTAGAAGGATTTGATCAAGAAAGTGTAGTGCTACTCAAACAGATCAAGAAAACCTGTTGTTTTCTAACTATTACAACAGAAGTGAAATCCCTTAATCGGGTAACCTCTAAGAAGCATGTTTACTCATTAAATCCTCTAACAAGGTGGTCCATTAGCTTGGATTCTTAAATCCTCCAGCGAGCTTACTCCTAACAGGGTATTGTTCTTTTCATCAAGGTATATTTGTAAATCCCTTAATCGGGTGATTCCTAACCAAAATTAGTTCTTAACAAGACTTATTGTAAAGCTTTAACAGGCTTGGCTCCTAATAGTGTGAACTTCAAAAGAGTTCAGATAACTATCCTTGTGAGTCTCATCTCACTGTGGTTTTTACGTATTTGGGTTTTCCACGTAAAAACATTTTTGTCAAGTGGTGAATGCTTTTGTGGTTATGATCTTATTTATTGATTTGATTTACTTCTTATAATGCATGATAAGTAGAAGCATTGAGAGATGAATATGTTGAGTTATGATTAAGCATTATTGACCTTTACAAGATTGAAGTTGTTTATTGTTAAGTTCTCATAACAGTCAAACTGGTTGATGACAAGTATTCTTATGAATATTGATCTTGACTAAGATATATTTACTTTGTGTGACTAAGTTTGAGTTTGGGAACGTTGTATCATTTTTTCAAAATACTGATTCACCCCCCCTCTCAGTATTCTACCAGATACTTATTCTTTCATCATACCATTACATTCCTCAAAGAAGGACACTACCTTAAAAGAAAGGGAAGAGAGGATGTCTTTTGAGTCAACATGAAAGAGACCAAGAAAATGTCTCAATGTTGTGCATCATCCCTAAGTAGACATTAAGGGAACAATAGAAGATCAGGGATACATATAGAAGAATGGTCACAAAAGAGAAAGAAAGGAGAGAGAGAAAGATCTGTAGTGCTAATATTGCTAATCTGGCACGACATCCACCTCCTGATCTCGTTGATCTCTATTTCAGGAAGGTGAGAAACATGCCAAAGGAGCGACATCGAGCACAACAGATGGAGCTATCACAAGATCCAAACAAGGACTATGCTCATGTTGTAAGTCACTTTGTTCATTTTGAGGAGCTAGGATTGCAGTTTGTGAAAATTAAGTTGATAAATGCTTGTCTGCATCAACATACTCATACTCACTGCTAGAAGCATTAGGAGTTGTATTACCATTATGAATAACATTTTCACCCATTTCTTCATTAAAGTTTAGAGAAAGAGGAGCAAGAACATGAATAACCGTAAAACCATCACATGTTTTATGCAACTTATTATTTGTTGATGTAGGTTGAACATATTTATTAGGAGAAAAGGGAATCATATCAACTATTGGAGTTTGAGGGGATTGAGTATTTTGAGGGACAACTTCACAAGCTCAAGCACAATGTCTTCATCGGCATTCTCTCACACAACGATTCTGTCGAGTCTTAGTGGAAGGCCGAGAAGGAGGAGGAACACTTAAAAAAGTAGGAATGTATCTCTCCTTGATAGTGGAAGGTTTAGGATAAGGTCTGTTTGGTTGAACAATAGGAGAAGCAGGCCTCTTCTCTCGATAAGAGGAAGGAGGTAGAACTGTGACATAGAAAGGAGGAATATTAGGTGTAGGAAGGAGACTAGGTCCATCATGAGGAGGAGGTATATTTCTAACCTTAGGAATAATATTGTTGTTCTCCTTAAGAGAAGGTAAAGTCACATCCATAGGAATAGGTGGACGATTTTCCTTAGGAGGGAGATTAGTTCTATCCATGAGGGGAAGTACATCATGTTGAAGAATAATAGGAATGTCAAGTGTTGGAGATCTAGGTTGACTTAAGGATAAGATCATATCTTTCTTCTAGTTTTGATAAGATTGAAAAAGACCATTGCTCCTTGATGGATGAAATAAGCTATGGTTCACGATTATGATTTCTCCATTGTGAGGAAATTTCAAACACTTGTGTATTGGAGAAGAAATAGTCTTCATGGAAGATAGCCAATGATAACCCAACTTCACACGAAATTGCTCAGAAGAAGATATGATAAAAAAATCAACTTCAATGTATTTAGCATGAACTTCAACAGGAAGGGTGATAGAGATAATGGTAGGACAAGAGAAGCCATCAAATAACTTTACAACCATATTAGAAGCATCATATATTGGTTTATGCAATCATAAAAAGAAAATATACTCTTCAGTTATGACATTAACCATGCAAGAGGGATCAATAAGGGCACCATGACAAGGGATATCCTCAACCTTCACAACTATGTATAAAGGGCCATTGGGTGCTCTAATGGTCTTGCTAGGATCAAATGTACTACAAGGATCCTTAGGAATATCATGTGTCTCTACCATATTAACCAAGTTTGGAGCCATAGAGGTGAATTCTTCAGAAGAGAGAGAATTAGGCACAATCTCAATAACATTAGAGGTATGAGATGGCAAGGGATCAGTGAAAATATTGAGATTTTGATAAGGTGGAGCTATTGATTTATTCCCTTTATCATTCACACCTGCCACATATATGGTATTATTATCAATCAAGTCTTGAATCTTATTTTTCAATACTAAGCATTTCTCAGTATCATGACAAGGTTGACGATGATATTGATAAAAGGAATTGTTATCAAAATAAGGAGATGCAAGTTTGGAAGGATCAATTTGTTTTATAAGAGGAAGTTTGATAATATTTCTGTGCAACAACTAAGAAATAATACTATGTAAAGATTCATTCAATGAAGTAAACTATCTTTCTCTTTGGAAAAATTTAGAAATAGAAGGCACACCTATTGTAGCATTCACATTGTGGTTGTTGATTGTATTATTGAACTTGATGAATCTTTTTGTTGGTTTGAACTTCACAAACGGTTCTTGAACACTCTCCCCCTTATCACTTGGAGACATAGGAATGGATTGCTCCATTTGACTCATAGCCAGTTGATAGTTGTGGAGTGTTGGACACAACTGCAGAAAGGAAGTAAAATCAGACAAAAGAAGCTTTTCCTTAATATCTTCTTGTAAATTAGAAATGAAAATTATTTGAATATCATTATCAGGGACATAAAAAGAAATTCAAGCCACAAATGCTTATATCTACCAATGAAATCAGTCACTTTCTCTTTAACACCTTCTTTACAATAAATTAAATGAATCAAAGTGATTTTAGGACGAATGTTGGTTTGAAATTGTTTGATGAAAGCATTTGCTAGTTGTTGAAAAGAAGTGATAGAATAAGAAGGCAATGAGCAATACCATTGCAAAGCCTTATCTCTTAGTGTTCTTGTAAACAATTTTGAAAGCAATCATTGATCATAAGAAAAATTAGTACACAAGGTTTGAAATGTTTTGACATGCATAAGAGGATCACCTTTTCCATTATAGATTTTTAATTGAGGGATCTCAACATGTTTAGGTGGCACGATTTTAACAATATCAAGAGAAAGTGGGCTCGCAACATCAAAGGTGGGAACACTAAACTTGGATTGACTCATAGAATCAATTTGTTGTTGTAAGGAAGACATCGTTTGAGTAAGACTGTTAATTGTCACTTTGGTAGAAGAATTGACATTAGACATAGGTGATTGAGAAGGTGGTGTGATGCTATTGAAAGAAGGTATGGACTAAGAATAAGGTCGTGGGACATTATGATAAGTAGGCATAGGTGATAATTGGGTAGGGAAAGGACACTTAAAGGAGAAGTAAATTTGTTGAAGGAGTTGCCCCCTTGTGTCACACTGATTGGTTGAAGAATAATAGGAATACTCATGGAAGACATGGGTAAAGATGGAGGATTGAATGAAGAAAGGGGATTTCCCCCATGACCATTTGTTGTAGGGATGATATTTTGAGTTGAAGTGGCCATGATGTTAGATGTGAAAGTAGGAATACTAGTTATAGGAGTAGTCAAAGGAATTGAAGGATTGACTTGTGTTGAAGGTTGTGAGTAACCTAGGGTTTTAGCACAACTCTTGATAGGCCTGACATTAGAATCAACAATATGTACAATGCCACACAATATATCAATTTCATTCTTATCACTTTGAATCATGTGTTTCAAGCCTTCAATTAATGGAAGAGCTTCACTATTAGGGTATTCTTGGGACATCCATTGTTGAAAACTATCAAATTAATTGTCCAGTGTAGAAAGTTGATCTAAAGAAACCCTAGTCAAATCTTCTTCTTCATCATGGGATCCATCAATGGGGTGAATAGGTACATGATTAGGATGAGAAAAATTAGCATGATCCTCATTAAAGAAACCCAAATTAGGCTCCATCTCCTCAGTAATTAAACCTTGGGAATCCTAAATTCTAATGCTTCATCTAATGGGGATAGGATAGGTAAGACTAATAGTGGTAAAACTCATGCACTAAAGGGAAAATTTGAAGTTTGAATTTTGAAACAAAGTTGACAAAATTGATTAATGCAAAATTTTCAGACAATAATGATTACACAATTTGAACTTTGTTGGAAGAAGGGAATGACACAATTTCCAAAAATGAAAGGAAATTGGAATTTCAAAATTAGGGCCAAGGGAATACCACTTAATTTTAAAATCAGAATTTTTAAAAGCAGGGCAAACTATAATTAACCTCTTAATTTTTAAAAATTTCTTGAAATTTGAATGTTGAATTTTGAAGGTATTTCCAATTCTAGAGGGATCAAAAATTGATAAAATCAGCCAATCTTCTGGATTTAAGCTATTAAATACAGTCATAAAAGTCTCTCGAAATTTTGGGAAAAAACTCGAGGACTATGGCGAGACCGCACATGGTCCGATCAATTTTTTTTCAAAAATTTTAGGGATGGATATTACGATGATTTTAAAGCTAACACCCCAAAATTGGTAAATTTTACGATCTCTAAATGGGTGAAATGAAAGCACAAATGTGAAAATAGGACCCTTTTAGGGTTTTGAAGAAAAAGAGGAATTGAATTGCAATTTTGAAAAGAGTCAAACCTAATGGTTCGGGACACCTTGGAAAATTTTTAGAAATTTGAATGTAAATGAAATTTATTGAAATTCACACAAAATCCAATTAATTTTAAAAATTAGGGTTTGATGACCGAACCACTTAATTTTGAAATTTGAATTTTGGGAAAAAGGGGAGAAATTGAAAATTTGAATTGTAGGATTATAGACAAATCTGAGAACAATTAGAAAAAATTAAATGGAAATCCAATTTTTGCACAAGTTCAAGATGATTTTTGAAAATTAGGGTTTTGACAAATAATCTCTTAATTTTGGAAATTTTAATTGCAAATTGAACAAGACAATGAGGAAATTGAATTTGACAATCAAAACAATTTTCAGATCTAAGATAACCAGAAGTAATTTTTACAAATCCCAAGTTTAATTTTAATTACAAACTAAGGTTTTTAATGATTTAACCACTAGGTTTGTAGAAATTTGAAACTTGTAAATGAAAAATATGCAATTTCATTCCAAGGAAAGCATGCTTCATGTCAGTTTCACCAAAATTTAATGGTGGAAAAATGGTGAATGATAGATCAAGAAGGAAACTACCCTTTCCCTCAAAGAGAGATGAGAGTTTTACTATTGATTACCATTCAAACACTTTTCAACATGTCACATTAGGAAGAGGAGAGGATAATTTACTAGATTCAATCTCTCCACATGAATATGGTAGATTGAATTTTGAATGAATTGGGAATGTTAAGTTGATCCCCTCTTCCTTGTTGGAAAATGGAAAGGAAATTGATTGAATTATGTAGTGCAAAAGTGACAAAGAAATGATTATAACTTGAGATTGGAATATGGGATGAAGCTGTGCACCTGGTTGTGGAAGTAATATGTTGAGACAAAATCGCCCTATGAATTTAAGGAAAAGTTGCCCGAACCATGGCGGGAATGTACACGGTCCTCCAAAAAATCAGTGAAACAAAGGGCTTTTTCACCTTTGCAAATGGAGATCGAATCCGAAAGTACAACTGCGCACCTGCAACCTACGTACAAAAAAGAGAGGAAAGTGGGTTGGGATTATGGGTTTGCCTTTAGGTCAAACCCCAGTTTTGGAATTAACCAAGTAATGAAAGAAAGTACTTGCATGTAGATGTAAATGAAAGACTGAATTGTAAATCACCTCAAGGGAGGTTGTAGTAGCAATTTTGATAGAAATTCTTGTGTGGAATTGTATGTTGGAATCAATCTCCTCTTGAATGGTTGAATCCTTTACTAGAATGCAACACCTAGCCTTGAAGGGAGACTTGAGAATGCTCAATGCTGGAAAAGAATGCTTGAATGCTTGAATGCTTGATCACTTGTGCAACTTGAATCTATCCAACTTCAACCTCTCTAACTTATGCAAATGAGAGGAAAAATTCCCCTTAAATACATGTTAGTGGATCTGAATTTCATCATGGGCCAACATCAGGGGAGTTTCCCACCCGATGAACAACCAACAATGCAACCCTAGGAAGGGTCCTACCCCAAAATAGGGTAGGGACAAGGGTGCGACACCCCTGCCCTTGGAGGAAAAGGGCACTACATCCCTATCCAAGGGGGGATAGTGGCACCACACCCTTGTCCTACCCCTTTCTCTAGGGCAGAGTGCGGATGGGGTGATGCAGAGATGAAGGAAGAAGTTGTTTCTGAAGGTTGGGCAATCTCCGGTCTTCGATTAGGCTAGAGGATTCGAACTCGCATGTGTGAGGACCCTAATACAGTCAAAAATTTCTAGGGTCACAATTTTATTTCACTATATGTAGCCCTCACTTTAGCGAGAGAGTAAGCGTACACCAATACTATCGGTAAAGTACAAGGAAACAAGATTGAAAGACTTTTACCACGTCAAGGAGGCAAGATGCACTATGACCCCAATGGACTTAGGATCTTCCAACTTTGATTGATAAAGTAAAAGGGAAGATTGAGAAGGGGAGAACCATGACTACAAGTAGAAAAGTTCCCTTCACTATGAGTCATGAAAGCAAGGATACCAAAGATTAAGAAGAAAAACAAAGTTTACTAAGTAATTCTAAGTATCAAAAGAAGGAAAGTATGAGCGAAGTGTATTCCCCCACATTAAAGCGGTCGCACATGCCTTAGTGGGAGTGATTTATTTAAGGTAGGATACACCCAAGAGAGAGAAGGAAGGGTGCGCATTATCACAAGGATTTAGCCCCCAATCAAGGTATAAACCCAAGGATAATGAACACAAAACATGAGGTAGTGTCACTTTCCTCAGGGTCAGTATGTTGTATGATAACTCATGTATATCATGTATGTATATGCATATAATAATTTTTATTCCCCAAAGAAGGACACTACCTTAGAAGAAAGGGAAGAGAGGATGTCTTTTGAGTCAACATGAAAGAGACCAAGAAAAGATCTCAATGCTGTGCATCGTCCCCAACTAGACATTAAGGGATCAATAGAAGAACATGGATACATATAGAAGAATGGTCACAAAAGAGAAAGAAAGGATAGAGATAAAGATCTATAATGCTAATATTGCTAATCTAGCATGACATCTACCTCTTGCTGATCACTATTTCAGGAAGGCAAGCAACACACCAGAGGAGCGACATCGAGCATAATAGATGGAGCTCTCACAAGATCCAAACAAGAACTATGCTCATGTTGTAAGTTGCTTTAATCATTTCGAGGAGATAGGATTAGGGTTTGTGAAAATTCAGTTGATAAATGCTTGTCCACATCAACATACTCATACTCACTGTCACAAGAATTAGGAGTTGTATTACCATTATGAATAACATTTTCACCCATTTCTTCATCAAAGTTTAGAGAAAGAGGAGCAAGAACATGAATAGAAGTAAAACCATCACATGTTTTATGCAACTTATGAGTTGGAGATGTAGGTTGAACATCTTTCTTAGGAGAAAAGGGAATCATGTAAACTGTCAGAGTCTAAGGGGATTGAGTATTTTTAGGGATAGCTTCACGATCTCGAACAAGGTTGATATTTATTTTTTTTAACAATAGGCGAAGCAGGCCTCTTCTCTCGATAAGAGGAATGAGGTGGAAATGTACCATAGAAATGAGGAATATTAGGTGTAGGAAGCAAACCAGGTCCAGCATGAGGAGGAGGTATATGTCTAACCTTAGGAATAATATTGTTGTTCTCCTTAAGAGAAGGTAAAGTCACATCCATAGGAATAGGTGGACGAACTTCCTTAGGAGCGAAATTAGTTCTATTTGTGAGGGGAAGAACCTCATCTTGAAGAATAATAGGAATGTCAAGTGTTGGAGATCTAGGTTGACTTAAGGATAAGATCATATCTTTCTTCTAGTTTTGATAAGATTGAAAAAGAGCATCGCTCCTTGATGGAAGAGATTGAAATTGTTTAGGCCAAAATAGATCAATAGGAACACTAGGGCTTCTTTAAAATGGACGAAATAAGTTATGGTTCACGGTTATGATTTCTCCATTGTGAGGAAATTTAAAACACTTGTGTATTGGAGAAGCAATAGCCTTCATGGAAGATAGCCAAGGATAGCCCAACTTACATGGAATTTCTCAGAAGAAGGTGTGAGACATGGACCAACTCTGATACCATGTGAGATTTTTTCAAGATCTAGAGGCAATGGAAAGCACAAATAAGAGAGACAAAATATATGATAGAAATAAACTGTATTCTATCAAGATGAAAATATTGATCAACTAGATCATCAAGCGATACATACAATGAATATGAGCCTACTTATATAGGCAAGGCTATATGGATATGTGAGCACACAAACATGACATGTGGCTCAATAAGAAACAAGGGTAGGTAGGAAATAAGTGTGGTTAGGTAGGAGAAACAATATAATAGTCCACATGAGGTGGATCACCAACTGAATGTGGAATGTAACAACAACATAAGTCCACAAAAGGTGGAAATTCTCCTACACACACTATCCCAATGTGGCACAAACACCCAAGTGTCTCATACCCAAACTACTATGAAATGCATTTCCTAAGTAAACTTAAGTAAGGTGTAATAATATCCAAGATGAATGATTATTTACACCAACACCCCCCCTTAAGTGCAACTTAGGGGAATGCACTTAAGTCCACAATGCAACTAAGCAATGCAAGATGGGTCCCGGCTACGAGGCCATATTAGGTACCCATGTACAAATGCAAATGCATGCAAAACAATGCAATGAAATCTCTCACAAAGCGAGGAAAGAGAGAAAATCCCAATGGGAAAAAACCCTCCCCCAAAAGAGAGATGAAAACTAGATACAAAGAACTCTCATAGAAGTTGTGAAGGACAAAACCCCATGTGAGGAAAAAGTCCCCCCCATATGAGAGAGGAAGAAGAGAGACTAGGAAGCCCCCCCTTAATCTAGAATTTGCACCAATGATAGAAGCTCGAAGATGAATGAAGAAACTACTCCATGAACAACCAACAACATTCCTCCCCTTAGGAAGAAACAAATCCAAAGGTGTATCCATGAAGTCTCTCCAACCATGAAGGGAAGATGAAGTAAAAATACTCATGACGAAGGGAATCTCTGAAAACTGCTCAAGTGTCCCCATGTTGATGCTGAAAGATACCCCCTCCAAAGATGGTAAACTCTACCACACTGCTGAAAAAGGTACTCCAAGATCTAGTGGAGATGAATGTAGAACAATATCCAAAGACTCATATGTCTCCTCAAAAGATAAAGAGACCTCCTCCAAGTGTTTTACCAAGATGAGTGTACAAAAGTATCCAAAATCATGTCAACCTCTAAAGATTGATCATGTAGAGAATGCACAAGGGGGTTAGAGTGATCCCTCGCAACAATCAGAGAAGGATCATATTCATCAAAGAGAAGATGAATGTCATCAATGGTATCTCCCAAATCTACAATGTAGGAGTCCACAAACAAACCTACAATGTCTGTGAAGTAGGCATCCCAATCAACTGAAGCTGGAAGACATGAAATATCCTACTGCATTGAATCATAAGAAGGCAAAATTGTCACACTAGCTACATCATCAAGTGCAATAGGTGGTGTGATATCAATAGAAGGAGATGAAATGCAAGGCTCAAGAATGGGGTCACATGTGAGAATCCCCAAGTTCAAATGCCCAAAGTTCTCCTCAAAATTTGAATCATCAACATAGAAAGAACCAACCTTATCTATAGGACCAAAGTCTGAAAAAGAGTACAACCGAGATGCATGATCAACTACCCCTGTTGCAATGATAGCTCCACTCTCCAAGTCTGTAATGATAACTGAATCAGGTGTGAACTCCACAGTTTTTCTAGTTGCCCCATGTGTGATTTGATAGATGGAAAGAAGATTATTTGTCAAGTGGGGTACACACAAAACATCATTGAAGGAGTTATCACCAATGGCAATAGATCCTTTCCCAATCACATCCATGTATGTATGATTGCCCATCAAAATCTGCGGCATGTGGCAAGGCTCAAATGTAGAAAACATAGACTATGAAGATGCCATATGATAAGAAGCCCCTGAATCTAGAAGCCATCTCCCTAAATCATGACTTGTAGTAGCACAAAGAGCTTGTCCCTTTCCTTTATCTATCCCAAAAGAGTGATCTTTTCCTTTATCCTTGGAAGAAGAATCTGATGTAGACATTCTAGAAGGTAGGTTGATTCTATTCTTCTCAAGAAGATTCTTCAACTCATCAATATCCTTCTTATAGCAATGATGTTCATCATGTCTTGACTTCTTGCAATATCCACAAAAAAGATTGTCCTTATATGATTTCCTCTTAGGTAAGAATGGTGAATCACCTTGTTGTGGAGAGGAAGATTGTGCTCCATCTTGTTGTGGTTTTGACTTAGGTTACTTTTGATTCTTGCCTTTTCCTTGATTACTTTGATTCCCTTTATTAGCTAGCAAAGCTTGTGACTTTGAAGATTTGAGAATCTCCATCGTGGTCAACTTAGATTGCTCAAGTATCAACATCTTCATGAATGAATCAAATGAGGGAGAAGTGTATGAGGAACCTTGAGCTAACCTATGGGTGTGAAAGCTAGATACAAAGGCTGCATACTCTGAAGGAAGCTTGTCCAACAAGTTATAAACCAATTGAGCATCGTTTTTGTCAATTCCACAGTCCTTTAGCTTTGCTCTTAATTCAGTTGCTTTTGTGACATAATCTTGGATTGTATCAAAATCCTTGGGATTCAAAGTTGTGAGTTCACCATCAAGCTTGTAGCCCTTAATCTCATCAACTTGACCATACAATTTTTTTAAAATATCCCAAGCCTCTTTAATTGTAGTACACTTCTTGAGTGCATATTTCACCAGAAAACCCAAGGATAGGGGCATGGTGCCTTGGTCCTGCCTAGGACAAGGGCGTGATGCCTTGGTCCTGCCCTCTGTCAACAGGATTTGGCAGAGCAGTGTCTTGTAGGCCTCAGAACTCACCCTGTCAGTTGCAACTCTAGACTTGCAGAATCAGGATAGTGGCATGGCACCTTGGTCCCAAAAATTTATGCTCAGACTTTAGACACAGGTGCACCTTTGATTTTGCTTCCTAATATGTATTTTTCAGTAGCGTATCAGTTGTCCTTTGATTTGTATTTCTAAGTTAGGGTTTTCTTGCTTACTTGCATCCTAGGTTAGATTGCATTTTGAATCATTCCTCTCTCACATTTACAACAAGGGAATAGAAAACCTAAGAGGTGATCCTCGGAACTCTCTTCCACACAAGAAGTATCCCGGAGTGTGTCACCTCTATAGACTCTTTCATATTCCGTGAGTGTGTATGAGAATGGGATTAGGGTTTCTGCAGTTAGTCTCACTTTTTCCCCTACACACATATATATATGTGCATAGAAAAATCTATGTAGATTCATCTGGATCTTTGCCTCTATATCTATATACATATATATAATATATGTGTGTGTGCATCTACATTGATATGTATGCATTTTCAGAGATGTTCACTTGGAGTAATGTGTATATCCATTTGTTTAGTTGTGACTATATATGTCTCTACAACTGGTATCTTCTGCATACATGCATTTGCCTCTATTGGTGGTCCAAACTATTTTAGCTAAAACTTGTATTGTGCTCTTTTTTTTGTTTGGTTTTGTTATGGATTGTGTTTTATGTTAACATATATTCATTTGTGTTTATTGTTCTAACATAGACTTTCTATTTCACCAAACAAAACTCCATTCCTCAGCTCTACAAAATAGTTTTCTCTATGTCATTCATGACAGGCTCTGCTGATGGCTCAGAGCAGCCTTCTGCAGAAACTTTGGTAAGATTATTTGTTCATATGTTTTCCCATATTCATCTCATTTAGAATCATAATATGTCTATTTGTTCTTCTCTTTTGGAAAGCATTTCCCTCCGTCAATGAAAGTGGATACACCAATATATGTTGGTGTTTCAAGTGGTTTTTTAGATCTATTTATGTATTTATATATGTAAATAGATTGACAAAAGTGTTGCTTGCATTGTCCTTGTGCATTTTCATGCATGAATACATGAATCTATAATGTGTCCATGCACGCAAAACAACATCTATAAAGAAAGGCATACACAAAGAATGATGCACATTGTCGTGCATGTGGATGTCTCGATATGTCTAAATTCCACTATTCCTCTTTGAGGCTATGCATGGCCACATATACATTCATATATTCATGTATGTTCTTCTATACATGGATACATATGTATATTGCCCTTTTTTATGAATTTAGAGAAGTTCCAAAAAAACAAAAAATCCTACCATAGCCATGTGGATGCATACAAATGTACATTACCTTGTGTTTCTATTTAGATTTCCTCTACTATCTTTTTAGGAGGTGCAACCACAACTACAGTTGGCCCCACATGAAATCCTATCCATCAATGCTGGGGATAACGTCCCATCTCCAGTGCTTCAGCTTTTGTGTTTTGAGAAATTGACAACTGGTGAAGATGAGAGTGCCCAATATAGGATTGTTTTGTCTGATGATACGCACATGCAATTGGTGATCCTGCCACCTAAGTACTATGATCTGTTGCTTTCAAAGACATTAAAGATAGGTTCTATACTATCATTGACAACTTATGCTTGTAGAAATATTTGGAACTAGAGGTAGGGTGTTCTATATGTTCTCATAGTTTGTTGTTGCCTTTTAAAATGTTCCTTTGCACATTGTGTTGATTATTCAACCTCTTCTTTTTCCCATTTTACAATACTATAATAATATTCAACCTTGGTGTCAAATTTACAAATTGTCCATTGATTGGAAAACCTAGATACCTATTTAAAGAGTAGGAACAACAAATGTTAGGTCGAGACACACCTCCCACATCTAAACGTTCCCTTAAATTTGGAATACACCTACTACTTGTACAACATGAATCTTCTGATAATATCAGCCTGATAAAAGCCTTGAACCCCTTTCAAAATAAATGGACAATAAAGGGGCATGTGACAAATAAGAGGAAGATGCATCAATATAGTATACCAAATTCTAATGTCCAAGTATTTAGATTTGACATGATAGATGCTGAAGGTACTGAAATTATAATAACTTGCTTTGGCGATATAACATAGATAAATTACCACAGGGTTGAAGCAGGAGCATATTATTGTGTATCGAAAGGTTGTGTTAGGGAAGCCAACACAAAATGAAATAAGCTTAACAGTAATCTTGAGATTACTTTGGACCACAATTCAATATTGAAGCGTTGTAATGCTGTTGTTGATGGTGAAGGAAATGCTTCTCGATTCATAACAATCAATGAAATTACATACTACAACAACAACACTTTAGTTGATGTTATTGGTATTGTGGTTGGTGTTGGAGAGCCCTCAATAATTTGCAGAAAGGATGGAAGCAAAGTAAAAAAAGAATTGTAAAAATAAATGTTATGTTATCTTTTAGTATCGATGTTAACTTATGGGGGGTAACATGGACAGGGTTAGATGAAGATTTGAAGAATATGCATGCAATCCAAACAGTTATGGTCCTTGCAGTCACAAATGCTCATGTTGGTTATTTCAATGGAAAGGTGATCAACACAACCACGACAACAACTCTAAATATAAACCCTTCTATCCCTGAAACAGATACACTTATGTCGAGAGGAAATATTTCAATTGATATTTTGTCATTATCTTGTGTTGTTGGGTAGCTTAACTCACAATACAATAGGATGACAATCGTATTTGATTTAGAACTATGAGTTTTCTTTTTGAAACTGTTGAAACTACTATTAGGGTTGTTGTGAGAATCATAAAACTAATTCTTTTTGCTATCCATCCTGCCCTTTGCAAATTAATGGCAATGAGTGTAAAAAAAATTGCATCCAAAAAAATGATAATGTATGGTTTTGTTCTAGATGTCAAACTCATATGCTAGAATGCAATTACAAATACTTATTGCAGATCATGCTCCAAGACCATATGGGAACTCTTTGGGCTACTGCCTTTAATGAAGTTGGCACAAATCTATTGCATTTATCTGCTAAGGACCTTTACAATTTGCAGTACAATTTGACTACAGAGAGAACCCCTCAGTCTATTATCAAGTGTGTGCTCTTATCTTCCTTTGTTTTCACACTCTCTATTACAAAAGACATGTATAGTTTATAGCCTAGGCTCAAAGTGACACCAAAGCTAAGAATATTGGTTTCCAAGCTTAATGTGCTCTTTTTCTTGTAGACATTGCTCGGATGAGTGCAGCTACAGAAATCTAGGTCAATTAGATAGTGATTCTTTTCATGGGCATTTTGATCTTCATAGTATAAATAACTTGTTGCTGTTTTTTTTTCATCGTTGACAAATAGAACTAAATTATAGATGGTGGTGTATCTTGACACTATGTAAACTCAAGGTTTTCTTGGCTGTCAAGAACTTTGGGCTTTCCTAATTGCTTTTGTTCTAAAATACTTGAATAATTACTTGTACTTGGTGTTACTTATGTCTCCTAGAATTGTTGAACTTATGTAGTCGTTATTTTGTTCTGCCATGTGTCCATGCATCTAAAATATATCGAATGCAGTTTTGCTTGCTTATGCCCTGCTCAATCATATACTTTTGTGTCTTTTTGTGTCCTTGTATTCTTGTTGAGCTTCTATGTTTTTTAAATATTATTAATTTGTATATCTATATTTATACTATGTTGTAAAAAAAAAAAAAACCATACAGTTTGTGCTTGCATCCTCCATGTCTTTTTTCCAATATCTCTCTTGCTGAAAGGTTGAAAGCTTTACTGAATTTTTTGCTTAAGATTTGAACCCAATGTAGATTTTCCATCCTAATTTTGATAGTGTACTAATCATTATTTAGGCTCATTTCTTCTATTTGTATAAATATAAAAGAGATTATACATATGTGTGGCTGAAGCTCTCGTTTTCTCCTCTCTTTTATTGTGAAAAGCTTTGATAAAGGATTTGCGTTGGCTTTGACCT
Source organism: Cryptomeria japonica (assembly GCF_030272615.1). Classification (NCBI taxonomy): domain Eukaryota; kingdom Viridiplantae; phylum Streptophyta; class Pinopsida; order Cupressales; family Cupressaceae; genus Cryptomeria; species Cryptomeria japonica. Next base: position 33,420,548 of record NC_081408.1, on the reverse strand, counting down.
CTAAATATTTTTCATCCCCATTCTGGTGGTTTGAAAAATATCCTTGTGACTCATTGCTTCTTATTGTATATATACAGATAGGATTATAAATATCTACGGTCTGCAAATCATTGTTTTAACTCATGTTTTGTATTTCTAAAAAATGAAGAAAAGATTTGCATAAAAGATTAGAACTATGTATGACTGCATCTTTATATAACTAGACAAATTATAATGCCCACAATCTTCTTTCATGAACATTATAAATCTTGCAATGTATATCACTGTCCATGTACAAAAAATATTATACATATCTATGTGTGCATGTTTCATTTTTCCTTTTGTCTTTATTCTTGACATCTTCAATGATTGAGTTGCTTTAACTTTGGGCTAAATGTAATTCTTTTCAACCCCATTTTGGAGGTCTACAAATCATTATTTTAAGTCCCTTCATGTAATTTTGTATATAAACAAAGGATTATATCTATGTATGGTTGCCTCTTTTCATCACTAAATATATTGGACTGTCTATTGTCTTTTTTGATAAACTCTATAATTGTTGTTCTTGCATTGAACTCTACATGTCCAATTTCCTTTATCCAACACAAGCATATGCATGTATTTGCAAATATCTCCATGGAATCCTATGTAATAATATATTTGAATATGTATATGTGTATAGAATTTAATCTATGTCTATGTGTACAAAATTTTATTTATGTGTATATGTACACAATTTTATTTATCCGTGCCTATGCATGCATATATAGTTATATGCATGTTTGTGAACTATCCATCTAAACACATATATCTTCATGATGTGTATATGCCTACAAAATTTTATGTATCTCTAACTGTACAAAATTTTGTCTATGTCTATCTATAGACAATTTTACCTATGCATGTCTATGTAGTCATATATACTTCTATGTATGCTTCTCTCCTATTGTGACTATTTGTGTATTTGTAGAAAATCATTATGCTTGTGTATGGCTGCATCTTAATAATACTAGATAAACCATGTTGTCTAGTGTCCTCTTTGTCGAGCACAACAATTTTGTTGTTGTTGTATTGACATATGCAACTGCAATTTACTTTGTACATCGCAAACATAGGCATCTATACACATATATCTTCATTAAATCCTATGTAAATGTATATATGAATCTTTATATGTGTACGCAACTTTATTTATGTGTATGTTTACAAACATATATACTTGTATGTATGCTTCTATAGTATTCGTTTACTATCCTTACAGAAAAAAAAAATGGAACTAGAATTTTCACCTGGTGCTACAAAAAACACAGGTGACAAATACAAAATTATCGACTAACCTGGTTCTTTAATTTTTATATTCGCCTACTTGAGCAAAAAAATACAAAGAAATTAACAACAGTACAATGATGTATATATATATG